>NC_137442.1:24612500-25812500 GCF_964374335.1 Astatotilapia calliptera | reverse complement strand
TCAGTGTGTCGTGACACTTGCACGATGGAAGAACACACCCACTTGTTGGTGCCAGAAGAGCCACTGAGAAATTATTGTTTTAGCTGGCTCATTACAAGTCGATGGCTGCTCACCTGGAGTAGGATAAAACTCTGGAGCGAATAATTGCCCGATTTTACTGGACAGGAAACTGTTTTAGACTTAGAGCTTTTTATTGTCATTGTGCAGTTTCTTGCACAGTGAAATTGGGTAAGTGGAGAGCATAGAGCCGCTGTATCTGTGCGCACCACCATCTTGCATTTTTTGCATGTTTGGCTGGTGTCACTTTTGGACTTTGCTACCTGTAGCTAAACATTTGCAGCTAAATCATTTATTTAAAAGCAGAAGCTGCAACTGATCGAGGGAATATTTGTCTGAAAACTTAAACTGAACTCCAAGGGTACCATTGCTCCAGCTCACCATCTTTACCTGAGTGAATCAGTTTGTTGAACAATCTAAATGATTCAGAAACTTCTGTGACATCAACTTAACTAAGGCTCATTACAAATTTCACAAAACACTGCTGAATACTTTTAATATTTTTTTATTAGTTATTTTTGTTTTTGTTGTTATTTTGATTTTAATAAAACAAAATAAAATAAAGAATTAAATCATTTCTTTGGTTTTTTTAAATTTAATTTATTTTACAAATAAATTAATAATAATATTAATAATAATAACAACAAATTAGTGCTGTCAGTGTTAACGTCATTTTACCTAATGACGTTAACGCTGACAGCACTAATTTGTTGTTCCCAGAGAGCAAGCCAAACACTGGTCCAGAAAAGGACGATCTCTAGTAGATTTTGTTTTAACCTCCTAGGACCTGGTGTCCACATATGTAGACATAACATTTTGGGTTGTCTAGACCAAAATACAAAATTTTGCTCTTCAAAAACCTGATATCCACTTATGAGGGAGGACATGACACTGCCACTGTTCAATCGAAATTTAAAATGAATGTCCTCATATGTGGATCTCATTCTTTTGAGAAACAAAAAAAAGATAGTCCGAATCTGATGTCTTGGTTTTTACCTTCATCGGGTCCCAATCAACCTAAATGGCACAGAGGAATTAAAAATGCATGCCATGAAAGTTCAGGTCTTAGGAGGTTAAAAATGTCCCTGCTGATGAGACCAGTGAATGTGGGGCGACGGTGGCAAGAAAAAACTCCCTCCTGGAGGAAGAAATCTTGGGAGGACCAGGCTCTCTGGCAGGACCCTCCCTCCTGAGGGCAATACTTACCTATACTTGTCCTCCAGTGTGCGATGGTGGGCTGGGACGACTGCTTTTCCTTCTCAGCATGATGATGACCTTAACTTCCTTCCTTCCTTCCATTTCCTGTTTCAGAACTGAGAATGAAGACAAAACTGGTTAACAAGGTAACAGGACATTTAAAAATTCTCTCACTTCAGGATGAGATGCTGTGTCTTCTTACGTTTCTCTTGTAAAACAGGATGTAGGCCGACTGCTGCTGTTCCTCACAAACTGCAGATCCAGTTGTGTGGAGCACCTGTGCGTCATTATAGGTGAGCCAGCGATCTGATGTAGAGTGCTGACTCTCCTCAGGATGGACAGAACTACAGATGTAGTGTCCTGAAATCACATTAAGACAAATGAATCCAACTTCTGGAAGTCAACTGATTCAAGCAAACAGTGATTTTGACTTAGTGCTTCTTAGAACATCAAAAGCTTTTGTGTGTGAGTCCTTCACTGAAAAGTAGCAAGTTTCATTTTCTGTTTGTCACAAGTCTGTTGTTTTACCTGACTCTGTGCCTCCATAATGACTGATGATGCTGCAAAGACTATAACAGCCACCACCCTGAGAAGGAACAAATCCAAAGAGTGTTAGTTTCATAAAGTCTCACATCAGTGCCATAATTAAGCTGATTTGCTGAGGCTACGTCCACACTAATGCGTTTTCGTTTGAAAACGCATCGTTTTCTCTCCGCTTTGACCTCCCGTCCACACCGAGACGGCGTTTTCCTCAAGGAAAAACACAGCATCTTGAAAACGCTCTCGAAAACGCATACATTTCAAAACGGAGTTGTCCCATCGCAGTGTGGACACTCGAAAACGCAGACTTTCTAAAACGATGACGCATTTTGGTCATGTGATGCAGTCATGTGAGCAATTAAACAAAGATAAGCCGAGTGCATTAGACAGCAGTTGTTTTGATTGCTCTCAACTTTGACAGCCCTAAAAAAGATTAATATCAGTTTGTACATGCTCCGGATAGCTTTTCTTCAAATTCTGTAATTCTCACTCACTTTTGCGCATGCGCAGGACTGGAACGTAAGCGTTTTCGGCCGTTTCAATGCAGACGCACAACTATTTGAAAATGACTGAAAACGCCAGTGTGGACACGGAGTTTTCAAATCTATCCGGGCTAGTGTGGACGTAGCCTGAGACGTTCTGCAGTCTGTTTTTACCTGATTGGATGGCACCACCAAGTCCCTCTGCAGCCTGACGGGGTCATCCACCTTCTTAATCTTGTAGGTTTGTGTAAAGCCAAACCTCTTCAGATGCAAGATCAGAACTCTGGCAGAAAAGAAAAAAAACACAAACAAGGTAGAAAATAAGAAGAATGAGTGTCAAACACAAACAGAAGATGGGAGAAAACGACTGCTCAAGTATTGTCTCGAAGAACTCTGATATTTGATGCGCCACAGTTTGGAAACCTGGTCAGTCGATCAATTCTGATGTGACCTTACTCACCTTGGCAGTGTATCAAAAGACGACTTCAGTTCTGAGGCCGTCCCTCCACAATCACAGCGAAATTCTATTTCTTGTTCCTGAGCAACAGCACAGAGAAGACAGGCTTTATGGTAGAAAGAAATCTCAACATATGCACACACACATGCACACAAACACTAACAAAAAAGGTGTGTTAAGATCGCTGATACGACAACTCTATTGGAATTTGTGATCTTACCTTCAAGTATGTCTCTAACATGTTTATAATAGACCCCTCTGGAACAAGGTCTAGAGACAAGCTGGTGAATTCCTCTTGCTGTGATGATTGGTGACCGCAGCTACACATTTCAGGAGTAACGTAGTTAAAGTAAAGATCAGGTACGTGGAAAAGAGGTATATGAAAATATTGCAACCAGCTCTGCGTTTCTGAAAGACAGGCTTACCTCTTGCATGTCCTCATGTTTTCCATTTTAAAAATGTGATGGTCTTCTACTGGGCAGCTATAACTTTGGCCCAGGAGAGCTGCGTTCCTCTCCAGGTGAGGTGTGAGCCTTTTGACCTCATCGAGGAATAATGTTAGGAATTCATGAGCGTCCTGAAAGAAAAGCAGAGAGATTTAAAACAGTACATCAAAATCAGAAGGTAAAGCAAAAAACGAAATGTCCAAATAGCTGACGCACTTTCTGTGCACTGCCGGTGTATTCAGGAGCTTGACTGCTGAATGCCTTCTTAGAAGCTCTTAGGTGGTGATCTTTAAGGCCATAATCTGTTGACTCGTGACAGTCCCTGACATCAATAAGCCTTCTGTAGAAAGGAAGGGTAAACAGACATTTCTGCTGTTAGATCTCTTTGTTCTTCAGGTTTTTGAAGAAAGTAGAAGGTTGACGTAGCGCACCTTAAGAGCTGAGCTTCTGGATCTGTGCTCCACAAAACCCCCTGACGCCTGATGTCTCTTATGAACTCCTCAATGTTGAGGAGGCTCTGCAGGCAGGAGTTCATGTAGCAGGTGTTTCCGATGTTTGGAAACCTGACACACACGCGCAACGTTTACAGTATCAGTGTAAAATAATTCATTTTCTCCACTTTGACAAAGTGAGTCTTTGTGCACCACGTGTACTCACCCGAAGCAGTCTATAGTCCCAGTTTGACTTTCTATTTTTTTCCCACCGCATGCTACACTGCTCCAAAAAGGTAAAAACACAAACACAAAATTAGGAAAGATGTCAAGATTCTGAGCAGTGTATGCGCATGTATGCATGAGCTTTGAAGTTGAAACATTTTGGAGGACGTCCAAAAGTAGTAAAAAAGATGTAAATACACAAGGTGGAAGAAAAATGCCAATAAAAGGGAAATAAAACAGCTCCAACTAAACCACTGCTATAAATATCTCCAGCAGCATTAAAGAGCGGCGCATTTCTTTACCTCTGATGAGACGTAGAAGGAATTTCCTTCTCTGCCACGTTTTGTTTGTGTAATTTCTGTTTAGAAACAAGAAAACCAACATCAGTAATGGCATAAAACAAACATACCAAGGGAGTCTCTCCATGAAAAGTGTCCAGTTAGAAAATTTGGTATTATTTCATATTATTTATCACTTCAGTGAGCTGTCAGCTCATGAAGCAGATATATAGGAATATCTTTAAATAAATTAAAAACAATTTATTCATGCTTTAAATTGAGTTTTAAAGTTTGTCCTATGAAATACAAAATCCTTCATTTGGTTCTGATCAAAATTCAGTTTTTACAGAAATCATCCATCAAGCTTCATTAAAAGATTCAAAAATGCTTATTTACCATAAAAAATATTTAGAGAAACATCCTGCAAGTCTCTTCAAACTTACCTTTCTGTGAAAAAAAAAACGTTTAAACATCTTTGAACTTAATTTGAGGACATGGATGTGCTAAATTGCTCTTAATTCTTCGCATTTAACTGTGATGAGTAAATGCTTGATGACAGTGACTCTTTCCATAAAACATACCTTCCAGAATTTAAAAAGAAACCAGCGACACTTTTTTTGTGTCTTCACAGTGTTGCTCTCTGCCTCTGCATCGCTGTCAGTTTGCTGCAGAGGACGAACAAACATAAGTTTATTAAAAAAGTAAAGTCACTTTAAATTAACAAGTGCAATTTAAAGAGAATGTGCATTTCATATGTTTCGTGTAAAAGCAAACCGAGGAACAGCAGAGGTGTCTCCATTTTCTCTTCTTCTTTTGACCATTTTCAGCAACACAAGCATCCGGGATGCTGATGAGGACAAAAGTGTAAATGTTATTTTTCAAAGTGGAAATTTTTAACAAGGAGTACATGCTGGAGATTGCAGATAAAAATTAATAACTGTAATGGAACAAAATCATGTATTTTGTACATTTACACTCTACATTTTCAAACGCTAATCTCTGAATCAATAGAAATTATAGACAAGACTAGAAGTAGTAAAAAAGATGTAAATACAAAACACCAATAAAAGGGAAATAAAACAGCTCCAACTAAACCACTGCTATAAATATCTCCAGCAGCATTAAAGAGCGGCGCATTTCTTTACCTCTGATGAGACGTAGAAGGAATTTCCTTCTCTGCCACGTTTTGTTTGTGTGATTTCTGTTTAGAAACAAGAAAAGCAACATCAGTAATGGCATAAAACAAAGTATATGGTAAGAAAATACAATATCCTTCATTTGGATTCAAAATTCAGTTTTTACAGAAATCATCCAAGAAGCTTCCTTAAAAGTTTCAAAAATGCTTATTTACCATAAGAAAACATTCAGAGAAATGTGCTGCGAGTCTCTTCAAACTTACCTTTCTGTGAAAAAGAAGTTTAAACATCTTTGGACTTGATGTGATCGCAGCCAAAATCTCCTCAGCTTTGCAAAAGTTCAACTGAAAACAAGCAGTCAAAGGTTGTATATTTATAAACTTTCAGCATAGAACGTTCATACCCTGAACAGCAAACATCAGCATTATGATGTATGGGGCTCATTTGCATATTTTGGAATGTATGCTCATTTGAACTGTATGGTGCTCGTCTCCAAGCAACTGCTACAAAATACAGGTCAAGTCAAGTGGCTTTTATTGTCATTTTAACCACGTGCAGAGGTACTGTACAGAGTGAAATGAGACCGCGTTCCTCCGAGACCCTGGTGCTATATATGACATATACGGACAAACCCAGGACTACATAAAGTGCAGTGTGCATAAATTGCAAAAATAAACAAGACAAAACAGTGCAAAACTAGACAGAACAGGACGATACAGACACAAGACAATGGAAATGTGCAAAATGCTGAGTATTGTGCAAAAGTAACTTGGTGTCTGTATGTATGTGTATGAGTGTGAGATACTGCAGATAAGTGCTTGGTAGTGACATGTGTGAAGGTGTGCGTGTGCCAGTGCAGTCACTGAGTGTTCAGGGGTCTGACGGCTTGTGGGAAGAAACTTTTCCGTAGTTTGGTAGCGAGGGCCCGGATGTTCTGGGACCTCTTTCCAGAAGGCAGCAGGGTGAAGAGTGTGTTTGAAGGCTGTGTGGGGTCCTCCAGCAAGCGGGTGTTATAAGGAGGGGAGAGGGACTCCAATGATCTTCTCAGCTGCTCTCACAATCCGTTGTAGGGTACTGCGATCTAATACGCTGCAGTTACCATACCAGACAGTGATGCAGCTACTTAGGATGCTCTTGTTAGTCCCACTGTAAAAGGTGGTGAGAATGGATGGTGGGAGATGGGCTTTCCTCAGCTTCTGCTTGAAGTAGAGACGCTGCTGGGCCTTCTTGGTTATGGAGCTGGTGTTGAGGGAGCAGGAGAGGTTCTCCGCCAGGTGGACACCAAGAAATCTGGTGCTCTTGACGACCTCCACAGAGGATCCATTCATGTTAAGTGGGCAGTGATCCCACTGTGCTCTCCTGAAGTCAACAATCTCTTTTGTTTTGTCCACGTTCACAGACAGGTTGTTGACTCTACACCTCTACAGATGGCCCGCAGTGCAACCCTTCAGCTTCCTACTAGATTCACCTATATACAAATTTAAAGACCTAGGAGACTTACTTCTCGTCACAGAGTTGTAGCATTCACAAGATTTTCAGAAAACTTGAACTCAAGGTCAAGGTCACTGATATTCAAACTGACCCCAGAACTTTAGTAGATGCACCAATGGTATCAATTCAAAATCCTACGCTTCTCGTTCCATTTTTAGTTCACTATCTGTAACTAAGACAAATAAACAGTATTTGAGACACAAGTCACTATTAAAGTGGTTAGTGAGACTCCACATCTGATAACAGTATAACACACTGCTTATTTATGTAAAATTGTCATCAATAAATGTGTTCAAAACAGAAGCTACACTGGCTTTAAAAGTTTTTGTTAACTCTGACTACCTGTCTGCTCTTACCTGTTTCTTTTGCTCTCTGCTGTCTTCATCCTCCATCCAACTCTACATTGTATTGTTAGGGATGACATGATGAAACTGAAGGGTGTCTGGGCACCGAAAAAAGAAAAGAAGAGAGACTGGATTAGGCTGCAGCTGGCGTGCCATTCTCTCACTTCAGGATGAGATGCTGTGTCTTCTTACGTTAATCTTGTAAAACAGGATGTAGGCTGAGTGCTGCTGTTCCTCACAAGCTGCAGATCTAGTTGTGTGCAGCACCTGTGCGTCATTATAGGTGAGCCAAGGATGTAGAGTGTGGACTCTCCTCGGGACGGACAGAATTACAGATGCAGCAGCTGCTTCCGATGTATGGAAACCTGACACACAAACAAAAGTTTACAGTATCAGTGTAAAATAATTCATTTTGTCCAGGTTGAGAAGGTGAGCTTTGGTCCTTGTGCACCACGTGTACTCACCTGAAGCCGTCTGTAGTCTGAATTTTATTTTCCATTATTTATCCACCGCCCAAATGTTTCACTGCGCTACTGCAAAAAGATAAAAACACAAACACACAATTAGACACTGAGCACTGGATGTGCATGCATGCATGAGCTTTGAAGTTTAAACTTTTTTTTATCATCAACAATTTTTATTTATTTCATTTTAAACTTCAATAACAGAGCTTAAGGATAACTACATAAATAAATAGTTTAAAAAACAAACAAACAAAAACAAAACACAACAACAAAAAACAAAACAAAGGGAAGTTATCCTATTCTTTCTTCGCACACCAATTCCCACACCACCACTCTGTCATTACTCCTCTGTTCTTCAAGTTACAGAAAGCCAGCTTGTAAAGGGGGACCAAATACAATCTTATTGATGCAATTTGTCTAATAAACCATAAGTCACTTTTTCGTAAGACGCCAACTTAGCCATTGTCTTTAGCCACTCTTCATAGGGAGGGGGGGTTCTTTTTCCGCCAATGTCTTAGCAGGACCCGTTTGGCCGTAGTAAGAGCCAAAATAATCCATCTTTTTGTATAACTGGAAAAATCTACAGGGAGTGCAGAATTATTAGGCAAGTTGTATTTCTGAGGAATAATTTTATTATTGAACAACAACCATGTTCTCAATGAACCCAAAAAACTCATTAATATCAAAGCTGAATGTTTTTGGAAGTAGTTTTTGTTTTTAGTTTGAGCTATTTTAGGGGGATATCTGTGTGTGCAGGTGACTATTACTGTGCATAATTATTAGGCAACTTAACAAAAAACAAATATATACCCATTTCAATTATTTATTTTTACCAGTGAAACCAATATAACATCTCCACATTCACAAATATACATTTCTGACATTCAAAAACAAAACAAAAACAAATCAGCGACCAATATAGCCACCTTTCTTTGCAAGGACACTCAAAAGCCTGCCATCCATGGATTCTGTCAGTGTTTTGATCTGTTCACCATCAACATTGCGTGCAGCAGCAACCACAGCCTCCCAGACACTGTTCAGAGAGGTGTACTGTTTTCCCTCCTTGTAAATGGCTGTAGCTCAGGTGGCAGAGCAGGTCAGCCACTAATCAGAAGGTCGGTGGTTCGATCCCAGGCTGCATCCTGGCTGCATGCCAAATATCCTTGGCAAGATACTAACCCCATGTTTGCCTACTGGTGGTGGTCAGAGGGCCCGGTGGCGCCAGTGTCCGGCAGCCTCGCCTCTGTCAGTGTGCCCCAGGGCAGCTGTGGCTACAATGTAGCTTGCCATCGCCAGTGTGTGAATGTGTGTGTGAATGGGTGAATGACTGAATGTAGTGTGAAGCGCTTTGGGGTCCTTAGGGACTAGAAAAGCGCTATACAAATGCAGGCCATTTACCATAAATCTCACATTTGATGATGGACCACAGGTTCTCAATGGGGTTCAGATCAGGTGAACAAGGTGGCCATGTCATTAGTTTTTCTTCTTTTATACCCTTTCTTGCCAGCCACGCTGTGGAGTACTTGGACGCGTGTGATGGAGCATTGTCCTGCATGGAAATCATGTTTTTCTTGAAGGATGCAGACTTCTTCCTGTACCACTGCTTGAAGAAGGTGTCTTCCAGAAACTGGCAGTAGGACTGGGAGTTGAGCTTGACTCCATCCTCAACCCGAAAAGGCCCCACAAGCTCATCTTTGATGATACCAGCCCAAACCAGTACTCCACCTCCACCTTGCTGGCATCTGAGTCGGACTGGAGCTCTCTGCCCTTTACCAATCCAGCCACGGGCCCATCCATCTGGCCCATGTTAAGGTTCAAATATTGAGGAAGGAGAGTAAACACAACCATGGTCCAGAAGAGCTTGGTCAGACAATTGATTTTAATGAATACACGCGTGGGAAGACCAGTTCCGTTCGCAGACAGGGCTGATCTCCGACTTAATCAAAGCATAAACAGATTTTTTATACCATCAGGGCTTGAACTTACTGACGCCCCCCTCATCAAGACTCACTCTCATGTCATCAGTCCATAAAACCTTAGAAAAATCAATCTTGAGATGTTTCTTGGCCCAGTCTTGACGTTTCAGCTTGTGTGTCTTGTTCAGTGGTGGTCGTCTTTCAGCCTTTCTTACCTTGGCCATGTCTCTGAGTATTGCACACCTTGTGCTTTTGGGCACTCCAGTGATGTTGCAGCTCTGAAATATGGCCAAACTGGTGGCAAGTGGCATCTTGGCAGCTGCACACTTGACTTTTCTCAGTTCATGGGCAGTTATTTTGCGCCTTGGTTTTTCCACACGCTTCTTGCGACCCTGTTGACTATTTTGAATGAAACGCTTGATTGTTCGATGATCACGCTTCAGAAGCTTTGCAATTTTGAGACTGCTGCATCCCTCTGCAAGATATCTCACTATTTTTGACTTTTCTGAGCCTGTCAAGTTCTTCTTTTGACCCATTTTGCCAAAGGAAAGGACGTTGCCTAATAATTATGCACACCTGATATAGGGTGTTGATGTCATTAGACCACACCCCTTCTCATTACAGAGATGCACATCACCTAATATGCTTAATTGGTAGTAGGCTTTCGAGCCTATACAGCTTGGAGTAAGACAACATGCATGAAGAGGATGATGTGGACAAAATACTCATTTGCCTAATAATTCTGCACTCCCTGTACATCAGAAATTTCTGTGGTTATACCAAGTATGGACTGTTTTGGTGAGATAACAAATCTCCTTTTTAAAACACTGAAAATTACCTCCATTATATTTTCCCACCAATCCCGAAGTGCCGAACAGCTCCATAAGATATGTAAAATCAAAGCATTTTGACCATCACATCTCCAACATTCGTCCGTAGAGGCCAGGTTCCATTTATACAATTGTTGCGGTGTTCGATGCCACCTATGGATTATCTTAAATTGAATCAATCTACTGCCTGTTTCTTTATACATAGTATTAATATTTTGAAAACATGAATCCCATTCAACTGAAGATATGTCCAATGCCATGCCCTGGGCCCAGTAGCCCTTAACTTTAAGGAGAGGGTCAGCTGACCGTTCTTGCAATAAGTGATAAATCTTAGAGGTAATGCCTTTACCCAAGGATGATCTTGAGAGCATGACTTCCACAGGGCTGCCCACAGGACAACTCAAAGGGGTTCCCAGCCACTTCGATAATGAACTATGTATTTGGACATATCTCCAGAATTGATTACGCTGCAACTTATATAACTCCACAATTTTATCAAAGCTTAAAAAACATTTAGTCCCACAGTCAAATAAATCTGATACATTAAGGATGCCTGCTTTACGCCACTGTAACCAGTCAACCGATGTCCCTCCAATTAAAATTATTTTATTACTCCATAAGGTTGCCGAAGGTGATTTAATAAAGTCCCAGCGACCTGCCCTATGTAATTTAAACCACAATATCTTTGCAATTATAGGATGGGTAGTTTTATGACTGGTATCAAACAGCTCCCTCCAAGGAGAAATACCGCCATTAACTTCCGTCTCTATATGGGACCAGATGGGTTTAACTGGTGCAGTAGGTAACCAAGCTCTAAGTTGTTTCACGTTCATCACCCAATAATACCATTGGAAATTAGGCAATGAAAAACCTCCTTGTTTTGCACTCGCTTGAAGTTTCTTAATACTTAAACGATGTGGTGAGCTATCCCAAAGAAACTGCCGCATTAAAAAGTCTAGATCTTTGAAATACTTATCTGGAATGTGTAATGGAATATTAGATAAAATATAAAAGATCATGGGTGCAGTCATCATCTTAATACAACTAATTTTACCCCATATTGTGAGACACACTCTGGACCATCTACCAAATTCCATTTTTATCCTTTCAAACATTGGCTCCATATTTGCTGGAACCATCTTAGTCTAATCCGAGGTAATTTGTATCCCCAAATACCTCAAACCATTCACGGACCACAGAAACTCCCTGTCACGGCGAGTGAGATAAGCCGTATAAAAATAATAAATGAGGATCCAATCGCAGGCAGTAGTGGAGGAGTGAAGGTGGTTTATTGGACACGAAATAAATATAGACAAACAGCAAATGGAGCACAAACTAAACTAGACTGGAGACAACTAAACTACTGAATACGAACTGGAACTCAAACATGAAGCAAGGTGGACGACGGTACAAGATGGTGACGGCAGGGAACACACGGATGAAACATGGTGGAAAACACAGACAGACCAGCAACTACAATGACAGAGGACACGACTTAAATACACACAGAGAAACACAGGGGAATTACACACAGGTGGTGGACACAGCTGGGAATAATCAACAAGACGAGACAGAGGTAAAACTGAACACACTCACATGGGACGCAGACCTTCACAATAAAACAGGAAACGAGAACACTACACCAAGACGCAGACCTGACACTGAGAGACAGACAGAATGACACATGGAACCTGAACTAAACTAAACGTGAGATACAACCGAGAACAAATCCTTAAACATGAATAAACAGAAACATAGAAGAATTATTATTATTATTATTATTATTATTATTATTATTATTATTACAATAATAATAATAATAATAGGGCAGCACGGTGCCACGGTGGTTAGCACTGTTGCCGCACAGCAAGAAGGTCCTGAGTTCAATTCCAACATCAGGCCGGGGTCTTTCTGTGTGGAGTTTGCATGTTCTCCCCGTGTTTGCGTGGGTTCTCTCCGGGTACTCCGGCTTCCTCCCACCGTCCAAAGACATGCAGCTTGTGGGGATAGGTTAATTGGATAATCCAAATTGTCACTAGGTGTGAATGTGCGAATGAATGTGAGTGCGAATGGTTGTCTGTCCCTGTGTGTTGGCCCTGCGACAGACTGGCGACCTGTCCAGGGTGTACCCCGCCTCTCGCCCTATGACAGCTGGGATAGGCTCCAGCGCCCCCCGCGACCCTGAAAAGGACAAGCGGAAGCGAATGGATGGATGGATGGATGGAATAATAATAATAATAATAATAATAATAATAATACTCATAACGCCCAAAACCACAACAAACATTCAAAAATAAACTAATCAATCAAAACTCAAAATACTGGGTCGAAACTGACCCAGAACCATGACAGTACCCCCCCCCCCCACCTCCAAGGGCTGGCCCCCGACAGCCCCAAACAAAAAGACAGCAACAAAACAGAGCACCAGACCAGGGTGGGTGGAGGGGGTCAAGGAAGGAGGGTACGAAACCAAAAACAAGGGGCTGAAGCCGAACCAGATGAAGGCGGAGCTGAAGCCGGACCAAACGAAGACGAGGCAGGGCCAGACGAAGGCGGAGCCGGACCAGATGAAGGCCAAAACCAGTCCAAAAACACAAGAAAACAGTCCACGAACACAGGAAAACAGATCAAAAACAAAACCAAACTAGAGCTCAACAAGAGTCTAAGAAAAGTTCAGGGGGTCGACAACACAAGGACCAAGACAGTTCTGGAGGCCGGCCGTGCACACGGCCGGCGACGGGCAAACAGTTCTGGAGGCCGACCGTGCACACGGCAACGGCGGTGATGGGCAAACAGTTCTGGAGGCCGACCACTTGGAAGGCAGTGGCGGCCACTGAGCAGGTCCGGAGGTCGGCCGCGATGCCAGCGGCGGCGACGAACTCTTTCCGGAGGCCGTCCCCGAAGGCCATGATGCCAACTTAGAGGCCCGGAAAACGGCCGGCAGAACGGGTCGAGCTGGCTCTGATGGCGGTGTGGCAACCGCAGGACCAGATGAGGCAGGACCAGACGAGGCAGGACCAGACGAAGGCGGAGCTGAAGCCGAACCAGATGAAGGCGGAGCTGAAGCCGGACCAAACGAAGACGAGGCAGGGCCAGACGAAGGCGGAGCCGGACCAGATGAAGGCACGGAGGCTGGACCAGGCGTGGATGAAGGCACGGCTGCGGAACCAGACAGTGGTGATGCTGCAGGCAGTGATGCTGCAGGAGGTGATGTGGATGCAGGCAACGGTGTAGAAGCCACAGGGGATGATTCAGCAGGTGGTGGCTAAACAAACTTCCCCGGACCGTCAGCAGACGTGAGGATGTGCTTGCTGGGTCCTCCAGGACCCCCAGCAGACGACACTTGAGGCTGGCTGGGCTCCTCAGGCCCTCCAGCCGACGAGGCAGGATGCTGGCTGGGTTCACCTGAACCCCCAGCTAACATGGCTTGAGACTGGACGGGCCCCTCTGGCCCTCCAGTGGAAACAGACACTGAAGCAGCAGGCACGGAGACCTCTGCCAGTGTGGACACTGGCTGGGACTGAGCAGCACAGTGGCTAGACTCAGGCAGCAACAGTGGGATGCAGTCCTCAGAGGGCTGAAAGTGTTCCCCAATACACTCAGCAGAGGACGGAGGCGGACGGGTGAACTCACTTGAACTCTCAGGGGGTGCTGAGAGCTGAGACTGTTCTGGTGAGTTCTCCGGTGAGGCTGCTGGCGCTGGCGTCTTGACCTCTAGGGGTCCAGAGTTGGCTGGTGACTGACACCCAGCCTCTGGGGAGGCCCTAGAGGGAGCAACTGTCTCTGACATGGCCAGCTTAAGAGAACCAGCAGATATTGTGGTGAAGTGTGTTCCCTGCTTTGAATGAGATAGTGAGGATGGTGGCTGAGTAAACGAGCGGACAGACAGCTGATCTGGTGGCGACAGAGCAATAGGCAGCGAAGCGGCTACAGAGTGACCTACAGGTAGCGGAGACGACTGTAGTGGAGTTGTAATAAGTGGTGGAGTGGGTGACTGAACTGAGGGCAGCGCGGCTGCTGACTGAACTGAGGGCAGCATTACAGGCCTGGCATTTGACTGGGATGGAAGTGAGGATGGGACAATGGAGTGGACACGGTCATAAACATGGAACGAGGGTTCAGAACAGGCAGTCTTAGAAGCTATGGCCATGGGTGAGAAATCATTGTTATCCTCAGTAGAAACACAAAAAATTGCGGTAGCGGCGGGGGGGTGTAGGTGAAGCTCGTGGAGAACGAAACTCTGCACGAGCGGATGCAAAGAGTCCAATAGCCAGGGATAACCGGAAATAAGGTGTTGTAGGTTGGCTTCCACAGTGTAAAGAGAGGCGTCTCCCTCATGCTCTAACCACTGGTTAATTAATCTAGAAGCAGAGTCAATAACGGCCTCCCGAAGCTCCCTGGGTGGACTGAATGCCGCTGGATCCATAGCTGGCTGGTCCGTACTGTCACGGCGAGTGAGATAAGCCGTATAAAAATAATAAATGAGGATCAATCGCAGGCAGTAGTGGAGGAGTGAAGGTGGTTTATTGGACACGAAATAAATATAGACAAACAGCAAATGGAGCACAAACTAAACTAGACTGGAGACAACTAAACTACTGAATACGAACCGGAACTCAAACATGAAGCAAGGTGGACGACGGTACAAGATGGTGACGGCAGGGAACACACGGATGAAACATGGTGGAAAACACAGACAGACCAGCAACTACAATGACAGAGGACACGACTTAAATACACACAGAGAAACACAGGGGAATTACACACAGGTGGTGGACACAGCTGGGAATAATCAACAAGACGAAACAGAGGTAAAACTGAACACACTCACATGGGACGCAGACCTTCACAATAAAACAGGAAACGAGAACACTACACCAAGACGCAGACCTGACACAGAGACAGACAGAATGACACATGGAACCTGAACTAAACTAAACGTGAGATACAACTGAGAACAAATCCTTAAACATGAATAAACAGAAACATAGAATTCTAATAATAATAATAATAATAATACTCATAGCGCCCAAAACCACAACAAACATTCAAAAATAAACTAATCAATCAAAACTCAAAATACTGGGTCGAAACTGACCCAGAACCATGACACTCCCAACTGTTTAAATAAAGTATGGGGGCAGTGTCCTGACATAGGCATTGCCTCTGATTTATCCCAGTTGACGCGATACCCTGAAAGCAGCGTAAAGCTTTCTATACATTCTAATAGGGCTGGAATTGACTTCCCAGGCTGGGTCATAAGTAACAACACATCATCTGTATATAATAGAAGCTTATGTTGACTATTACCCATCGAAATTTCAAATATATTTACATTATTTCTCAGTTTTTGTGCCAAAGGCTCTATAGCAATTACAAAAAGACCGGGGCTAAGGGGACAACCCATTTTTGTGGATCTCAGTAAAAGGAATAGGTCTGATATGAGCCCATTCGTCAATACTCGCGCTGAAGGCGAATCATATAATATCTTTATCCACCTAATAAAATTGTCACCAAAACCAAACTTTTCTAATGTCTTAAACAGATAATCCCACTCAACACAATCAAAAGCTTGTGCAGCATCCAGCGATAGGGCCACTGTTGGATATACTGAATCATATACATAATTTTGCAAATTAACCAACCGCCTAATATTATCTGAACCATAGCGGTTTGGAACAAAACCAGATTGGTCTGCATGAATTATTTTCGCCATTACTACTTTTAATCGACCCGCTAAGACCTTTGCCAAGATTTTTTGGTCAGAATTCAGCAAAGATATGGGGCGGTAACCACTTGGGTCTAAAGGGTCTTTCCCAGTTTTAAGAATAAATGTTATAAGTCCAGAGTGCATTGACTGAGGTAATGAGCCTACTTTGAACGCCTCATTATAAACATCGAGCAACAGGGGACTTAACATATCCTCAAATGCTCTATAGAAATCCAATGGTAACCCATCTAATCCTGGAGCTTTATTAAGTGGCATACTGTTAATTGCACGGGTAATCTCCTCCACTGTAATTGGAGCATCTATAATCTGCTGGTCAGTAGTAGAAAGCTGTGGCAGGTTTAAATCAGTAAAGAATGCTTCGAATTTCTGTTCATCTAAACTCCCTTGTGTAGAATAAAGATTATTGTAAAAGGCCCTGAATCCATCATTTATATGTCTAAAAGAAGTTAAAATAACCCCATCTGATTGTCGTATGCCTGGGATATGGTTCATACTGTCTTTCTGTTTAAGACGGTATGCTAATAAACGACTCGGCTTTTCTCCCATTTCCCAATATGCTTGATTAATGCGAAATAAAGCGTATTCTGCCTTTCTGTTGTACAGTACATTCAACTTATATTTAACTTTAACAATTTTATTCAACGTAACTCTGTCTTTTGTATGGGAATATACTGCCTCAAGTGCCTTTAATTTGGCTTCTAACGTAATGATATTCTTGTTAGCTGCCTTCTTTTTAAAGGAAGCGTAAGAAATTGTCCTCCGCCTTAAGTATGCCTTCATAGCATCTGTCAATGGAAAATTGTATTTAGTAGTCAGTATAATCTTTTAGTGATATAAGTTTGCATATGGTAGAATACTGCTTGTAGTTATTTGTATTAGGAAATATTTAACCATGTATGCTTAGAGGCATATAATTAATTGTGTAGTGACAGGATGTGTGATCTCTAACAGGCTGCAGGCTTGGTGTGCACCCCAGGAATGCACCCCCACGTCCTGGGAGCATGAGAGGTTGCACCTTGTTTTATTGTTTTAACATAGCTATGTCTGTTTTAGTCTAAGTGCCTTTTGTTTAGATGAACTGCTGGACTTCCCCACCGTGTTATCTAGGGTGAACCATCTAGGGTGGGGGAGACTACCCTCTTTGTGACCAAGGATGTACCTTTTGTGCTTTTATGTATATGACCCTTTGACAAGCAGTAACACACACACACACACTGAAGTATAAAATAAAGACAAGGGCAAAGCTCAGCGCGAGTCTCAGTCTGGAGGCTGCCCTTGCTAGCAAGAAGTTCTGTGTGTTTCTCTTCTCTGAGTCTTTACTGAAGAAGTGTTTTAGAATATTTTCCCTAACAGCATCCCACCAAGTAGCCAATGTAGTGTCCTCTCGATTATTTGTCTGTTTGTAAAATTGTATTTCATCGCTTATCAATTTAATAAACCCAGAGTCTTTAATTAAGGACACATTTAGTATTTAGTATTAGTATTTATTTATTTATTGTCATTGTCAAGAACAATGAAATTGCGTTTGGAGCTTCCATACAACCCAAAAAAAAGAAGAAAATAATAAATACCCCTTAAAACCCAAGTGTACATATTTAACCCAGTGTGACTCCAATGCAATAAGACAATCCTTAGCAATAATGTTCGTAGAAATTCAGACAAAGACCTGAGAAACATGACAAAATACAACAATGCAACCCATTCAATATTATTGTACTGTGAGATATGATATCAGATATGATAGTTATCTATTTAAGAAAGAGGGGGGGGGGGGGCAGGAGGGGGAAGAGAATAAAGATATGATGCACCAATGCAGACCAGTTCATTCCTATCTGCGGCTTTGAGGAATCTGTAAAATATTTTCAAGACATAGAAAAATTGGCACATGGTCCGAGAATACTATATTAGATTAGATTAGATTAGATAGAACTTTATTAATCCCTCGGGTGGGTTCCTCTGGGAAATTCGATTTCCAAAAAAGCACAGCACCGACAGAAGTTACAGAGTTACAGAATATTTTATATATATATATATATATATATAATACACACACACACACACACACACACACACACATATATATATATATAAATACAGAGACAATATAAATAAAATATACGAAGGGGATAAATAGAATAAATAGGAATAAAAATAAAAATACAAGTGAATTGCACATTTCAAGAATTGCACATTTCAAGTATTGAGTCTATTGCACCGTTGACTATTTACAAAAGTATTGCACAAAAGGTATTGCACAGTGAGGTGAAGAGGCACTACAGCTTAGTTACCAATACTTGAATCTATAGAGTTATTCACTAAGGCTTCAGAAATAAGAAAGTAGTCGATTCTAGTATAAACATTATGAGGCGGAGAGTAAAAGGAATATTCCCTGCCTTCTGGATGCATTGTCCGCCAAATATCATTCAGACCTAAACCTGAGGTCATCTGCCTTATGGCAACTACAGATTTACTCTCTGTGCCTGTCCTAGGAAGCGATCTATCTAGGTCTTGATCCAGTATTTGATTAAAATCTCCTCCTACCACTATTTGTGCACCTTCTAATTCCAAAAGATACTGTGACAGGTTATGAAAAAAGGTGAGTATGTCCGCATTAGGTGCATAGATATTACATAAAATTATTGGTGTGTCCAGTAGTTGTCCATAAACCAATATAAATCTACCTTCCTTATCTGTTATTACTTTTGTTTCAGTAAAGCTAACTGCTTTATGAATCAGAACCGACACTCCCCTACTTTTACCAGTTCCAGGACTGGAAAAGACTTTACCTACCCAGGAACATTTAAGTTTTAAGGCTTCTGACTTACACGTGTGCATTTCTTGAATAAAGGCTATATCAACTCTTGATAATGTAACACACGATACTTTACCACTACTGAATGTAGAGAAAGTTAGGATCTTAGGCTTATGGTGTCTAGGAATCGACTAAGGCGCGAATGACACACAGCTCAAAGAACAGTCAACATTTATTCAAAACAAACCAAAAACAGTCATTCAACAGTTCACAACAGTTCCAATTGTCCATATTTGTCAGTCTGTGTATTCAGTTTTAGAGTTCAGAGTTCAGTGTTCAGAGTTCTTTTCAGTCTTTTCAGTTCAGGTGTGTGAGTATAGTGTTAATGTTAGTAGTACTACCCGGGTAGTGTATTGTTCTGAGATCTCATAAGCTTATCTGTCAAGAAGTCACGCAGTTGTCACTTTAAGTAGGCTGGAAATCTTTCCTGCATCGCAGCTGGGGATCCGGAATCCTGGCTCGCAACTTTAGACTCCAACAAAAAAACCAACCTGCACAGGGCAGTGAACATATTTTACATGAATATCATATAACAACTTAATCAACACTAGTGACCAAATGTCTCTCACTCTTTGTATATAACGACTTAATGCAATCAATAATAAAATTAATCAAAGAACCTTAAAACAATTTCCACATCATACAAATTTAACTCAAATCTCATATTTTGTGAACAGCAGTCACATCAATCCAATGAATTGAGAGAATGTACATTACTGATGCACGAGGAAAGTGCAAAACATGGTCGCAGTACTATTTAGCCAAAGACTGCTCATATTTATCATCTCATTACAATAAATAAAACTTACCTACTAGCTTCCAAAGAAATATTTCCGATTGGTTTAAAACATTCACAAGTGAAGAAATAAAAAGATAATACAGCACTTAAAAGGAACACATGAAATTTACATTATACTAAGCTAATGATTAGCTGACGATTAGCTTGCTATGCTAGCGCAGTTAGTCAACTCACCGGAAATGAACAAAAAACACAAAAACAGAGGTACACCAGCATCAACAAGCGGAAAAGTAAAATCCAATTTGTGTCTTCACACACAACCTTTTTCTTGAACAAGGATTAAAGAAAAACTCGGTGAGTAGCTCCGACCAGCATACGTAGCCTTAGCGCTATTCTCCTTCTCTACAGTTCTCAACTCAAGTTCACAAGCACTAAACAATCTCATAGTGCCACCTACTGACATTCTTTGGGAACAGCAGTTCATTTTCATGAGGCAAATTTTAGGTGGGTTACAATAACTTTAGATATGTTAATATTTTCTTCCTCTTAATCCCGTTATTCAACCCCTTAACATTCCAGCTGGCTATTTTGAAATCTGTCTGTCTATCCATGTTATATGTTGTCTCCTTGACCTGGAGACAACATATAAGATGACACCGCCATGGACCTCAACCTGCAGGCTTTGTGTTACCTGTTTCTTTATACAGGAGCATGTAGGGGTGGACTGCCTTTTTATTTGATTACCCTTTTCTCATGTTTTTCTTAGTTAGGGACATTTTGGGGGACGTTATACTCTTACTTGTTAAACACATGCTCCCATCCACTCTCTTGGTCCAGAAGCTCCATAATCCAAGTGTCCCAACTCAGGTCTGATGGCCTTTTTTCAGTTGTGTTTTTAACCTCTTGGGAACTTTCACTACATTCCTTACTTGATGCAGAAAGAAGAAACGAGTCAGGGATGCATAGCAAGCACAACAAGACACCAGCAGCCCAGACCTTTCACCAACTGAAGACATTTGCAGCACCATAAAACATGACAGAGAAGAGCTGGGACTATGTGAAAGGGTGAAGTGCTGCAGTCAAGTTGCAATGGTCCTATCTTTTATACAGTCTATGGTTCACTCTATTAAGATGTGATTATTTCCAAGGTCCATTTAGTTTTAGTTAGCTGAAGCTAAACCAGAAGTTAAAACGAGATGGTGAAAAACATTTTTAGTTAATGTTACGACTGTTGTCGTAATGTTGTCTCATATGTAAATCTGAGTGTGCAGGTGCCTTTCCGTGATTGGTGCATCCATGGGACAGCCCATACAGATTGGCTAATGACCTGGAGACAACATATAAGATGACACCGCCATGGACCTCAACCTGCAGGCTTTGTGTTACCCGTCTCTTTATACAGGAGCATGTAGGGGTGGACTGCCTTTTTATTTGATTACCCTTTTCTCATGTTTTTCTTAGTTAGGGAGATAAGACATTGTCATTTGGTTTTATTCTTTTCATAAATAAGTTTTGTACATCCTTTAGATACGGTCCCTTTTGTTTGTTGTTTTGGGGTCCACCCCGAAGCTATAGTTCGCTCCTTTCCTTTGTTAGAATTCAATCACTGTGAAAAAAAATCACCATCAAAATTGTACTGGTTGTGTGATGTGCTGCTTGGGGTCAGACAGGGGTGGATCACCCTTATATTATGGTCTGGCCACCCTTAGAAAGGCCATAACACTAACTAAAATGAAAATTAAAACTAGACTTATAACTGGCTGGTGTCCTTACCAGTGACCTTGGGTCTGAACTGTGGGCTCCTCTTTCCAGGTGTTCGTACTGCCTGAGTGGGACCAAGATGTGCTGTCTTGCCTCTTTTGGGTTTTCTGCATGTTTCTGGCTCAACATGCAAGTATCCACTTCTTGACGTTCGCTGTTGGTTGCAGCCACTTGAGGTTTTTGGGCTCATTTGGGTTCTCAACACTGGGTGACTTTGATGGGAGTGAAAGCATCCTCACAACATAAATCACCACACTACCTGCTTTTGTTTCAGATTTTTTCTTTATCCTTGTTAACATGTTTGGGTACTGGGTTTACCTGTAATGCATTTTGTGCTCCAAAAGCTGTTATTTTGTGCAGCTGTGCTCCAAAAGCTGTTAGCATGACCTTTTTTATCATTAGATTGTGCCACACCAGCATCTGAGAGAAAAGCTTTGAGTTTGATTTTGTGTTTGTGTTTTGCAGGCACTCAGGAGAATAAGTCATGATGTTTCTTGTGTTTGTCATGTTAGTATCTCAGTGCTTGTCAATCACCAGTCAACAGTGTCACCACTGTGAACAACATCCTTCGACTGTTCGAGCCAAAACCTTGGAGAAGTCCCTGCAGCCGCTTCAAAACTCATCACTGAGCTCGATCTCTCTTTTAACACGCTGGAGACAACAATGAAAGATGACTTTCTTTCATATGCTGCTTTGACGGCTTTGTTCGTGAATAACAACAGAATCAAAACCATCCATGAAGAGACATTTCACCCGCTGATTAATTTGGAGAAACGGGACTTCCACAAACCAGTTGGAGACTTTGTCTTCTGGATGGTTTCAGAACCTGATTTCTCTCCACTAGTTCAATCTTTTGGGAAACAAATATACAACACTGGGTCCGGGAAACCTTTTCCTGCCACTGAGGAGCTTGAAGACCCTCCATTTTTGAGGAGCTTTCCTTCAGTCTGTCAGTGAAAGGGATTTTGTTGAACCTTGAAACTGCCGTGACCCTGTCCAAAGACCAGCTGGCCACCTGGCCGGGTCAGTCATGGATATTCACAAATACCCCATAGTACTGGTGGAAAAGACATATCGAGGGAAAATCCATGTTCAGACCATGTTCAGTGTGTCGTGACACTTGCACGATGGAAGAACACACCCACTTGTTGGTGCCAGAAGAGCCACTGAGAAATTATTGTTTTAGCTGGCTCATTACAAGTCGATGGCTGCTCACCTGGAGTAGGATAAAACTCTGGAGCGAATAATTGCCCGATTTTACTGGACAGGAAACTGTTTTAGACTTAGAGCTTTTTATTGTCATTGTGCAGTTTCTTGCACAGTGAAATTGGGTAAGTGGAGAGCATAGAGCCGCTGTATCTGTGCGCACCACCATCTTGCATTTTTTGCATGTTTGGCTGGTGTCACTTTTGGACTTTGCTACCTGTAGCTAAACATTTGCAGCTAAATCATTTATTTAAAAGCAGAAGCTGCAACTGATCGAGGGAATATTTGTCTGAAAACTTAAACTGAACTCCAAGGGTACCATTGCTCCAGCTCACCATCTTTACCTGAGTGAATCAGTTTGTTGAACAATCTAAATGATTCAGAAACTTCTGTGACATCAACTTAACTAAGGCTCATTACAAATTTCACAAAACACTGCTGAATACTTTTAATATTTTTTTATTAGTTATTTTTGTTTTTGTTGTTATTTTGATTTTAATAAAACAAAATAAAATAAAGAATTAAATCATTTCTTTGGTTTTTTTTATTTAATTTATTTTACAAATAAATTAATAATAATATTAATAATAATAACAACAAATTAGTGCTGTCAGTGTTAACGTCATTTTACCTAATGACGTTAACGCTGACAGCACTAATTTGTTGTTCCCAGAGAGCAAGCCAAACACTGGTCCAGAAAAGGACGATCTCTAGTAGATTTTGTTTTAACCTCCTAGGACCTGGTGTCCACATATGTAGACATAACATTTTGGGTTGTCTAGACCAAAATACAAAATTTTGCTCTTCAAAAACCTGATATCCACTTATGAGGGAGGACATGACACTGCCACTGTTCAATCGAAATTTAAAATGAATGTCCTCATATGTGGATCTCATTCTTTTGAGAAACAAAAAAAAGATAGTCCGAATCTGATGTCTTGGTTTTTACCTTCATCGGGTCCCAATCAACCTAAATGGCACAGAGGAATTAAAAATGCATGCCATGAAAGTTCAGGTCTTAGGAGGTTAAAAATGTCCCTGCTGATGAGACCAGTGAATGTGGGGCGACGGTGGCAAGAAAAAACTCCCTCCTGGAGGAAGAAATCTTGGGAGGACCAGGCTCTCTGGCAGGACCCTCCCTCCTGAGGGCAATACTTACCTATACTTGTCCTCCAGTGTGCGATGGTGGGCTGGGACGACTGCTTTTCCTTCTCAGCATGATGATGACCTTAACTTCCTTCCTTCCTTCCATTTCCTGTTTCAGAACTGAGAATGAAGACAAAACTGGTTAACAAGGTAACAGGACATTTAAAAATTCTCTCACTTCAGGATGAGATGCTGTGTCTTCTTACGTTTCTCTTGTAAAACAGGATGTAGGCCGACTGCTGCTGTTCCTCACAAACTGCAGATCCAGTTGTGTGGAGCACCTGTGCGTCATTATAGGTGAGCCAGCGATCTGATGTAGAGTGCTGACTCTCCTCAGGATGGACAGAACTACAGATGTAGTGTCCTGAAATCACATTAAGACAAATGAATCCAACTTCTGGAAGTCAACTGATTCAAGCAAACAGTGATTTTGACTTAATGCTTCTTAGAACATCAAAAGCTTTTGTGTGTGAGTCCTTCACTGAAAAGTAGCAAGTTTCATTTTCTGTTTGTCACAAGTCTGTTGTTTTACCTGACTCTGTGCCTCCATAATGACTGATGATGCTGCAAAGACTATAACAGCCACCACCCTGAGAAGGAACAAATCCAAAGAGTGTTAGTTTCATAAAGTCTCACATCAGTGCCATAATTAAGCTGATTTGCTGAGGCTACGTCCACACTAATGCGTTTTCGTTTGAAAACGCATCGTTTTCTCTCCGCTTTGACCTCCCGTCCACACCGAGACGGCGTTTTCCTCAAGGAAAAACACAGCATCTTGAAAACGCTCTCGAAAACGCATACATTTCAAAACGGAGTTGTCCCATCGCAGTGTGGACACTCGAAAACGCAGACTTTCTAAAACGATGACGCATTTTGGTCATGTGATGCAGTCATGTGAGCAATTAAACAAAGATAAGCTGAGTGCATTAGACAGCAGTTGTTTTGATTGCTCTCAACTTTGACAGCCCTAAAAAAGATTAATATCAGTTTGTACATGCTCCGGATAGCTTTTCTTCAAATTCTGTAATTCTCACTCACTTTTGCGCATGCGCAGGACTGGAACGTAAGCGTTTTCGGCCGTTTCAATGCAGACGCACAACTATTTGAAAATGACTGAAAACGCCAGTGTGGACACGGAGTTTTCAAATCTATCCGGGCTAGTGTGGACGTAGCCTGAGACGTTCTGCAGTCTGTTTTTACCTGATTGGATGGCACCACCAAGTCCCTCTGCAGCCTGACGGGGTCATCCACCTTCTTAATCTTGTAGGTTTGTGTAAAGCCAAACCTCTTCAGATGCAAGATCAGAACTCTGGCAGAAAAGAAAAAAAACACAAACAAGGTAGAAAATAAGAAGAATGAGTGTCAAACACAAACAGAAGATGGGAGAAAACGACTGCTCAAGTATTGTCTCGAAGAACTCTGATATTTGATGCGCCACAGTTTGGAAACCTGGTCAGTCGATCAATTCTGATGTGACCTTACTCACCTTGGCAGTGTATCAAAAGACGACTTCAGTTCTGAGGCCGTCCCTCCACAATCACAGCGAAATTCTATTTCTTGTTCCTGAGCAACAGCACAGAGAAAACAGGCTTTATGGTAGAAAGAAATCTCAACATATGCACACACACATGCACACAAACACTAACAAAAAAGGTGTGTTAAGATCGCTGATACGACAACTCTATTGGAATTTGTGATCTTACCTTCAAGTATGTCTCTAACATGTTTATAATAGACCCCTCTGGAACAAGGTCTAGAGACAAGCTGGTGAATTCCTCTTGCTGTGATGATTGGTGACCGCAGCTACACATTTCAGGAGTAACGTAGTTAAAGTAAAGATCAGGTACGTGGAAAAGAGGTATATGAAAATATTGCAACCAGCTCTGCGTTTCTGAAAGACAGGCTTACCTCTTGCATGTCCTCATGTTTTCCATTTTAAAAATGTGATGGTCTTCTACTGGGCAGCTATAACTTTGGCCCAGGAGAGCTGCGTTCCTCTCCAGGTGAGGTGCGAGCCTTTTGACCTCATCGAGGAATAATGTTAGGAATTCATGAGCGTCCTGAAAGAAAAGCAGAGAGATTTAAAACAGTACATCAAAATCAGAAGGTAAAGCAAAAAACGAAATGTCCAAATAGCTGACGCACTTTCTGTGCACTGCCGGTGTATTCAGGAGCTTGACTGCTGAATGCCTTCTTAAAAGCTCTTAGGTGGTGATCTTTAAGGCCATAATCTGTTGACTCGTGACAGTCCCTGACATCAATAAGCCTTCTGTAGAAAGGAAGGGTAAACAGACATTTCTGCTGTTAGATCTCTTTGTTCTTCAGGTTTTTGAAGAAAGTAGAAGGTTGACGTAGCGCACCTTAAGAGCTGAGCTTCTGGATCTGTGCTCCACAAAACCCCCTGACGCCTGATGTCTCTTATGAACTCCTCAATGTTGAGGAGGCTCTGCAGGCAGGAGTTCATGTAGCAGGTGTTTCCGATGTTTGGAAACCTGACACACACGCGCAACGTTTACAGTATCAGTGTAAAATAATTCATTTTCTCCACTTTGACAAAGTGAGTCTTTGTGCACCACGTGTACTCACCCGAAGCAGTCTATAGTCCCAGTTTGACTTTCTATTTTTTTCCCACCGCATGCTACACTGCTCCAAAAAGGTAAAAACACAAACACAAAATTAGGAAAGATGTCAAGATTCTGAGCAGTGTATGCGCATGTATGCATGAGCTTTGAAGTTGAAACATTTTGGAGGACGTCCAAAAGTAGTAAAAAAGATGTAAATACACAAGGTGGAAGAAAAATGCCAATAAAAGGGAAATAAAACAGCTCCAACTAAACCACTGCTATAAATATCTCCAGCAGCATTAAAGAGCGGCGCATTTCTTTACCTCTGATGAGACGTAGAAGGAATTTCCTTCTCTGCCACGTTTTGTTTGTGTAATTTCTGTTTAGAAACAAGAAAACCAACATCAGTAATGGCATAAAACAAACATACCAAGGGAGTCTCTCCATGAAAAGTGTCCAGTTAGAAAATTTGGTATTATTTCATATTATTTATCACTTCAGTGAGCTGTCAGCTCATGAAGCAGATATATAGGAATATCTTTAAATAAATTAAAAACAATTTATTCATGCTTTAAATTGAGTTTTAAAGTTTGTCCTATGAAATACAAAATCCTTCATTTGGTTCTGATCAAAATTCAGTTTTTACAGAAATCATCCATCAAACTTCATTAAAAGATTCAAAAATGCTTATTTACCATAAAAAATATTTAGAGAAACATCCTGCAAGTCTCTTCAAACTTACCTTTCTGTGAAAAAAAAAACGTTTAAACATCTTTGAACTTAATTTGAGGACATGGATGTGCTAAATTGCTCTTAATTCTTCGCATTTAACTGTGGTGAGTAAATGCTTGATGACAGTGACTCTTTCCATAAAACATACCTTCCAGAATTTAAAAAGAAACCAGCGACACTTTTTTTGTGTCTTCACAGTGCTGCTCTCTGCCTCTGCATCGCTGTCAGTTTGCTGCAGAGGACGAACAAACATAAGTTTATTAAAAAAGTAAAGTCACTTTAAATTAACAAGTGCAATTTAAAGAGAATGTGCATTTCATATGTTTCGTGTAAAAGCAAACCGAGGAACAGCAGAGGTGTCTCCATTTTCTCTTCTTCTTTTGACCATTTTCAGCAACACAAGCATCCGGGATGCTGATGAGGACAAAAGTGTAAATGTTATTTTTCAAAGTGGAAATTTTTAACAAGGAGTACATGCTGGAGATTGCAGATAAAAATTAATAACTGTAATGGAACAAAATCATGTATTTTGTACATTTACACTCTACATTTTCAAACGCTAATCTCTGAATCAATAGAAATTATAGACAAGACTAGAAGTAGTAAAAAAGATGTAAACACAAAAGACCAATAAAAGGGAAATAAAAGAGCTCCAACTAAACCACTGCTATAAATATCTCCAGCAGCATTAAAGAGCGGCGCATTTCTTTACCTCTGATGAGACGTAGAAGGAATTTCCTTCTCTGCCACGTTTTGTTTGTGTGATTTCTGTTTAGAAACAAGAAAAGCAACATCAGTAATGGCATAAAACAAAGTATATGGTAAGAAAATACAATATCCTTCATTTGGATTCAAAATTCAGTTTTTACAGAAATCATCCAAGAAGCTTCCTTAAAAGTTTCAAAAATGCTTATTTACCATAAGAAAACATTCAGAGAAATGTGCTGCGAGTCTCTTCAAACTTACCTTTCTGTGAAAAAGAAGTTTAAACATCTTTGGACTTGATGTGATCGCAGCCAAAATCTCCTCAGCTTTGCAAAAGTTCAACTGAAAACAAGCAGTCAAAGGTTGTATATTTATAAACTTTCAGCATAGAACGTTCATACCCTGAACAGCAAACATCAGCATTATGATGTATGGGGCTCATTTGCATATTTTGGAATGTATGCTCATTTGAACTGTATGGTGCTCGTCTCCAAGCAACTGCTACAAAATACAGGTCAAGTCAAGTGGCTTTTATTGTCATTTTAACCACGTGCAGAGGTACTGTACAGAGTGAAATGAGACCGCGTTCCTCCGAGACCCTGGTGCTATATATGACATATACGGACAAACCCAGGACTACATAAAGTGCAGTGTGCATAAATTGCAAAAATAAACAAGACAAAACAGTGCAAAACGTGACAGAACAGGACGAAACAGACACAAGACAATGGAAATGTGCAAAATGCTGAGTATTGTGCAAAAGTAACTTGGTGTCTGTATGTATGTGTATGAGTGTGAGATACTGCAGATAAGTGCTTGGTAGTGACATGTGTGAAGGTGTGCGTGTGCCAGTGCAGTCACTGAGTGTTCAGGGGTCTGACGGCTTGTGGGAAGAAACTTTTCCGTAGTTTGGTAGCGAGGGCCCGGATGTTCTGGGACCTCTTTCCAGAAGGCAGCAGGGTGAAGAGTGTGTTTGAAGGCTGTGTGGGGTCCTCCAGCAAGCGGGTGTTATAAGGAGGGGAGAGGGACTCCAATGATCTTCTCAGCTGCTCTCACAATCCGTTGTAGGGTACTGCGATCTAATACGCTGCAGTTACCATACCAGACAGTGATGCAGCTACTTAGGATGCTCTTGTTAGTCCCACTGTAAAAGGTGGTGAGAATGGATGGTGGGAGATGGGCTTTCCTCAGCTTCTGCTTGAAGTAGAGACGCTGCTGGGCCTTCTTGGTTATGGAGCTGGTGTTGAGGGAGCAGGAGAGGTTCTCCGCCAGGTGGACACCAAGAAATCTGGTGCTCTTGACGACCTCCACAGAGGATCCATTCATGTTAAGTGGGCAGTGATCCCACTGTGCTCTCCTGAAGTCAACAATCTCTTTTGTTTTGTCCACGTTCACAGACAGGTTGTTGACTCTACACCTCTACAGATGGCCCGCAGTGCAACCCTTCAGCTTCCTACTAGATTCACCTATATACAAATTTAAAGACCTAGGAGACTTACTTCTCGTCACAGAGTTGTAGCATTCACAAGATTTTCAGAAAACTTGAACTCAAGGTCAAGGTCACTGATATTCAAACTGACCCCAGAACTTTAGTAGATGCACCAATGGTATCAATTCAAAATCCTACGCTTCTCGTTCCATTTTTATTTCACTATCTGTAACTAAGACAAATAAACAGTATTTGAGACACAAGTCACTATTAAAGTGGTTCGTGAGACTCCACATCTGATAACAGTATAACACACTGCTTATTTATGTAAAATTGTCATCAATAAATGTGTTCAAAACAGAAGCTACACTGGCTTTAAAAGTTTTTGTTAACTCTGACTACCTGTCTGCTCTTACCTGTTTCTTTTGCTCTCTGCTGTCTTCATCCTCCATCCAACTCTACATTGTATTGTTAGGGATGACATGATGAAACTGAAGGGTGTCTGGGCACCGAAAAAAGAAAAGAAGAGAGATTGGATTAGGCTGCAGCTGGCGTGCCATTCTCTCACTTCAGGATGAGATGCTGTGTCTTCTTACGTTAATCTTGTAAAACAGGATGTAGGCTGAGTGCTGCTGTTCCTCACAAGCTGCAGATCTAGTTGTGTGCAGCACCTGTGCGTCATTGTAGGTGAGCCAAGGATCTGATGTAGAGTGTGGACTCTCCTCGGGACGGACAGAATTACAGATGCAGCAGCTGTTTCCGATGTATGGAAACCTGACACACAAACAAAAGTTTACAGTATCAGTGTAAAATAATTCATTTTGTCCAGGTTGAGAAGGTGAGATTTGGTCCTAGTGCACCACGTGTACTCACCTGAAGCTGTCTGTAGTCTGAATTTTATTTTCCATTATTTATCCACCGCCCAAATGTTTCACTGCGCTACTGCAAAAAGGTAAAAACACAAACACACAATTAGACACTGAGCACTGGATGTGCATGCATGCATGAGCTTTGAAGTTTAAACTTTTTTTTATCATCAACAATTTTTATTTATTTCATTTTAAACTTCAATAACAGAGCTTAAGGATAACTACATAAATAAATAGTTTAAAAACAAACAAACAAAAACAACAACAAAAAACAAAACAAAGGGAAGTTATCCTATTCTTTCTTCGCACACCAATTCCCACACCACCACTCTGTCATTACTCCTCTGTTCTTCAAGTTACAGAAAGCCAGCTTGTAAAGGGGGACCAAATACAATCATATTGATGCAATTTGTCTAAAAGGTTATTAAGAATGCAAAGCTGCAATTTGTGCCGTCAAACCCCAATGTTAAGACGTCGTCGCATGCTAAAGTCAGTGACCATGGCTATGCTAGCACTGAAGCTGCCAACGTGGGCTTAACCCTTGTGCTCCCCTTCGGGGCAGCTCCGGACCCCGGGGGTCCCAGAGTACCCCTGGGTCGCATTTCACAGGCCGCGCATCAGGGTTGGCTCCCGCGCCCCGTACACCCACGTTTCCCTCCCTGGATGCCACTCCCGTTTCAATTTTTCTCCTAGTTTCAGGCAGGCTCTATCATGTTCGTCCATGGGAGGCCGCTGTTAATTGGGACACGGCCTACGTCAGCTGCTGTTGAAATCAGGTGATAGACTATGAGCACGTTAAAAAAAAAAAAAAAAAAAAACTATGTGCACGTTAGCATATGCTACTTCCGGTGCGGAAACTCCTGTGGGGAGCTTTGTTTCCGGTGTCGTATTCGCGCTTTGTTTACGGTCCAAAACAAGTTAAGAAAATGAATGAATCAAGCCGCGATTTACATTTCTATAGATGTCTTGGGCATTTACCCAATATATCTGTAAATTATCTTCATCGACTTGTTGATTTTTTCCCCCGAGCAAAAGAGAAAAGGGATTCAAATGTTATATTTCTCAGTATCTGTAATCAGAATCAGAATCAGAAACTTTATTGTCATTGTCATGAGAACAACGAAATTAAGAATGGTCCCCGATCATTGCATCATCTCTAGCAATATCAAAATATAAATAAAACAATAAAATTCAATAAATAAAATAGATAGAATACTTAAAATACTAATAAGAAACAGCTGTCCCTCGTTTATCGCGGGTGTTATGTTCTAAAAATAAGCAGCGATAGGTGAAATCAAGTAGCCAATTTTATTTTTTGACAGTGCAAAACGTTTCGTCGACATCCACTGCACTTCAGAGTCACACTGCTAGTGATCGATGCAGCGATTCTGTACTGTACAGGAGAGACGTCACGGAGGAGATCGTCTGCAGCGATCAGGACACAGGACACAGGACACAATGTGACATAAAAAAAAAAAGCATGCAAAGTTGCGCTAAAAAATCTGCGAAACAGCGAGGTGAAAGGTGAACCACGTTATAGCGAGGGACCACTGTAATTTGGAAGGTAAGTCACAACATACCCTTCGTAAATACTAATGTATAGAAACCCTTACCAGCAATCGTTCATTTTTTGTGTGGCTTTTTTTCACGGTTTGTTAACATGTTGTGTATGTGTGTACTTGACTAGCTGATATTAACATAACGGGGGAAACATCTGGTTTGACTATTCTTCACCTGTAGTTTGAATGCTGAACATTTGCCTGTTTAAATCACAAGACCAGTCACTATACAGAGATGTGCTTCTGAATGTGGACGATGTGTCTTCTGCTGCAGTGATGCAGTTCTGCTTGTGTTGAGTGACGTAATCAACTGATCGATCTAAACTCTTTAAATTGATCATTAGATTTTTTATGACACAACAGTGGTGAGTGCTCCCACCTTCTGCTCTTTGTAACTTAACGCGATCTTTCCGTTTTCGAGTTTTGGACATGATTTTGGAGTAAATCTTCGTAGTAGCGATTGACCGCAAAGTAAAACTATCGGAAATGTACAACCCTACATCCGGTCTCAAACCAGTAATCCTGCTCCTTTACTGATTACTTATTTTCAAAAGTAATTAGTTACTAAGTTACGTTTTAAAAACATGATTTACAACCTGAATAGGTAATAAAGCGATAGATCTTTCAGCCCAATTCTACTTTTTCTGCATAATCCATCATATAAAATGTAATCAAATGAAAAAGTCTCTTTTTAAAACTAGTTTATAATGCCAGATATGTGGTCAAGGTGTCACTTCGTTGCCGCCTTGAGTTGAATGGGAATGATCTTATCACTCCTGTGTTTGACATACTGAGATCTAACTTCAGCGACTTGACATATTCCAGCCTGCCCATGAAAGATTTCTACAGTACTGTGCCACGACCAGGTGAGAATGCCATGGATTACTGGATCCAGTTGAACAAGTCCATTGACGCTGCTGATGAGTGTCTCCGCAGGCGTGGCAAACTGGTAGAGGACCCCAGTGGTGAGGTTGTTTCGATGTTCATTAATCACTGTCCTGATCACAGTCTTGCCTTGTCTTTTCAACTGAAGGCTCCTGAGGAATGGACTGCAGCTGAGGTTCAGAACCGTCTGGACAACTATGTGAGGAAAGTAAGACAGTCTAGTGTTTTGTCTCATAATACAGCATGTCTGTCCATCCCACATCTGAGCCCTGTTACTGTTAACAGCCAGCCCCACTCCAGTAGTGCTCAAGCAGTCCCAGTAACACATGAGCCAGCCTCGTACCCTATGCCCTCTGTTCCCTCTGCAGACACATGTCAGCCTCTCTCTTCTGGTGACATGGTAAGTGTGCAGCAGCCCTCGGCTTGTCCTCCCTCGACTCCTCATGTCATGCTCCAATCTTTGCCAGTTTCCGGCCCTCCTCCAGCTGAGCCAGATGTTCAACAGATGGTAGCACTGTTTGACAAGGTTCTGTCCATGTGCACTGCATCACTAGCCACTGGTCCTAGGTGCCCACAACCCACGGGTCAGTCCCATGGGCACCGCAGTGCTTATCGTGCTTCTTGCAGAGTGTGTGGCTCACATGAACACACAACCCATTTGCATTGTAGGCTGTACAAGCTATGCCACAGCCGCTTTGACCCTGGACACATGAGGCGTGAATGCCCACAGTTGCGCCAGAAACAAAGCATTTCAGTCCCTCCTCCCACCAATGCTGCTTTAAACTAGCCAGCCCATGTAACGAGAGGGGTAGCATGGGCAGTGTTAATGAAACCCTCACAAATGTAACAGATCCAGAAACCATATATGTTAACTGCTGTAGTGGCCTCTCTGATGAGAAGACTGTTATTATGGGTTCACAAAGAGTTGGCAGGGCTAGTGAGTTGTTTTACACCCCAGTGTCCGTCAGTGGCCGGTGGTCCTTAACAGGCATGCTTGATTCAGGAATTATGTCATGCACACTAAGTGAAGAGGCTGATTACAAGCTAAGAGCTGCTGGTGTTGCTCTGATTCCGCAGCAGGTCTCTGAAAATGTGGTGCTGGTTGGTTGCGGTGGCCTTCTCACACAACCCAAATGCATCTGTGATTTGGAAATATATGGGTCTAGGTTGCTTGTGCCAACGTTTGTGGTTCCTGGGCAAAAAGATGAACTCATTGTGGGGAGCAATGTGATCCGGCCCATCATTCAGAAGATGAAGGCTGATACAAATTACTGGGAGCTTATTAACTCCAATTACACTGGCACTGATTGTGAAGACTTCCTGCAGTTGCTGAGTTGTATCTCACGGTGGTCTGCTCCTGTGATGCCAGATAAAGTAGGTACAGTCAGGTTGCGGAAGAGTGTCACTCTCCTGCCACAAAAATAATATGTAGTTTGGGGAAAGCTGCCAGCTTCTGCCCTTGTGTCTCCAGAAAGTACTGCCATTGTGGAACCCACGTCAACCCGTTCCACTCCAAAGAATATAATGGTGGGGAACATTATAACACCCATGTGGGGAGATCGTTGGGTCCCTATGAAAGTCCTTAACCCAACAGAGAGCCCTGTGACACTTCGTCGCAATGCTAAGACTGCGGATGTCTTTCCTTGTATTGCTGTAGAGGACCTGCCCATCACTCAAGGTCTCTGCGAGACTCTGACTGACCAGCATACCAGTTTTTTTTGTATTGTATTGTTGTATCTTTATTTGTTTCAGACATATAAAACAAAAAAACAATATATACACACTACATATATTTTCATTTACAGATACGAATATATATGTAGATATACACACACACACGTATGTGTTCAGATAAACAAAAAAATAAAAATAATGAAATAAAACAAAATCGTCTGACATAATGTAACAATGTTTGGTCTGAAAAGGAGTAGGAAGAAGTATGAACATACTTATTAATTCCTACCCCTGCTCAACATCTTATTGATCCCACATAATTCACCTAATTCCCATCATCACATACTCCACACAATACACGAGGAGAACCTATATAAACATGGCTACCGTGATTGATATAATTTGGATATAATTTGATATTTTTATACATACAATGGGTGATCATCTTTATTGGTATCATATTCTTCCAAAATCAGTTTTCGAAGTATTTTCATGAACTTACTAATTCCTGAGCATTGCTGTAGATCTATAGTAAAACTATTCCACAGTTTTACCCCATAAATAGTGACACAAAAGGTTTTGACCTTTGACCGTGCTTTAAGAATCCTTAGATTCAATTTCCCCCTCAATTCATAGTCTCCTTTCTCTGTCATAGAACATCCTCTGTATATTTCCTGGTAACATATTGTATCTGGCCTTGTACATAATTTTTGCAGTTTTATATTTTATAAGATCCATAAACTTCAGTATTTTTAATTTCAAAAACATGATGTTAGTATGGTCTCTAAATCCTGCTTTAGTAATCATCCTGATTGCTTTTTTTTTTAATTTTACATATTGGTTGAAGTGCAGTTTTATATGTGTTTCCCCAAATTTCCACACAGTATTCCAAATATGGCAATATAAGTGAACAATAAAGTACCCGGAGTGATTTGGAAGGCAAAAAATATTTAACTTTACTCAGTACAGAGATGCTTCTTGACAGTTTGGCTTGTATATGCTTTATGTGAGGTTTCCAGCAGATTTTGTTATCTATTATCACACCCAGAAATTTTGTATCCGAAACTTGCTCTATTTCAACATTGTTTACTAATAATTTTGCTCCTGCATCTTTTTTACAATTTCCGAATAACATAAATTCCAAATTTAATGATAGCTTATTTCTATCAAACCATGTTTTCAGTTTAATCATTTCTTGTGTGACAATTTCCAAAAGCTGCTGTAAATTCTCTCCAGCACAAAAAATATTTGTATCATCTGCAAATAGAATAAACTGTAGTATATCTGATGTTCTACATATATCATTGATATAGAGGATAAACAGCTTTGGTCCCAATACTGACCCCTGCGGAACTCCACAAACAATGTCCATACACTCTGATTCATATTCCCCAATTTTCACAAATTGCTGCCTGTCTCTCAAATAACTCTTTACCCATTCTAACACCACTCCTCTAATGCCATAATACTCCAGTTTATCAAGTAATATGTCATGATTAATTGTGTCAAAAGCTTTTTTTAGGTCAATGAAAACACTAACTATACATTGTCTTTTATCTATATTGTTGGTGATATTTTTGATCAGTTCCATTAATGCCAATGATGTTGATCTATTTGATCTGAAACCATACTGACTATCCATTATTATTTTGTGTTTATCTATAAATTTGTCAAGTCTATTACTAAAGACTTTTTCCAGTATTTTTGAAAATTGAGAAAGTAGAGAGACAGGCCTGTAATTTGTGAATTGGTGTCTGTCACCATTTTTAAACAGTGGTGTTACTTTAGCTGTTTTCATTTGTTTTGGGAATGTACCAGTTTGTAAGGACAAATTGCAAATGTGTGTTAAGGGTTTGGAAATGCCCTCTATCACTCTCTTAACGATTTCCATATCAATGTCGTCAGAGTCTGTAGAGTTTTTTGTTTGTGATTTCCCAACAATATCAATGATTTCCATTTCTTCCACCACCGTTAAGAACATTGAATGAGGATTGCGGTCAATGAGTCTAGTTTCTTTCTCTACAGAATCTGTTATATCAGGAATTGTTTCAGCCAAGTCTGGCCCAACACTTACAAAGAATTTATTGAACTCATTTACCACATCTCTCATATTAGTAATATTTCTATCATTATTTGCGAAATACGAAGGATAGTCTGCCTGCCCCGAGCCCTTTTTGATGATGGTATTTAATGTTTTCCAGATCCCTTTAATATTATTTTTATTCATAATCAGTAATTTTTCATAGTATTCCTTTTTACATGACCTTAAAATACTCGTTAATTTATTTTTATATTTCTTGTATTTATTTTCAGCTTCTGTACTTCTGTTCATTATAAATTCTCTGTATAAGGTATTTTTCTTCTTACATGCATTTTGCAATCCTCCCTCATCAGACTCTGTGCCTGACTCTGCACAGCTACTCAAAGACGCTGGGTTGGCTGATATTGACATTGAGGGCTGTGAAGTGTCAGATGGGTGGAAGAGGAAATTGGTGGGGCTTGTGTTGACTTACCAAGATGTGTTCTCTAGAGACAAACTGGACTGTGGTGAGGTGAAAGACTTTGTCCATCATATCCACCTCACTGACGACCACCCTTTCAGGCTTCCCTATCACAGAGTACCCCCGGCTCACTATCATAAGTTGCGAGAGGTGCTGTCAGACATGGAGATGAAAGGCATCATCAGTAAGTCCACCAGCAAATACGCCGCACCACTGGTAATGGTTTGGAAGAAGTCAGGTGACTTGAGGATATGCACTGACTTCCGCTGGCTCAATGCCAAAACCGTTAAGGATGCTCACCCACTGCCCCATCAGGCTGACTGCCTTGCTGCCCTTGGTGGGAATGCTTTCTTCAGCACCATGGACCTCACATCCAGGTTCTACAACATTCCCCTCCATGAGTCTGACAGATGGTACATGGCTTTCACTGCACCTCTTGGCCTGTATGAGTACAACAGACTTCCCCAGGGTCTATGCAACAGCCCAGCATCTTTTATGCGGATGATGCTCAGCATCTTTGGTGACTTGAACTTTTCCAGCCTCCTGTGTTATCTTGATGACCTGCTGGTGTTTGCGCCTTCAGAAGAGGAGGCCCTAAAATGTCTCGAGATTGTTTTCTCTCGCCTGAGGACTAGCAATCTGAAGCTGACGCAGAAAAAATGTCACTTTCTCAGACGCTATGTGAGGTTTTTGGGTCATGTCGTGGATGCTGGTGGTGTCTCGGTTGATCGGGATAAAGTGAGGGTTATCGCCAGTTTTCAGAAGACTGACCTTATGGATGGTGACGGTCGCACCCCTTTTCAGAGGAAAGTGAGATCCTTCCTTGGCATGGTGATGTTTTACCAGCATTTCATTCCAGGGTGCTCTCATATTGCAAAGCCACTCTTTGCTCTAACTGCCGGTCAGAAGAGGACTAAAGGCTGCCATGGGAGTCAGAAACCTGGAACCTTTCGTAAGCTCACCCCTCAAGACCGTACTTTGAGCTGCTAGAGCAAATCAGTGATGTGAAAGATGCCAGTGTCCAAGATGCCTTCCGTTTGACCTGTCAACCTCAATCGATACGCAGTGCTCCACCCTCTGCTGTGCTTGATGTGTCTCTGTCAACTGATGACATGCCTTCCCTCTGTGAGTGGGAGTCTGCTTCTCGCCAGCGTGCAACATCCCTCGCTGGTCACCTGACCTCCATTAGTCCACCTGACTGTGATGTCTTTCATGCGCTGTCCCATGCTGATCTCCTGTCTCATCAAACAGGGGATCTCCAGAGTAGCCCGCTATGTTGAGCGTAAGCGCAGACCCAACAGGTCCCCATTTGTCAGAGCACCAACATATGTTGCTGCTCCTGAAACAATGGGATTAGCTCACATTCCTCAATGGTGTCCTCTACAGAGTTGTGAGGGACCCACTGGCCAAACACAAGAGATTCCAGTTTGTGGTACCTGACTCCCTAAAACAAGTGGTGCTGTCTGGCATACACGACAATGCTGGTCATCAAGGTCAACCTCGCACACTCACACTCTCCTTGGCTTGTCAGCGTTTCTTCTGGTATGATATAGAGAAGGATGTGCGCGATCATGTGAGAAATTGCCGCAGGTGTGTTCTCAGCAAGACCCCAGAGCCAGCAGCTAGGGCCCCGTTAGAAAGCATTAAGACCTGTGCTCCACTGGAACCTGTGTGCATTGACTTCTGGTCAGCTGAGGACAGCAACAACAAGTCTGTGGATGTCCTTGTGATTACTGACCACTTCACAAAATTAGCACATGCATTCCACTGCCCGGATCAGACAGCTAAGAGAGTTGCTAAAAAGCTCTGGGATGGATTTTTCTGTGTGTATGGCTTCCCTCAGCGCATTCACTCTGACCAGGGAGCTAGTTTTGAGAGTGAGCTGCTTGCAGAGCTTCTGGTTTTGGGTGGTGTTGCCAAATCCCACACTTCACCATACCACCCCATGGGTAATGGTACCACAGAGAGATTTAATCGCACCCTTGGAAACATGTTACGGTCCCTCCCCCCCCAGATGTAAGCAGAAATGGCCGCAGATGATACAGTCCATAGCGTTTGTGTATAACTGTACAGCACACGAGACCTCCGGCTTTGCGCCATTCTACCTGATGTTTGGGAGGGTCCCAAGGTTGCCAATTGACCTCATGTTTCGGGATGTCCTTCATGATGACACCATTTGTGACTATGATATCTATGTCAAGTCACTGATGGATGACCTGTGCTCTGCTATGCTCCAAGCCAAGGAGCACATCACGATGGAGCAGAGACACCAGTCTGACCAGTACAACAGAAAGGTGAAGGGTCTGCCTCTATCACTAGGGGACCAGGTGTTGTTGGCAAACAAGGGAGTCAGAGGAAAAAGGAAGCTCTCTGACAAATGGGGACCTGTTGTGTACACGGTAGTCGACTTGGATTCTGCTCTTCACATCTGCCGTATCAGAGACAAAGAAGGTCATGAGCGTGTGGTGCATCGCAACCTGCTCCTTCAAGTTAACTTTTTGCCCTTGGATACAACATTGAACGACGATCCTGCACATCCTGCTGTGAGCGTTGTCAGTGGCCCCCCTGAGTCTGACCTGGATGGGTCTGTGACATCTTTTGGGGACACAGGCGCGTACCTCCTGCCACCCGTACTGTGGATTCTGTCTCCAGCATTGGCGAGTGTGATGACCGCACACTATCATGGATCCATCAGCAATCCGCCGCTGACCCAGTCGAAGATGGCGTTCATGAGACCACTCCTATGATAGGTGCTCCTGATCTTGGTGGGCTGGCTGGTTAATGTTATAAGTGTGTAGTATGTGTGTATCATAAATGTGTTTTAGGTGCCCTAAATGCTAGCATGAATATTAGGGCTGAACGATATATCGCATTTGCGATAATATCGCGACATGATCAAGTCACGATATTTTACTTGCCTACTGGTCTTGGCCAGAGGGGCCGATGGCGCGATATGGCAGCCTCGCTTCTGTCAGTCTGCCCCAGGGCAGCTGTGGCTACAACTGTAGCTTGCCTCCACCAGTGTATGAATGTGAGAGTGAATGAATAGTGGCATTGTAAAGCGCTTTGGGTGCCTTGAAAAGCGCTATATAAATCCAATCCATTATTATTATTATTAAGTGCAATTTTCTAACCGCAAAGGCTGCGATTATACTGCGATTATAAGGCTGTCCAAATTACTACCATATCCCAGAATTCATAGCGCGGCCCAGCCAAACTCCAGTTTCCAGCAATGGCGGCCGCTACTAAGTTTTAAAATTACTCATACTAATCTTTCTGGGTCACAAAATAAACTTTTAACATATTTTCAGGCGAGAAAGTAGTTGTGTAAACATCAAATATCTGCTCGGTTTATCAAGATATCCCATATTTGCAAAAGTGCTTCGACGTTTTCAGAGGCGTCTGCTACCCACCAGCTCGACAGCTAGCCGGGAGCTCGAGGGTTACTGATGCGGCCGAGAACGGCACAACTCCCGGCACATCATTTTCAGATCACCGCGGAGTTTCGCTGCTCGGGTTAAACGTAATATATAAGTCAATTAGACAACCTAAAAATGTTATTGTTGGGCTTTTTTCAGTGTTTTGTTTGTTCGTGAGTAAATCGGTTTGGCTGAGATTAAAGTTATTAGATTAGATAAAATAAAACTTTATTAATCCCCCGGGTGGGTTCCTCCTTGGTTTTCACACAGCTGACTAAACGTCAAACAGAAAACTTATTAAACAGAAGTATGAGACAGTCGAGAATTTACACCAGTGTCTGGTTATATTTTAGATAGCAAGAAGCAGACGGCCGAGTTTATTAAACTCCACCGAGACAGCGGTGACGCTAATCAGAAGGCTAGACCGTCCAATTTCACACCTTTAAATTTTAAAGGCGTGTTTGTGTGTGTGTTTATACAATTGCTATTATGTTTGCACTTTATGTGTAATGTTACTGACTGCAGAGATCAGTAAGATGTGTGTATTTTTTATTTATTAGTTTTATTTATTTAATATTATTTTTTAATTGAATGACTGTCTAGTAGTTCACAGATGTCGAAAAACTGAGTGTGGTAAAGCCACTGATTTTTTTTATGTATATTTCTGCAATCTGCACATTGTACTGACTTTCATTTTAATGTTTACACCAGGGTTCCTTGTCAGCACTTTATGCTCAGATGTTTGTAAGCTAAAAATAAACTATTGTGTATGTTCAAATATACTGTTGTGATTGAAGAAGTTAAATAAAAATGTCAGTCATCAATTCATGCATCACCTCATGTCATCATAACAGAGGTCTGTCTTCCAGGAAAGAACAGTTTAAAATTAATGTAATATAGTATTGGCCATACTATATGATGTATTGCTTGTCTTTGGGTGCCCTAAATGCCCTAAATGCTAGCATGAATATATACTCCTTGCTAGCTTGGAAGTTGTGGTGGGTTGAGCTAACCCTCTTCCCTACTGTTTGTATTTGGTCGTAGAAGCTGGAGTGGGCAAATTATTTACTTGGAGGCCTTTCTTTCTTTTACCTTTTTTATCAGGTATGTTGGATTTCATGTTGTTGTTGTTTTTTATCTTATGTCAAATATGTTAAGGACTAGAAAAGCGCTATACAAATGCAGGCCATTTACACTCACTCTTTTAAATAGATGCAAGTAAAACACAGCAGAAAATAAATAAAATCAAAGACTCAACAATCCTGTTGCTCTATTTCTCTATTTGCTCTATTTCACCTGTATAGCAGGAGTGGGGCAGGCGGAGGTTTGCCCTGGTGCAGGTGTGTCGCAGCAGTCAGTGGAAGGATCTGGGAGTTTCTCTGTGAATTTCACATTACCGTGGCAGCGTACTCAGTGCTTGCTCGGAAGTTTAGGGGAGGGGGGGGGGGAGTTTCGCTGTAAAAAGAATGTTTTCTTCCCATGCAGTGAACAGCTAATGTTTTTGTCACTTTTTACAGAATCAAACTCAAAGTAAGGTCAGTACTTCCACGCTTTAACCCTTTAAAACCGGTCAGAGCGGGCACGCTCCGTTTTGCGCAACTACTTTTAAATCCCGGTAGCACTGCAGCCATGTAAGCTAGCAATAATTTTTTTTGCATATGAAACCGGAGGAGTTGTACTTACATCTTATGCCATCAGCTTGTCCTAGGTCACAGTTTCCTTCCACATATAGCTTTGCAGAAACTGCATAAAAAGCACTTGCAGCAACAAAAACATAATATTCCAGAAACACGCTTTGCCGATCCGATCAGCTGTTTGTAACACTTCCTAGTTACAATAGACGACAGCGTGAACTATCACATTACCTGCCCCGAAACCGGAAGTGGCGTCATTTTCGCGGAAATGTAGTTTTTTACCATCAGGGCCTCATGAGCATATACTGGTGTTTTTAAAAGTTATGTTTGACTTTATGACTTTCTGTGTCGTGTCTGGGATGCTTAGAACTCAAATTGCACTGCTGGAAATAATTTATTTAGATGCATATGCTGCTTTTTTGCAAATTAGGACTATAATATTTGTTTTCGTTTTTCCTGCAGTATATAAAAATTGGTGTATTTCAAAAATAAAACTATGAAGACACTCAAAATAAATTTCCTGTGGTGGGAAACTATTTTGTGCAACTTTTTTGTATTTACAGTTTTGAGGGATAAGCCTCTTAAATTTCTCTAACTAGAAATATATGTTAAAAAAACAAAAACGATTTTCAATTTTTTTGTAGTTTATTGCACTTTCTTGCATAACTAAAACCGATTTAGAGTGCTTTATTTAGCTGTATAAGGTAATAACTGAAAATATGAAATAAACACACATGTAAGCTAAGACTCTCTAAAAAAAACAGCATTGTTGTTCGGCTTTTCATTTCGCCATTTGTTCATTCACTTGAAGAGCAAGTAACATAATATAGGTCAAGTGATCAGTTTGATATCAATCTTTTGTGATACACCGTCATATTTACATTATTTGTCCAGTATGAAAAATTTGCTTTGGTACCTGGTCAAACTCAAGCTCTCTTCTCTCTGCCAGTGCACTTCTCCTACAGCAAACTCGCAGGCAGCAGCTTCTCTCCCCGCTTCTCACTCACATGTGTAAGTGTTCAGAGTTCATCTTTCCCAGCCAAGAACAAGACACCGTCCTCCAAGAGAAGTGGACTCAATGGCTGAGCAGTTGTCCAGCTTTGATCCAAGGTTGTCCCTGGTTAAAATTCTGCACCTGGAATTCAAATCCCTGAGGGAATCGTGGAGTTGTGTCAGCAGCAGGTGGAAACTGAACAGGCCTGATCCGTCTGAACACTGAACCTGAAGTCTCTGTGGCCACAGTCAGAGCTAGTTAAGTTCTCTCAAAAGGAAATGTGCTTCAGTGCTACCTTTATTACCTCTTTTTGCAGAGGAGACACTAAAGCATCCTTTATGAGAGGAAGTAATTACATTCCATAATTCATAGCGATGCATTATCAAACCATTAATGAAAACCATCGACAAAAGTGATTCACATCATATCAGTGTTGATTATCATTATTCCTGTTTTTCATTTCAGTGAAGTGCTGATATGCTTTCAATTTTGAACATCATGCTGATGGAATGAAATCGGATTTGTGTGTGACTTTGCATGAACAACAACATTTATAAACTCTCTGAATCCAAATTATAAGATCTATTACACGGATCAAAGTGTGTTTAGGGTCCGCTCCAGTTTACTTTGTATGATTAACATCTGCATTATCATATATTATTCACCACACTTCTTCTTTCTTCTTTATAAATTCTCATTCACATCAGAAAGTAGGCATTTTTTTTATTCAAACATTCCTTGATATTTAACTTTCACAATGTGTTAAAGCTTCAGTCTGTATCATACTGTGTGTGCTATGTGAAATATTTTAATCTAAACAAAAAAAAACTCTTTACAAAAAGTTTTCTCATATTTATTAAAAAGCATTATCACTCAGAGGCTGTGGAGAAAGAAATGTGAACACCTGGAACCCCGCGGGCACTGACACAGCTGACCTGAATGACTTGTCTGACTCCGCCCCCAACAGAACTTCTCCAAGTTACACTGAAAATGAATCACAGTGGACACTCAGGTGGCATGCTTTATTTTGAAAGGACTTGAGTGGTTCTTCCCTGAGGTGTCAGTTTATTTTTACCAGGACAGTGACTCTGCGTCTCTTCAAACGCCGACAAAGTCCAGGAAGTCGTCTGAAGATGTTTTCCTTGACAGCTGAGGCGATGTTTGAAGCATTTACCTGAGAGATGACACATATTAAAGGTGTCTTATTCTGCTTCATATTCCATGTTTTTTAATCAGAGACTCTGTTAGTGTATCTTGGCATGATTCACAGGACAAAGTAATGATTCTTTATCTTATTCTAGGACTTGGTGCAGCCCCTCAGTTCATACTCTGTCTAAATAACAAGTTTTAGCTCTGCCTCTTCAATCTAATCCAGTTATAAACCACATTTAAAAACTATAAAGTTCGCAAAAGTGCTGTACATAAATATAGGGAGGTCACACAATGAGAATATAATAAAAATACAAAATGTAAAAAAGTTGACACACCTACATAACAAACACCAACACATGACTGTAAATACAAGCAGAAACAATCAAATTAAGTATTCATCTTTCACACTGTGCTAAAAGAGTAAAACTAGAGACAATTTTTTTCCTGGTTGGTGAGCTTCAGATAGCCAGCAGAGGGGCAGCCAATTGGTGCTAAAACCAATTATGGAGACGACGTTGACCATAAAAGGAAATCTGTTACACATTGATTTCAGTGTGCAATTAAAGTAGAAAAGTGTTTGGATCAAATCTATTACTTATTGATTTCTTTATCTTATTTGAAACTGTGCTTAATCAGCGGTGGAAAGTAACAAAGTACAAATAGTTTTCTTGCTGTACTTGACTAAAATTCTTTCAGGTGTCTGTAATTTACTTGAGTATTATTTTTTCTGATAACTTTTTACCTTTTCTCTCTTCAGTTTAACACAAATATTTTAACTTTCTGCTTCTGACATTTTCTAAACAGGCTTTTATTTACTGTGTCAGGAGTAGTGTCGTGGATGAGAGAAGGAGGACCCAAACACTGGACTCACAGGCAGGTAGGTGAAGGTGGATGTTTATTGCCGATGGAGTGAACAAACAGTACAGAGGTAGGAAATGGCTGGCTGGCTGACTGACTGACTGACTGACTGACCGAACGAACGAACGAACGAACGAACGAACGAACGACCGGTTGACGAACTGAACATACAGACGACATTAACATCAATGACACGACAGTGAACGAGTAGAAACAGAGGGCTTAAATACACAGACTGATGAGGATGATAATGAGAGACTGGTGAGTACACAGCTGAACATAATCTGGCTAATGACACAAGACGAGCAACACAGGAAAAGCAGGAAGTGAGCACATGGAAGTGGCAAAATAAACTGAACATGAACAAAACCGAAAACACTGGATCACCGACCCAGGAACCCTGACAGTACCCCCCCCCCTCCCCCCTCCACAGGCTGGCACCCGACGGCTAAAAGAGAAAAAAAAACAACCCCAGAACAAAGTGGACTTGAACGGCCTCTAACAGCATTCAAGGTTCAAAAGAGGATAAAAGGGAATAACACTGGAAAATAATTTTAAAGTTACTATGAGCTCAAGAAATCACAGCAAGCACACAAGCTGTTTATTGTGAACTGTGTCTGTGAAGTTAGGATTTTTTTTAATATTGTGAAACATCATCATAATAATGGATTGCATTTATATAGCGCTTTTCAAGACCCTCAAAGCGCTTTACAGTTCCACTATTCATTCACTCTCACATTCACACACTGGTGGAGGTAAGCTACAGTTGTAGCCACAGCTTTCAAACTTTTTGATTAAACTGTATTCTGCACACCTGGTAGCCACCTGGAAGCCACCTAAAGCTGGATTGTTAGACCATGTGGCACTAACAAGAATAAAGTACAGAGCCATGAAAGAGGCAGAAATGTTGTTACTGCACGGCGTCAACGCGTTAGCGTCGTCCAGTCCCGAGCCTTATCTCCTACAGTCTTAGAAACACAAAACTCAGCTTGTTATTTGGTGGTTTTGAAACTAAACTTAAACAGTCCTTTTTAGCTGGTACTGAAACTCAGCTCTCACAAAAAGAAATGGCAGTATGGTGTACATTTTAGGACATCCGTCAGGTCTCAGACAAAAAGCTGTCAAGTGTCAGGTCTCAGACAAAAACTCGTCAGGTGTCAGATGTCAGGGCCTCAATTGTCAGGACTCAGGTGTCAGGTCCCAAAAGTCAGGTCTCAGGTGTCAGCTCTCAGTTGTCAGTTCTCAGGTCTCAGGTGTCAGAACACAAGCTATCAGACAGAGAGAAGCCTCCTTCAGGTGGCGCTGTTGTCAGGTCCCAGCCAATGACTGTAACAAACATGGACGACGTGACAGCGTCAGTAGTTCATACGATGCTGTTTTATGTTCAAGGGGTCTCCTTTCTCATACGTTTGATTCTAATTACATTACATAATGCTGTGAAATGGGGTGTGATGTAATTGTAACAGCTTTGACTGGAAGCTGCAGTCACGCACAAACTTACGTATCTCTGTTCGGGAATGGGAGATAGAGCGGGGGTGCAGACAGGAGCTCCAGCGTTTACGTTACAAAACCATGACGACTGTTTTAATCTGACAGCCTGAGGTGTTCTTCAGTATACTGGACTACCCGACAGAAGGACCCGGCACCCCGCTGCACTTTTTCGGTAAGTTAAACGTGTTTGTAAGCTTATCCGTAACCACCGTTCTTAGCTAGGTCCTGAGACCTAGCTATAGTGATGTTCGATTCGTGAACGAATCATTCAATACTCGATAATTACTTTACTGACTCGTGAATCATGATTCACAAGCGCAACTGACTCAATGACTCATCTCTGTTGCTGTTAGCAAACTAATTCCATTAGTAGAAATATATCTAGCTTATAATTAAAATTGTGGGGAGAAAAAACAACAGCCAGTTTCTTAACAAAAACATCTCTGCTCTGAACTGGAAGAAAAAACCCTGAGTAGAAGCTCACATCAAGACAATAGCTCCTCGGTTCACAGTAGCATCTCTCAGCAAACATGCTAACAGCACATTTGAGTTACCCCTCCCTTGCTGTGCTGAATCGTAGCATAAGCGAATCACTCAGGACTCACTCACCCCCTCCCTCCTGGCTCACAGCTCAAACGAGTTGAACGAATCACTGACTCACTCACCCCCTCCCTTCCTGTGCTGAATCGTAGCATAGACGAATCACTCACTCACCCCTCCCTCCTGGCTTACAGATTCTTCTTCTTCTTGGTTGGCAACCAGTGTTGCCAACTTAGCGACTTTGTCGCTATATTTAGCGAGTTTTCAGAGTGAAAGCGCGCATTGCTTTTACTCTCAACAAGCAGCAGGTGCTGTAACGCAGTCAGTTCTTCTTTTACTCTTTTACTCTGTGATGGCCAAACCTGTGGCCACACTCTAAAGTCGGTAACTTTTGTATTTTCATTCTTCATTTGAACATAGTAATATATTTTAGTTGCCAATAACTTTATTGATTGGTTTGGATACATTTGTTCTATTTGTAAGCGCGCACATTTAGTTTACTTATGTATTCATACTACTTCATTTCTTTGCTTTCTGACTAACTTTTGTCTTTTTATTTCTTACCTGCCATCATCCCTGGGAGTTGCTGGACAAAAGCTGGTAGCCAGGGTTTGAAACCATTAAATATGAAGGAAGATAATTGGACCACACCACCACTTCCTGCTGAAGGGGGTAATGTGTGTTTTGTTTACTTTAAAAACAAAGTATTTGTATTTAATTAAATATTTGAGTTTAGGGTTTAATGGGGTTTTTGATTTTCTTCTTTGGTGTTTAGTTTATTAATACTGCATCGTTTGTGATTTATGATTGTGTTTGTTTGCTACCCCTCATGTGTCACAATGGTCTGATCAGCCATTATATATACCCTTGTATGTCATTTCATGTTAGGTCAATTATGTATGTTTGTAGCAGTCATTTGGTTTGTTAAGTTTGCAGTCGTTGCCTGAGTTCAGTTCAGTTTTGTTTCTTTGACCTCTTTTATGAGCTCAACATTTATTACTCTTGTGAATATAATTTTTGGGGGTTAAATAAATGGAAACTATATTTTTCTAATAATTCCTGGGACGACTCCTGTTTTTCAACTCGGTCCATCACATACTCTTATGCTGTTTTGTGGATCACAAGGTTTAAAACTACTTATAAACACACACACACAAAGTAACTCCACCAGAGTGCCTATTTCGGGTCACTTTTGCCGGTCCAAGCCCAGGTAAAGGAGCAGGGTTGGAATTGTGACATTAAAAAAAAACAATAATTGCTAAAAGAAATTTAATTTGTAGTTCTAAATAAACTCTAAATGCATTTAGGACATTTTTTACTCACTTTATGTCTCTTCCACGATGTTATTTCTCTCTCCAACAACATAGGTTACAATTAGATTAGCATGACCAATTATGCAAATTAGGCGATGACGTCATTTAGCAACTTTTAGCGACTTTTAGGACAACCAATAGCGATTTTCCTTACTGAGGAGTTGGCAACACTGTTGGCAACCAATGTTAAGGCACATTACCGCCCCCTGGCTCACAGCTCAGTGCACATTTAGATGAGAAAATATATATTTGACACATTTAAGGAAAATATTAATAAAATAAAATAAAAAATAAATAAATGTTCCCTTTAGAATTTTTTTTGCTCTATAAAATAGTTGTTTTCTTTTACAATCATTCATCTTAGCAGTAGGATTTACATTAAAAGAGAAACAAACAAGTTTGAGTGAAAATATACATTTTTGCACTCTCTGGTTAACTGACTCAGTGACTCAAATGACTCAAGAAATCTGATTCACTTTGGTGAGTGACTCATTAAAACTCGATTCAGTAAAAAGAATCGAATTTACCATCACTACCTAGCTAAGATGAGCACTCTGCTGTCAGGGAAACTTGTTTTGTAAAGTCCGTTTAGCTCTTTTAGACTCAGGGAGTGAACAGAATTTGATTGACAGCGGTCTGGTACGTCTTCTCGGTATTAAAATGCGACTTCTAGAGGTCCCTGTTTCGGTTTTTGCCCTCAATGGTCAGGCTTTGCCCTCAGTCACCCATGAAACGGAACCTGTCTCATCACTTCTCTCGGGCAATCATCGCAAATTTCTCAGTTTTTTTGTTTTCGCGTCCCCTGATTCCCCTGTAGTCTTGGGCTATCCTTGGTTCGAGCGCCACAATCCCCATATCAACTGGGCCACCCGTCGTATAGAGAGTTGGAGTAGCCACTGTTTGTCACACTGTCTGCGGTCTGCTTTACCTCCCTCTGCGGCCGGTGCTCCCGAATCGACACAAAAAGATTTGGACCTGTCGTCTGTGCTGGAGGTCTATCATGATCTGAGGTCAGTTTTCAAACGTCGCGCTCTGTCTCTGCCTCCCCACCGGCCATATGACTGTTCTATTGAATTGTTGCCTGGAGCTTTGCTGCCTACTAATCGGCTGTACAACCTCTTCAGGCCGGAGAGGGCTGCCATGGAAGCCTATATTACGGAGTCTCTGGAGGCAGGCTTGATTCGGCCGTTCTCTTCACCCGTGGCTGCAGGGTTCTTTTTTGTAGGGAAAAAGGATGGATCTCTCAGACCTTATGTTGACTATTGTGGACTTATTTCCATCACTGTGAGGAATAAATATCCCCTTCCACTGCTTTCTTCCACCTTTGTTCCGTTACAGGAAGCGGTTGTCTTCACTAATTTGGACCTACGTAATGCGTATCACTTGGTATGCATACGTCAGTGGGATGAGTGGAAGACGTTCAACACTCCGCTGGGACATTATGAGTATATGGTAATGCCATTTGGACTGACTCTGATCAATGATGTGTTGCGGGACTTTTTGAACCATTTTGTCTTTGTCTATCTGGATGACATTCTCATTTTTTCCCGATCACTGGATGACCACGTACAGCAGGTGCGCTGTGTATTACAGTGGCTTCTGGAAAATAAACTGTTAGTGAAAGCTGAGAAATGTGTCTTCAAATGCGGGGTCAGTGTCCTTTTTGGGTTACGTACTGGAAAAGGGACAGCTCAGAGCCGACCCCTGTAAGCTTGAAGCCATTGTGAGTTGGCCGACCCCTTCCACACAATAGCAATTGCAGAGGTTTCTGGGATTCGCTAATTTTTATCGGCGGTTCATTAAGAATTTCAGTCGAGTTGTGCTTCCGCTTACTAGTTTGACATCTCCTGCTCGTGTTTTTCAGTGGACGGCGGAAGCCGAACGGGCTTTTTCACGGCTTAAGGAGCTGTTTTGCTCCGCTCCCGTCCTCGCCCACCCCGACGTGTTCAGACAGTTTGATGTTAAGGTTGATGCTTCCGATACCGGCGTGGGAGCCGTGCTGTCTCAGATTTCGCCGGACGATGGGCATCTCCACCTGGGCGCTTTTTTTTTGTTTTTTGTTTTTTTGCCTGTTCCGCTTGGATCTTTAGCCATCAGAATTGTTGTCTGAAGGCCAAGAAAGATGCCAATCGGCTTTACTTTACCAATTGGATCATCATGGCCTTGCCATATTGGTCCATTTGATTGACCTCATAATTATGTATGTCCGCCATGTCCGCGCGCATCCTGCATTGGCTGCACACTGTGCGCTTTGCCTGTCATCCCGGCATTTATCGTATGGTGTCTTTGTCGAAACGGTCCTTTTCGTGGCCTTCGTTGGAGAGGGATGCGCGCGAGTATGTTGTGGCTTGCGAAGTTTGTGCGCGTTCTAAAAGCCGTCACCAGGCGCCTTCTGGGCTTTTGCATCCCCTGCCCGTCCCCAGTCACCCGTGGTCGCACATCGCTGTGGACTTCGTCACAGGGCTGCCGCGTTCCTCTGGTCACTCGGTCGTCCTTACCATCGTGGATAGATTCTCCAAGGCTGCCCATTTTGTTCCCTTGCCTAAACTCCCTTCCGCCCTTGAGACTGCTCGCTTACTCGGTGTTCATGTTTTTCGGTTGCATGGGATTCCCCAGGACATTGTGTCTGACAGGGGACCTCAGTTTGTGTCACGTGTGTGGAAGGGGTTTTGTGCTGCCTTGGGGGTGGGGGCGAGCCTCTCCTCGGGCTATCACCCACAGTCTAATCGACAAACTTAAAGGACGAACCAACAACTGGAATCCGCGCTCCGTTGTGTGGTTTTGGCTAATCCTGCTTCCTGGAGCTCTCATCTCTCCTGGATAGAATATGCGCATAACTCTCTCACCTGTTCTGTCCCCAGTTTCTCTCCGTTTGAGGTTTGTTTGGGTTATCAGCACCCACTGTTTCCTTCTAAGGAGGCGGAGGTTGTGGTCCCAGTGGTGCAGGACCACCTGCGCCGCAGCAGGAGGATTTGGCGTCAGACCAAGGCGGTGTTGCTTTAGACTGTGACACGAGCTCACTGTACGGTGGATCGGAGGAGATCCCCTGCTCCTCTATAATCCATGGGACAGAAGGTGTGGCTGTCGTCTGCAACTGTTCCTTTGAAATGTATGTCTAGAAAGCTGGTGCCCCGTTTTCTGGGTCCTTTCACTATTCAATGCTTCATTAATCCTGTATGTGTCAGACTGCAACTGCCCGCTTCCATGAGGATTCATCCTACTTTCCATGTTTCCCAGCTCAAACCTGTTTCTCGCAGCCCGTTGTGCCCCCCGTCCGATCCCCCCCCCCCTCCCCCGCCCGCCGGAGTAGTGGATGGCATTTCTATCTATTCAGTCCGGCAGCTACTGGACATGCGCCGCTGGGGCCAGGGCTTTCAGTTTTTGGTGGACTGGGAGGGGTACGGGCCTGAGGATCAGTACTAGATTCCGAGTTCGTTTATTGAGGACCCTGATCTCATTGCTGACTTTTACAAGAGACATCCTGGTAAGCCCTTCCGGGGGCCGCCCGTTGAGGGGGGGGGGACTATTAGGAGTTGGTAGGGTTTCTCTGGTGTGGTGTCATGGGTTTGCTTCCTTTTTCAGCACAGGTAGGTGGGACGGTGTCTCACAGGATGCTGTCACACCGGTGGTACATCAGACGTCATTTGATGGAGCGTTATTTAGGAGCAGCGCGACAGACATCTGGTGTCGGAGTATTGTTTCCTCCCTGAGTGGTAACGTGTTTGTTAATCTCTGCGGTGTGCACTACAGCCAACCCATGTTTTGGATTTTGTCTGCTTACCTGTTGTCCTGTATCCTTAGCCGGATCCATCACCCGCTTGCCTGTCAGCTGCTGGTAAAGCCGTATTTCCGGGATCACTTCAAACATCAATCGCATCTTTACCTTCGCATCCTGGAGATTCTCGCCCAAACCTGTACTGCCAGTGTGAGAAGTGAGCTCTCCAACTCTCCCCATGTTTATTGCCGCTTTTTACTGATTGTTTGGTATCTCCAAACCGTCCAAAGACATGCAGCTTGTGGGGATAGGTTAATTGGACAATCCAAATTGCCACTAGGTGTGAATGTGCGAGTGAATGTGAGTGTGAATGGTTGTCTGTCCCTATGTGTTAGCCCTGCGACAGACTGGCGACCTGTCCAGGGTGTACCCCGCCTTTCGCCCTATGACAGCTGGGATAGGCTCCAGCGCCCCCCGCGACCCTGAAAAGGATAAGCGGAAGTGAATGGATGGATGGATGGATGTTTGGTATCTTCCCCTAAAATTTCGTTTTCCTTTTTCTCGTAGATCAACCCTGTGTGTGCCGATTATACCTTTCCCTCCGAGTGCGTGTCAGCCCCCTTTCCTGGTTTCCCTCCGTTTATTTATCACTGTACATAATCTCCCACCCTGTGTAAATAATCCAGACACTGTAAATAAAGAGCACTTTCTGCATTCCCTGCGTTTGTTCTGCCATAGAGTCCATTCGTTCAGCCTAACAGACAAGCCCTGGGAATCTTTAAGAGAGAATGTGCAACTAACTTTCTTATGTATGTCTAATTGTGTGAAGTTGACACATGGCAAGGGCCATGTGGCAAACGAGGATTTTCTGGGGAGGCTTAAATTACAGGTGGAAAAAGGTAAAGTGATGGAAGAAGAAAATGAGATGCAGATGCAGACTGAGGCTATGAGAGAGGCGACAAGAGGATCAGTGAGGGGTGGAGACCACCTCCAGCTGACGACCCGCAGAGAGCTGTACCACTGGGCTTCCTAGAGAGCATCAACAGGAGATGGTGGACAACAGAATGGTTATCTGAAGGATAAGGGGAGCATGCCAAGCTCCAACCGAAAGCACAGAGGAAGTTCAGGGATGGCATCATGATTCTGTAAACAACACAGAAAACAGATGCTATGGCGGTGACAGGAACTGACTGACGGCAATTTCTCAAAGATTATCACCTAATGTTTTTTCGCTGTGCCATACAGAGGTTGACACTCTACAGAGGGTCTTCCTTTGTGTCATTGTTGTTGTCATTTGCATTATGAACACTTCTACAAGACTGCTGCTGAAATTTTGAGCCATGGACGTGGTCATGACTCAACAGGAGGGAGCAGCATAACAGCAGTAAAACAACTGGATCCAATTTCCTTTTAAAAATAACATTGCTGAAAGATCAACATGGATTCACCAGAGTCACTGCAAGAAGATCACGCACCTTGACGCTGAGCCCGAGTCCAACTACAAAGGGGGAAGAAAGCCTCTAGGACCTTCCATCTCAAACCCGGTGAAGAAACCAATGACTCCCTTACCTTTAGTCAGCAACAAGGATGACAGCGTGGCTGAAAGTATTCCTGTTCGTGACGACAGCTGAAGCACTATGGGACCGAGGAAGCCACACTCAATAACCTCATGGCTATTCTACGAACTTTTGGTGGCAGATGATGAACACCACGGCGCACCTTAACAACAAGATGGACTGCTACGTATGAGCCCACATGCCACTATCCACTCACAGCTCTGGATTATGGCCGTATAACATTCTTGCTAACCGCATCCCAAGGTGGGGTGTGTAAGCTAATTGGTGAGACATGTTGCACATTCATTCCAGACGAATACTCCACTGGCAGCGACATCTATGAGGACCTACAGAACTTAACCGTGCTGCAAAGGCATGTGGCAGACCACACACCATGAGCCTCAACACAGGATTGGCTCGCATGGCTGACTTCTGGACCTTGGTAGCACATGCTACTGTAGATTGTGACCCCAGTATTTGTTGTTTTAGTTCTTATGTTTATTGCTGTGACCTGTATTCTCCCCTGCATAAAAAGCATGATACAAAGGATGGTGACTAATACCTTTATTTACTACACATTTGCCCAGGAGGACCCAAAGAAGGACATGGAAGATTGCATTTAAATGAAGTAAGCATTGAAAATGCACCTGAAAGTGATGCTGTACTGATAATTGAAAACACAAGCTTTTAAAATGTCAAACAGGAGGGAATAATGTTAGCAACCTACAACACATACATTAAACCTATTTAAAAAGCTACACATTGCCATTTAAAAAGCTAGAATGCTTTTGTTTGCTCCCGAACCCAACAACAAGATCATGTTGATCCAACACATCTCTTCCTTAGGCTGACTGAACTGTGGGAGCACACTGCCTCCGATCCAGAGCTACAGAAACTGAGCACTGTCACAATGAAGGCCTGGCCTTGCAGACAAACTCAGCTGCTCACAGAAATTCGTGAATACTACCCATATCAAATAAACTCCCCCTTGAAGATGACATTGTCAAGAAAGGCCTGAAGACAGTGATCCCAAAGTCTTTACAAAAGGATTAAATCACTGTCCTCCACAGAGGGCACCCAGACACAGAAGCTACTAAACGCAGGGCCCATGCTATCATGTTTTGGCCCACAATAACTGAAGATATAGGGCAAGAAACAATTGCGTGTCCGGTGTGCAACAGTACCAGGCCACATAAACAAAAAGAGCCACTCAAGCTCACACACTAGGTTCTCCAGCTGAAAGGCTCATGTCAAGGCAAACATGCACTATCATGCAACATCTGCTGGTTCCCAGGCCCAAAAGCAACACAGCTGTTAAGACAAGCCTAGTTCATAAGCGCCATGCACAAAAGAAATGCTATGACAACTCCAGCAGACCACTCCGTCCCCTCGTGCTAAGTGAGGTTGTGAGGATGCAAACGCATCATGGACATGACTCCTTAGGGACTAATAAGAAATCCAGATCATACATTGTCCAGTCAGGAGGCGGAGAGTATAGGCGGAACCGCAGGCATGTCCTCCCAGTCCCTGAAGCACCACCACAACACAGAGATTCCCACGATGACTCTACCGTGGTCCAACCATCAACCGCCTGTTCCCCAGAGCACAAAGAAAACGAAATCCATGGAAACTACATGTAACGTGATGTTGACAAGGTCAAATGTTAAATGTTTACTATATTCTTACCAATGACAGTTCCAGGTTTGAAGTGAATGGTTAATGTCCAGGCTATAATGTTGTGGATTAGAATCTGTTGTTTATACAGTCTTAACCTAAAGAAAGGGGACATAGAACATCTGACTGGTATTGTTTAATAATGGGGGTTGAATAGGGTCCCGAAAAGCGCTATATAAATGCAATCCATTATTATTATTATTATTACCTGTTCAGAATAGTGCACTGCGCATGCATGCAGTAAGAAGACGCTGGAGTCAAGCTGCTTGCATGTAATGCCTGCTCAGTTACCCATTAAACAAAGCTTGCAAGGAATCACAAATCCAGCGTCTTTACTAAACATCAAACATTGTCCTTTGAGATTTTAACATAAGACTGAGGATGATATAAGACTAAAGATTTAAACAGTTTTAGATCCATTACACTCACTGAGCACTCTACAGCCTGGTAACACATAAACTTTAAATAAAAACTAGTGTAATTTGTTCTTTTCATGTAATAACATCGTTCACATTATGATCAACAGCTAGATTCACAGTTAAGTAAACCTAATGAGGGAGACCATCAGGACCAAGCTGGGTTTCCTGGGTCCAGAGGTTTGGAGAAACGTCCTCCCTTTCTTTTATCACAGCTGTCCTGTGCCAGATGTTCTGTTGACCCACTGAGAGAGGCATAATTTCAGAAACATCAGAAAGACTAAAGCTCATTGCATAGATCAATGATCTTCACCATTGATCTCTACAGCTGCCTCAGAGGGAAATCTTCAGAGCTTCACTGTTGGCTCGCTCCAGAAAATGGATAAACCAAGTTTCATGAACAAGCGTGATGGACACCTTTGCTTTGTGTAATGTTAGAAGTACTCAGATAATCTTCAGAGGCTCTGGACTTTTACATAAAAATATTATATTCAGTCCTGTAGAAAGTTATATATTTAAATATACATTATCCTGTCTGGTTACTCTGGAGCTGTACTTTTTCAGTTTTATGTCAGTAAAGAAGTTCAATCCGTACTTCAACTTTTACTGAAGCTTTATTTTAACACAAGTATCTGTACTTCTACTGAAGTAAATATTGCCTGTAAATTTGCCACCTGTGGTATTAATCTGAATAATACACTTCTGATTTAAGTCAAAATCAGAGCTGACTTTGGTTGCAGCTGATTAGCTCAGTGTCAGGGTTACTGGTTTTCTTCCCAGCTTGCATTTGTCCTACCTGCAGAGGGGGAGTTCCAGGACTGAAGTTAGGTAAATGGCTGTCAGCTCTCTGCAGAGAGATGCAGACCAGCAGCAGAAACACAGAGAATTCATTAAGCTTCATCTACAATTTCATCAGGTGATTAATAAATCTTGACAACCCACAAATGCCTTGTCTTCTTCTGTGAAAACAAAAGACTGAAGCAGACAATAACTGAAGAGAGATTCAGTAATCCTCTTAGCCTGCTTTAAGAGTCACATGACTAGAGGATGACATCACACTGACGCGCCAATCACTGATGGACATTTCACTGTTACTGCATCACAGTCACTGATGGACCTCTGACCCCCTTATTAATCAGTTGCCTACAGAACATCTGTTTAAATAAAGCTTTATTTTAGAAAGAGGCTTTATATGAGGCTCCTTTTTTCCAAGAAAGATGTACAGGTCTTTTTCTACACAGAACCATACACCTGTGTGTACCTAGGTGTATGTTTTCTTTCTTATTGGTGTTTATCTTTATTTGCTCTTTGCTTCACTGCATAATGAAAAGCAGTTTAATTAACTGCATTTTCATTACTTGCTGCAGCCCACTTCTGTTGCTGAAAAAAAGTGTGTAAACTTATTTTAAACTAAAACATTTTTAGTCTTACTTAGACCTTTTCAAGAATCCAGGGTTGTAGTTTTTGTGTTGAGCAGGAGTTCCTATCGGCTGTAACAGTGAACTCGTTGTATCAGCCCCTGAAGGAGTTTCAAATTATCTGACATAATAGATTTGGCCCACTGCTGTCTCAGGGAGTGAATGGTGAATGGTCACTGAAGGCAGCAGTGACTCTGCACACTTAGATCTATTTTGGACTCGGACCACTCCTACCGTCTGCTATGAAATTTATCTCAATGACTGGACTTCACTTCAGTTCTGCTCTTAAACCAAGAATGTTACAGGACTCAGAGCAGCTTTGAAGTTAATCTCCAAGAATGAAGGGACTAACTGTCCCACAAACTCAGAATACACCTAACATTTAGAAATTTCATGTACCATAATAATAATGTTGCAGTGTTCACACCTATTTACACACAAGGCAAAGTGTCATCAAGTATTTAAAACTATGATTTATTGGTGACACAGAGCAGACTGATCAGCTGAACACATACAGTCTTACAGATTTACACTGAATTATGTATTACATAGTATCAGTCAGAATGTTTTTATCATTGCACTCTGGCTTGTTCACTAATATATTTCTTATCAGGTTTATTGATTCCTCCTTAACTAAAACTTACTCTCTGCAGTAGGGGGTGGGGTCTTAAATAACTTTCAGCATTAGAGACAGGGGCGATTTTAGCCCATTTTTAGGGGTGCTTAAGCACCCCCAAAAGGAATCAAAGCACCCCCAAAGATTTCTTACTTTTTTTGACAATATTTGCTCTTTGTGTGACACATTACTAAAAATATAAAAAGCATACAGTACTGTACTTGTTTGAGACGTAACATTTTAACAACAAAAGTATAGATAACCCCCCCCTCCCAAAATGGTTTGTTCCAGCTCTCCCCTACTCTGGCTCTAGCGCCGTTGCTGCCAGAGATGGTGGCTGAGACGCAGCGGAGTGGAAGTTTAAGTGCCTGGCTTAAAACAGGACATATTAGCTGCATTTAACCTTCAGTTACTCTTTATATAGTTAGGTAGGAGTCAGACCATGTTTCTTTTTAGCTGAAAAGCATTACACCAGGTAACCTGCAGTGTTGAAAACGTGTTTTCCGACAATGTTAGCTACCCTACAATCCGTCCTGCTCTGTAGTAAAATCAGCGACATTTGACCGTCCTGTTGCTCCCATTGAAATGTATACAGCCTATTTAAAATCTAAAACTTAAAATTGTCCGCAGCCTACTTTTGGTTACCACTGTCCTGTTTGAAATGGATACTAACTAGCTAACTGACTGAATGCCCATTAACCTTATAAACTCCTGGTGTGTGTGTGTGTGTGTGTACAGAGAGACAGCCAGGTTCATAATGGATATAAGGAAGTTTTTCCAAAAAAAGGAGCCACATTCAGGTAAAAGTGTAAAATCAAATGATCCGTCATTCAAGAATAATGTTGGATCAGTGTTTCAATGTTTATATCTTTTATTAGATGTTCATGTGGTTATTTGCCTTTTTGTTGAAAGTAGACTGAGAGAAGACTTTTTGTTAGTGATCTTATTAGAATTTTTTTCATATTAATGTAATTTTTCATCTAATTGAATACAATCTGTGTATGATTGTCAGTCCAAAGAGGGAGAGAGGAAAGAGGGAACATGAGGAGAAAGTACAAGGTCAGGAAGAACCAGGTAAGAAAACAGACAGGGAACAGTGACAGGCACAACAGAAACTGTTAAACTGACAAAGAGAAAAAACCTGATTTTACTCACACAATCTGGAAGTTGTGTCCTCCCTATATTAAAGCTGCTATACAGAATCTGCAAAACAAACTGGGTTGAAACATTTTTGACCCTCTTTAACAACATTCCAACATAACATTATCATTGATTGGGGAGATTAAAATTAATGATATATTTTTATGTGGTTCAGCCACAACTCTACTAAAACCTCAGCCGCAGTACATACATTACATTTGCACTCTATCAGAAAGTGCCAAACAGCCCTGGTGGAGTGAGGAGCTTTAAAGAGAAGCAGATGCTCTGTTTATATTCTAAAAATGTTTTAAGCTTGTTTCAAAGATTCTGTACAGCAGCTTTAAATGTTTTCCAAAAGCACACATACACTTAACTTATCAGTGTTTCTCAAACATTTTACAGTGTGTACCACCTGAGAAAAATGTCAAGCTCTCCTAAGTACTGCTATGAAAGCATGAAAGTCATAAATCTTACAACACAAAATTAGTATTATTAAATTAGTTTCTGCAATAAAGATTTTTTTCATACATTGTATACATTCTACCACAGGCAAAGTTGCCTCCATTTTTATAGTTTTTATTAATATTTTGTAATAATTTATTTGTAATAATTTATTCTGTTTTGGGAGTGTTTTTTATGTATTTGTATTATATTATACATACACATTAAAAGTGAATATCTGTCCAAAAAATGCACTCAGTTTACTTTTTACTCACAATGAGCATCATTCATTATTCTCCCCCAGTAATTAAGGTTAGGATATGTATTTTTTTCTATCCCAATCCATTCTTCTTTTGCAGCATTTAAATAACCCTTATCAGATTTGATGGTTTTGTTACAGACTTTTCAAAAAAGTGTTTTGCTTTTCTTTCACAAATGTGGGGATTAAATTGTGTTAAAATGTACAAAACAGTGATGTCATGTTTTGTGATGAGGACCCAGGGACAGAGAGACTTGATGAATTTAAGAATCTTATGATTTAATAAAGAAATTTGCAGACTTGCACAGAGATGGTAAAATTATGATGACTGATAACGGAGACGAAGATAACAGACGATGAGGACAGGGAGGAACAGGGGTTTAAGTGCACCAAGGAGACAGTCAGAGAGAACTCGGGACAATATTTAAGGATGCAGGGACTGACAGAGACAGGTTTATCTTGCCTGGCTGGGCAGCTCTCTGGGTGCTCAGCACCCCCAAAGTTCTGATCCTAGAACCGCCCCTGATTAGAGATGAAAAAAAAAAAAAAAACACGACAAGAAACCCATTAATTGATCCATTAATTACTTGCACATGGTGTTACTATTGTGCTCTGGATCTTCTGGCTTCACAGAGTAACATGAGAAGAAAAGCAGTTCTCACACTCTGAAGGCCAATTCCATCTTCTCCATCACTTCCTCTTTAAAGCTACTCTACCCACCAAGCACCATCCACCATCAAATCAGGAGACTGGTGATTATTATATGAGGTAGTGAAAGTTTGTTTAATTAATGTTGAGGCTACAGATGAATCTTTTCTATTCTGTGTGGATTCGCATGTTAACCCTCAGGTCAGACTTAGAGCTGAATGTTTTTCCACATTCTGAGCAGCCAAAGGATTTCTACCATGTGTGAATACTCAGGAGTTGTTTCAAATTTCCAAAGAGGCCAAATGTCTTGCCACACAGGGCAACTGAGTGGTTTCTCTCCTGTGTAGCTTTTTTTGTAGTGATGGGTCGGTCGCAAACGAAATGGCTCTTAGAGCTGACTCTTTGAAGTGAACGATGCAAGCCGTGGGTTTTTTTTTTCTTTCTCTTACCCTCTCTCTCACTTTTTTTCGCTTCACGCTGCACGTCACTCTTGTGTTTCTGCTGAGCAGAGACGGGAGGGGCGCAAACATAGCTGGACTGGCCATCGGGCATACCGGGCATTTGCCCGGTGGGCCGATGGTAATTTTTCGTTTTAAATGGGCCGATGTTTTGTTGTTGTTGTCTTTCTTTTCCGTAACCGTGTAAACAGTGAAAGGTGGCAGATTGGACAGATGCTGGCAAACGTGTAAAAATAACTCAATTGTTTGGTAGTGGCTATGGTGGAGCTTTCACAGATTCAGTAAAATTAGCAAGTGGTGGAGGCCAGCAGGTGGATGGGGGAAAGGGGAGGCGGAGGAGGAGGAGGAGAGACCCAAGGCGGCCGCCGGTCCGACTGTCAGGTGAAATGAGCTTCAGGTAAGAAGTTATGACCTGCAGGCTATCTGGGTCAGATATAAACCAAGTTTAGGTGGAGTTTATTTTCGTTGTGCTAACTTTTTACAGTCAGTTACAATAACTCGTACTGCGTACTAGCTAGCATGATGGAGTTTCGATACAGTTGGGCGGGTGCTATGATGTTACTGGTGAACTTTATTTTATTCATAAGGTTAGTTAGTCGAGTTGCCTATACCTCTGGTATTCAGAGTTAATATTACGTGTTTTGTATTGAGCTGAAAATAAACGCGATTTGTTCTGTACTTCAGCTACAATAAAAAAAAAGACAAAAAGCTGGATTTATTCTGTCTTTATGCTGTCAGCTGCCTCTTCTCTCATTCTCCCCCCTCCCTCTCCTGCTGCTACTTCAATCATGAAACTGATCAATGATCAGCGTTTCTGCCGCAAGTCCCGTCTCTCTTGCTTGTTTATCTCCCGCTTTGTGCCAGAAAGAGGAAACTAGCGGAGGTCGCGTTAAACAGCAGAAGCACCTTTAAACTGACAGCTGGTAACTGTGCAATGGCGGGTCTAGCAAAGTTTTGCCAGGGGGGCCAGGTAGGGCATTAACAGGGAGAGGGGGGCACAAAGAAATACTTTTCTTTCTTATTCTCATTTAAAATTTCAAGCTTTTAACAAATAATTATCCGAATCTTACAACCAAAGTTTTCATCTGATGTCAAATTTATAGAAATTCATTATTGTACATAGTAAGTTTTTTTCAGGGTCCCAACATAATTACTTCAGAAGAAAGTACTGTACATGATGCCAGTATTTTCCCACATTTTCTAGATACTGTACTAGTACTTTGTGTAAAATGCCATCAAAAAGTCAGTTAAGTTTTATTCTTTCTCACCTGTCTTTCTGTCTCCATTCACTTTTTAAAGGTTGCCATGTTAGAAAAAATATTTTGCCCTGCCATGCTGTTTATTGATATGGTAAATAAATAGTTTATGAAAATAGCACTAAATCTGTCAATTATTATTTTTAATATTCAGTAATGGTCATGTCTTACATCTAGTCTTTTCTGTCTTAATGTCAGGTTTCCACCATATGTTGTAGATAGTTCAGGAAGTTAACTCAACCAAGCAGTCTTTGGGTTTCGGCTAAGTACTGTTTAGAATACCAGAATGGGGAGGATGGTGTAGGTTTAAGTTTATTAGATTGATACATATGTACCAACAAGACAGTGTACATCACTGTCACAACAACGTTTGTTTTCATTCAAAGGCTTTATGGTTTTTCCTGTAATACCTGGTGGGCTGGTCTCTAGTCAAAATGCCCGGGCTGATTTTTTGTCCCAGTCCAGCCCTGCGCTTAGGCACCGTGTTTCCTGCCACGTCATTCGGGGCGACTGGAATCGATAAGGGAATCGTTTGCAAAAATGGCAAACAATTCCAAGGAATTGAAACAGTGGGAACCGGTTCTCAACAGGAACTGGGTTTCGATACCCATCCCTATTAGTGACCAGTGTTGGTCAAGTTACTTGAAAAAAGTAATCAGTAATTAATTACTGATTACTTCCCCAAAAAAGTAATCCCGTTATTTTACTGATTACTTATTTTCAAAAGTAATTAATTGCTTAGTTACTTAGTTACTTTTTAAAAACACGATTTACAACCTGAATAGGTGATAAAGTGATAGATCTTTCAGCCCAATTCTACTTATTCTACATAATCCATCATACAAAATGTAATCAAATGGAAAAGTCTCTTTTTAAAACTTGTTTTATTAGTTTTAATCTTTTAACTTTATGCATTGAGCAAAAAATGTAATTATATGCAACATTCTCTGACTGGAAGAAATTTGTTTAATATTCAAACCTATTTTCTGCACATTCCAGCACATAAAATAAATATATATATATATATATATATATATATATATATATATTTATTTATTTATATATATATATATATATATATATATATATATATATAATATATATATATATATATATATATATATATATATATATATATATATATATATATATATATATATATTTGTGTTTACACTCACTCTTTGAGATGCAAGTAAAGCACAGCAGAAAATAAATAACATCAAAGACTCAGCGGTCCTGTTGCTCTATTTTCACCTGTAAAGCAGGAGTAGGGCAGGTGGAGGTTTACCCTGGTGCAGGTGTGCCGCAGCGGTCAGTGGAAGAATCCGCGAGTTTCTCTGTGAGTTTCCCATTACGTGGTAGCGCACTCAGTGCTTGCTTGGAAGTTTAGGAGTTTTTTCGCTGTAAAAAGAAGTTTTCTTCCCACGCACAACGGATGCTAATGTTTTTGTCACTTTTTATGGAATCAAACTCAAAGTAAGGTCAGTACTTCCACGCTTTAAACGCTGCACGCTCACATTCTCTCCCGCACTCGATATATTATCCATTGTTGCTCTGCACACAGCTGTTGTCACAAACGTCGCACTTGCTTACGTCACTGTCATGAGACATTCTCGCAAAAAATCACGGTTTTAGTAACGCAGCGTTCCTACGGGAAAGTAACGGTAATCTAATTACCGTTTTTGCAATAGTAATCCCTTACTTTACTCGTTACCTGAAAAAAGTAATCGGATTACAGAAACTGAGAAAACCACTGATAAAGGTATCAGTTTAAAAGGTATACATTGCCCCGTCCTTCAGTTATCGCATAAGAACATTTTCAGAAAACTTGACCTCTGACTTTTACCTTGAGGTTGAGAAAAATCATAATTACTTCTTTCTTGAGTTATCACATTCACAAGATTTACAGAAACCTAAAAAGTGCTTCAGTAAATATATTGTTATTGTGCAGGAGCATCACAAGCATTTAAGTTTTTGAGAAAAACATGTCAAATTGTGAATGTGAGTATGAGCACACAGAAAGGAGATGATAGTGGACATGAACAAGAAGAAGAGGCCTCGCCAGCCGCTGTTTATCCAGGAGAATGAAGTGGAGAGGGTGAGCAGCTTTTGGCACCTCAGCTTTCACATCAGTGAGGACCTCACTTGGACACTGAACACCACACAGCTGGTCAAGAAGGCTCAGCAGCGGCTGTATTTCCTGAGGAGGCTGAGGAAATTTGGTATGTTGGCCAAGATCCTCAGCAGCTTCTACAGCTGCACTGTGGAGAGCACATTGACCAGCCGCATCACTGCATGGTATGGCAGAACTACTGCTATGGATCGCAAACGCCTGCAGAGAGTGATAACAACTGCGGAGAAGATCATCAGGACTCTGCTGCCCTCTCTGCAGAGCATCTACCATCGCAGACTCCAGAGGAGACCTGCCTCCACCCACAAAGACCCCACACACCCTCAACACGAACTGTTCACACTTCTGCCCTCGAGACGAAGGTTTAGAAGTGTGAAATCCAGAATGTCCCGACTCAACAACTCCTTCAGCCCCACTGCTATCAGACTCCTGAACAGCTGACGTAACTCAACTGCAATTTGCACAACAGGGGACGTTGCACACTAAGTTCATTTTGCACATTAAGCTCCTTTGTACATCCATCTACATTGACATCTGCATACCTCACTTGTCTACACTTATTTTTGTACTTGTGTTTTTATCTTTCGTTATTTTTATCCTTATTTTTATCTTTATTTATCTTCATATTTTTTCTTATTTTTATACTTATCTTGTTCCTTTAACCCTTACCCTAACTTGGCATTTGCGTATGGACAGGAAAGGAAGAATTTCATTGCACAGAGAAATGCTATTTCTTCTGTATACATGACAATAAACACTCTGAATCTTGAATCTTTGAACAACTCGCTCGAGGAAATGACACACAGTCAGGATTTCTTTGATTCTTTATTTAACGTGAAACATTGCCAGCTTGGGGAAAAAACACAGGGTGATCCTGAGATTTAAGGAACAAACAGCAGCTTCAGATAAGACTTTCTGGTAGCTGAGATCAGCACCGTGTTAAGGACAAACACTTTGACCAGACTTTTGTGCGTGTACATTTTTATCCACAAAGTTCTTAAAAGGGTGCAAAACCCATCAGAGTATGGATGACATGTAACAGTAAAAGACACTGAATTTTAGGTTAGATTTAAGATTTCCAACAAAGACATAACACAGCCACAAAAATAAAAGGGTTAAAGTATTTAACAAAAAAATCGAAATGATCTTTAAAAACAGCTGTTTGTATCAAGTTATGTCACATTTTCTCAAATAAAATTAATATAATAAAGTAAAATAGACATTAATTCAAATAAAAAATTAAGTATAAAATATAAGAAAATGTTTGGTTTGTAGTGCCACCTTTTGTGTAGGAACACATGAGTAAAAATGTCATTGATCCAGCGTTGATGAGTCATATCAAGAAGTCAAAGCCTTTATGCCTTAGACTTTATGGACGCAGCTTTTTGTCGTTAATTTCTGAACTCTTGTGCTGCTTTTCCCTAACTCAGTAAGCCGTTGTAGAAATGACAAAATAAAGTAAATAGTGCACAGCGTGCGGTTGCTTTTTGTTACCCACTGATCACCGGTTACAAGTTGACTTCTTAAATTAATCTGTTTTTATTATTATATCAAACGTCATGTATCTGTTTTTGTCTCATCTCTCGTGCAAATTTCAGACAGGTGCTTTAAAAGCTTCACCTCAATGCCGTGACCCGGAATCGAACCGGGGTTGTTGCGGCCACAACGCAGAGTACTAACCACTATACGATCACGGCTGGTCAGCTGCAGACTGAAAGTCCATGTAGTCAGTCACCTCCAATCCACAGGAGTCCATTTTAAACCCACTAAGCAGGACTGTACATTTTAAGTTTGACACGCTTAGGTCGTATCAACATTAGAACTACAAACATTTCGTGCTTTTCACTGCCAGTTACAGTCTGGATCTTGCTTTTTTTTTCTTATTTCACCGTAAAAACTGGAATCTGCGTGTAACAGCTGACCTGCACGATGTGCAGAAGAGCACCAAAATGTATTTACGGTCAGACCACGCGAGGTCCCTGTGTTAATGCAGATACTGTTACTGTGCCACGTGCGTAAATGTGCGCACCGTAGACACAGAGTTTGAGATCGATATGAAGGAAAAAACACAATAAAGATTGCAGATGATCATTTTCTGACCAGCCGTGATCGTATAGTGGTTAGTACTCTGCGTTGTGGCCGCAGCAACCCCGGTTCGAATCCGGGTCACGGCAGAGTGGATATGATTTCATTTTGGGGAGCTTCACACTTTAAGTGGTGACTAGTTGTTTGTGTGCGTTTCCATTTTTTGTCTTTTGTTCTCTTCTCACTCTACGTCCTGAGTACTGAGTCAGGATGTAGAGTGAGCACTCAGTACAGGTGTTTTGAGGCAACGAGTTTCCAAACATTTTTTAAGTTCTGGGAACTGATTAGACAAACCGTGGGTAACACAGGAAGTCAAAGCTGTCCTCAATATGAAGAAGAAGGCTTTCAGGAGCAAGTGAAGGAGGAGATGAAAGCAGCACAGCGGGAGGTGAAACGCTGCCTGAGGGAAGCAAAGGACACCTACAGGAGGAAGGTGGAGCAGAAGTTGGAGAGGAACAATATGAGGGAGGTCTGGAATGGTGTGAAAACCATCACAGGCCACAACACCAAGAAAAGCACAGTGGGGGGGACTGTGGAGAAGGCAAACGAACTCAACAACTTCTTCAACAGGTTTGACCAGCCCACAACCCCCCCACCCTCACCCTCACCTTTACTACAGAGTCCTCTCCCCACTCTCCTACCTCCCTCGCTTCCCCCCCTTCCTGACACCATGACACCCCCCTCCTCCAATCCCTCTCTCAGCAGCAAGACATCTCCCCCCCTCCCCTCCTCCCAAACATCTCCCAGTGTCACAGTGGATCAGGTCAGGAGACAACTGAGGAAGCTTCGCCCCAGGAAGGCAGCAGGCCCAGACGAGGTGTGTCCTAGGATGCTAAAGGCGTGTGCTGCTGAACTTGGGGAGCCTCTACAACGAGTCTTCAATCTCAGTCTGCGACTGGGGAGAGTGCCCGCCCTATGGAAGACATCCTGCATCGTCCCGGTCCCCAAAAGGAACCGGCCCAATGAGCTGAATGACTTCCGACCGGTGGCACTGACGTCACATCTTATGAAGACTCTAGAGCGGCTCTTCCTCAACCTCCTCCGACCACAGGTGCAACATGCCCAGGACCCACTACAGTTTGCATACAAGGCGGGTGTCGGAGTGGAGGATGCCATCCTGTACCTCCTACACAGAGCCCACTCACACCTGGATGGGGGAAAAGGCACGGTCAGGATCCTGTTTCTTGACTTTTCCAGTGCCTTTAATACCATCCGGCCCTGTATGCTTCAGGAAAAACTGAACAGGATGGAGGTGGACCCCTGCCTGGTGGCTTGGATATCCGACTACCCAGTGTTGGGGAGTAACGGAATACATGTACCGCCGTTACGTATTTAAAATACAAAATATGAGTAACTGTATTCCGTTACAGTTACCGTTTAAAAAGGTGGTATTCAGAATACAGTTACTTTGTTGAAATAAATGGATTACACTGCGGTACTTTCCTGTTTCATTTTGTCGCGGGTCAGGACTGTTTGGGTTTTGTTTGACAGCTACGTTCTGTTGTTCCAGGCGGCAGCGTTACGGTTGCCATGGTTACAGGGCGACGCTCTCTCTCTCTCTGCGACTGTGTGTTTCCTGGGTGAGAGAGCGCCTTTTCGTTGTTGTGCTAAGCTAACAGGCAGAATGCTACAAGCATAGCTCTAAAGAATGTAGCATCATGGGCAGTGTAGTCCGTGTTGCAGGGAGAATGGACTGCCATACACATTATGGGTCTGTGAGCGCGAGGAGGGAGAAAAAGGGGAATGGAAAGGTACGAGTTGTCATCGAGGAAAAACGGGAGCTGGAAGCATGTAAATATAATAATAACCACTGCAGCCAAGAAGAGTGCCTGACGAGCCCAGTTGTAAGTAAGCTATTAAGACTCGACTGTACACCGTGTTCGTGTTTTCCTCCGAAAACAATAAGTTCCGTTGGAGCAGTCTTTCAACGCCTCTCTCTGTCTCTCGCAAGAAAAGTTGACCCACACAACAAAGTAAAGCTAGTTTTCGGCTACCAGCCGACAGGGACCCCGCCATATTAGTCAGAGGTCCCTTTACTACAGTTCGGAGTCGCGGACCTTCAGTAATAGTAATAAATCACACAGCAATAGTACATTCACGTTGTTGTAAAAAGCATGATAATATATTAAGTAATCCAAAGTATTCAGAATACGTTACTGTCATTGAGTAACGTAACGGAATACGTTACAGAATACATTTTGGGGCATGTATTCTGTATTCTGTAATGGAATACATTTTAAAAGTAACCTTCCCAACACTGCGACTACCTCACCGACAGACCACAGTACGTCAGGCTGAAGGACATCACGTCTGACACTGTGGTCAGCAGCACAGGAGCACCACAGGGAACTGTGCTGTCCCCTCTTCTCTTCACCCTGTACACCTCTGACTTCTGCTACAACTCTGAATTATGCCACATTCAGAAGTTTGCAGATGACACGGCCATCATGGGGTGTATCTGGGATGATCAGGAAGAGGAGTACAGAAGTCTGGTGAGGAACTTTGTCGCATGGAGTCACACAAACCACCTGCAACTCAACACCTCAAAGACTAAGGAACTGGTTGTGGACTTCGGGAGGTCCAGAGAAGGTCCACTGCCGGTTCAGATAGAGGGGGAGGAGGTGGAGGTGGTCAACAAGTACAAGTACCTCGGGCTGTGGGTGGACAATAAACTGGACTGGTCATGCAACACAGAGCACCTGTATAAAAAAGCCCAAAGCCGACTGTACTTCCTCAGGAGGCTGAGGTCTTTTAACATCTGCAGGAAGCTCCTGAGGATGTTTTACCAGTCGGTGGTTGCTGGAGTACTTTTCTATGCTGTGGTGTGCTGGGGGAGCAGCACAGCAAAGAAGGACTCATGCAGGCTGGAGAAACTGATCAGGAAGGCTGGCTCTGTGGTCGGCATGAAGCTGGACACTCTGGTGACAGTGGCAGAGAAAAGGACATTAAAGAAACTGCTGGGCATCCTCTGCACACGGCCATTAACAACCAGAAGAGTCTGTTCAGTGACAGGTTGCTTCTCCCCAAGACAAGAACTAACAGACTTAAAAACTCCTTTGTCCCACACGCCATCAGACTATTTAACTCCTCTCTGGAGGGGAGAGGGAGGGGAAACAGGAGGACAAAGGAGGGGGGAACAACTAAGCTGTAGTGCCTCTTCACCTCACTGTGCAATACCTTTTGTGCAATACTTTTGTAAATAGTCAACAGTGCAATAGACTCAATACTTGAAATGTGCAATTCACTTGTATTTTTATTTTTATTCCTATTTATTCTATTTACCCCCTTTGTATATTTTATTTATATTTGTCTCTGTATTATATATGTGTGTGTGTGTGTGTATATATATATATATATATAACAATTCTGTAACTGTAACTTCGGTCGTTGCTGTGCTTTTTTTGGAAGTCGAATTTCCCAGAGGAACCCACCCGAGGGATTAATAAAGTTCTATCTTATCTTATCTTATCTTATTTTATGCCTTTACCGCCCTCTTGTGGCAAGATGTGATCATGTGTTTCCTTTGCTGAATTATTTGTCACTTAATGCCTTTAGGCTGCACCGATTGACTGATTGTCCACCTGCTCCAACTCCTTATGAAACACGTGTGTAATTGAATAATGATTGAAACTCTAATCATTATTCTGATGACAGTACAAAACTTGACTTTTACCTCGAGGTTGAGGAAAATTCTAGTTGTTTCTTTCTTGCGTTGTCACATTTACAAGAATTACAGAAATCTAAAAAGTGTTCCAGTAAATATGTTGTTATACTGCAAGAGCATCACAAGCATTCAACATGAAACCTTCCCAGCTTGGGGAAAAAACACAGGTGATCCTGAGATTTAATGAAGAAACAGCAGCTTCAGATAAGACTTTCTGGTAGCTGAGATCAGCACCGTGTTAAGCACGAACACTTTGACCAGACTTTGTGCGTGTACATTTTTATCCACAAAGTTGTTGAAAGGATGCAAAACCCATCAGAGTATGGATGACATGTAACAGTAAAAGACACTGAATTAAAACAAATGTGATTGAACAGAAGATTTCCAACAAAGACATAACACAGCCACAAAAATAAAAGGGTTAAAGTATTTTAAAAAATTCAAAATTAAGATAAAAACAACTATTTGTATCAAGTTATGTCACATTTTCTCAAAAACAATAAAAGTAATAAAGTAAAATAGTTATTCAAATAAAAAAATTAAGTATAAAATATAAGAAAATGTTTGGTTTGTAGTGCCACCTTTTGTGTAGGAACACATGAGTAAAAATGTCATTGATCCAGCGTTGATGAGTCATATCAAGAAGTCAAAGCCTTTATGCCTTAGACTTTATGGACGCAGCTTTTTGTCGTTAATTTCTGAACTCTTGTGCTGCTTTTCCCTAACTCAGTAAGCCGTTGTAGAAATGACAAAATAAAGTAAATAGTGCACAGCGTGCGGTTGCTTTTTGTTACCCACTGATCACCGGTTACAAGTTGACTTCTTAAATTAATCTGTTTTTATTATTATATCAAACGTCATGTATCTGTTTTTGTCTCATCTCTCGTGCAAATTTCAGACAGGTGCTTTAAAAGCTTCACCTCAATGCCGTGACCCGGATTCGAACCGGGGTTGCTGCGGCCACAACGCAGAGTACTAACCACTATACGATCACGGCTGGTCAGAAAATGATCATCTGCAATCTTTATTGTGTTTATTCCTTCATATCGATCTCAAACTCTGTGTCTACGGTGCGCACATTTACGCACGTGGCACAGTAACAGTATCTGCATTAACACAGGGACCTCGCGTGGTCTGACCGTAAATACATTTTGGTGCTCTTCTGCACATCGTGCAGGTCAGCTGTTACACGCAGATTCCAGTTTTTACGGTGAAATAAGAAAAAAAAAGCAAGATCCAGACTGTAACTGGCAGTGAAAAGCACGAAATGTTTGTAGTTCTAATGTTGATACGACCTAAGCGTGTCAAACTTAAAACGTACAGTCCTGCTTAGTGGGTTTAAAATGGACTCCTGTGGATTGGAGGTGACTGACTACATGGACTTTCAGTCTGCAGCTGACCAGCCGTGATCGTATAGTGGTTAGTACTCTGCGTTGTGGCCGCAGCAACCCCGGTTCGAATCCGGGTCACGGCATTGAGGTGAAGCTTTTAAAGCACCTGTCTGAAATTTGCACGAGAGATGAGACAAAAACAGATACATGACGTTTGATATAATAATAAAAACAGATTAATTTAAGAAGTCAACTTGTAACCGGTGATCAGTGGGTAACAAAAAGCAACCGCATGCTGTGCACTATTTACTTTATTTTGTCATTTCTACAACGGCTTACTGAGTCACAGTTTCCTTCCACATATAGCTTTGCAAAAACTGCATAAAAAGCACTTGCAGCAACAAAAACATAATATTCCAGAAACACGCTTTGCCGATCCGATCAGCTGTTTGTAACACTTCCTACGTCCATCAGCGTGAACTGTCGCATGTCCGCCATGACCTGCCCGAAACCGGAAGAGACGTCATTTTGCGGAAATGTAGTTTTTTACGATCGGGGCCTTATGAGCCTATATTTGTGTTTTTAAAAGTTATGTTTGAGTTTATGACTTTCTGTGTCGTTTCTGGGATGCTTAGGACTCATATTGCACTGCTGGAAATAGTTTATTTTGATGCACATGCTGTTATTTTGCAAATTTGCATTATAATATTTATTTTCGTTTTTCCTGCAGTGTATAAAAATTGGTGTATTTCAAAAATAAAACTATGAAGACACTTAAAATAAATTTCCTGTGGTGGGAAACTAGTTTGTGCAACTTTTTTGTATTTACAGTTTTGAGGGAAAAGCCTCTTAAATTTCTCTGACTAGAAATATATGTTAAAAAAACAAAAACAATTTTCAATTTTTTTGTAGTTTATTGCACTTTTTTGCAATTTGTGTAATTACTGTGCACCTAATGCAGACATATTATTAAAGCTTGGGCTATAATGGTTGTATTGATGTATAGCAACTTGAAATGCTTCCAAAAATGGCACTACAGCATGAAAAAATATAATATAAGCTCTGGCGGACTTGGTTCTATGGTAGGTCTTAAAGGGTTAATTAAGGACACATTTAAATGCCATCTGCGGCTTTGAGGAATCTGTAAAATATTTCCAAGACACAGAAAAATTGGCACATGGTCCGAGAATACTATATTACCAATACTTGAATCTATAGAGTTATTCACTAAGGCTTCAGAAATAAGAAAGTAGTCGATTCTAGTATAAACATTATGAGGCGGAGAGTAAAAGGAATATTCCCTGCCTTCTGGATGCATTGTCCGCCAAACATCATTCAGACCTAAATCTGAGGTCATCTGCCTTATGGCAACTACAGATTTACTCTCTGTGCCTCTCCTAGGAAGTGATCTATCTAGGTCTTGATCCAGTATTTGATTAAAATCTCCTCCTACCACTATTTGTGCACCTTCTAATTCCAAAAGATACTGTGACAGGTTGTGAAAAAAGGCGAGTATGTCCGCATTAGGTGCATAGATATTACATAAAATTATTGGTGTGTCCAGTAGTTGTCCATAAACCAATATAAATCTACCTTCCTTATCTGTTATTACTTTTGTTTCAGTAAAGCTAACTGCTTTATGAATCAGAACCGACACTCCCCTACTTTTACCAGTTCCAGGACTGGAAAAGACTTTACCTACCCAGGAACATTTAAGTTTTAAGGCTTCTGACTTACACGTGTGCATTTCTTGAATAAAGGCTATATCAACTCTTGATAACTTTAGATATGTTAATATTTTCTTCCTCTTAATCCCGTTATTCAACCCCTTAACATTCCAGCTGGCTATTTTGAAATCTGTGTCTATCCATGTTATATGTTGTCTCCTTGACCTGGAGACAACATATAAGATGACACCGCCGTGGACCTCAACCTGCAGGCTTTGTGTTACCCGTCTCTTTATACAGGAGCATGTAGGGGTGGACTGCCTTTTTATTTGATTACCCTTTTCTCATGTTTTTCTTAGTTAGGGAGATAAGACATTGTCATTTGGTTTTATTCTTTTCATAAATAAGTTTTGTACATCCTTTAGATACGGTCCCTTTTGTTTGTTGTTTTGGGGTCCACCCCGAAGCTATAGTTCGCTCCTTTCCTTTGTTAGAATTCAATCACTGTGAAAAAAAATCACCATCAAAATTGTACTGGTTGTGTGATGTGCTGCTTGGGGTCAGACAGGGGTGGATCACCCTCATATTATGGTCTGGCCACCCTTAGAAAGGCCATAACACTAAAATGAAAATTAAAACTAGACTTATAACTGGCTGGTGTCCTTACCAGTGACCTTGGGTCTGAACTGTGGGCTCCTCTTTCCAGGTGTTCGTACTGCCTGAGTGGGACCAAGATGTGCTGTCTTGCCTCTTTTGGGTTTTCTGCATGTTTCTGGCTCAACATGCAAGTATCCACTTCTTGACGTTCGCTGTTGGTTGCAGCCACTTGAGGTTTTTGGGCTCATTTGGGTTCTCAACACTGGGTGACTTTGATGGGAGTGAAAGCATCCTCACAACATAAATCACCACACTACCTGCTTTTGTTTCAGATTTTTTCTTTATCCTTGTTAACATGTTTGGGTACTGGGTTTACCTGTAATGCATTTTGTGCTCCAAAAGCTGTTATTTTGTGCAGCTGTGCTCCAAAAGCTGTTAGCATGACCTTTTTTATCATTAGATTGTGCCACACCAGCATCTGAGAGAAAAGCTTTGAGTTTGATTTTGTGTTTGTGTTTTGCAGGCACTCAGGAGAATAAGTCATGATGTTTCTTGTGTTTGTCATGTTAGTATCTCAGTGCTTGTCAATCACCAGTCAACAGTGTCACCACTGTGAACAACATCCTTCGACTGTTCGAGCCAAAACCTTGGAGAAGTCCCTGCAGCCGCTTCAAAACTCATCACTGAGCTCGATCTCTCTTTTAACACGCTGGAGACAACAATGAAAGATGACTTTCTTTCATATGCTGCTTTGACGGCTTTGTTCGTGAATAACAACAGAATCAAAACCATCCATGAAGAGACATTTCACCCGCTGATTAATTTGGAGAAACTGGACTTCCACAAACCAGTTGGAGACTTTGTCCTCTGGATGGTTTCAGAACCTGATTTCTCTCCACTAGTTCAATCTTTTGGGAAACAAATATACAACACTGGGTCCGGGAAACCTTTTCCTGCCACTGAGGAGCTTGAAGACCCTCCATTTTTGAGGAGCTTTCCTTCAGTCTGTCAGTGAAAGGGATTTTGTTGAACCTTGAAACTGCCGTGACCCTGTCCAAAGACCAGCTGGCCACCTGGCCGGGTCAGTCATGGATATTCACAAATACCCCATAGTACTGGTGGAAAAGACATATTGAGGGAAAATCCATGTTCAGACCATGTTCAGTGTGTCGTGACACTTGCACGATGGAAGAACACACCCACTTGTTGGTGCCAGAAGAGCCACTGAGAAATTATTGTTTTAGCTGGCTCATTACAAGTCGATGGCTGCTCACCTGGAGTAGGATAAAACTCTGGAGCGAATAATTGCCCGATTTTACTGGACAGGAAACTGTTTTAGACTTAGAGCTTTTTATTGTCATTGTGCAGTTTCTTGCACAGTGAAATTGGGTAAGTGGAGAGCATAGAGCCGCTGTATCTGTGCGCACCACCATCTTGCATTTTTTGCATGTTTGGCTGGTGTCACTTTTGGACTTTGCTACCTGTAGCTAAACATTTGCAGCTAAATCATTTATTTAAAAGCAGAAGCTGCAACTGATCGAGGGAATATTTGTCTGAAAACTTAAACTGAACTCCAAGGGTACCATTGCTCCAGCTCACCATCTTTACCTGAGTGAATCAGTTTGTTGAACAATCTAAATGATTCAGAAACTTCTGTGACATCAACTTAACTAAGGCTCATTACAAGATTCACAAAACACTGCTGAATACTTTTAATATTTTTTTATTAGTTTTTTTTGTTTTTGTTGTTATTTTGATTTTAATAAAACAAAATAAAATAAAGAATTAAATCATTTCTTTGGTTTTTAAATTTAATTTATTTTACAAATAAATTAATAATAATATTAATAATAATAACAACAAATTAGTGCTGTCAGTGTTAACGTCATTTTACCTAATGACGTTAATGCTGACAGCACTAATTTGTTGTTCCCAGAGAGCAAGCCAAACACTGGTCCAGAAAAGGACGATCTCTAGTAGATTTTGTTTTAACCTCCTAGGACCTGGTGTCCACATATGTAGACATAACATTTTGGGTTGTCTAGACCAAAATACAAAATTTTGCTCTTCAAAAACCTGATATCCACTTATGAGGGAGGACATGACACTGCCACTGTTCAATCGAAATTTAAAATGAATGTCCTCATATGTGGATCTCATTCTTTTGAGAAACAAAAAAAAGATAGTCTGAATCTGATGTCTTGGTTTTTACCTTCATCGGGTCCCAATCAACCTAAATGGCACAGAGGAATTAAAAATGCATGCCATGAAAGTTCAGGTCTTAGGAGGTTAAAAATGTCCCTGCTGATGAGACCAGTGAATGTGGGGCGACGGTGGCAAGAAAAAACTCCCTCCTGGAGGAAGAAATCTTGGGAGGACCAGGCTCTCTGGCAGGACCCTCCCTCCTGAGGGCAATACTTACCTATACTTGTCCTCCAGTGTGCGATGGTGGGCTGGGACGACTGCTTTTCCTTCTCAGCATGATGATGACCTTAACTTCCTTCCTTCCTTCCATTTCCTGTTTCAGAACTGAGAATGAAGACAAAACTGGTTAACAAGGTAACAGGACATTTAAAAATTCTCTCACTTCAGGATGAGATGCTGTGTCTTCTTACGTTTCTCTTGTAAAACAGGATGTAGGCCGACTGCTGCTGTTCCTCACAAACTGCAGATCCAGTTGTGTGGAGCACCTGTGCGTCATTATAGGTGAGCCAGCGATCTGATGTAGAGTGCTGACTCTCCTCAGGATGGACAGAACTACAGATGTAGTGTCCTGAAATCACATTAAGACAAATGAATCCAACTTCTGGAAGTCAACTGATTCAAGCAAACAGTGATTTTGACTTAGTGCTTCTTAGAACATCAAAAGCTTTTGTGTGTGAGTCCTTCACTGAAAAGTAACAAGTTTCATTTTCTGTTTGTCACAAGTCTGTTGTTTTACCTGACTCTGTGCCTCCATAATGACTGATGATGCTGCAAAGACTATAACAGCCACCACCCTGAGAAGGAACAAATCCAAAGAGTGTTAGTTTCATAAAGTCTCACATCAGTGCCATAATTAAGCTGATTTGCTGAGGCTACGTCCACACTAATGCGTTTTCGTTTGAAAACGCATCGTTTTCTCTCCGCTTTGACCTCCCGTCCACACCGAGACGGCGTTTTCCTCAAGGAAAAACACAGCATCTTGAAAACGCTCTCGAAAACGCATACATTTCAAAACGGAGTTGTCCCATCGCAGTGTGGACACTCGAAAACGCAGACTTTCTAAAACGATGACGCATTTTGGTCATGTGATGCAGTCATGTGAGCAATTAAACAAAGATAAGCCGAGTGCATTAGACAGCAGTTGTTTTGATTGCTCTCAACTTTGACAGCCCTAAAAAAGATTAATATCAGTTTGTACATGCTCCGGATAGCTTTTCTTCAAATTCTGTAATTCTCACTCACTTTTGCGCATGCGCAGGACTGGAACGTAAGCGTTTTCGGCCGTTTCAATGCAGACGCACAACTATTTGAAAATGACTGAAAACGCCAGTGTGGACACGGAGTTTTCAAATCTATCCGGGCTAGTGTGGACGTAGCCTGAGACGTTCTGCAGTCTGTTTTTACCTGATTGGATGGCACCACCAAGTCCCTCTGCAGCCTGACGGGGTCATCCACCTTCTTAATCTTGTAGGTTTGTGTAAAGCCAAACCTCTTCAGATGCAAGATCAGAACTCTGGCAGAAAAGAAAAAAAACACAAACAAGGTAGAAAATAAGAAGAATGAGTGTCAAACACAAACAGAAGATGGGAGAAAACGACTGCTCAAGTATTGTCTCGAAGAACTCTGATATTTGATGCGCCACAGTTTGGAAACCTGGTCAGTCGATCAATTCTGATGTGACCTTACTCACCTTGGCAGTGTATCAAAAGACGACTTCAGTTCTGAGGCCGTCCCTCCACAATCACAGCGAAATTCTATTTCTTGTTCCTGAACAACAGCACAGAGAAGACAGGCTTTATGGTAGAAAGAAATCTCAACATATGCACACACACATGCACACAAACACTAACAAAAAAGGTGTGTTAAGATCGCTGATACGACAACTCTATTGGAATTTGTGATCTTACCTTCAAGTATGTCTCTAACATGTTTATAATAGACCCCTCTGGAACAAGGTCTAGAGACAAGCTGGTGAATTCCTCTTGCTGTGATGATTGGTGACCGCAGCTACACATTTCAGGAGTAACGTAGTTAAAGTAAAGATCAGGTACGTGGAAAAGAGGTATATGAAAATATTGCAACCAGCTCTGCGTTTCTGAAAGACAGGCTTACCTCTTGCATGTCCTCATGTTTTCCATTTTAAAAATGTGATGGTCTTCTACTGGGCAGCTATAACTTTGGCCCAGGAGAGCTGCGTTCCTCTCCAGGTGAGGTGTGAGCCTTTTGACCTCATCGAGGAATAATGTTAGGAATTCATGAGCGTCCTGAAAGAAAAGCAGAGAGATTTCAAACAGTACATCAAAATCAGAAGGTAAAGCAAAAAACGAAATGTCCAAATAGCTGACGCACTTTCTGTGCACTGCCGGTGTATTCAGGAGCTTGACTGCTGAATGCCTTCTTAAAAGCTCTTAGGTGGTGATCTTTAAGGCCATAATCTGTTGACTCGTGACAGTCCCTGACATCAATAAGCCTTCTGTAGAAAGGAAGGGTAAACAGACATTTCTGCTGTTAGATCTCTTTGTTCTTCAGGTTTTTGAAGAAAGTAGAAGGTTGACGTAGCGCACCTTAAGAGCTGAGCTTCTGGATCTGTGCTCCACAAAACCCCCTGACGCCTGATGTCTCTTATGAACTCCTCAATGTTGAGGAGGCTCTGCAGGCAGGAGTTCATGTAGCAGGTGTTTCCGATGTTTGGAAACCTGACACACACGCGCAACGTTTACAGTATCAGTGTAAAATAATTCATTTTCTCCACTTTGACAAAGTGAGTCTTTGTGCACCACGTGTACTCACCCGAAGCAGTCTATAGTCCCAGTTTGACTTTCTATTTTTTTCCCACCGCATGCTACACTGCTCCAAAAAGGTAAAAACACAAACACAAAATTAGGAAAGATGTCAAGATTCTGAGCAGTGTATGCGCATGTATGCATGAGCTTTGAAGTTGAAACATTTTGGAGGATGTCCAAAAGTAGTAAAAAAGATGTAAATACACAAGGTGGAAGAAAAATGCCAATAAAAGGGAAATAAAACAGCTCCAACTAAACCACTGCTATAAATATCTCCAGCAGCATTAAAGAGCGGCGCATTTCTTTACCTCTGATGAGACGTAGAAGGAATTTCCTTCTCTGCCACGTTTTGTTTGTGTAATTTCTGTTTAGAAACAAGAAAAGCAACATCAGTAATGGCATAAAACAAACATACCAAGGGAGTCTCTCCATGAAAAGTGTCCAGTTAGAAAATTTGGTATTATTTCATATTATTTATCACTTTAGTGAGCTGTCAGCTCATGAAGCAGATATATAGGAATATCTTTAAATAAATTAAAAACAATTTATTCATGCTTTAAATTGAGTTTTAAAGTTTGTCCTATGAAATACAAAATCCTTCATTTGGTTTTGATCAAAATTCAGTTTTTACAGAAATCATCCATCAAGCTTCATTAAAAGATTCAAAAATGCTTATTTACCATAAAAAATATTTAGAGAAACATCCTGCAAGTCTCTTCAAACTTACCTTTCTGTGAAAAAAAAAACGTTTAAACATCTTTGAACTTAATTTGAGGACATGGATGTGCTAAATTGCTCTTAATTCTTCGCATTTAACTGTGGTGAGTAAATGCTTGATGACAGTGACTCTTTCCATAAAACATACCTTCCAGAATTTAAAAAGAAACCAGCGACACTTTTTTTGTGTCTTCACAGTGTTGCTCTCTGCCTCTGCATCGCTGTCAGTTTGCTGCAGAGGACGAACAAACATAAGTTTATTAAAAAAGTAAAGTCACTTTAAATTAACAAGTGCAATTTAAAGAGAATGTGCATTTCATATGTTTCGTGTAAAAGCAAACCGAGGAACAGCAGAGGTGTCTCCATTTTCTCTTCTTCTTTTGACCATTTTCAGCAACACAAGCATCCGGGATGCTGATGAGGACAAAAGTGTAAATGTTATTTTTCAAAGTGGAAATTTTTAACAAGGAGTACATGCTGGAGATTGCAGATAAAAATTAATAACTGTAATGGAACAAAATCATGTATTTTGTACATTTACACTCTACTACTACTACTCTACTCTATAAATATCTCCAGCAGCATTAAAGAGCGGCGCATTTCTTTACCTCTGATGAGACGTAGAAGGAATTTCCTTCTCTGCCACGTTTTGTTTGTGTGATTTCTGTTTAGAAACAAGAAAAGCAACATCAGTAATGGCATAAAACAAAGTATATGGTAAGAAAATACAATATCCTTCATTTGGATTCAAAATTCAGTTTTTACAGAAATCATCCAAGAAGCTTCCTTAAAAGTTTCAAAAATGCTTATTTACCATAAGAAAACATTCAGAGAAATGTGCTGCGAGTCTCTTCAAACTTACCTTTCTGTGAAAAAGAAGTTTAAACATCTTTGGACTTGATGTGATCGCAGCCAAAATCTCCTCAGCTTTGCAAAAGTTCAACTGAAAACAAGCAGTCAAAGGTTGTATATTTATAAACTTTCAGCATAGAACGTTCATACCCTGAACAGCAAACATCAGCATTATGATGTATGGGGCTCATTTGCATATTTTGGAATGTATGCTCATTTGAACTGTATGGTGCTCGTCTCCAAGCAACTGCTACAAAATACAGGTCAAGTCAAGTGGCTTTTATTGTCATTTTAACCACGTGCAGAGGTACTGTACAGAGTGAAATGAGACCGCGTTCCTCCGAGACCCTGGTGCTATATATGACATATACGGACAAACCCAGGACTACATAAAGTGCAGTGTGCATAAATTGCAAAAATAAATAAGACAAAACAGTGCAAAACTAGACAGAACAGGACGATACAGACACAAGACAATGGAAATGTGCAAAATGCTGACTATTGTGCAAAAGTAACTTGGTGTCTGTATGTATGTGTATGAGTGTGAGATACTGCAGATAAGTGCTTGGTAGTGACATGTGTGAAGGTGTGCGTGTGCCAGTGCAGTCACTGAGTGTTCAGGGGTCTGACGGCTTGTGGGAAGAAACTTTTCCGTAGTTTGGTAGCGAGGGCCCGGATGTTCTGGGACCTCTTTCCAGAAGGCAGCAGGGTGAAGAGTGTGTTTGAAGGCTGTGTGGGGTCCTCCAGCAAGCGGGTGTTATAAGGAGGGGAGAGGGACTCCAATGATCTTCTCAGCTGCTCTCACAATCCGTTGTAGGGTACTGCGATCTAATACGCTGCAGTTACCATACCAGACAGTGATGCAGCTACTTAGGATGCTCTTGTTAGTCCCACTGTAAAAGGTTGTGAGAATGGATGGTGGGAGATGGGCTTTCCTCAGCTTCTGCTTGAAGTAGAGACGCTGCTGGGCCTTCTTGGTTATGGAGCTGGTGTTGAGGGAGCAGGAGAGGTTCTCCGCCAGGTGGACACCAAGAAATCTGGTGCTCTTGACGACCTCCACAGAGGATCCATTCATGTTAAGTGGGCAGTGATCCCACTGTGCTCTCCTGAAGTCAACAATCTCTTTTGTTTTGTCCACGTTCACAGACAGGTTGTTGACTCTACACCTCTACAGATGGCCCGCAGTGCAACCCTTCAGCTTCCTACTAGATTCACCTATATACAAATTTAAAGACCTAGGAGACTTACTTCTCGTCACAGAGTTGTAGCATTCACAAGATTTTCAGAAAACTTGAACTCAAGGTCAAGGTCACTGATATTCAAACTGACCCCAGAACTTTAGTAGATGCACCAATGGTATCAATTCAAAATCCTACGCTTCTCGTTCCATTTTTATTTCACTATCTGTAACTAAGACAAATAAACAGTATTTGAGACACAAGTCACTATTAAAGTGGTTCGTGAGACTCCACATCTGATAACAGTATAACACACTGCTTATTTATGTAAAATTGTCATCAATAAATGTGTTCAAAACAGAAGCTACACTGGCTTTAAAAGTTTTTGTTAACTCTGACTACCTGTCTGCTCTTACCTGTTTCTTTTGCTCTCTGCTGTCTTCATCCTCCATCCAACTCTACATTGTATTGTTAGGGATGACATGATGAAACTGAAGGGTGTCTGGGCACCGAAAAAAGAAAAGAAGAGAGACTGGATTAGGCTGCAGCTGGCGTGCCATTCTCTCACTTCAGGATGAGATGCTGTGTCTTCTTACGTTAATCTTGTAAAACAGGATGTAGGCTGAGTGCTGCTGTTCCTCACAAGCTGCAGATCCAGTTGTGTGCAGCACCTGTGCGTCATTATAGGTGAGCCAAGGATCTGATGTAGAGTGTGGACTCTCCTCGGGACGGACAGAATTACAGATGCAGCAGCTGTTTCCGATGTATGGAAACCTGACACACAAACAAAAGTTTACAGTATCAGTGTAAAATAATTCATTTTGTCCAGGTTGAGAAGGTGAGCTTTGGTCCTTGTGCACCACGTGTACTCACCTGAAGCCGTCTGTAGTCTGAATTTTATTTTCCATTATTTATCCACCGCCCAAATGTTTCACTGCGCTACTGCAAAAAGGTAAAAACACAAACACACAATTAGACACTGAGCACTGGATGTGCATGCATGCATGAGCTTTGAAGTTTAAACTTTTTTTTATCATCAACAATTTTTATTTATTTCATTTTAAACTTCAATAACAGAGCTTAAGGATAACTACATAAATAAATAGTTTAAAAAACAAACAAACAAAAACAACAACAAAAAACAAAACAAAGGGAAGTTATCCTATTCTTTCTTCGCACACCAATTCCCACACCACCACTCTGTCATTACTCCTCTGTTCTTCAAGTTACAGAAAGCCAGCTTGTAAAGGGGGACCAAATACAATCATATTGATGCAATTTGTCTAAAAGGTTATTAAGAATGCAAAGCTGCAATTTGTGCCGTCAAACCCCAATGTTAAGACGTCGTCGCATGCTAAAGTCAGTGACCATGGCTATGCTAGCACTGAAGCTGCCAACGTGGGCTTAAACAAGCGAGAACGGGGAGCAGACTCGGCGCCGCCAACTCCATCAAAACAACCGCCAGAGGAGAAAAGAACAAAATCTTCAGAGAAGGAAGATGATATCTCCAATAAAACTATTTTTGAAGCCATTATGGGACTTGACAAAAAATTTGAAGCACAACTGGAGGATATCAAGGAACAAAACAGACAAAGTGCAGCTATGGTTGCCAGCTTGGCTAAGGCTGTAGAGTTTAAAACTTAAATGTTCCTGGGTAGGTAAAGTCTTTTCCAGTCCTGGAACTGGTAAAAGTAGGGGAGTGTCGGTTCTGATTCATAAAGCAGTTAGCTTTACTGAAACAAAAGTAATAACAGATAAGGAAGGTAGATTTATATTGGTTTATGGACAACTACTGGACACACCAATAATTTTATGTAATATCTATGCACCTAATGCGGACATACTCGCCTTTTTTCACAACCTGTCACAGTATCTTTTGGAATTAGAAGGTGCACAAATAGTGGTAGGAAGAGATTTTAATCAAATACTGGATCAAGACCTAGATAGATCACTTCCTAGGAGAGGCACAGAGAGTAAATCTGTAGTTGCCATAAGGCAGATGACCTCAGATTTAGGTCTGAATGATATTTGGCGGACAATGCATCCAGAAGGCAGGGAATATTCCTTTTACTCTCCGCCTCATAATGTTTATACTAGAATCGACTACTTTCTTATTTCTGAAGCCTTAGTGAATAACTCTATAGATTCAAGTATTGGTAACTAAGCTGTAGTGCCTCTTCACCTCACTGTGCAATACCTTTTGTGCAATACTTTTGTAAATAGTCAACGGTGCAATAGACTCAATACTTGAAATGTGCAATTCTTGAAATGTGCAATTCACTTGTATTTTTATTTTTATTCCTATTTATTCTATTTATCCCCTTCGTATATTTTATTTATATTGTCTCTGTATATATATATATATATATATATATATATATATATATATATATATATGTATGTGTGTGTGTGTGTGTGTGTGTATTATATATATATTAGGGGTGCAACGATACACAAAATTCACGGTTCGGTTCGGTTCGATACTTTGGTGTCACGGTTCGATATTTTTTCGATACAAAAAAAATGTTCATGCCTTTTTAATTTGTCATTTATTAAAATTATAAATATATATTTTAACTCAAAAGTACAGTTTTTAAATTTAACCCTAACCCTTGTGCGTGTTTTTTATTTTGACAGCGAATGCGCACCTGCGGACCACTTATGTGCAGCCCTGGTTATTTAGCTCGTCATATTGCAGCCACAGAAATTCTTTTGTCCATGAAACCATAAAGCTGCACTTTCTTTTTGCCTTATAGTCTGATTTGTCATAACTTCTCAGTTTTGTGGTAAGCTTTTCTTTGGCTGTCACTTCTTCACCCTGACCTGTCTTATTTGGCTCAGCAGAACTAAAATATATATCTGTCTGTGAAGGTTCTCAGTCATCCAGGTCATCGTAGTCAAATATAAATCCTGCTGCTTTTACACATGCACTCACATAAGCTCAGCGATTCTCTGCGCGATCAACCTCTCACATGTTTAAGCTTGCTGCGGGAGATTTCACTTGTCATGTTTGCATAGTAAGCTAACGATTAATAAGACGATGTCAGAGGAATTGGTGCACAAATTATCATCACTCACAGATCAGTGCTGTCGCCCCGGGACGTCGGGCTAGCGATATTGCAAGCCCTGTATCTGATTGAGGAATCACTCATCTTTGGAAAAGAGAGTTTATTACAGAGAAATGTCTCTTTCCAAAATAAAAGCTATACTATCCGCTTCTTCTGGGCTATATTCTCAGCAGCATAAGGAGAATCATGTGCTAACAGCTGTCTAAATGACTCGGCTAAAGTTAGTAGCATGCTTGTTGTTTTTGTCTTTGCACTAAGATGATGTAAATGTGCAGTCATATTCGTTGTGTTCCCACTAGTGCTTTCAGGTTAATCTCGTTGAAATGACCTTAACGCCACAACACGGCAAATCTCCGTTAACGAGCTACCGCCGATCGCCCCGTGCATGGGGCTAGACGGCCAACACGTTAACGAGCTAACTGCGCTAACACACTAGTTCCCACCCATGTAATTGAGCATTGCATGGCGCATCCAACATACTGTTTTACTTTAGTCCATGACTCGCTTATGTTCAGGGTCATACGTCACATGAAAACCAAAATAATTCCAAACGCCAGATCTGAATGAGAGTGGGGAACGTCCATGTTGCAAGGAGAGCTTAACTTCTGTCTTGCTAGCTTGCCCTGCGCTCTTCCTTCTGACTATGCTGTCTGTGTTGAGCGCTCAGTGAATCTGCGTTCGACTGCTCCGCCTAGGGTCGACAGTGCAGCCTAGGCGGAGTAGTCGAACGCAGATTCACTGAGCGCTCCACACAGACAGCATCGTCAGAAGGAAAGTTGATAAAATAAATTACAAATGTTGTATTGTTCGATACATATGCGTACCGAACCGAAAGCACTGTATCGAACGGTTCAATATCGATACGAATATCGTTGCACCCCTAATATATATATATATAATATTCTGTAACTCTGTAACTTCTGTCGGTGCTGTGCTTTTTTGGAAATCGAATTTCCCAGAGGAACCCACCCGAGGGATTAATAAAGTTCTATCTAATCTAATCTAATCTAATATAGTATTCTCGGACCATGTGCCAATTTTTCTATGTCTTGGAAATATTTTACAGATTCCTCAAAGCCGCAGATAGCATTTAAATGTGTCCTTAATTAAAGACTCTGGGTTTATTAAATTGATAAGCGATGAAATACAATTTTACAAACAGACAAATAATCGAGAGGACACTACATTGGCTACTTGGTGGGATGCTGTTAGGGAAAATATTCTAAAACACTTCTTCAGTAAAGACTCAGAGAAGAGAAACACACAGAACTTCTTGCTAGCAAGGGCAGCCTCCAGACTGAGACTCGCGCTGAGCTTTGCCCTTGTCTTTATTTTATACTTCAGTGTGTGTGTGTGTGTGTGTGTGTGTGTGTTACTGCTTGTCAAAGGGTCATATACATAAAAGCACAAAAGGTACATCCTTGGTCACAAAGAGGGTAGTCTCCCCCACCCTAGATGGTTCACCCTAGATAACACGGTGGGGAAGTCCAGCAGTTCATCTAAACAAAAGGCACTTAGACTAAAACAGACATAGCTATGTTAAAACAATAAAACAAGGTGCAACCTCTCATGCTCCCAGGACGTGGGGGTGCATTCCTGGGGTGCACACCAAGCCTGCAGCCTGTTAGAGATCACACATCCTGTCACTACACAATTAATTATATGCCTCTAAGCATACATGGTTAAATATTTCCTAATACAAATAACTACAAGCAGTATTCTACCATATGCAAACTTATATCACTAAAAGATTATACTGACTACTAAATACAATTTTCCATTGACAGATGCTATGAAGGCATACTTAAGGCGGAGGACAATTTCTTACGCTTCCTTTAAAAAGAAGGCAGCTAACAAGAATATCATTACGTTAGAAGCCAAATTAAAGGCACTTGAGGCAGTACATTCCCATACAAAAGACAGAGTTACGTTGAATAAAATTGTTAAAGTTAAATATAAGTTGAATGTACTGTACAACAGAAAGGCAGAATACGCTTTATTTCGCATTAATCAAGCATATTGGGAAATGGGAGAAAAGCCGAGTCGTTTATTAGCATACCGTCTTAAACAGAAAGACAGTATGAACCATATCCCAGGCATACGACAATCAGATGGGGTTATTTTAACTTCTTTTAGACATATAAATGATGGATTCAGGGCCTTTTACAATAATCTTTATTCTACACAAGGGAGTTTAGATGAACAGAAATTCGAAGCATTCTTTACTGATTTAAACCTGCCACAGCTTTCTACTACTGACCAGCAGATTATAGATGCTCCAATTACAGTGGAGGAGATTACCCGTGCAATTAACAGTATGCCACTTAATAAAGCTCCAGGATTAGATGGGTTACCATTGGATTTCTATAGAGCATTTGAGGATATGTTAAGTCCCCTGTTGCTCGATGTTTATAATGAGGCGTTCAAAGTAGGCTCATTACCTCAGTCAATGCACTCTGGACTTATAACATTTATTCTTAAAACTGGGAAAGACCCTTTAGACCCAAGTGGTTACCGCCCCATATCTTTGCTGAATTCTGACCAAAAGATCTTGGCAAAGGTCTTAGCGGGTCGATTAAAAGTAGTAATGGCGAAAATAATTCATGCAGACCAATCTGGTTTTGTTCCAAACCGCTATGGTTCAGATAATATTAGGCGGTTGGTTAATTTGCAAAATTATGTATATGATTCAGTATATCCAACAGTGGCCCTATCGCTGGATGCTGCAAAAGCTTTTGATTGTGTTGAGTGGGATTATCTGTTTAAGACATTAGAAAAGTTTGGTTTTGGTGACAATTTTATTAGGTGGATAAAGATATTATGATTCGCCTTCAGCGCGAGTATTGACGAATGGGCTCATATCAGACCTATTCCTTTTACTGAGATCCACAAAAATGGGTTGTCCCCTTAGCCCCGGTCTTTTTGTAATTGCTATAGAGCCTTTGGCACAAAAACTGAGAAATAATGTAAATATATTTGAAATTTCGATGGGTAATAGTCAACATAAGCTTCTATTATATACAGATGATGTGTTGTTACTTATGACCCAGCCTGGGAAGTCAATTCCAGCCCTATTAGAATGTATAGAAAGCTTTACGCTGCTTTCAGGGTATCGCGTCAACTGGGATAAATCAGAGGCAATGCCTATGTCAGGACACTGCCCCCATACTTTATTTAAACAGTTGGGAGTGTCATGGTTCTGGGTCAGTTTCGACCCAGTATTTTGAGTTTTGATTGATTAGTTTATTTTTGAATGTATGTTTGTGGTTTTGGGCGCTATGAGTATTATTATTATTATTATTATTATTATTAGAATTCTATGTTTCTGTTTATTCATGTTTAAGGATTTGTTCTCGGTTGTATCTCACGTTTAGTTTAGTTCAGGTTCCATGTGTCATTCTGTCTGTCTCTGTGTCAGGTCTGCGTCTTGGTGTAGTGTTCTCGTTTCCTGTTTTATTGTGAAGGTCTGCGTCCCATGTGAGTGTGTTCAGTTTTACCTCTGTTTCGTCTTGTTGATTATTCCCAGCTGTGTCCACCACCTGTGTGTAATTCCCCTGTGTTTCTCTGTGTGTATTTAAGTCGTGTCCTCTGTCATTGTAGTTGCTGGTCCGTCTGTGTTTTCCACCATGTTTCATCCGTGTGTTCCCTGCCGTCACCATCTTGTACCGTCGTCCACCTTGCTTCATGTTTGAGTTCCGGTTCGTATTCAGTAGTTTAGTTGTCTCCAGTCTAGTTTAGTTTGTGCTCCATTTGCTGTTTGTCTATATTTATTTCGTGTCCAATAAACCACCTTCACTCCTCCACTACTGCCTGCGATTGATCCTCATTTATTATTTTTATACGGCTTATCTCACTCGCCGTGACAGTACGGACCAGCCAGCTATGGATCCAGCGGCATTCAGTCCACCCAGGGAGCTTCGGGAGGCCGTTATTGACTCTGCTTCTAGATTAATTAACCAGTGGTTAGAGCATGAGGGAGACGCCTCTCTTTACACTGTGGAAGCCAACCTACAACACCTTATTTCCGGTTATCCCTGGCTATTGGACTCTCTGCATCCGCTCGTGCAGAGTTTCGTTCTCCACGAGCTTCACCTACACCCCCCCGCCGCTACCGCAATTTTTTGTGTTTCTACTGAGGATAACAATGATTTCTCACCCATGGCCATAGCTTCTAAGACTGCCTGTTCTGAACCCTCGTTCCATGTTTATGACCGTGTCCGCTCCATTGTCCCATCCTCACTTCCATCCCAGTCAAATGCCAGGCCTGTAATGCTGCCCTCAGTTCAGTCAGCAGCCGCGCTGCCCTCAGTTCAGTCAGCAGCCGCGCTGCCCTCAGTTCAGTCACCCACTCCACCACTTATTACAACTCCACTACAGTCGTCTCCGCTACCTGTAGGTCACTCTGTAGCCGCTTCGCTGCCTATTGCTCTGTCGCCACCAGTTCAGCTGTCTGTCCGCTCGTTTACTCAGCCACCATCCTCACTATCTCATTCAAAGCAGGGAACACACTTCACCACAATATCTGCTGGTTCTCTTAAGCTGGCCATGTCAGAGACAGTTGCTCCCTCTAGGGCCTCCCCAGAGGCTGGGTGTCAGTCACCAGCCAACTCTGGACCCCTAGAGGTCAAGACGCCAGCGCCAGCAGCCTCACCGGAGAACTCACCAGAACAGTCTCAGCTCTCAGCACCCCCTGAGAGTTCAAGTGAGTTCACCCGTCCGCCTCCGTCCTCTGCTGAGTGTATTGGGGAACACTTTCAGCCCTCTGAGGACTGCATCCCACTGTTGCTGCCTGAGTCTAGCCACTGTGCTGCTCAGTCCCAGCCAGTGTCCACACTGGCAGAGGTCTCCGTGCCTGCTGATTTAGTGTCTGTTTCCACTGGAGGGCCAGAGGGGCCAGTCTCAAGCCATGTTAGCTGGGGGTTCAGGTGAACCCAGCCAGCATCCTGCCTCGTCGGCTGGAGGGCCTGAGGAGCCCAGCCAGCCTCAAGTGTCGTCTGCTGGGGGTCCTGGAGGACCCAGCAAGCACATCCTCACGTCTGCTGACGGTCCGGGGAAGTTTGTTTAGCCACCACCTGCTGAATCATCCCCTGTGGCTTCTACACCGTTGCCTGCATCCACATCACCTCCTGCAGCATCACTGCCTGCAGCATCACCACTGTCTGGTTCCGCAGCCGTCCCGCTGCCGTGCCTTCATCCACGCCTGGTCCAGCCTCCGTGCCTTCATCTGGTCCGGCTCCGCCTTCGTCTGGCCCTGCCTCGTCTTCGTTTGGTCCGGCTTCAGCTCCGCCTTCATCTGGTTCGGCTTCAGCTCCGCCTTCGTCTGGTCCTGCCTCGTCTTCGTCTGGTCCTGCCTCGTCTGGTCCTGCCTCATCTGGTCCTGCGGTTGCCACACCGCCATCAGAGCCAGCTCGACCTGTCCTTCAGCTCCGCCTTCATCTGGTTGGGCTTCAGCCCCTTGTTTTTGGTTTCGTACCCTCCTTCCTTGACCCCCTCCACCCACCCTGGTCTGGTGCTCTGTTTTGTTGCTGTCTTTTTGTTTGGGGCTGTCGGGGGCCAGCCCTTGGAGGTGGGGGGGGGTACTGTCATGGTTCTGGGTCAGTTTCGACCCAGTATTTTGAGTTTTGATTGATTAGTTTATTTTTGAATGTTTGTTGTGGTTTTGGGCGTTATGAGTATTATTATTATTATTATTCCATCCATCCATCCATTCGCTTCCGCTTGTCCTTTTCAGGGTCGCGGGGGGCGCTGGAGCCTATCCCAGCTGTCATAGGGCGAGAGGCGGGGTACACCCTGGACAGGTCGCCAGTCTGTCGCAGGGCCAACACACAGGGACAGACAACCATTCGCACTCACATTCATACCTAGTGACAATTTGGATTATCCAATTAACCTATCCCCACAAGCTGCATGTCTTTGGACGGTGGGAGGAAGCCGGAGTACCCGGAGAGAACCCACGCAAACACGGGGAGAACATGCAAACTCCACACAGAAAGACCCCGGCCTGATGTTGGAATTGAACTCAGGACCTTCTTGCTGTGCGGCAACAGTGCTAACCACCGTGCCACCGTGCTGCCCTATTATTATTATTATTATTATTATTATTATTAGAATTCTATGTTTCTGTTTATTCATGTTTAAGGATTTGTTCTCGGTTGTATCTCACGTTTAGTTTAGTTCAGGTTCCATGTGTCATTCTGTCTGTCTCTCAGTGTCAGGTCTGCGTCTTGGTGTAGTGTTCTCGTTTCCTGTTTTATTGTGAAGGTCTGCGTCCCATGTGAGTGTGTTCAGTTTTACCTCTGTCTCGTCTTGTTGATTATTCCCAGCTTTGTCCACCACCTGTGTGTAATTCCCCTGTGTTTCTCTGTGTGTATTTAAGTCGTGTCCTCTGTCATTGTAGTTGCTGGTCTGTCTGTGTTTTCCACCATGTTTCATCCGTGTGTTCCCTGCCGTCACCATCTTGTACCGTCGTCCACCTTGCTTCATGTTTGAGTTCCGGTTCGTATTCAGTAGTTTAGTTGTCTCCAGTCTAGTTTAGTTTGTGCTCCATTTGCTGTTTGTCTATATTTATTTCGTGTCCAATAAACCACCTTCACTCCTCCACTACTGCCTGCGATTGGATCCTCATTTATTATTTTTATACGGCTTATCTCACTCGCCGTGACAGGGAGTTTCTGTGGTCCGTGAATGGTTTGAGGTATTTGGGGATACAAATTACCTCGGATTACACTAAGATGGTTCCAGCAAATATGGAGCCAATGTTTGAAAGGATAAAAATGGAATTTGGTAGATGGTCCAGAGTGTGTCTCACAATATGGGGTAAAATTAGTTGTATTAAGATGATGACTGCACCCATGATCTTTTATATTTTATCTAATATTCCATTACACATTCCAGATAAGTATTTCAAAGATCTAGACTTTTTAATGCGGCAGTTTCTTTGGGATAGCTCACCACATCGTTTAAGTATTAAGAAACTTCAAGCGAGTGCAAAACAAGGAGGTTTTTCATTGCCTAATTTCCAATGGTATTATTGGGTGATGAACGTGAAACAACTTAGAGCTTGGTTACCTACTGCACCAGTTAAACCCATCTGGTCCCATATAGAGACGGAAGTTAATGGCGGTATTTCTCCTTGGAGGGAGCTGTTTGATACCAGTCATAAAACTACCCATCCTATAATTGCAAAGATATTGTGGTTTAAATTACATAGGGCAGGTCGCTGGGACTTTATTAAATCACCTTCGGCAACCTTATGGAGTAATAAAATAATTTTAATTGGAGGGACATCGGTTGACTGGTTACAGTGCCGTAAAGCAGGCATCCTTAATGTATCAGATTTATTTGACTGTGGGACTAAATGTTTTTTAAGCTTTGATAAAATTGTGGAGTTATATAAGTTGCAGCGTAATTAATTCTGGAGATATGTCCAAATACATAGTTCATTATCGAAGTGGCTGGGAACCCCTTTGAGTTGTCCTGTGGACAGCCCTGTGGAAGTCATGCTCTCAAGATCATCCTTGGGTAAAGGCATTACCTCTAAGATTTATCACTTATTGCAAGAACGGTCAGCTGACCCTCTCCTTAAAGTTAAGGGCTACTGGGCCCAGGGCATGGCATTGGACATATCTTCAGTTGAATGGGATTCATGTTTTCAAAATATTAATACTATGTATAAAGAAACAGGCAGTAGATTGATTCAATTTAAGATAATCCATAGGTGGCATCGAACACCGCAACAATTGTATAAATGGAACCTGGCCTCTACGGACGAATGTTGGAGATGTGATGGTCAAAATGCTTTGATTTTACATATCTTATGGAGCTGTTCGGCACTTCGGGATTGGTGGGAAAATATAATGGAGGTAATTTTCAGTGTTTTAAAAAGGAGATTTGTTATCTCACCAAAACAGTCCATACTTGGTATAACCACAGAAATTTCTGATGTACAGGGAGTGCAGAATTATTAGGCAAATGAGTATTTTGTCCACATCATCCTCTTCATGCATGTTGTCTTACTCCAAGCTGTATAGGCTCGAAAGCCTACTACCAATTAAGCATATTAGGTGATGTGCATCTCTGTAATGAGAAGGGGTGTGGTCTAATGACATCAACACCCTATATCAGGTGTGCATAATTATTAGGCAACGTCCTTTCCTTTGGCAAAATGGGTCAAAAGAAGAACTTGACAGGCTCAGAAAAGTCAAAAATAGTGAGATATCTTGCAGAGGGATGCAGCAGTCTCAAAATTGCAAAGCTTCTGAAGCGTGATCATCGAACAATCAAGCGTTTCATTCAAAATAGTCAACAGGGTCGCAAGAAGCGTGTGGAAAAACCAAGGCGCAAAATAACTGCCCATGAACTGAGAAAAGTCAAGCGTGCAGCTGCCAAGATGCCACTTGCCACCAGTTTGGCCATATTTCAGAGCTGCAACATCACTGGAGTGCCCAAAAGCACAAGGTGTGCAATACTCAGAGACATGGCCAAGGTAAGAAAGGCTGAAAGACGACCACCACTGAACAAGACACACAAGCTGAAACGTCAAGACTGGGCCAAGAAATATCTCAAGACTGATTTTTCTAAGGTTTTATGGACTGATGAAATGAGAGTGAGTCTTGATGAGGGGGGCGTCAGTAAGTTCAAGCCCTGATGGTATAAAAAATCTGTTTATGCTTTGATTAAGTCGGAGATCAGCCCTGTCTGCGAACGGAACTGGTCTTCCCACGCGTGTATTCATTAAAATCAATTGTCTGACCAAGCTCTTCTGGACCATGGTTGTGTTTACTCTCCTTCCTCAATATTTGAACCTTAACATGGGCCAGATGGATGGGCCCGTGGCTGGATTGGTAAAGGGCAGAGAGCTCCAGTCCGACTCAGATGCCAGCAAGGTGGAGGTGGAGTACTGGTTTGGGCTGGTATCATCAAAGATGAGCTTGTGGGGCCTTTTCGGGTTGAGGATGGAGTCAAGCTCAACTCCCAGTCCTACTGCCAGTTTCTGGAAGACTCCTTCTTCAAGCAGTGGTACAGGAAGAAGTCTGCATCCTTCAAGAAAAACATGATTTCCATGCAGGACAATGCTCCATCACACGCGTCCAAGTACTCCACAGCGTGGCTGGCAAGAAAGGGTATAAAAGAAGAAAAACTAATGACATGGCCTCCTTGTTCACCTGATCTGAACCCCATTGAGAACCTGTGGTCCATCATCAAATGTGAGATTTATGGTAAATGGCCTGCATTTGTATAGCGCTTTTCTAGTCCCTAAGGACCCCAAAGCGCTTCACACTACATTCAGTCATTCACCCATTCACACACACATTCACACACTGGCGATGGCAAGCTACATTGTAGCCACAGCTGCCCTGGGGCACACTGACAGAGGCGAGGCTGCCGGACACTGGCGCCACCGGGCCCTCTGACCACCACCAGGGCCCTGTTTCAGGAAGCCGGTTTAGTGGAAAAACTGAGTAAGTATACCCTGAGTTAACGAAAACTCTGGGTTTTCGGTTTCACAAAGCGAGTTCAGCTGCAGCCTGAGTGAGTCACTATGACGACACACGCCGTGAAGCTAACCTGCCCCCTAGCAGGTTTACCACAACTAACCCTGACTGTCTCCGCCCCTTTGTCGGAAACCTGACAGTAGGAAGTGTCAGACATGGCGTGTCCCTTCCTTGAAGAGCCGGTAGATATCGAAGCCCAAATTCTCCGCAGAGCTCTCCGCCGGGAGAGAGTGATTCGAGCGCGTCTGGACATTTTATCATTACCTGATGATTTTCTGTGCGAACGTTACCGTTTCTCAGCACAATCTATAATTTATTTGGATAACATCCTCAGGCCATATATTACGCATGTGACACATCGCGGACATGCTCTCAGTTCTGTACATATTATTTGTATTGCACTTCGTTTTTTTGCAAACGGGAGCTTTCTGTATAATATTGGTGACGCTGAGCACGTTTCCAAGGCTACCGTCTGTCGGGCAGTCAGGAATGTTACAGTTGCACTGAAACGTCTCCTGTACTCGTCTGTGGTGTTCCCCGGTCATAGACCCACAAGATTTATCAAAGAGGGATTCCACAAAATTGCAGGTATCAGGATGACCAAAACTTAATGTATGATGTGGTGATACTTGAACTACTACTTAAATTTTACATTTATTTTCAGGGTTCCCAGGCGTGATTGGCTGTATAGATGGTACTCACATTCCAATTATTGCTCCTTCAGTAAATGAAGGAGACTATGTGAACAGGAAGTCTTTCCACAGCATTAATGTACAGGTACATAGTTCCCTGTAGCATTTCAAACTAACAAATTATTTCATCATAGTAATGGATGCTAATTTGTGTTCTCTGCACTGTGAAGATCATATGTGATGCTGCCAACATTATCACAAATGTGGAAGCCAAGTGGCCAGGCTCTGTCCATGACTCACAAATATTCCGTGAATGTACACTGAGCACAAAATTTGGACATGGTGAGTTGAGAATACTTTAAAATATATAAAGACCAATTGCTTCAGGGACATTTGAACTGAAGTGTATCCTTCTGTCTTAGGAGAGTTCACTGGCTACTTGCTTGGTGATAGGGGGTATCCATGTTTACCCTATTTGCTTACCCCTTACCCTGACCCTGAACCGGGCCCACAGCAGCGATATAATCTGGCTAATTGCAGGACAAGAGCCAGAATTGAAATGACTATCGGAATGCTTAAGGCCCGGTTCCAGTGCCTGCAAAGACTCAGGGTCACCCCAGAAAGGGCATGTGACATTATTGTGGCATGTGTGATTCTTCACAACATTGCCACAATTAGAGGAGAACACTGTCCTTCTGAACCAAACATCAGCAGTGATCCAAACCATGAACATCCTGACCCTCCCACGGACATACAAGATGGAAGAGCAGTCAGAGACACCATATGTCACAATCATTTCTTTTGACCCATCACCTCAACATGTTGAAAGAAGAATAAACTGATTTTTTGTTCAACTGGCTTTATTGGTCGCCTGTGTTTCCTGTACACAAAGTATTAAAAGATGTAAACCTCATAAAGTGTCTCTGTTGCTTCCTCCTCTGTAACAGCTGTCAATGTTTCTTCATTATTTTCCTGTAGTAAAGAAATTAACAACATTGCTGTTCTACTGTAAACTCATATAATCTGTGGAGTATTACTCATAACTGCATGTTGGTCTGGCTCAACAGGAGGCTGCACCAGATGCAGTACACCACCACCATCAACTGATAGAATATGAGGTTTATACAGGTCACTTATAACTTACAAGGGACCAAATGGCAATTAACAAACATACCAATCACCTTACACGTCATTGTCATTATGCTCTCAAAGACAACCAAGCCTGAGGGAAGGCAAAATCAGTAGGAAAATAACTTCACTACAAAATAATCCATTATGGTAAAGAGTTTATCAAATGAATGAGCAGCACTGCAAAGGTGACTGTGAAGAAAGGATGTATGCACATCATGTATTATTTTGGATTTACCCCCTATGTAGGCATAGGTTATTGACTCAGAGGATGTCCCCGCAGAGATGCCTTCGGCCACAGGGCGCCCACTGTTTTGGCTGAGGGCCAACTGCTCAGGCTCTGTGAGTGGTGGTGGTGGAGGACCCCCACCTGTTTTTCGGGCCTCCGCTTTTTTTCTGTTGGCTATAACGGGCCACATTTGAGCATACAGAGTAAGCAAATATGTACTTGTAATGTGCTCAGATAATTTCAATAAGTGCTTACAGAAAGAAAATTAATGTAGCCTCTAACTGCAATTGATTTACATCGGACAAACAGACCAAGCACTATGGCTCATAATACAATTACACCTTACCTGTTTGGACTATATTTTTATATTTCATTTTTACTTGCTGCCAGGAACGTTTGGGGCCTGTTGGGTTGCACCTGCGCTCACGTCACATCAAAAAATAAAATGTATAAAATAACAAATAAAATAACATATGATAAAATAACGTGTTAAATGGGTGGAAATCCCTCGATCAATGTTTAAATTAACACTCACGCATTGACTCTGTCGGCTATGTTTTGCCATGCATGCTCCCTTTCTTTTGCAGCTGAGGCTGTGTTACTTTTTTTCCACGGAATTTGCATGTTATCGGCATATGCTGCCATCAGAATTTCGGCCTCAAGCGCTGTAAGATACACTGACCGCGCCTTCTTTCCCTCCGTCTCCATGGTGACTCGCTTAATCTGTGCTCCGCTTATCAGGGCTTTATGTATCCTCGTCCGCGCGCTTCACTTGGGGTTAAAGCAACTCCGCGTTGACTGAACTAATTGTTATCAGCCTTTCTGAAACCGAATATTCCGAGTTGGACAGTTCGGGGTTACTCAACCGTGAGTGTCGTTTTTCACTCTGAGTTTTCCAAACCGGCTTCCTGAAACAGGGCCCAGTAGGCAAACATGGGGTTAGTATCTTGCCAAGGATATTTGGCATGCAGCCAGGATGCAGCCTGGGATCGACCCACCGACCTTCTGATTAGTGGCTGACCTGCTCTGCCACCTGAGCTACAGCCATTTACAAGGAGGGAAAACAGTACACCTCTCTGAACAGTGTCTGGGAGGCTGTGGTTGCTGCTGCACGCAATGTTGATGGTGAACAGATCAAAACACTGACAGAATCCATGGATGGCAGGCTTTTGAGTGTCCTTGCAAAGAAAGGTGGCTATATTGGTCACTGATTTGTTGTTGTTTTGTTTTTGAATGTCAGAAATGTATATTTGTGACTGTGGAGATGTTATATTGGTTTCACTGGTAAAAATAAATAATTGAAATGGGTATATATTTGTTTTTTGTTAAGTTGCCTAATAATTATGCACAGTAATAGTCACCTGCACACACAGATATCCCCCTAAAATAGCTCAAACTAAAAACAAAAACTACTTCCAAAAACATTCAGCTTTGATATTAATGAGTTTTTTGGGTTCATTGAGAACATGGTTGTTGTTCAATAATAAAATTATTCCTCAGAAATACAACTTGCCTAATAATTCTGCACTCCCTGTAGATTTTTCCAGTTATACAAAAAGATGGATTATTTTGGCTCTTACTACGGCCAAACGGGTCCTGCTAAGACATTGGCGGAAAAAGAACCCCCCCTCCCTATGAAGAGTGGCTAAAGACAATGGCTAAGTTGGCGTCTTACGAAAAAGTGACTTATGGTTTATTAGACAAATTGCATCAATATGATTGTATTTGGTCCCCCTTTACAAGCTGGCTTTCTGTAACTTGAAGAACAGAGGAGTAATGACAGAGTGGTGGTGTGGGAATTGGTGTGCGAAGAAAGAATAGGATAACTTCCCTTTGTTTTGTTTTTTTTGTTGTTGTGTTTTGTTTTTGTTTGTTTGTTTTTTAAACTATTTATTTATGTAGTTATCCTTAAGCTCTGTTATTGAAGTTTAAAATGAAATAAATAAAAATTGTTGATGATAAAAAAAAGTTTAAACTTCAAAGCTCATGCATGCATGCACATCCAGTGCTCAGTGTCTAATTGTGTGTTTGTGTTTTTACCTTTTTGCAGTAGCGCAGTGAAACATTTGGGCGGTGGATAAATAATGGAAAATAAAATTCAGACTACAGACAGCTTCAGGTGAGTACACGTGGTGCACAAGGACCAAAGCTCACCTTCTCAACCTGGACAAAATGAATTATTTTACACTGATACTGTAAACTTTTGTTTGTGTGTCAGGTTTCCATACATCGGAAACAGCTGCTGCATCTGTAATTCTGTCCGTCCCGAGGAGAGTCCACACTCTACATCCTTGGCTCACCTATAATGACGCACAGGTGCTGCACACAACTGGATCTGCAGCTTGTGAGGAACAGCAGCACTCAGCCTACATCCTGTTTTACAAGATTAACGTAAGAAGACAGCATCTCATCCTGAAGTGAGAGAATGGCACGCCAGCTGCAGCCTAATCCAATCTCTCTTCTTTTCTTTTTTCGGTGCCCAGACACCCTTCAGTTTCATCATGTCATCCCTAACAATACAATGTAGAGTTGGATGGAGGATGAAGACAGCAGAGAGCAAAAGAAACAGGTAAGAGCAGACAGGTAGTCAGAGTTAACAAAAACTTTTAAAGCCAGTGTAGCTTCTGTTTTGAACACATTTATTGATGACAATTTTACATAAATAAGCAGTGTGTTATACTGTTATCAGATGTGGAGTCTCACGAACCACTTTAATAGTGACTTGTGTCTCAAATACTGTTTATTTGTCTTAGTTACAGATAGTGAAATAAAAATGGAACGAGAAGCGTAGGATTTTGAATTGATACCATTGGTGCATCTACTAAAGTTCTGGGGTCAGTTTGAATATCAGTGACCTTGACCTTGAGTTCAAGTTTTCTGAAAATCTTGTGAATGCTACAACTCTGTGACGAGAAGTAAGTCTCCTAGGTCTTTAAATTTGTATATAGGTGAATCTAGTAGGAAGCTGAAGGGTTGCACTGCGGGCCATCTGTAGAGGTGTAGAGTCAACAACCTGTCTGTGAACGTGGACAAAACAAAAGAGATTGTTGACTTCAGGAGAGCACAGTGGGATCACTGCCCACTTAACATGAATGGATCCTCTGTGGAGGTCGTCAAGAGCACCAGATTTCTTGGTGTCCACCTGGCGGAGAACCTCTCCTGCTCCCTCAACACCAGCTCCATAACCAAGAAGGCCCAGCAGCGTCTCTACTTCAAGCAGAAGCTGAGGAAAGCCCATCTCCCACCATCCATTCTCACCACCTTTTACAGTGGGACTAACAAGAGCATCCTAAGTAGCTGCATCACTGTCTGGTATGGTAACTGCAGCGTATTAGATCGCAGTACCCTACAACGGATTGTGAGAGCAGCTGAGAAGATCATTGGAGTCCCTCTCCCCTCCTTATAACACCCGCTTGCTGGAGGACCCCACACAGCCTTCAAACACACTCTTCACCCTGCTGCCTTCTGGAAAGAGGTCCCAGAACATCCGGGCCCTCGCTACCAAACTACGGAAAAGTTTCTTCCCACAAGCCGTCAGACCCCTGAACACTCAGTGACTGCACTGGCACACGCACACCTTCACACATGTCACTACCAAGCACTTATCTGCAGTATCTCACACTCATACACATACATACAGACACCAAGTTACTTTTGCACAATAGTCAGCATTTTGCACATTTCCATTGTCTTGTGTCTGTATCGTCCTGTTCTGTCTAGTTTTGCACTGTTTTGTCTTGTTTATTTTTGCAATTTATGCACACTGCACTTTATGTAGTCCTGGGTTTGTCCGTATATGTCATATATAGCACCAGGGTCTCGGAGGAACGCGGTCTCATTTCACTCTGTACAGTACCTCTGCACGTGGTTAAAATGACAATAAAAGCCACTTGACTTGACCTGTTTTTGTAGCAGTTGCTTGGAGACGAGCACCATACAGTTCAAATGAGCATACATTCCAAAATATGCAAATGAGCCCCATACATCATAATGCTGATGTTTGCTGTTCAGGGTATGAACGTTCTATGCTGAAAGTTTATAAATATACAACCTTTGACTGCTTGTTTTCAGTTGAACTTTTGCAAAGCTGAGGAGATTTTGGCTGCGATCACATCAAGTCCAAAGATGTTTAAACTTCTTTTTCACAGAAAGGTAAGTTTGAAGAGACTCGCAGCACATTTCTCTGAATGTTTTCTTATGGTAAATAAGCATTTTTGAAACTTTTAAGGAAGCTTCTTGGATGATTTCTGTAAAAACTGAATTTTGAATCCAAATGAAGGATATTGTATTTTCTTACCATATACTTTGTTTTATGCCATTACTGATGTTGCTTTTCTTGTTTCTAAACAGAAATCACACAAACAAAACGTGGCAGAGAAGGAAATTCCTTCTACGTCTCATCAGAGGTAAAGAAATGCGCCGCTCTTTAATGCTGCTGGAGATATTTATAGCAGTGGTTTAGTTGGAGCTGTTTTATTTCCCTTTTATTGGTGTTTTGTATTTACAGCTTTTTTACTACTTCTAGTCTTGTCTATAATTTCTATTGATTCAGAGATTAGCGTTTGAAAATGTAGAGTGTAAATGTACAAAATACATGATTTTGTTCCATTACAGTTATTAATTTTTATCTGCAATCTCCAGCATGTACTCCTTGTTAAAAATTTCCACTTTGAAAAATAACATTTACACTTTTGTCCTCATCAGCATCCCGGATGCTTGTGTTGCTGAAAATGGTCAAAAGAAGAAGAGAAAATGGAGACACCTCTGCTGTTCCTCGGTTTGCTTTTACACGAAACATATGAAATGCACATTCTCTTTAAATTGCACTTGTTAATTTAAAGTGACTTTACTTTTTTAATAAACTTATGTTTGTTCGTCCTCTGCAGCAAACTGACAGCGATGCAGAGGCAGAGAGCAACACTGTGAAGACACAAAAAAAGTGTCGCTGGTTTCTTTTTAAATTCTGGAAGGTATGTTTTATGGAAAGAGTCACTGTCATCAAGCATTTACTCACCACAGTTAAATGCGAAGAATTAAGAGCAATTTAGCACATCCATGTCCTCAAATTAAGTTCAAAGATGTTTAAACGTTTTTTTTTTCACAGAAAGGTAAGTTTGAAGAGACTTGCAGGATGTTTCTCTAAATATTTTTTATGGTAAATAAGCATTTTTGAATCTTTTAATGAAGCTTGATGGATGATTTCTGTAAAAACTGAATTTTGATCAAAACCAAATGAAGGATTTTGTATTTCATAGGACAAACTTTAAAACTCATTTTAAAGCATGAATAAATTGTTTTTAATTTATTTAAAGATATTCCTATATATCTGCTTCATGAGCTGACAGCTCACTAAAGTGATAAATAATATGAAATAATACCAAATTTTCTAACTGGACACTTTTCATGGAGAGACTCCCTTGGTATGTTTGTTTTATGCCATTACTGATGTTGCTTTTCTTGTTTCTAAACAGAAATTACACAAACAAAACGTGGCAGAGAAGGAAATTCCTTCTACGTCTCATCAGAGGTAAAGAAATGCGCCGCTCTTTAATGCTGCTGGAGATATTTATAGCAGTGGTTTAGTTGGAGCTGTTTTATTTCCCTTTTATTGGCATTTTTCTTCCACCTTGTGTATTTACATCTTTTTTACTACTTTTGGACGTCCTCCAAAATGTTTCAACTTCAAAGCTCATGCATACATGCGCATACACTGCTCAGAATCTTGACATCTTTCCTAATTTTGTGTTTGTGTTTTTACCTTTTTGGAGCAGTGTAGCATGCGGTGGGAAAAAAATAGAAAGTCAAACTGGGACTATAGACTGCTTCGGGTGAGTACACGTGGTGCACAAAGACTCACTTTGTCAAAGTGGAGAAAATGAATTATTTTACACTGATACTGTAAACGTTGCGCGTGTGTGTCAGGTTTCCAAACATCGGAAACACCTGCTACATGAACTCCTGCCTGCAGAGCCTCCTCAACATTGAGGAGTTCATAAGAGACATCAGGCGTCAGGGGGTTTTGTGGAGCACAGATCCAGAAGCTCAGCTCTTAAGGTGCGCTACGTCAACCTTCTACTTTCTTCAAAAACCTGAAGAACAAAGAGATCTAACAGCAGAAATGTCTGTTTACCCTTCCTTTCTACAGAAGGCTTATTGATGTCAGGGACTGTCACGAGTCAACAGATTATGGCCTTAAAGATCACCACCTAAGAGCTTTTAAGAAGGCATTCAGCAGTCAAGCTCCTGAATACACCGGCAGTGCACAGAAAGTGCGTCAGCTATTTGGACATTTCGTTTTTTGCTTTACCTTCTGATTTTGATGTACTGTTTTAAATCTCTCTGCTTTTCTTTCAGGACGCTCATGAATTCCTAACATTATTCCTCGATGAGGTCAAAAGGCTCACACCTCACCTGGAGAGGAACGCAGCTCTCCTGGGCCAAAGTTATAGCTGCCCAGTAGAAGACCATCACATTTTTAAAATGGAAAACATGAGGACATGCAAGAGGTAAGCCTGTCTTTCAGAAACGCAGAGCTGGTTGCAATATTTTCATATACCTCTTTTCCACGTACCTGATCTTTACTTTAACTACGTTACTCCTGAAATGTGTAGCTGCGGTCACCAATCATCACAGCAAGAGGAATTCACCAGCTTGTCTCTAGACCTTGTTCCAGAGGGGTCTATTATAAACATGTTAGAGACATACTTGAAGGTAAGATCACAAATTCCAATAGAGTTGTCGTATCAGCGATCTTAACACACCTTTTTTGTTAGTGTTTGTGTGCATGTGTGTGTGCATATGTTGAGATTTCTTTCTACCATAAAGCCTGTTTTCTCTGTGCTGTTGTTCAGGAACAAGAAATAGAATTTCGCTGTGATTGTGGAGGGACGGCCTCAGAACTGAAGTCGTCTTTTGATACACTGCCAAGGTGAGTAAGGTCACATCAGAATTGATCGACTGACCAGGTTTCCAAACTGTGGCGCATCAAATATCAGAGTTCTTCGAGACAATACTTGAGCAGTCGTTTTCTCCCATCTTCTGTTTGTGTTTGACACTCATTCTTCTTATTTTCTACCTTGTTTGTGTTTTTTTTCTTTTCTGCCAGAGTTCTGATCTTGCATCTGAAGAGGTTTGGCTTTACACAAACCTACAAGATTAAGAAGGTGGATGACCCCGTCAGGCTGCAGAGGGACTTGGTGGTGCCATCCAATCAGGTAAAAGCAGACTGCAGAACGTCTCAGGCTACGTCCACACTAGCCCGGATAGATTTGAAAACTCCGTGTCCACACTGGCGTTTTCAGTCATTTTCAAATAGTTGTGCGTCTGCATTGAAACGGCCGAAAACGCTTACGTTCCAGTCCTGCGCATGCGCAAAAGTGAGTGAGAATTACAGAATTTGAAGAAAAGCTATCCGGAGCATGTACAAACTGATATTAATCTTTTTTAGGGCTGTCAAAGTTGAGAGCAATCAAAACAACTGCTGTCTAATGCACTCGGCTTATCTTTGTTTAATTGCTCACATGACTGCATCACATGACCAAAATGCGTCATCGTTTTAGAAAGTCTGCGTTTTCGAGTGTCCACACTGCGATGGGACAACTCCGTTTTGAAATGTATGCGTTTTCGAGAGCGTTTTCAAGATGCTGTGTTTTTCCTTGAGGAAAACGCCGTCTCGGTGTGGACGGGAGGTCAAAGCGGAGAGAAAACGATGCGTTTTCAAACGAAAACGCATTAGTGTGGACGTAGCCTCAGCAAATCAGCTTAATTATGGCACTGATGTGAGACTTTATGAAACTAACACTCTTTGGATTTGTTCCTTCTCAGGGTGGTGGCTGTTATAGTCTTTGCAGCATCATCAGTCATTATGGAGGCACAGAGTCAGGTAAAACAACAGACTTGTGACAAACAGAAAATGAAACTTGCTACTTTTCAGTGAAGGACTCACACACAAAAGCTTTTGATGTTCTAAGAAGCACTAAGTCAAAATCACTGTTTGCTTGAATCAGTTGACTTCCAGAAGTTGGATTCATTTGTCTTAATGTGATTTCAGGACACTACATCTGTAGTTCTGTCCATCCTGAGGAGAGTCAGCACTCTACATCAGATCGCTGGCTCACCTATAATGACGCACAGGTGCTCCACACAACTGGATCTGCAGTTTGTGAGGAACAGCAGCAGTCGGCCTACATCCTGTTTTACAAGAGAAACGTAAGAAGACACAGCATCTCATCCTGAAGTGAGAGAATTTTTAAATGTCCTGTTACCTTGTTAACCAGTTTTGTCTTCATTCTCAGTTCTGAAACAGGAAATGGAAGGAAGGAAGGAAGGAAGGAAGTTAAGGTCATCATCATGCTGAGAAGGAAAAGCAGTCGTCCCAGCCCACCATCGCACACTGGAGGACAAGTATAGGTAAGTATTGCCCTCAGGAGGGAGGGTCCTGCCAGAGAGCCTGGTCCTCCCAAGATTTCTTCCTCCAGGAGGGAGTTTTTTCTTGCCACCGTCGCCCCACATTCACTGGTCTCATCAGCAGGGACATTTTTAACCTCCTAAGACCTGAACTTTCATGGCATGCATTTTTAATTCCTCTGTGCCATTTAGGTTGATTGGGACCCGATGAAGGTAAAAACCAAGACATCAGAATCAGGCTATCTTTTTTTTGTTTCTCAAAAGAATGAGATCCACATATGAGGACATTCATTTTAAATTTCGATTGAACAGTGGCAGTGTCATGTCCTCCCTCATAAGTGGATATCAGGTTTTTGAAGAGCAAAATTTTGTATTTTGGTCTAGACAACCCAAAATGTTATGTCTACATATGTGGACACCAGGTCCTAGGAGGTTAAAACAAAATCTACTAGAGATCGTCCTTTTCTGGACCAGTGTTTGGCTTGCTCTCTGGGAACAACAAATTAGTGCTGTCAGCGTTAACGTCATTAGGTAAAATGACGTTAACACTGACAGCACTAATTTGTTGTTATTATTATTAATATTATTATTAATTTATTTGTAAAATAAATTAAATTTAAAAACCAAAGAAATGATTTAATTCTTTATTTTATTTTGTTTTATTAAAATCAAAATAACAACAAAAACAAAAATAACTAATAAAAAAATATTAAAAGTATTCAGCAGTGTTTTGTGAATCTTGTAATGAGCCTTAGTTAAGTTGATGTCACAGAAGTTTCTGAATCATTTAGATTGTTCAACAAACTGATTCACTCAGGTAAAGATGGTGAGCTGGAGCAATGGTACCCTTGGAGTTCAGTTTAAGTTTTCAGACAAATATTCCCTCGATCAGTTGCAGCTTCTGCTTTTAAATAAATGATTTAGCTGCAAATGTTTAGCTACAGGTAGCAAAGTCCAAAAGTGACACCAGCCAAACATGCAAAAAATGCAAGATGGTGGTGCGCACAGATACAGCGGCTCTATGCTCTCCACTTACCCAATTTCACTGTGCAAGAAACTGCACAATGACAATAAAAAGCTCTAAGTCTAAAACAGTTTCCTGTCCAGTAAAATCAGGCAATTATTCGCTCCAGAGTTTTATCCTACTCCAGGTGAGCAGCCATCGACTTGTAATGAGCCAGCTAAAACAATAATTTCTCAGTGGCTCTTCTGGCACCAACAAGTGGGTGTGTTCTTCCATCGTGCAAGTGTCACGACACACTGAACATGGTCTGAACATGGATTTTCCCTCGATATGTCTTTTCCACCAGTACTATGGGGTATTTGTGAATATCCATGACTGACCCGGCCAGGTGGCCAGCTGGTCTTTGGACAGGGTCACGGCAGTTTCAAGGTTCAACAAAATCCCTTTCACTGACAGACTGAAGGAAAGCTCCTCAAAAATGGAGGGTCTTCAAGCTCCTCAGTGGCAGGAAAAGGTTTCCCGGACCCAGTGTTGTATATTTGTTTCCCAAAAGATTGAACTAGTGGAGAGAAATCAGGTTCTGAAACCATCCAGAGGACAAAGTCTCCAACTGGTTTGTGGAAGTCCAGTTTCTCCAAATTAATCAGCGGGTGAAATGTCTCTTCATGGATGGTTTTGATTCTGTTGTTATTCACGAACAAAGCCCTCAAAGCAGCATCTGAAAGAAAGTCATCTTTCATTGTTGTCTCCAGCGTGTTAAAAGAGAGATCGAGCTCAGTGATGAGTTTTGAAGCGGCTGCAGGGACTTCTCCAAGGTTTTGGCTCGAACAGTCGAAGGATGTTGTTCACAGTGGTGACACTGTTGACTGGTGATTGACAAGCACTGAGATACTAACATGACAAACACAAGAAACATCATGACTTATTCTCCTGAGTGCCTGCAAAACACAAACACAAAATCAAACTCAAAGCTTTTCTCTCAGGTGCTGGTGTGGCACAATCTAATGATAAAAAAGGTCATGCTAACAGCTTTTGGAGCACAGCTGCACAAAATAACAGCTTTTGGAGCACAAAATGCATTACAGGTAAACCCAGTACCCAAACATGTTAACAAGGATAAAGAAAAAATCTGAAACAAAAGCAGGTAGTGTGGTGATTTATGTTGTGAGGATGCTTTCACTCCCATCAAAGTCACCCAGTGTTGAGAACCCAAATGAGCCCAAAAACCTCAAGTGGCTGCAACCAACAGCGAACGTCAAGAAGTGGATACTTGCATGTTGAGCCAGAAACATGCAGAAAACCCAAAAGAGGCAAGACAGCACATCTTGGTCCCACTCAGGCAGTACGAACACCTGGAAAGAGGAGCCCACAGTTCAGACCCAAGGTCACTGGTAAGGACACCAGCCAGTTATAAGTCTAGTTTTAATTTTCATTTTAGTGTTATGGCCTTTCTAAGGGTGGCCAGACCATAATATAAGGGTGATCCACCCCTGTCTGACCCCAAGCAGCACATCACACAACCAGTACAATTTTGATGGTGATTTTTTTTCACAGTGATTGAATTCTAACAAAGGAAAGGAGCGAACTACAGCTTCGGGGTGGACCCCAAAACAACAAACAAAAGGGACCGTATCTAAAGGATGTACAAAACTTATTTATGAAAAGAATAAAACCAAATGACAATGTCTTATCTCCCTAACTAAGAAAAACATGAGAAAAGGGTAATCAAATAAAAAGGCAGTCCACCCCTACATGCTCCTGTATAAAGAGACGGGTAACACAAAGCCTGCAGGTTGAGGTCCACGGCGGTGTCATCTTATATGTTGTCTCCAGGTCAAGGAGACAACATATAACATGGATAGACACAGATTTCAAAATAGCCAGCTGGAATGTTAAGGGGTTGAATAACGGGATTAAGAGGAAGAAAATATTAACATATCTAAAGTTATCAAGAGTTGATATAGCCTTTATTCAAGAAATGCACACGTGTAAGTCAGAAGCCTTAAAACTTAAATGTTCCTGGGTAGGTAAAGTCTTTTCCAGTCCTGGAACTGGTAAAAGTAGGGGAGTGTCGGTTCTGATTCATAAAGCAGTTAGCTTTACTGAAACAAAAGTAATAACAGATAAGGAAGGTAGATTTATATTGGTTTATGGACAACTACTGGACACACCAATAATTTTATGTAGTATCTATGCACCTAATGCGGACATACTCACCTTTTTTCACAACCTGTCACAGTATCTTTTGGAATTAGAAGGTGCACAAATAGTGGTAGGAGGAGATTTTAATCATATACTGGATCAAGACCTAGATAGATCACTTCCTAGGAGAGGCACAGAGAGTAAATCTGTAGTTGCCATAAGGCAGATGACCTCAGATTTAGGTCTGAATGATGTTTGGCGGACAATGCATCCAGAAGGCAGGGAATATTCCTTTTACTCTCCGCCTCATAATGTTTATACTAGAATCGACTACTTTCTTATTTCTGAAGCCTTAGTGAATAACTCTATAGATTCAAGTATTGGTAATATAGTATTCTCGGACCATGTGCCAATTTTTCTATGTCTTGGAAATATTTTACAGATTCCTCAAAGCCGCAGATGGCATTTAAATGTGTCCTTAATTAACCCTTTAAGACCTACCATAGAACCAAGTCCGCCAGAGCTTATATTATATTTTTTCATGCTGTAGTGCCATTTTTGGGAGCATTTCAAGTTGCTATACATCAATACAACCATTATAGCCCAAGCTTTAATAATATGTCTGCATTAGGTGCACAGTAATTACACAAATTGCAAAAAAGTGCAATAAACTACAAAAAAATTGAAAATTGTTTGTTTTTTTAACATATATTTCTAGTCAGAGAAATTTAAGAGGCTTATCCCTCAAAACTGTAAATACAAAAAAGTTGCACAAACTAGTTTCCCACCACAGGAAATTTATTTTAAGTGTCTTCATAGTTTTATTTTTGAAATACACCAATTTTTATACACTGCAGGAAAAACGAAAATAAATATTATAATGCAAATTTGCAAAATAACAGCATGTGCATCAAAATAAACTATTTCCAGCAGTGCAATATGAGTCCTAAGCATCCCAGAAACGACACAGAAAGTCATAAACTCAAACATAACTTTTAAAAACACAAATATAGGCTCATAAGGCCCCGATCGTAAAAAACTACATTTCTGCAAAATGACGTCTCTTCCGGTTTCGGGCAGGTCATGGCGGACATGCGACAGTTCACGCTGATGGACGTAGGAAGTGTTACAAACAGCTGATCGGATCGGCAAAGCGTGTTTCTGGAATATTATGTTTTTGTTGCTGCAAGTGCTTTTTATGCAGTTTTTGCAAAGCTATATGTGGAAGGAAACTGTGACCTAGGACAAGCTGATGGCATAAGATGTAAGTACAACTCCTCCGGTTTCATATGTAAAAAAAATTATTGCGTTAGCTTACGTGGTTGCAGTGCTACCAGGATTTAAAAATAGTTACGCAAAATGGAGCATGTCCGCTCTGACCGGCTTTAACCCTTCAAATTCAAATTCAAATTTTATTTGTCACGTACACAGTCATACACAGTACGATATGTAGTGAAATGCTTGGACAACTACTCGTGACCTAAAGAAAACAAAAAAAGGAAAGGCTATGAATAAGATAGGAAATAAATATGCAAAATTAAAAAGGGTAAATTTAACTAGAAAGGAATAAAATATAAATTAAGGTTAAAAATGAAATAACTGTACAACACAAATTAGAATGAAGGGTAAATTTAACTGGGAAGAATAAGATAAAATATATAAATTAAAGTTGAAAATAAAATAACTGTACAACAAAATACACAATACACAATATAGAACTATATAAGAATGAATGAAGAAATCTAAATATAAATAAATATATACACAATAACAGCAGCTGTATAAGTATTAACTGGAAATAAAGAAATATAATGTCCAGTGTTGTGCAATCCACATTTGTAAGTGTCTTGTGCAGTGCAAATATGCTTAAAGTGATTAAGTGATGAAGTGAAAACAATGTCCAGAAAGTCCAGTGTGTGTGTGTAAGAACCATATGTGTGGGTCAGTACTGTGTGGTGGTGTGATTGAGAGACCGTATCGCCTGCAGGAAGAAGCTCCTCCTTGTGCTCCTCTTCGGGGCAGCCCCAGACCCCGGGGGTCCCAAAGTACCCCACCCTCAGTAGAGATAGGTGAATGAAAATGAAAAAAAAACCAGAACGATCATTTGGGGTCGAAGAGTGCCCCAGAGCGATTCTAATGGGTTCGTCAGGGGATCGGGAAAGAAAATGTAGCACTTGGGGGCCACGCACAGAAGCTGCTGCGGCAGCGTGGGGGTCATTGATACCCCAGTACATAAAAATGAAGCATAATCACAATAATAATAATGATAATAATAATAATAATAAGAAGAAGAAGAAGAAGAAGAAGAATACAACACACAGACGCTTCTGAGTTTTATTTTATTTGAAATTACACTCACGATACAACTGAGGCAATCTGGAAGGCCATACCTTTTAGGGACATGCGCAATAGGGAGGGTGCGTTTTTAAAATGCCCCCCCTCCCCCCCGGGGCTGTATTTTTGATTACAATATCAACAAACTGTCCGTGTTTCAGGTGCTCGGTGCTGTACAGCGCCTTCGGTGGCTGTGAATACATGATCAGGAGACGTTGAATGGAAGGAATGAAACGCGGCATGAGGAGTCTTTTCCTGATGCTGTAATAATGTTCAGCGTAAAAGTCATCCTCCAAGTGTCACAGCGGGATGGAACGGACACACGCGCAGGCTCTGAGTTGGGAAACACAAGAATCTTTATTACAGCACACCAGGTGATCTATTTACAGAGGTGAGGGGGAAGGCGGGCTCCGGGGGTCCACACACAAAGGGAAAAGACGCTGAAAGTCCACACGCACTCCGTCCACTCCTCACGCTCCTCTCCACACTCCACAGAAAACACGATGACGTACTCCACTCCTCGCACACTCAATCACTCAAGAAACACAGGGGTTGGTCCAGGGATCGCGGATCGGCAACGGTCCAGCGACGAGAAACACAGAGCTGCCGTCTTATAAAGGAGCTGGAACACTCTCGTAACGAGCCACAGGTGCGTGATGGCGACCAGGTGCATGGACCAAGGGCAGAAGCCCACAGGTGAGCTCCGCCCTGGCAGAGGGAGGAGGGAAAGAGAGGAAGGGAGAGAGCAGGAACAAAATGAAAAACATATGTAGCCATACTGAGCCGACTGGGTAGGCACAGGGACCCTGACACCAAGACTCGCAGACACTCGTGTTGTCTCTGGCTGGGGTGATTGGTCTTGCACCCGTTGCATGCTTCGGTGCGGTACTCGTTGATCACTAGGTCGAGTAGGTGATACACCTACGCAGTTTTCACGGTATCGACGAGTAAAGAAGACGCCCAACCATCAAGCTCGGCGTCTTTAACTGAGAATATCCAAGGGCTCCACCGAGCCCCATGAGAACATAAGATGTAAAGTACGCTCCTGTGCCAAATAATCCCAGGGAAGCGAGGCGGAAGAATTTACACCGCTCCTTCAATTCGATCCTCTCCTCTTCTTCCCTTTTTCTTTGTTCTTCCTCCTTTCTCCTCTTCAGCCTTTCTCCTTCGAGTTTCTTCTGGGCCGCCATATACATCTCGTTGGTGTAGTGGTTTCCTCCATTGAAATCCACCATTTCATCAATTTCATCCAAAAGACAGCCCCAGAGTGTCGATCACAGCGATATTTCTTCCGTCTTTGCCCTCTGCCTCTTTTCTGAGACAGCCGTCGGTGACAGACTCAGGCGAAACGTCTTCTTTGAAAGCGTTCGCATCCCCCAGGATGGTGTTTCCGGATGCACTCTTTCCCGATCCTGTTTTACCGACCAGAAGGAGTCTCAGTTCTTCACGGGTCGCAGAGCCTGCAGGGTTGGGGAAATGATAGTAACATTTGAATCATTCTAGAAAAAAAAACAAACACTACGTTACACTAGGCTATTTTTTTGTTATCTTTGTATTGATGTTGACAGCAAGCAGTTTGCCCACATAACGCCAGTAGCACAAGCAGCACACATCCCTGGATCCGGCCTTTGGTCGCCAACATTTTCAGTAAGCTAAGAAAAGAAGAAAGAAAAAAAGAGGTGAAATTAAGGCACATTCAAGGAAAGTATATCAGATCAGATTAGCAAGTTAAACCACACTGAAAATACACGTTGAATAAACCATGGCCCCAAACTAGTTGGTTGTCCCATGTGTTTCCCCCATAGCTCCTCCGGGCGCACACACAATGAGCCCTGGTTTCGCGACGCAGGCGTAGCAACAACCTCCTTCTACTCCTCACTGCCTCCTGTGTGTGTGTGTGTGTGTGTGTGTGTGTGTGTGTGTGTGTGTGTGTGTGTGTGTGTGTGTGTGTGTGAAGGAGGTACTGGGTTCCTCACAGACGGTGGTGTTCGCGAAACCCACCCTCCCCAAAGCTAAGGGCTCGCCAGCGAGGCGCGTGAGAGCGAGGAAAATGTTTTAAAAAAAGGGAAAGGAGGATGAGGAGACACTGAGGGTCCGAGGTCTAAACGGAAGGCTGTGTTCAGGTAACCCGCCCTCCGCAGACCTAAGCGTACGCTAGCGAGGCTCTTGAGAACGATGTAGAGGGAGCAAGGATGAGGAGGAGGCAAGGAGTGTCCAAACGGAGGGCGGTGTTCGCGTAATAGGCAGGCCACATAGCTGGTCTTTCACTAGCGAGGCAGATGAGAACGAAGGAGAGGGAGCAAGAAGGACGAAGGGCATTGAGAGCCCCAGGTCCAACTGGAGGGCGGTGTTCACATAATAGGCAGGCCAAGCAGCTGCTCTTTCACTAGCGAGGTGCTTGAGAACGACGTAGAGGGAGCAAGGAGTACGAGGCGCAACGGAGAGCCCGAGGTCCAACTAGAGGGCGGTGTTCGCGAAACCGGCCATCCGCAGACCTAAGCGTACGCTCGCGAAGAGCATAAACGGAGGGCCGTGTTCACATAATGGGCAGGCCAAACGGCTGTTCTTTCACTAGCGAGGCACTTGAGAACGATAAGAGGGAGCAAGGAGGATGAGGAGCAACGGAGACCCCGAGGTCCAACTGGAGGGTGGTGTTCGTGTAATAGGCAGGCAGGCCACACAGCTGCTTTTTCACTAGCGAGGCGCATGAAAACGAACGAGAAGGAGCAAGGAGGACGAGGAGCAACGGAGATCCCGAGGTCCTCACCGAAGGGGGTGTACACGAAATCGGCCATCTGCAGACCTAAGCGTACACTAGCGAGGAGCATAAACGGAGGGCGGTGTTCGCCTAATGGGCGGGCTAAACAGCTGCGCTTTCACTAGCGAGGCCCTTGAGAACGATGTAGAGGGAGCAAGGAGTATGAGGAGCAATGCAGGGTCCGAGGTCCAACTGGAGGTCAGTGTTCGCGTAATAGGAAGGCCAAACAGCTTCTCTTTCACTAGCGAGGCGCATGACAACGGTAGAGAAGGAGCAAAGAGGACGAGGAGCAATGGAGAGCCCAAGGTCCTCACCGAAAGGGATGTTCGCGAAACCGGCCCTCCACAGACCTAAGCATACACTAGCGAGGAGCATAAATGGAGGATGGTGTTCGCGTAATAGGCAGGCCAAACAGCTTCTCTTTCACTAGTGAGGCGCATGACAACGGTAGAGAAGGAGCAAGGAAGACGAGGAGCAACGGAGAGCCCGTGGTCCTCACTTAGGCCCATTTACGCGCAACCCAAGGCCCATCCGGCTAAGCGCTCGCCTGCGGGGAGCAGGAGAACGGGGGAGGAGGAAGGAGGTCGAGGAGGAACGGAGAGTCCGAGGTCCTCACTGAGGCCGGTGTACGCGAACACTCTCAAGAAGGAGACGATGATGATGATGATGTGAAGTTGAGAGTTGTTGCCGTGGCGCTTTGGGTTCCCTCCAGACCCCAAGGTTTGCCATCGTAACTTACGCGATCGATGGAGGGTTACAACCAATTAGGTGCCTTTGTCCGACGGTGTGACGAGACCCGCTATAGCTGGGGGTCCGCCTGACCCCCATCTGTCCCCACCGTGAACCGGCGCCCTGTTTCGCGACGAGACCTGGGTCCGTGCTGCCGGGGTCTGCGGGACCCCCCCCCCCTTTTTTTTTTTGGTCCAGGGCGCACGAGGGTTAAGTATGCCTTCATAGCATCCCACCAAGTAGCCAATGTAGTGTCCTCTCGATTATTTGTCTGTTTGTAAAATTGTATTTCATCTCTTATCAATTTAATAAACCCAGAGTCTTTAATTAAGGACACATTTAAATGCCATCTGCGGCTTTGAGGAATCTGTAAAATATTTCCAAGACATAGAAAAATTGGCACATGGTCCGAGAATACTATATTACCAATACTTGAATCTATAGAGTTATTCACTAAGGCTTCAGAAATAAGAAAGTAGTCGATTCTAGTATAAACATTATGAGGCGGAGAGTAAAAGGAATATTCCCTGCCTTCTGGATGCATTGTCCGCCAAATATCATTCAGACCTAAATCTGAGGTCATCTGCCTTATGGCAACTACAGATTTACTCTCTGTGCCTCTCCTAGGAAGTGATCTATCTAGGTCTTGATCCAGTATTTGATTAAAATCTCCTCCTACCACTATTTGTGCACCTTCTAATTCCAAAAGATACTGTGACAGGTTGTGAAAAAAGGTGAGTATGTCCGCATTAGGTGCATAGATATTACATAAAATTATTGGTGTGTCCAGTAGTTGTCCATAAACCAATATAAATCTACCTTCCTTATCTGTTATTACTTTTGTTTCAGTAAAGCTAACTGCTTTATGAATCAGAACCGACACTCCCCTACTTTTACCAGTTCCAGGACTGGAAAAGACTTTACCTACCCAGGAACATTTAAGTTTTAAGGCTTCTGACTTACACATGTGCATTTCTTGAATAAAGGCTATATCAACTCTTGATAATGTAACACACGATACTTTACCACTACTGAATGTAGAGAAAGTTAGGATCTTAGGCTTATGGTGTCTAGGAATCGACTAAGGCGCGAATGACACACAGCTCAAAGAACAGTCAACATTTATTCAAAACAAACCAAAAACAGTCATTCAACAGTTCACAACAGTTCCAATTGTCCATATTTGGTGAGGACATCGACAGCCTTACTACATGCATTACTGACTATATAAACTTCTGTGTGGATAACACTGTACCTACCAGGACTGTACGGTGTTTCTCCAACAACAAACCTTGGATTACCCCAGAAATTAAAACCGTCCTCAAGCAGAAGAGGAGGGCCTTCAAATCCAGAGACAAAGAGGAGTTGAAAAGGGTGCAGAGAGAGCTGAGGGGACTGATAAGGAATGGGAAGGAGAGCTACAGGCAGAAGATGGAGAACCAGCTTCAACAAAACAACGTTGGTGAAGTCTGGAGAGGCCTCAGAACCATCTCGGGCCACAAACAGCAGAACTCTCTGCCTGGGAGGGATGTGAGATGGGCAAATGAACTGAATCATTTCTTCAACAGATTTGACTCAGCCATGAGGCAGTCTGCAACATCGGCTGCAGACTCACCCACCCCCACTGCTGCTGTTCCACCTCAGACACTTCACACCTCCTCTATTCACCCTGCTCACTCCCCCCCACCCCCAACAACAGCATCCAATACACACTCAACACAAGGCTCCAGCCTGTCTCTCTCAACCACCCAGGTTAGGAGGGAACTGAGGAGGATTAATGGCAAGAAGGCAGCGGGTCCAGATGGCATCAGCTCGAGGGTCGTCAGGTCCTGCGCGGACCAACTGTGTGGGGTGATGGAGCACCTCTTCAACCTGAGCCTGAGGTTGGGAAGAGTCCCACAGCTCTGGAAAACCTCCTGTGTTGTACCAGTGCCAAAGACTTCACGCCCCAAGGACCTCAACAGCTACAGGCCGGTGGCTCTGACATCCCACCTGATGAAGACCCTGGAGCGGTTGGTCCTGGCTCAGCTTCGGCGCCTAATAAGCTCATCACTGGACCCACTTCAGTTTGCCTACCAGCCTGGCATTGGAGCGGATGATGCCGTCATTCACCTCCTACATCGTTCCCTCGCTCACCTGGAGACCGCTGGAAGCACTGTGAGAATCATGTTCTTTGATTTCTCCAGTGCCTTCAACACCATTCTTCCCTCGGTTCTAAAGGACAAGCTGGTGAACTCTGGAGTGGACCATCACCTCACTACCTGGATCCTGGACTACCTCACCGACCGACCACAGTATGTGAGGACTCAGGGCTGTGTGTCGGACAGGGTCGTCTGCAGTACGGGGGCCCCACAGGGAACGGTTCTGGCTCCGTTCCTCTTCACCATCTACACTGCAGACTTCTCCCACAATTCCACCCAGTGCTTCCTGCAGAAGTTCTCTGATGACTCTGCAATAGTCGGCCTCATCACTGATGGGGACGACAAGGAGTACAGAGGTCTGACCCAAGACTTTGTGGACTGGTGCCAGCTGAACTACCTCCAGATCAACGCCAGTAAAACCAAGGAACTGGTGGTAGACTTCCGCAGGCACAAGCATTCTCCACTGCAACCACTGAACATCCAAAGTATGGACATTGAGGCTGTGGACAGCTACAGGTACCTTGGTGTTCATCTGAACAATAGACTGGACTGGACTCATAACTCAGACGCCCTCTACAGGAAAGGGCAGAGCAGGCTGTACCTGCTGCGGAGACTCAGGTCGTTTGGAGTGGAGGGCCCACTCCTGAAGAAATTCTATGACTCTGTTGTGGCTTCTGCTATCTTTTATGGCGTGGTCTGCTGGGGCGGCAGCATCTCTGCTGGGGACAGGAAGAGACTGAACAGGGTGATCCGAAGGGCCAGCTCTGTTCTAGGATGCCCTCTGGACCCAGTGGAGGTGGTGAGTGACAGGAGAACGGCGGCTAAGCTGTCATCCCTGATGGACAACATCTCCCACCCCATGCAGCAGACTGTGACAGCACTGAGCAGCTCCTTCAGTGGGAGACTGCGGCACCCACGGTGTGGGACGGAGAGATTTCGCAGGTCTTTCCTCCCCACTGCTGTCAGACTCCATAATAAAGACTTTAACTGATCAAGCACACACATCCATACATATGCAATAATACTAAGTGCAATAATCCTTTCTGTCATCGTTGTATTTTTACTCAGTTGTATATAGTATTTGTATTTGTATTCTATTTTTATCTTATTGTATATTTATTTTATTTTATTCTACTGTATATAGTATTTTATTTTATTTTATTCTATTCTGTACAGCTGTGTACTGTATTTATTCTTATTGTATTCTAATTTTTGCCTCATAACTTTTGCACTGTCCACTTCCTGCTGTGACAAAACAAATTTCCCACGTGTGGGACTAATAAAGGTTATCTTATCTTATCTTATCTTATTTGTCAGTCTGTGTATTCAGTTTTAGAGTTCAGAGTTCAGTGTTCTTTTCAGTTCAGGTGTGTGAGTATAGTGTTAATGTTAGTAGTACTACCCGGGTAGTGTATTGTTCTGAGATCTCATAAGCTTATCTGTCAAGAAGTCACGCAGTTGTCACTTTAAGTAGGCTGGAAATCTTTCCTGCATCGCAGCTGGGGATCCGGAATCCTGGCTCGCAACTTTAGACTCTGAAGGATACAAAAAAAACAACAACAGCAATAGAATAATATTAAACACAAAGTGAACCCGTCTTCCTTCATTAAATAGGTTCTTTTAGATGTTAAGGAGGAATTGACTTAACCAGGCTGGCGGAGAATGAAGACAACCGGACACCTGCGGCAGATGGGGAATCAGTGAACTTTTATTGAGACAGAGACAACCTCTCAACACAGCTCACATCAGGAGATTCCGAAGATTTGCTGTGAGGATGGGTATATATTCTCTAAAACTTACAGGAGGGGGTTGTGAGGAAAGTGCTGCATTAGCAGAAAAACAACTCCATAAAAGGAAATCGGCCTTGGGTGTTCTAGTCTCTTCGCTTGCAGATATCTTGCACCTGCAGGATGAGGCGATCGCTTCTTATCGCTCTCAAGGCCAAAGTCGTGAGCACATTTTTATTACACAGTTGCACAGTAACTTTAAAGCTGAACAATTATTTAAAGCTGAATAATGTTTGATCAGATTATATTTTCTTCAAATCCCCCTTTTGACCCATCTTAAATGGGTCAACACACAAAAATAAGTAACATTCAAAGGAACACAGAGACGTGTCGAAGCCTGGCTCGAAAAACTCCTCGGGTCTTATCATTTGTCTTTATCTGTCATTGCAGATGAGGAGAAAAGAGTCCAGGCACCACCCTGCCCAGGGGTCGGCTGCAAGCAGTCTCGGTTCCAGACGAAAGCAGTAACAGCTGTCCTGCACACAAGGATACAACGAGTCAGTGCAACCAGGGTAGTGACACAAAATTAACAGTTCCTGTAACCCAGCAACCAAAAAGCATAAGTAATGATAAAAATGTGGAGAGTACAGAGTATACTATAATAATGAGAGATATAAACGTGAAAATGTGAAAGAATAAATCAACAGTAAAATAAACCCAGAACGGTAACTGCTAAGGACATTCAAAAGTGAATATGGTAAAACGTGAGGAAGGGGTGTGGAAAAAAACAATTTATATCCAGTGGTGGGAGTACACATTCGCTCAGGCTTAAGTCCGGAGACCCTGAGAACATCGCTTAACCCTCACAACCCGACCAGACACAGTTCAACCAGATATATCCTTCAAGAGGAAGTGGGTGAGGGAAACAATTAATAACAAGCCTAATACAAAACACCACAGAGAAACAACCATTCTAGAAGCATTTAAACAAGAGAAAGACGATAATGTTCGTCACCCTCACGATCAGAGTTTTCATCATCCGTTGGCGAGGAGGTGGGAAGTTGACTAGCCAATAAAGGCATCTGCCGGGCGAGATCCTTATCCTCAGGAGTGAGAGCTGTAACAATCAGTCTCTGGAAGAGGGATCGAATGCATGGAATACAACAGCAACCGCAGGTGACTAGGACAGCAACAAAAACTGAGATGGAAACTAGGATGGAAGCTACAAGGGCCTTATATTTGCCAAACATGTTAAGCCAAGAGTCCCACATGGCAGTATCAACGCCCGAGTGTTCCTTCATTTTAACAGTAAGAGCTGTGAGACCAGTAATAGCTTTAGTGAGGGAACCATCAGGAGCTGTGTTATTGGGGATATAGGTACAGCACTCCTGCCCAAAAAGGCTGCAGACTCCGCCTCTTTCTGCGAGGAGAAAATCCGTTGCGACCCTGTTTTGGAAAGCCATTAGGGAAGTGGCAGATAACTGTGCATGCACAGCTTCAAAACCATCTCGAGTGTAATTAGCCAACAGTTGCACATTAAAGTGAATGTAGTTAATTCTGTCTACATTCGCATTTATTTCAACCATCCAAAGTATCGAGGCCCATCCTGCTTTCACCTGGTCTCGCAGTTTATATTCATCGGGGACCCCACGGGGTATACCTACAGCATCAATATAGGTTGGATTATGAGCTGAACCTGGGATTAGAGAACGTTTAGAGCGGCGTTCAGAGGAGGATGGGAGGCCAACTTCGTGTACTTCTATAGAGAGATCTACTGGAGTGACTAAAACAGGTAAAATAAGAGTTATGAGAGCGCAAAGACCTGACGCATCCCGAGGGAAACCATCATATAACTTGTTATTGCCACACCACCACCACAAATCAGCCCTAGCCGTAGGTCGGAAGTTTGGTTTCATAACCGTCATCTCAGTGCACCAAGAAGAGTTCAAGCTACCTAGTTTTACTGCATTGCCAGTCAGGTTAATACAAGTGAAATTGTTCACAGCTACATCTGAAGAAAAGAAAGGTGGTTTATTAGAGACCGAGCGTTGAGTTTTAGGAAAGTGGTTTTCCAGATATGAGCAATGACCTCGTTTTGTATTGTTCATAAGATGCAGGAGGCATGCACTATTGACTGGCGCCGGTACCACTCTTAAAGTGGGGCGGGCTCCCATACACACTATGCAGTCGGAAGCCGTCTTGTCAGCAGCTTGTTCAGCTAGTAGTAACCAGTTGTTTGTTGCTCCAGAAATACCGGTTAGAATTTGGAAGAGGTCATCTTTAGACATTTTATTTGTGTCTACAATGCGTATTCGGCCGTTTCTCCCCCCGTTTGTATATGTCACCGGAGGGCCATTAAAGGTGGGATTATCATCTTTAACTACAGAGCTTGGAGCTGCACCAACGCTAGGGCATATTTCCATTTGCCAATACAGGGCGGTGCGATCAGTCCAAGGGGCAAGTATAAATTGTTGACAGGAGGTCAAGGCCAGATCCTTTAGGGTAAAAATTAAGCCTGAAAGATCCGGTTTTTTTGCTATTCTGAGCATATTTTGGTTTCTCCAGTGCAAAGCCTGACCCCTAGAGTGCTTGGACCAATCGAGGTCCGTTTCTGACACTAAACTGGACCACTTCCACTGATGCCAACCTCCCAGGGTTATATACCACACTGAGGAGGAGAGATGTACTGCAAGGTTAAAAAGATCCCCCCCTTGGTCTTTGGTGACGGGAGTGACTGGGAAGCTAGCGAAATCTATTTCGACTACCCAACTTTTATTGTTGGGGACACAGAGAGTAATCATTCTAGTCGTACTTGGGGTACAGGAGGTAACCGTGTCTCGTTTCTTTCTAAATGGATCGGGCGTGGGCAAAACTGGAGAGGAAGTGGTGGGCAAGACCCTAGGGGCTACATTTGTCAGATTGGGACTGTCAGAAGGGGGCGAAGCTTTTGAACTTGAAGGTGTCAGAAGTTTCGGGGGCCCTTCACAGATCAGGATTATGCCAATGGGAATGAGACCCAGGGCCAGGAAGCAAACAAAGACGCAACATCTTTGCCTGCCTGTCATTTCAGGGGGAAAGGGCCAAGACATGTTTACTTAGCTTGGATGTCTTCTAATAGAGGATGATGGGGCACAGAAAGGTGGTCCAGTTCCCCCCACCTCGCCAAGGGCGTGTTCTAGGAGTTAAAGAGCAACAAAAAGTATCAGTGACACAACTTTAAATGAGCTTTCAGCGGTTAAAACTATTGCAATGTAAAATGTAAATCTTAAAAACTCAAGCCAATATAAAAGCAAAGTCATAAAAGATGTTAAAAATAGAAAAATAAAAATGTTTAGTTCAGTATGAAGAACACCCCCTTTTGTAACCAGCCGGCTTGTAGGTTGAGTTTTGGCTCCCTCAAGTGGTTGGTGATGCTGTTGCAGCTCCTTCTGACAGGTCCTTCTGCACCTCTCTCAAGGTTCTTCCTGGTTCGGTGGCAGCAGCGCACTGTGTGTAATGAAACCAGGTGTCACCTTTCCCTTCGAGCCTGACAGCGTGGGAGGTCCGCTCTGTTATGCGGTAAGGGCCTGTCCAGCGAGGCTCAGCCCACTTTCTCTTTGTGACTTTCAGGAGGACGTAGTCCATTCCAGGTGTAGCCGCCTCTTTCAGCTCTTGCTGGTTTCTTTCAGCGACCTGTGAGGAATACTGGGCAACAAAACTGCGGAGCATGTTATAATATGTCCTCGGATCGAGGTCTGAATCAGCTTCATCCGACATTAACAGGCGAGAGGAGGGGCCAGGAAAAGGCCTGCCATGCTCCAACTCAAATGGAGTGTAACCAGAGGTTTGATTTACTGAGCATCTTATGGACATTAATGCAAGAGGCAATGCCTTAACCCAATCTAATTTGGTCTGTGCACAGATTTTAGCCAATTTAGTTTTTAGAGTTTGATTCATCCTTTCCACTTTCCCCTGGGATTGGGGGTGGTAAACTGAGCCAAACTTATGTTTCAAACCTAATGCGGCTTCAACCCTCTGCAGATCGTGGTTCCTGAAATGTGAACCATTGTCCGACCTTATGACCTCGGGAAACCCATGCTGTGGTATATAATGATTAATCAGACACTTCACCACAGTTCCACTGTTTTCACTTGCTGTCGGCCAGGCTTCTGGCCAACCTGAAAATGCATCCACAGCCACCAGCAGGTACCTGTAACTACCTACTCTGTCCACCATGTCTGTGTAATCAATGATTATTTCTTTCCCTGGGCAAAGTGGGATGGGGAAGTACCCTGCTATTGGCTTGAAGGCGGGCTTGATTCCAAATTGGTTGCACTCCTTACAGGTTTTAACCATGTATTTTGTCATGTCTTTTAGATAAGGGTGCCACCAGGCGGCTAAGTTCCTCATCATTTGTGCAGGTCCCACATGCCCCACTCCATGTGCCTCTTCCATTGCTGTCTGTCTGACCCCTGGCGGTAGAATGGGCCTTCCATCTGGGCCACGCCAAACATCTGTGTTTGTGGCCCCTCTTGTTACCCATAATGATTTTTCCTGGGGGCTGGCTTTGTCCTGTAACTCTCTGATTGTGGCTAGGCCTAGTTGTATGGGTGGTCTTTCTGGAGGGGGTGTGGCTTCTGGGTCCATTACCATAATCAGGGAGGGTAAGTAACCAGCTGTCTGCTTAGCTACTAAGTCGGCCTGTTTGTTACCTAATGCCACTAAGTCCAATCCGGCACTGTGTCCTTTGCATTTTACCACTGCCACCTTAACAGGTAACAACAGTGCTTCCGCTAATTCCCTCATTTCTATCTCATGTTTAATAGGCTTTCCGCTGGCTGTCAAAAAACCAGCTCTTAGCCACTGCTTGAGCTCCACATGCACTGCTCCCACAGCATAAGCTGAATCACTGTATATATTCACTTTCTGTCCCTTTCCCATCCTTAAGGCTTCAATCACCGCTCTCAGTTCAGCTCTCTGTGCAGACTGTTGTCCTGTCAACTGCTCTGCTTTCACTGTTTTCCATCTCATGTCTGTCTGTTCCACTATTGCCCATGCAGCCTTCAACATTCCACTTTCAGTTCTGAAACAACATCCATCTGTGAACCAATCTTTTTCTGCATCCATTAGAGGTTCTGCCTGCAAATCTGGCCTGATTTTCTCCTGTACCTGCACAACCTCTTCACACATATGTGGTTCCCCTGATCCCATGTGATCAGCCATGTTTATGCCTTCATGTGAGTAGGTGATGTGTGGTGCTTCCAAAATGGTACTGAGGCGTCTCTGCCTGAGTGAAGTGAGTGTGAAGGCCTGTGAGGAGACGTAGGCCACCACACTGTGTGATGTCAAAATTTTTAGTGGGTGGTTCATCACTATGTGTGCTGTTTTCTGAATGATTTTTGCAAGTCCAGAAACGTGTTGTGTGCACGGTGGGTGGCGTTTTTCAGTGTTGTCAAGCATTACGCTTACATATGTCAACACTTTTCTCTCTCCCCCTTTTTTCTGGAACAGGATACCATTGATATGGGTTCCAGTTCCAGAAACATCAAGATGAAAAGGCAAAGCATAATCTGGCACAGCAAGGTCAGAGGCGACAGAAAGCTGTTGTTTTAACTTTATAAACGCCTGTTCTGTTTCTGTAGTCCATGAGAGGGGAGCAGAGAGGTTTCTCATGCCTTGTTCATTTACCAAAACGCGCAAAGGGGAAGTAAGGCCAACATAGTCTGGGACATAGGTCCTGCTGTAACCAGTCAGGCCCAAAAATGACAACATGTCTTTTACAGTTAGAGGTTTTGGATGGTGCAAAATGGAGTTCCTGTGTTCTGGGGACAAGGAAATACCGGACTGTGAGACCATGCGGCCTAGAAAAGAAACCTGTTTTCTTGCAATCTGTAGTTTGTTTTTGCTCACTTTAAAACCTGTGTTGGCCAGGTGGTGAAGTACCACTCTGGTGGCCTCCAAACAGATGTCAGCCGTGGGGGCAGACAGCAAAAGGTCATCCACATATTGTATTAACATACAGTCAGATGGTAGTGGGCTGGTTTGTAAAAGTTCTTTCAAACACTGATTAAACAGTCCTGGGGAGAGGGCAAATCCCTGTGGTAAGCGAGTGTAACGCCATTGTCGGCCTCTAAATGTAAATGAGAAGATGTCACGCAGTGACTCACGAAGTGGGAGGCAGAAAAAGGCATTCGCCAAGTCAATGCAGGTGAACCAGGCATGAGATGGTGGGAGGTTGGTCAAGGCAACATAAGGATTAGGCACAGGCAAAGTAGGAGTGCCAAGTAAGGCATTAATCCTTCTCAAATCATGTGCCATTCTGAACTTCCCCGTGCCTTTTTTCTCAACGGGTAGGATGGGCGTGTTCCACTTAGAGCAGGAGGGCTCCAAGACACCGGCAGTGACCAAACCAGAAATTGTTTCTGCAATCCCAGCCTCAGCCTCCGGTCTGTGTGGGTACTGAGGCTGCCACAAAGGGGTAGCAGATGACAGTTGAAAAGAGACTGGCTCCACATCAACTAAACCTACATCTGTGGGTCCAAGGGACCACAAACAATCTGGAAGAGAGTCGAGTAAAGGCGCAGCATCACAGTGGTCTGTGTGTTCTCTTCCATGTGACCCGCTGACCACTCCATGTTGCAGTGTTGAGGAATTAAAGCAATCATTTAAAATTTGGTATGTCTTGGTAGATGGAGAAAACAAAACCTGTGGGAGTTTTGTAGGTGTCCAGTCAGTGGCCGCAAGGGAACGTTTAACCATTCCACCCAGCTCCTTAGCCTGGTGTCCAGGATGTAAGGCCAGTGACACATGGGGAGCTGCCTCATCAGACATCATGTACCACTGTAATTGATCTGTTGTAAAAGTAACCGCTGCTGCCACTCCCTCCGGTGCCGCAAAAATGCACGACATGTTCAGAGACCAAGCCCGCCCCTCACACTGCTTTTGGAACATGTGCTGGTACCAGGTGGTGTCATGCCTGTCATAAAACAGTGTAACATGAGGTGGGTCAGGGGGAGGGACATAAGGATGTAGGAGTGAGAGCCACGGCCGCCATTGCTGAAAAGCAGTCCAAACTCCTGGTTCAGCAGGTGTTTCAACTTCCAATAATGCCCAGTAGATGTCAGCAGAGTCCGCCAAACAGGAGGAGGGTTGCAGCAGAAACTGACCACCTCCCTCTGGCCCATCAGAGCAGGGAAGTACAACCCCAGTAGGGAGAGTCACAGTTAGGCCTTGTGAAGAGCAGAGTATTGTGGCTCCTAATTTAATCAACAAGTCTCTTCCCAGTAAATTCACAGGCGCCTGTTTTGAACAAACATAGCTGTGTAACAAGGTCTGATCTCCAACCGTTGTGGGGAGGGGCACGGTGTAAGGCAGAGTTTTAGGTTCCCCAGATATGCCCACCACTGTAATCACTCTGTCAGTAAGTCTTTCACGAGCAACATCCTTAATGGTGGAGTACGTAGCTCCAGTGTCCACTAAAAAGCTGCTTCTTCTTCTATCTACAGTTATGGACAGCATAGGGTCCGCCGTTGTCCCTTCACCGTCCTGGGCAGTCTGTGGGGTGTCCTATAGCTGGGGACCACCCTCGTAGTACTCCCACCCCATCACAGGCATCTGTGGGGCCGGGGGCACTCCAACTACAGCACCACGAGGTCCACCTCTGTGGCCAGGATGCTGATAGGGCCCACCACGGGCTCCCCTGCCTCTTCCAGCAGCCGGGTTCAAAGGGCACGCTTTAGCCCAGTGTCCAGGTTGTCCACACCGGAAACAAACATACATCTGGCCTCCCCTACCACCTCCCATCTGACCCCTTCCCCTGAAACCACCTCTGTTTCCTCCAAATGGGGAACCTCTCTGCCCATAAGGGGCCGGGGAGTGATAAGCACCATACTGGGGGGGCTGTGGATCAGTTGGCCATGGGTTCGGATACAAATCAGGGGCAACTGGACCAGGAGGGGGAGCCGCAGCGGCCACAAGCTGCTTTTTAGGCTTGTCACCTTTTCCACCCAGGTCGTTTTTAGCTTTCTGCAGCTGAACCTTCAACAGTTGCAACTGTAAATCTTCGACGCTCTCCGCTTTATCATCAGACTTAATCTGCACTTTGTTAAGATTAAAAATCAAATGTTTCTTCCAGATTGCAAAGTCACAGTCCTGCAAATCAGGATTATCCTCCATTTTCTGGCTTACTGACTCCGGAATGCCCCTCAGCACCGCCCTTCTAAACCACATGCTCTGTGAACAAGTCCTACTGGGGTGATGACCTGTATGGTTCACCCAGTCTTCAACAGCCTGATTTAGATAATGGGTGGGATTTTGCTTTCCCTCCCATTTAAATTTCTGTAAGGTGCCTTGATTTTTGGGTGGGAATTGTTTGCGCAGGGCCGGTCCAATAAACCTCAAGGCCTGCATTAGTGGCACCTCGTTCTCATGCATGGTAGTACCCGCATTTTGTTCCAGGTCCGCTGCCTGAGATCGGGATGTGCACCTAGTTATAATAGCTCTAAAATCTCCCAGTGCGAGGTCCTGTCCAGCTGTGTATTTATCCAAACCAGCCAACCAGGCATTCCCTCCCTCCGTTATGTCAGGGAGTTTGTCCACTAGGGCCTGGACATCTCCGAATGAATAAGGTTGATACACTGGTCTACGTTGCGCTTTAGTCTGGACCAGGGGAAATATGCCTGGAGGCTGAGGCACAGGGCCCTTAGATCTAGTCTGATATCCTAAACTGGGAGGGGTAGAGGGGGGTGTATTGTTAAGGTCACTGAGTTCATCATCAGTATCCTCAGTTTCTTCCCCGCCTGGTGGGGTAGCAGTGTCAGCAAAAACGTGGGCTAAACTCATCTGTGTTTCCGGATCCTGACGGCCCACCAAAGACATGGTAACTGTGACATTTGGTGAAGTGCCAGGCTCAGTTTTTGCAGTAGCGGTCAGATCTCCTTTAACAGCGACAGGAGTGCTGGCAAAGGGGTTGGACCGGGAAAGAGGGGCTGACGCAACACGATTATTCACCTGGACCACTGACCTATGTTCATTTAAGCAGCGGCGTAATGCTGCTTCTTGATCAGTTAATTGTTGTTCAGTGGGTTCCTGTCTGTTCATTCGAACCGCAAATGGTGCGCTCGCAGGGGGGTCAGTTAGGCCCTCAGATCCGGTTCCAAAACAATGGGACATAGAAGAGGGGGCTCTACTACTAGCTGAGGATGTCGCCGACAGAGAGGAGCTTCCTGGGCAAAAATGCTTGGTATCTATGGGAGTTGGAGCTACGGGCGGTTCTTCTCCAATAGTCATTATTCCACCAGAGATATTAAGTACCGGATATATGCCTGCTGAGGGAGGAGTTGAGGCAGAATAGGGAGGTGGCTGAGACCTATTTTTCTTCATGTGTGGTTTTGCAGTTTCCCATAAACACACCCAGTGATTAAATTTAGCTTTGCGGCCTGCGTGCTTATCTGCTTCCTTTCTGTGTCTCACCCCGCTCATCACACCTGCACCTGCTGCTGCTGAGTTGGCTTCTTCCTCTTTCTCTTTTGCCTGCATAGCCTTATTCTGCCAAATTATTCCCCAGTTACCACTACTCCCCTCGTCCTTTCCCTTTTCTTTCATTAACCTTTCAGCTGTTTTCCTCAATGACTCTTTCTGCTTTTTTGCTTCTTTAGGCTGGTGTGTGGAGTTGATGACTGTCTCAACACATGTTAATTGTTCTCCCAATGTGCTAAGAATAACACCGGGACCCCAACCATCATCATTAGTTTCTCGATCTAATTCTCCATCCATTTTACTGTCAATGGAGGAGTGTTCTTTTATTGATTTTAAAGGAGAATTTGGGCCAGCTGGGTTTCTGCCTCTGTTAGGCACTAACAGCTGGGGCGCTGCTTTAAAGGTGAGTCAGCACTGAAATATCCCTTCAGGTGTTACCAAGCTTCTACCAAACCGGAGTCTGGCGGGTAACCTTGCCTAGAGCTTCCTGATAGGGGTGCTAGTTGGTTGTCACCTTGTTCACACGTCTCATTCACACTTCATACATTACCTGCAGTCACTCATTACCCTCCTTATGTATGTAATAAATGTGTAAAAAAAAATTCTATGTGTGGTGTATTATTTTAACCAAAAGAGGAACCTAGTTCCTTTAATTGTGTAATCTGTGAACAACGGAGAACCAAACTGTCCTGCCCAGTGTTCCACAGCAAGCATTCAGCGTGTATTTATGTGTGTCCAATATCAAACAGAACATCAAAACATTTAAAACACTAAAATCATCGGGGTTTTAAGAAGAGATCCGTTTTCTCCTATTGATCAAAGGGACCCCTCCTTTGGACTCCAACCAGTACTTCTCCTTTTTAAGTTTTAGAGGATCTTTTCTAATAAAGTCCTCTGGGCCTTCCTAACCCTTCTGTAGTTTAGAGAATATTACTAAAAAATATTCTCAAGGCCTTTAACCTTTTAATTTGTTTAGAAAGGCGTTACTAATAAACCCTTTCAAGGTCCCAGACCTGCACTGAGGTATGTATCCGACACCGGAGAGCAACCCGTCGGCTGCAACCGTGGTCAGACCTCAGTTCACTCTTATCTTTATTCACTTATTCACTTATTTCTTATTCACTTATCTCTTATTCACTTATTTCTTATTCACTTGTCTGATTCTCAACAAGCCTTAAGTAAGCCAGACAATTTTGGTTATGAATTACTAGGAGTTTGGACACTAAGTATTTTTATAATGTTCAATATAGCAGAAATAAAAGGTCTGCTTACCTTGTTTTTGTGTGCACACAGCTTTTGTCCAAACTCCGTTCACTCAGACCACGGCCGAAGTCCTCCCATCCGTTCCAGTTGACCTGGAGCGGATCCTGTTCGTGACGCCAATTGAAGGATACAAAAAAAACAACAACAGCAATAGAATAATATTAAACACAAAGTGAACCCGTCTTCCTTCATTAAATAGGTTCTTTTAGATGTTAAGGAGGAATTGACTTAACCAGGCTGGCGGAGAATGAAGACAACCGGACACCTGCGGCAGATGGGGAATCAGTGAACTTTTATTGAGACAGAGACAACCTCTCAACACAGCTCACATCAGGAGATTCCGAAGATTTGCTGTGAGGATGGGTATATATTCTCTAAAACTTACAGGAGGGGGTTGTGAGGAAAGTGCTGCATTAGCAGAAAAACAACTCCATAAAAGGAAATCGGCCTTGGGTGTTCTAGTCTCTTCGCTTGCAGATATCTTGCACCTGCAGGATGAGGCGATCGCTTCTTATCGCTCTCAAGGCCAAAGTCGTGAGCACATTTTTATTACACAGTTGCACAGTAACTTTAAAGCTGAACAATTATTTAAAGCTGAATAATGTTTGATCAGATTATATTTTCTTCAACTCCAACAAAAAAACCAACCTGCACAGGGCAGTGAACATATTTTACATGAATATCATATAACAACTTAATCAACACTAGTGACCAAATGTCTCTCACTCTTTGTATATAACGACTTAATGCAATCAATAATAAAATTAATCAAAGAACCTTAAAACAATTTCCACATCATACAAATTTAACTCAAATCTCATATTTTGTGAACAGCAGTCACATCAATCCAATGAATTGAGAGAATGTACATTACTGATGCACGAGGAAAGTGCAAAACGTGGTCGCAGTACTATTTAGCCAAAGACTGCTCATATTTATCATCTCATTACAATAAATAAAACTTACCTACTAGCTTCCAAAGAAATATTTCCGATTGGTTTAAAACATTTACAAGTGAAGAAATAAAAAGATAATACAGCACTTAAAAGGAACACATGAAATTTACATTATACTAAGCTAATGATTAGCTAACGATTAGCTTGCTATGCTAGCGCAGTTAGTCAACTCACCGGAAATGAACAAACAACACAAAAACAGAGGTACACCAGCATCAACAAGCGGAAAAGTAAAATCCAATTTGTGTCTTCACACACAACCTTTTTCTTGAACAAGGATTAAAGAAAAACTCGGTGAGTAGCTCCGACCAGCATATGTAGCCTTAGCGCTATTCTCCTTCTCTACAGTTCTCAACTCAAGTTCACAAGCACTAAACAATCTCATAGTGCCACCTACTGACATTCTTTGGGAACAGCAGTTCATTTTCATGAGGCAAATTTTAGGTGGGTTACAATAACTTTAGATATGTTAATATTTTCTTCCTCTTAATCCCGTTATTCAACCCCTTAACATTCCAGCTGGCTATTTTGAAATCTGTCTGTCTATCCATGTTATATGTTGTCTCCTTGACCTGGAGACAACATATAAGATGACACCGCCATGGACCTCAACCTGCAGGCTTTGTGTTACCTGTTTCTTTATACAGGAGCATGTAGGGGTGGACTGCCTTTTTATTTGATTACCCTTTTCTCATGTTTTTCTTAGTTAGGGACATTTTGGGGGACGTTATACTCTTACTTGTTAAACACATGCTCCCATCCACTCTCTTGGTCCAGAAGCTCCATAATCCAAGTGTCCCAACTCAGGTCTGATGGCATTTTTTCAGTGGTGTTTTTAACCTCTTGGGAACTTTCACTACATTCCTTACTTGATGCAGAAAGAAGAAACGAGTCAGGGATGCATAGCAAGCACAACAAGACACCAGCAGCCCAGACCTTTCACCAACTGAAGACATTTGCAGCACCATAAAACATGACAGAGAAGAGCTGGGACTATGTGAAAGGGTGAAGTGCTGCAGTCAAGTTGCAATGGTCCTATCTTTTATACAGTCTATGGTTCACTCTATTAAGATGTGATTATTTCCAAGGTCCATTTAGTTTTAGTTAGCTGAAGCTAAACCAGAAGTTAAAACGAGATGGTGAAAAACATTTTTAGTTAATGTTACGACTGTTGTCGTAATGTTGTCTCATATGTAAATCTGAGTGTGCAGGTGCCTTTCCGTGATTGGTGCATCCATGGGACGGCCCATACAGATTGGCTAATGACCTGGAGACAACATATAAGATGACACCGCCATGGACCTCAACCTGCAGGCTTTGTGTTACCCGTCTCTTTATACAGGAGCATGTAGGGGTGGACTGCCTTTTTATTTGATTACCCTTTTCTCATGTTTTTCTTAGTTAGGGAGATAAGACATTGTCATTTGGTTTTATTCTTTTCATAAATAAGTTTTGTACATCCTTTAGATACGGTCCCTTTTGTTTGTTGTTTTGGGGTCCACCCCGAAGCTATAGTTCGCTCCTTTCCTTTGTTAGAATTCAATCACTGTGAAAAAAAATCACCATCAAAATTGTACTGGTTGTGTGATGTGCTGCTTGGGGTCAGACAGGGGTGGATCACCCTCATATTATGGTCTGGCCACCCTTAGAAAGGCCATAACACTAAAATGAAAATTAAAACTAGACTTATAACTGGCTGGTGTCCTTACCAGTGACCTTGGGTCTGAACTGTGGGCTCCTCTTTCCAGGTGTTCGTACTGCCTGAGTGGAACCAAGATGTGCTGTCTTGCCTCTTTTGGGTTTTCTGCATGTTTCTGGCTCAACATGCAAGTATCCACTTCTTGACGTTCGCTGTTGGTTGCAGCCACTTGAGGTTTTTGGGCTCATTTGGGTTCTCAACACTGGGTGACTTTGATGGGAGTGAAAGCATCCTCACAACATAAATCACCACACTACCTGCTTTTGTTTCAGATTTTTTCTGTATCCTTGTTAACATGTTTGGGTACTGGGTTTACCTGTAATGCATTTTGTGCTCCAAAAGCTGTTATTTTGTGCAGCTGTGCTCCAAAAGCTGTTAGCATGACCTTTTTTATCATTAGATTGTGCCACACCAGCACCTGAGAGAAAAGCTTTGAGTTTGATTTTGTGTTTGTGTTTTGCAGGCACTCAGGAGAATAAGTCATGATGTTTCTTGTGTTTGTCATGTTAGTATCTCAGTGCTTGTCAATCACCAGTCAACAGTGTCACCACTGTGAACAACATCCTTCGACTGTTCGAGCCAAAACCTTGGAGAAGTCCCTGCAGCCGCTTCAAAACTCATCACTGAGCTCGATCTCTCTTTTAACACGCTGGAGACAACAATGAAAGATGACTTTCTTTCATATGCTGCTTTGACGGCTTTGTTCGTGAATAACAACAGAATCAAAACCATCCATGAAGAGACATTTCACCCGCTGATTAATTTGGAGAAACTGGACTTCCACAAACCAGTTGGAGACTTTGTCCTCTGGATGGTTTCAGAACCTGATTTCTCTCCACTAGTTCAATCTTTTGGGAAACAAATATACAACACTGGGTCCGGGAAACCTTTTCCTGCCACTGAGGAGCTTGAAGACCCTCCATTTTTGAGGAGCTTTCCTTCAGTCTGTCAGTGAAAGGGATTTTGTTGAACCTTGAAACTGCCGTGACCCTGTCCAAAGACCAGCTGGCCACCTGGCCAGGTCAGTCATGGATATTCACAAATACCCCATAGTACTGGTGGAAAAGACATATTGAGGGAAAATCCATGTTCAGACCATGTTCAGTGTGTCGTGACACTTGCACGATGGAAGAACACACCCACTTGTTGGTGCCAGAAGAGCCACTGAGAAATTATTGTTTTAGCTGGCTCATTACAAGTCGATGGCTGCTCACCTGGAGTAGGATAAAACTCTGGAGCGAATAATTGCCCGATTTTACTGGACAGGAAACTGTTTTAGACTTAGAGCTTTTTATTGTCATTGTGCAGTTTCTTGCACAGTGAAATTGGGTAAGTGGAGAGCATAGAGCCGCTGTATCTGTGCGCACCACCATCTTGCATTTTTTGCATGTTTGGCTGGTGTCACTTTTGGACTTTGCTACCTGTAGCTAAACATTTGCAGCTAAATCATTTATTTAAAAGCAGAAGCTGCAACTGATCGAGGGAATATTTGTCTGAAAACTTAAACTGAACTCCAAGGGTACCATTGCTCCAGCTCACCATCTTTACCTGAGTGAATCAGTTTGTTGAACAATCTAAATGATTCAGAAACTTCTGTGACATCAACTTAACTAAGGCTCATTACAAGATTCACAAAACACTGCTGAATACTTTTAATATTTTTTTATTAGTTATTTTTGTTTTTGTTGTTATTTTGATTTTAATAAAACAAAATAAAATAAAGAATTAAATCATTTCTTTGGTTTTTAAATTTAATTTATTTTACAAATAAATTAATAATAATATTAATAATAATAACAACAAATTAGTGCTGTCAGTGTTAACGTCATTTTACCTAATGACGTTAACGCTGACAGCACTAATTTGTTGTTCCCAGAGAGCAAGCCAAACACTGGTCCAGAAAAGGACGATCTCTAGTAGATTTTGTTTTAACCTCCTAGGACCTGGTGTCCACATATGTAGACATAACATTTTGGGTTGTCTAGACCAAAATACAAAATTTTGCTCTTCAAAAACCTGATATCCACTTATGAGGGAGGACATGACACTGCCACTGTTCAATCGAAATTTAAAATGAATGTCCTCATATGTGGATCTCATTCTTTTGAGAAACAAAAAAAAGATAGTCCGAATCTGATGTCTTGGTTTTTACCTTCATCGGGTCCCAATCAACCTAAATGGCACAGAGAAATTAAAAATGCATGCCATGAAAGTTCAGGTCTTAGGAGGTTAAAAATGTCCCTGCTGATGAGACCAGTGAATGTGGGGCGACGGTGGCAAGAAAAAACTCCCTCCTGGAGGAAGAAATCTTGGGAGGACCAGGCTCTCTGGCAGGACCCTCCCTCCTGAGGGCAATACTTACCTATACTTGTCCTCCAGTGTGCGATGGTGGGCTGGGACGACTGCTTTTCCTTCTCAGCATGATGATGACCTTAACTTCCTTCCTTCCTTCCATTTCCTGTTTCAGAACTGAGAATGAAGACAAAACTGGTTAACAAGGTAACAGGACATTTAAAAATTCTCTCACTTCAGGATGAGATGCTGTGTCTTCTTACGTTTCTCTTGTAAAACAGGATGTAGGCCGACTGCTGCTGTTCCTCACAAACTGCAGATCCAGTTGTGTGGAGCACCTGTGCGTCATTATAGGTGAGCCAGCGATCTGATGTAGAGTGCTGACTCTCCTCAGGATGGACAGAACTACAGATGTAGTGTCCTGAAATCACATTAAGACAAATGAATCCAACTTCTGGAAGTCAACTGATTCAAGCAAACAGTGATTTTGACTTAGTGCTTCTTAGAACATCAAAAGCTTTTGTGTGTGAGTCCTTCACTGAAAAGTAGCAAGTTTCATTTTCTGTTTGTCACAAGTCTGTTGTTTTACCTGACTCTGTGCCTCCATAATGACTGATGATGCTGCAAAGACTATAACAGCCACCACCCTGAGAAGGAACAAATCCAAAGAGTGTTAGTTTCATAAAGTCTCACATCAGTGCCATAATTAAGCTGATTTGCTGAGGCTACGTCCACACTAATGCGTTTTCGTTTGAAAACGCATCGTTTTCTCTCCGCTTTGACCTCCCGTCCACACCGAGACGGCGTTTTCCTCAAGGAAAAACACAGCATCTTGAAAACGCTCTCGAAAACGCATACATTTCAAAACGGAGTTGTCCCATCGCAGTGTGGACACTCGAAAACGCAGACTTTCTAAAACGATGACGCATTTTGGTCATGTGATGCAGTCATGTGAGCAATTAAACAAAGATAAGCCGAGTGCATTAGACAGCAGTTGTTTTGATTGCTCTCAACTTTGACAGCCCTAAAAAAGATTAATATCAGTTTGTACATGCTCCGGATAGCTTTTCTTCAAATTCTGTAATTCTCACTCACTTTTGCGCATGCGCAGGACTGGAACGTAAGCGTTTTCGGCCGTTTCAATGCAGACGCACAACTATTTGAAAATGACTGAAAACGCCAGTGTGGACACGGAGTTTTCAAATCTATCCGGGCTAGTGTGGACGTAGCCTGAGACGTTCTGCAGTCTGTTTTTACCTGATTGGATGGCACCACCAAGTCCCTCTGCAGCCTGACGGGGTCATCCACCTTCTTAATCTTGTAGGTTTGTGTAAAGCCAAACCTCTTCAGATGCAAGATCAGAACTCTGGCAGAAAAGAAAAAAAACACAAACAAGGTAGAAAATAAGAAGAATGAGTGTCAAACACAAACAGAAGATGGGAGAAAACGACTGCTCAAGTATTGTCTCGAAGAACTCTGATATTTGATGCGCCACAGTTTGGAAACCTGGTCAGTCGATCAATTCTGATGTGACCTTACTCACCTTGGCAGTGTATCAAAAGACGACTTCAGTTCTGAGGCCGTCCCTCCACAATCACAGTGAAATTTTATTTCTTGTTCCTGAACAACAGCACAGAGAAAACAGGCTTTATGGTAGAAAGAAATCTCAACATATGCACACACACATGCACACAAACACTAACAAAAAAGGTGTGTTAAGATCGCTGATACGACAACTCTATTGGAATTTGTGATCTTACCTTCAAGTATGTCTCTAACATGTTTATAATAGACCCCTCTGGAACAAGGTCTAGAGACAAGCTGGTGAATTCCTCTTGCTGTGATGATTGGTGACCGCAGCTACACATTTCAGGAGTAACGTAGTTAAAGTAAAGATCAGGTACGTGGAAAAGAGGTATATGAAAATATTGCAACCAGCTCTGCGTTTCTGAAAGACAGGCTTACCTCTTGCATGTCCTCATGTTTTCCATTTTAAAAATGTGATGGTCTTCTACTGGGCAGCTATAACTTTGGCCCAGGAGAGCTGCGTTCCTCTCCAGGTGAGGTGTGAGCCTTTTGACCTCATCGAGGAATAATGTTAGGAATTCATGAGCGTCCTGAAAGAAAAGCAGAGAGATTTAAAACAGTACATCAAAATCAGAAGGTAAAGCAAAAAACGAAATGTCCAAATAGCTGACGCACTTTCTGTGCACTGCCGGTGTATTCAGGAGCTTGACTGCTGAATGCCTTCTTAAAAGCTCTTAGGTGGTGATCTTTAAGGCCATAATCTGTTGACTCGTGACAGTCCCTGACATCAATAAGCCTTCTGTAGAAAGGAAGGGTAAACAGACATTTCTGCTGTTAGATCTCTTTGTTCTTCAGGTTTTTGAAGAAAGTAGAAGGTTGACGTAGCGCACCTTAAGAGCTGAGCTTCTGGATCTGTGCTCCACAAAACCCCCTGACGCCTGATGTCTCTTATGAACTCCTCAATGTTGAGGAGGCTCTGCAGGCAGGAGTTCATGTAGCAGGTGTTTCCGATGTTTGGAAACCTGACACACACGCGCAACGTTTACAGTATCAGTGTAAAATAATTCATTTTCTCCACTTTGACAAAGTGAGTCTTTGTGCACCACGTGTACTCACCCGAAGCAGTCTATAGTCCCAGTTTGACTTTCTATTTTTTTCCCACCGCATGCTACACTGCTCCAAAAAGGTAAAAACACAAACACAAAATTAGGAAAGATGTCAAGATTCTGAGCAGTGTATGCGCATGTATGCATGAGCTTTGAAGTTGAAACATTTTGGAGGACGTCCAAAAGTAGTAAAAAAGATGTAAATACACAAGGTGGAAGAAAAATGCCAATAAAAGGGAAATAAAACAGCTCCAACTAAACCACTGCTATAAATATCTCCAGCAGCATTAAAGAGCGGCGCATTTCTTTACCTCTGATGAGACGTAGAAGGAATTTCCTTCTCTGCCACGTTTTGTTTGTGTAATTTCTGTTTAGAAACAAGAAAACCAACATCAGTAATGGCATAAAACAAACATACCAAGGGAGTCTCTCCATGAAAAGTGTCCAGTTAGAAAATTTGGTATTATTTCATATTATTTATCACTTCAGTGAGCTGTCAGCTCATGAAGCAGATATATAGGAATATCTTTAAATAAATTAAAAACAATTTATTCATGCTTTAAATTGAGTTTTAAAGTTTGTCCTATGAAATACAAAATCCTTCATTTGGTTCTGATCAAAATTCAGTTTTTACAGAAATCATCCATCAAGCTTCATTAAAAGATTCAAAAATGCTTATTTACCATAAAAAATATTTAGAGAAACATCCTGCAAGTCTCTTCAAACTTACCTTTCTGTGAAAAAAAAAACGTTTAAACATCTTTGAACTTAATTTGAGGACATGGATGTGCTAAATTGCTCTTAATTCTTCGCATTTAACTGTGATGAGTAAATGCTTGATGACAGTGACTCTTTCCATAAAACATACCTTCCAGAATTTAAAAAGAAACCAGCGACACTTTTTTTGTGTCTTCACAGTGTTGCTCTCTGCCTCTGCATCGCTGTCAGTTTGCTGCAGAGGACAAACAAACATAAGTTTATTAAAAAAGTAAAGTCACTTTAAATTAACAAGTGCAATTTAAAGAGAATGTGCATTTCATATGTTTCGTGTAAAAGCAAACCGAGGAACAGCAGAGGTGTCTCCATTTTCTCTTCTTCTTTTGACCATTTTCAGCAACACAAGCATCCGGGATGCTGATGAGGACAAAAGTGTAAATGTTATTTTTCAAAGTGGAAATTTTTAACAAGGAGTACATGCTGGAGATTGCAGATAAAAATTAATAACTGTAATGGAACAAAATCATGTATTTTGTACATTTACACTCCAACAAGAGCTCCAACTAAACCACTGCTATAAATATCTCCAGCAGCATTAAAGAGCGGCGCATTTCTTTACCTCTGATGAGACGTAGAAGGAATTTCCTTCTCTGCCACGTTTTGTTTGTGTGATTTCTGTTTAGAAACAAGAAAAGCAACATCAGTAATGGCATAAAACAAAGTATATGGTAAGAAAATACAATATCCTTCATTTGGATTCAAAATTCAGTTTTTACAGAAATCATTCAAGAAGCTTCCTTAAAAGTTTCAAAAATGCTTATTTACCATAAGAAAACATTCAGAGAAATGTGCTGCGAGTCTCTTCAAACTTACCTTTCTGTGAAAAAGAAGTTTAAACATCTTTGGACTTGATGTGATCGCAGCCAAAATCTCCTCAGCTTTGCAAAAGTTCAACTGAAAACAAGCAGTCAAAGGTTGTATATTTATAAACTTTCAGCATAGAACGTTCATACCCTGAACAGCAAACATCAGCATTATGATGTATGGGGCTCATTTGCATATTTTGGAATGTATGCTCATTTGAACTGTATGGTGCTCGTCTCCAAGCAACTGCTACAAAAACAGGTCAAGTCAAGTGGCTTTTATTGTCATTTTAACCACGTGCAGAGGTACTGTACAGAGTGAAATGAGACCGCGTTCCTCCGAGACCCTGGTGCTATATATGACATATACGGACAAACCCAGGACTACATAAAGTGCAGTGTGCATAAATTGCAAAAATAAACAAGACAAAACAGTGCAAAACTAGACAGAACAGGACGATACAGACACAAGACAATGGAAATGTGCAAAATGCTGAGTATTGTGCAAAAGTAACTTGGTGTCTGTATGTATGTGTATGAGTGTGAGATACTGCAGATAAGTGCTTGGTAGTGACATGTGTGAAGGTGTGCGTGTGCCAGTGCAGTCACTGAGTGTTCAGGGGTCTGACGGCTTGTGGGAAGAAACTTTTCCGTAGTTTGGTAGCGAGGGCCCGGATGTTCTGGGACCTCTTTCCAGAAGGCAGCAGGGTGAAGAGTGTGTTTGAAGGCTGTGTGGGGTCCTCCAGCAAGCGGGTGTTATAAGGAGGGGAGAGGGACTCCAATGATCTTCTCAGCTGCTCTCACAATCCGTTGTAGGGTACTGCGATCTAATACGCTGCAGTTACCATACCAGACAGTGATGCAGCTACTTAGGATGCTCTTGTTAGTCCCACTGTAAAAGGTGGTGAGAATGGATGGTGGGAGATGGGCTTTCCTCAGCTTCTGCTTGAAGTAGAGACGCTGCTGGGCCTTCTTGGTTATGGAGCTGGTGTTGAGGGAGCAGGAGAGGTTCTCCGCCAGGTGGACACCAAGAAATCTGGTGCTCTTGACGACCTCCACAGAGGATCCATTCATGTTAAGTGGGCAGTGATCCCACTGTGCTCTCCTGAAGTCAACAATCTCTTTTGTTTTGTCCACGTTCACAGACAGGTTGTTGACTCTACACCTCTACAGATGGCCCGCAGTGCAACCCTTCAGCTTCCTACTAGATTCACCTATATACAAATTTAAAGACCTAGGAGACTTACTTCTCGTCACAGAGTTGTAGCATTCACAAGATTTTCAGAAAACTTGAACTCAAGGTCAAGGTCACTGATATTCAAACTGACCCCAGAACTTTAGTAGATGCACCAATGGTATCAATTCAAAATCCTACGCTTCTCGTTCCATTTTTATTTCACTATCTGTAACTAAGACAAATAAACAGTATTTGAGACACAAGTCACTATTAAAGTGGTTAGTGAGACTCCACATCTGATAACAGTATAACACACTGCTTATTTATGTAAAATTGTCATCAATAAATGTGTTCAAAACAGAAGCTACACTGGCTTTAAAAGTTTTTGTTAACTCTGACTACCTGTCTGCTCTTACCTGTTTCTTTTGCTCTCTGCTGTCTTCATCCTCCATCCAACTCTACATTGTATTGTTAGGGATGACATGATGAAACTGAAGGGTGTCTGGGCACCGAAAAAAGAAAAGAAGAGAGACTGGATTAGGCTGCAGCTGGCGTGCCATTCTCTCACTTCAGGATGAGATGCTGTGTCTTCTTACGTTAATCTTGTAAAACAGGATGTAGGCTGAGTGCTGCTGTTCCTCACAAGCTGCAGATCTAGTTGTGTGCAGCACCTGTGCGTCATTATAGGTGAGCCAAGGATGTAGAGTGTGGACTCTCCTCGGGACGGACAGAATTACAGATGCAGCAGCTGTTTCCGATGTATGGAAACCTGACACACAAACAAAAGTTTACAGTATCAGTGTAAAATAATTCATTTTGTCCAGGTTGAGAAGGTGAGCTTTGGTCCTTGTGCACCACGTGTACTCACCTGAAGCCGTCTGTAGTCTGAATTTTATTTTCCATTATTTATCCACCGCCCAAATGTTTCACTGCGCTACTGCAAAAAGATAAAAACACAAACACACAATTAGACACTGAGCACTGGATGTGCATGCATGCATGAGCTTTGAAGTTTAAACTTTTTTTTATCATCAACAATTTTTATTTATTTCATTTTAAACTTCAATAACAGAGCTTAAGGATAACTACATAAATAAATAGTTTAAAAAACAAACAAACAAAAACAAAACACAACAACAAAAAACAAAACAAAGGGAAGTTATCCTATTCTTTCTTCGCACACCAATTCCCACACCACCACTCTGTCATTACTCCTCTGTTCTTCAAGTTACAGAAAGCCAGCTTGTAAAGGGGGACCAAATACAATCATATTGATGCAATTTGTCTAATAAACCATAAGTCACTTTTTCGTAAGACGCCAACTTAGCCATTGTCTTTAGCCACTCTTCATAGGGAGGGGGGGTTCTTTTTCCGCCAATGTCTTAGCAGGACCCGTTTGGCCGTAGTAAGAGCCAAAATAATCCATCTTTTTGTATAACTGGAAAAATCTACAGGGAGTGCAGAATTATTAGGCAAGTTGTATTTCTGAGGAATAATTTTATTATTGAACAACAACCATGTTCTCAATGAACCCAAAAAACTCATTAATATCAAAGCTGAATGTTTTTGGAAGTAGTTTTTGTTTTTAGTTTGAGCTATTTTAGGGGGATATCTGTGTGTGCAGGTGACTATTACTGTGCATAATTATTAGGCAACTTAACAAAAAACAAATATATACCCATTTCAATTATTTATTTTTACCAGTGAAACCAATATAACATCTCCACATTCACAAATATACATTTCTGACATTCAAAAACAAAACAACAACAAATCAGTGACCAATATAGCCACCTTTCTTTGCAAGGACACTCAAAAGCCTGCCATCCATGGATTCTGTCAGTGTTTTGATCTGTTCACCATCAACATTGCGTGCAGCAGCAACCACAGCCTCCCAGACACTGTTCAGAGAGGTGTACTGTTTTCCCTCCTTGTAAATCTCACATTTGATGATGGACCACAGGTTCTCAATGGGGTTCAGATCAGGTGAACAAGGTGGCCATGTCATTAGTTTTTCTTCTTTTATACCCTTTCTTGCCAGCCACGCTGTGGAGTACTTGGACGCGTGTGATGGAGCATTGTCCTGCATGGAAATCATGTTTTTCTTGAAGGATGCAGAAGAAGGTGTCTTCCAGAAACTGGCAGTAGGACTGGGAGTTGAGCTTGACTCCATCCTCAACCCGAAAAGGCCCCACAAGCTCATCTTTGATGATACCAGCCCAAACCAGTACTCCACCTCCACCTTGCTGGCATCTGAGTCGGATTGAGCTCTCTGCCCTTTACCAATCCAGCCACGGGCCCATCCATCTGGCCCATCAAGACTCACTCTCATGTCATCAGTCCATAAAACCTTAGAAAAATCAATCTTGAGATGTTTCTTGGCCCAGTCTTGACGTTTCAGCTTGTGTGTCTTGTTCAGTGGTGGTCGTCTTTCAGCCTTTCTTACCTTGGCCATGTCTCTGAGTATTGCACACCTTGTGCTTTTGGGCACTCCAGTGATGTTGCAGCTCTGAAATATGGCCAAACTGGTGGCAAGTGGCATCTTGGCAGCTGCACGCTTGACTTTTCTCAGTTCATGGGCAGTTATTTTGCGCCTTGGTTTTTCCACACGCTTCTTGCGACCCTGTTGACTATTTTGAATGAAACGCTTGATTGTTCGATGATCACGCTTCAGAAGCTTTGCAATTTTGAGACTGCTGCATCCCTCTGCAAGATATCTCACTATTTTTGACTTTTCTGAGCCTGTCAAGTCCTTCTTTTGACCCATTTTGCCAAAGGAAAGGACGTTGCCTAATAATTATGCACACCTGATATAGGGTGTTGATGTCATTAGACCACACCCCTTCTCATTACAGAGATGCACATCACCTAATATGCTTAATTGGTAGTAGGCTTTCGAGCCTATACAGCTTGGAGTAAGACAACATGCATGAAGAGGATGATGTGGACAAAATACTCATTTGCCTAATAATTCTGCACTCCCTGTACATCAGAAATTTCTGTGGTTATACCAAGTATGGACTGTTTTGGTGAGATAACAAATCTCCTTTTTAAAACACTGAAAATTACCTCCATTATATTTTCCCACCAATCCCGAAGTGCCGAACAGCTCCATAAGATATGTAAAATCAAAGCATTTTGACCATCACATCTCCAACATTCGTCCGTAGAGGCCAGGTTCCATTTATACAATTGTTGCGGTGTTCGATGCCACCTATGGATTATCTTAAATTGAATCAATCTACTGCCTGTTTCTTTATACATAGTATTAATATTTTGAAAACATGAATCCCATTCAACTGAAGATATGTCCAATGCCATGCCCTGGGCCCAGTAGCCCTTAACTTTAAGGAGAGGGTCAGCTGACCGTTCTTGCAATAAGTGATAAATCTTAGAGGTAATGCCTTTACCCAAGGATGATCTTGAGAGCAGGACTTCCACAGGGCTGCCCACAGGACAACTCAAAGGGGTTCCCAGCCACTTCGATAATGAACTATGTATTTGGACATATCTCCAGAATTGATTACGCTGCAACTTATATAACTCCACAATTTTATCAAAGCTTAAAAAACATTTAGTCCCACAGTCAAATAAATCTGATACATTAAGGATGCCTGCTTTACGGCACTGTAACCAGTCAACCGATGTCCCTCCAATTAAAATTATTTTATTACTCCATAAGGTTGCCGAAGGTGATTTAATAAAGTCCCAGCGACCTGCCCTATGTAATTTAAACCACAGTATCTTTGCAATTATAGGATGGGTAGTTTTATGACTGGTATCAAACAGCTCCCTCCAAGGAGAAATACCGCCATTAACTTCCGTCTCTATATGGGACCAGATGGGTTTAACTGGTGCAGTAGGTAACCAAGCTCTAAGTTGTTTCACGTTCATCACCCAATAATACCATTGGAAATTAGGCAATGAAAAACCTCCTTGTTTTGCACTCGCTTGAAGTTTCTTAATACTTAAACGATGTGGTGAGCTATCCCAAAGAAACTGCCGCATTAAAAAGTCTAGATCTTTGAAATACTTATCTGGAATGTGTAATGGAATATTAGATAAAATATAAAAGATCATGGGTGCAGTCATCATCTTAATACAACTAATTTTACCCCATATTGTGAGACACACTCTGGACCATCTACCAAATTCCATTTTTATCCTTTCAAACATTGGCTCCATATTTGCTCGAACCATCTTAGTGTAATCCGAGGTAATTTGTATCCCCAAATACCTCAAACCATTCACGGACCACAGAAACTCCCTGTCACGGCGAGTGAGATAAGCCGTATAAAAATAATAAATGAGGATCCAATCGCAGGCAGTAGTGGAGGAGTGAAGGTGGTTTATTGGACACGAAATAAATATAGACAAACAGCAAATGGAGCACAAACTAAACTAGACTGGAGACAACTAAACTACTGAATACGAACCGGAACTCAAACATGAAGCAAGGTGGACGACGGTACAAGATGGTGACGGCAGGGAACACACGGATGAAACATGGTGGAAAACACAGACAGACCAGCAACTACAATGACAGAGGACACGACTTAAATACACACAGAGAAACACAGGGGAATTACACACAGGTGGTGGACAAAGCTGGGAATAATCAACAAGACTAGACAGAGGTAAAACTGAACACACTCACATGGGACGCAGACCTTCACAATAAAACAGGAAACGAGAACACTACACCAAGACGCAGACCTGACACTGAGAGACAGACAGAATGACACATGGAACCTGAACTAAACTAAACGTGAGATACAACCGAGAACAAATCCTTAAACATGAATAAACAGAAACATAGAATTCTAATAATAATAATAATAATAATAATAATAATAGGGCAGCACGGTGGCACGGTGGTTAGCACTGTTGCCGCACAGCAAGAAGGTCCTGAGTTCAATTCCAACATCAGGCCGGGGTCTTTCTGTGTGGAGTTTGCATGTTCTCCCCGTGTTTGCGTGGGTTCTCTCCGGGTACTCCGGCTTCCTCCCACCGTCCAAAGACATGCAGCTTGTGGGGATAGGTTAATTGGATAATCCAAATTGTCACTAGGTATGAATGTGAGTGCGAATGGTTGTCTGTCCCTGTGTGTTGGCCCTGCGACAGACTGGCGACCTGTCCAGGGTGTACCCCGCCTCTCGCCCTATGACAGCTGGGATAGGCTCCAGCGCCCCCCGCGACCCTGAAAAGGACAAGCGGAAGCGAATGGATGGATGGATGGATGGAATAATAATAATAATAATAATAATAATAATAATCATAACGCCCAAAACCACAACAAACATTCAAAAATAAACTAATCAATCAAAACTCAAAATACTGGGTCGAAACTGACCCAGAACCATGACAGTACCCCCCCCCCCCACCTCCAAGGGCTGGCCCCCGACAGCCCCAAACAAAAAGACAGCAACAAAACAGAGCACCAGACCAGGGTGGGTGGAGGGGGTCAAGGAAGGAGGGTACGAAACCAAAAACAAGGGGCTGAAGCCCAACCAGATGAAGGCGGAGGTGAAGCCGGACCAAACGAAGACGAGGCAGGGCCAGACGAAGGCGGAGCCGGACCAGATGAAGGCCAAAACCAGTCCAAAAACACAAGAAAACAGTCCACGAAAACAGATCAAAAATAAAACCAAACTAGAGCTCAACAAGAGTCTAAGAAAAGTTCAGGGGGTCGACAACACAAGGACCAAGACAGTTCTGGAGGCCGGCCGTGCACACGGCAACGGCGGCGACGGGCAAACAGTTCTGGAGGCCGACCGTGCACACGGCAACGGCGGTGATGGGCAAACAGTTCTGGAGGCCGACCACTTGGAAGGCAGTGGCGGCCACTGAGCAGGTCCGGAGGTCGGCCGCGATGCCAGCGGCGGCGACGAACTCTTTCCGGAGGCCGTCCCCGAAGGCCATGATGCCAACTTAGAGGCCCGGAAAACGGCCGGCAGAGGCGAGGCAGAACGGGTCGAGCTGGCTCTGATGGCGGTGTGGCAACCGCAGGACCAGACGAGGCAGGACCAGACGAAGACGAGGCAGGACCAGACGAAGGCGGAGCTGAAGCCGGACCAGATGAAGGCGGAGCTGAAGCCGGACCAAACGAAGACGAGGCAGGGCCAGACGAAGGCGGAGCCGGACCAGATGAAGGCACGGAGGCTGGACCAGGCGTGGATGAAGGCACGGCAGCGGGACGGCTGCGGAACCAGACAGTGGTGATGCTGCAGGCAGTGATGCTGCAGGAGGTGATGTGGATGCAGGCAACGGTGTAGAAGCCACAGGGGATGATTCAGCAGGTGGTGGCTAAACAAACTTCCCCGGACCGTCAGCAGACGTGAGGATGTGCTTGCTGGGTCCTCCAGGACCCCCAGCAGACGAGGCATGGTGCTGGGTGGGCTCCTCAGACCCACCATCTGACTTGGCTTGAGGCTGGACGGGCAACTCGGGCCCCCCAGCTGACGACAGTTGAGGCTGGCTGGGTTCTCCCGAACCCCCAGCTGACGACACTTGAGGCTGGCTGGGCTCCTCAGGCCCTCCAGCCGACGAGGCAGGATGCTGGCTGGGTTCACCTGAACCCCCAGCTAACATGGCTTGAGACTGGACGGGCCCCTCTGGCCCTCCAGTGGAAACAGACACTGAAGCAGCAGGCACGGAGACCTCTGCCAGTGTGGACACTGGCTGGGACTGAGCAGCACAGTGGCTAGACTCAGGCAGCAACAGTGGGATGCAGTCCTCAGAGGGCTGAAAGTGTTCCCCAATACACTCAGCAGAGGACGGAGGCGGACGGGTGAACTCACTTGAACTCTCAGGGGGTGCTGAGAGCTGAGACTGTTCTGGTGAGTTCTCCGGTGAGGCTGCTGGCGCTGGCGTCTTGACCTCTAGGGGTCCAGAGTTGGCTGGTGACTGACACCCAGCCTCTGGGGAGGCCCTAGAGGGAGCAACTGTCTCTGACATGGCCAGCTTAAGAGAACCAGCAGATATTGTGGTGAAGTGTGTTCCCTGCTTTGAATGAGATAGTGAGGATGGTGGCTGAGTAAACGAGCGGACAGACAGCTGAACTGGTGGCGACAGAGCAATAGGCAGCGAAGCGGCTACAGAGTGACCTACAGGTAGCGGAGACGACTGTAGTGGAGTTGTAATAAGTGGTGGAGTGGGTGACTGAACTGAGGGCAGCGCGGCTGCTGACTGAACTGAGGGCAGCGCGGCTGCTGACTGAACTGAGGGCAGCATTACAGGCCTGGCATTTGACTGGGATGGAAGTGAGGATGGGACAATGGAGCGGACACGGTCATAAACATGGAACGAGGGTTCAGAACAGGCAGTCTTAGAAGCTATGGCCATGGGTGAGAAATCATTGTTATCCTCAGTAGAAACACAAAAAATTGCGGTAGCGGCGGGGGGGTGTAGGTGAAGCTCGTGGAGAACGAAACTCTGCACGAGCGGATGCAGAGAGTCCAATAGCCAGGGATAACCGGAAATAAGGTGTTGTAGGTTGGCTTCCACAGTGTAAAGAGAGGCGTCTCCCTCATGGTCTAACCACTGGTTAATTAATCTAGAAGCAGAGTCGATAACGGCCTCCCGAAGCTCCCTGGGTGGACTGAATGCCGCTGGATCCATAGCTGGCTGGTGCGTACTGTCACGGCGAGTGAGATAAGCCGTATAAAAATAATAAATGAGGATCAATCGCAGGCAGTAGTGGAGGAGTGAAGGTGGTTTATTGGACACGAAATAAATATAGACAAACAGCAAATGGAGCACAAACTAAACTAGACTGGAGACAACTAAACTACTGAATACGAACCGGAACTCAAACATGAAGCAAGGTGGACGACGGTACAAGATGGTGACGGCAGGGAACACACGGATGAAACATGGTGGAAAACACAGACGGACCAGCAACTACAATGACAGAGGACACGACTTAAATACACACAGAGAAACACAGGGGAATTACACACAGGTGGTGGACACATCTGGGAATAATCAACAAGACGAAACAGAGGTAAAACTGAACACACTCACATGGGACGCAGACCTTCACAATAAAACAGGAAACGAGAACACTACACCAAGACGCAGACCTGACACTGAGAGACAGACAGAATGACACATGGAACCTGAACTAAACTAAACGTGAGATACAACCGAGAACAAATCCTTAAACATGAATAAACAGAAACATAGAATTCTAATAATAATAATAATAATAATAATACTCATAGCGCCCAAAACCACAACAAACATTCAAAAATAAACTAATCAATCAAAACTCAAAATACTGGGTCGAAACTGACCCAGAACCATGACACTCCCAACTGTTTAAATAAAGTATGGGGGCAGTGTCCTGACATAGGCATTGCCTCTGATTTATCCCAGTTGACGCGATACCCTGAAAGCAGCGTAAAGCTTTCTATACATTCTAATAGGGCTGGAATTGACTTCCCAGGCTGGGTCATAAGTAACAACACATCATCTGTATATAATAGAAGCTTATGTTGACTATTACCCATCGAAATTTCAAATATATTTACATTATTTCTCAGTTTTTGTGCCAAAGGCTCTATAGCAATTACAAAAAGACCGGGGCTAAGGGGACAACCCATTTTTGTGGATCTCAGTAAAAGGAATAGGTCTGATATGAGCCCATTCGTCAATACTCGCGCTGAAGGCGAATCATATAATATCTTTATCCACCTAATAAAATTGTCACCAAAACCAAACTTTTCTAATGTCTTAAACAGATAATCCCACTCAACACAATCAAAAGCTTGTGCAGCATCCAGCGATAGGGCCACTGTTGGATATACTGAATCATATACATAATTTTGCAAATTAACCAACCGCCTAATATTATCTGAACCATAGCGGTTTGGAACAAAACCAGATTGGTCTGCATGAATTATTTTCGCCATTACTACTTTTAATCGACCCGCTAAGACCTTTGCCAAGATTTTTTGGTCAGAATTCAGCAAAGATATGGGGCGGTAACCACTTGGGTCTAAAGGGTCTTTCCCAGTTTTAAGAATAAATGTTATAAGTCCAGAGTGCATTGACTGAGGTAATGAGCCTACTTTGAACGCCTCATTATAAACATCGAGCAACAGGGGACTTAACATATCCTCAAATGCTCTATAGAAATCCAATGGTAACCCATCTAATCCTGGAGCTTTATTAAGTGGCATACTGTTAATTGCACGGGTAATCTCCTCCACTGTAATTGGAGCATCTATAATCTGCTGGTCAGTAGTAGAAAGCTGTGGCAGGTTTAAATCAGTAAAGAATGCTTCGAATTTCTGTTCATCTAAACTCCCTTGTGTAGAATAAAGATTATTGTAAAAGGCCCTGAATCCATCATTTATATGTCTAAAAGAAGTTAAAATAACCCCATCTGATTGTCGTATGCCTGGGATATGGTTCATACTGTCTTTCTGTTTAAGACGGTATGCTAATAAACGACTCGGCTTTTCTCCCATTTCCCAATATGCTTGATTAATGCGAAATAAAGCGTATTCTGCCTTTCTGTTGTACAGTACATTCAACTTATATTTAACTTTAACAATTTTATTCAACGTAACTCTGTCTTTTGTATGGGAATGTACTGCCTCAAGTGCCTTTAATTTGGCTTCTAACGTAATGATATTCTTGTTAGCTGCCTTCTTTTTAAAGGAAGCGTAAGAAATTGTCCTCCGCCTTAAGTATGCCTTCATAGCATCTGTCAATGGAAAATTGTATTTAGTAGTCAGTATAATCTTTTAGTGATATAAGTTTGCATATGGTAGAATACTGCTTGTAGTTATTTGTATTAGGAAATATTTAACCATGTATGCTTAGAGGCATATAATTAATTGTGTAGTGACAGGATGTGTGATCTCTAACAGGCTGCAGGCTTGGTGTGCACCCCAGGAATGCACCCCCACGTCCTGGGAGCATGAGAGGTTGCACCTTGTTTTATTGTTTTAACATAGCTGTCTGTTTTAGTCTAAGTGCCTTTTGTTTAGATGAACTGCTGGACTTCCCCACCGTGTTATCTAGGGTGAACCATCTAGGGTGGGGGAGACTACCCTCTTTGTGACCAAGGATGTACCTTTTGTTCTTTTATGTATATGACCCTTTGACAAGCAGTAACACACACACACACACTGAAGTATAAAATAAAGACAAGGGCAAAGCTCAGCGCGAGTCTCAGTCTGGAGGCTGCCCTTGCTAGCAAGAAGTTCTGTGTGTTTCTCTTCTCTGAGTCTTTACTGAAGAAGTGTTTTAGAATATTTTCCCTAACAGCATCCCACCAAGTAGCCAATGTAGTGTCCTCTCGATTATTTGTCTGTTTGTAAAATTGTATTTCATCGCTTATCAATTTAATAAACCCAGAGTCTTTAATTAAGGACACATTTAGTATTTAGTATTAGTATTTATTTATTTATTGTCATTGTCAAGAACAATGAAATTGCGTTTGGGGCTTCCATACAACCCAAAAAAAAGAAGAAAATAATAAATACCCCTTAAAACCCAAGTGTACATATTTAACCCAGTGTGACTCCAATGCAATAAGACAATCCTTAGCAATAATGTTCGTAGAAATTCAGACAAAGACCTGAGAAACATGACAAAATACAACAATGCAACCCATTCAATATTATTGTACTGTGAGATATGATATCAGATATGATAGTTATCTATTTAAGAAAGAGGGGGGGGGGGGGGGCAGGAGGGGGAAGAGAATAAAGATATGATGCACCAATGCAGACCAGTTCATTCCTATCTGCGGCTTTGAGGAATCTGTAAAATATTTTCAAGACATAGAAAAATTGGCACATGGTCCGAGAATACTATATTAGATTAGATTAGATTAGATAGAACTTTATTAATCCCTCGGGTGGGTTCCTCTGGGAAATTCGATTTCCAAAAAAGCACAGCACCGACAGAAGTTACAGAGTTACAGAATATTTTATATATATATATATATATATATAATACACACACACACACACACACACACACACACATATATATATATATAAATACAGAGACAATATAAATAAAATATACGAAGGGGATAAATAGAATAAATAGGAATAAAAATAAAAATACAAGTGAATTGCACATTTCAAGAATTGCACATTTCAAGTATTGAGTCTATTGCACCGTTGACTATTTACAAAAGTATTGCACAAAAGGTATTGCACAGTGAGGTGAAGAGGCACTACAGCTTAGTTACCAATACTTGAATCTATAGAGTTATTCACTAAGGCTTCAGAAATAAGAAAGTAGTCGATTCTAGTATAAACATTATGAGGCGGAGAGTAAAAGGAATATTCCCTGCCTTCTGGATGCATTGTCCGCCAAATATCATTCAGACCTAAACCTGAGGTCATCTGCCTTATGGCAACTACAGATTTACTCTCTGTGCCTGTCCTAGGAAGCGATCTATCTAGGTCTTGATCCAGTATTTGATTAAAATCTCCTCCTACCACTATTTGTGCACCTTCTAATTCCAAAAGATACTGTGACAGGTTATGAAAAAAGGTGAGTATGTCCGCATTAGGTGCATAGATATTACATAAAATTATTGGTGTGTCCAGTAGTTGTCCATAAACCAATATAAATCTACCTTCCTTATCTGTTATTACTTTTGTTTCAGTAAAGCTAACTGCTTTATGAATCAGAACCGACACTCCCCTACTTTTACCAGTTCCAGGACTGGAAAAGACTTTACCTACCCAGGAACATTTAAGTTTTAAGGCTTCTGACTTACACGTGTGCATTTCTTGAATAAAGGCTATATCAACTCTTGATAATGTAACACACGATACTTTACCACTACTGAATGTAGAGAAAGTTAGGATCTTAGGCTTATGGTGTCTAGGAATCGACTAAGGCGCGAATGACACACAGCTCAAAGAACAGTCAACATTTATTCAAAACAAACCAAAAACAGTCATTCAACAGTTCACAACAGTTCCAATTGTCCATATTTGTCAGTCTGTGTATTCAGTTTTAGAGTTCAGAGTTCAGTGTTCAGAGTTCTTTTCAGTCTTTTCAGTTCAGGTGTGTGAGTATAGTGTTAATGTTAGTAGTACTACCCGGGTAGCGTATTGTTCTGAGATCTCATAAGCTTATCTGTCAAGAAGTCACGCAGTTGTCACTTTAAGTAGGCTGGAAATCTTTCCTGCATCGCAGCTGGGGATCCGGAATCCTGGCTCGCAACTTTAGACTCCAACAAAAAAACCAACCTGCACAGGGCAGTGAACATATTTTACATGAATATCATATAACAACTTAATCAACACTAGTGACCAAATGTCTCTCACTCTTTGTATATAACGACTTAATGCAATCAATAATAAAATTAATCAAAGAACCTTAAAACAATTTCCACATCATACAAATTTAACTCAAATCTCATATTTTGTGAACAGCAGTCACATCAATCCAATGAATTGAGAGAATGTACATTACTGATGCACGAGGAAAGTACAAAACGTGGTCGCAGTACTATTTAGCCAAAGACTGCTCATATTTATCATCTCATTACAATAAATAAAACTTACCTACTAGCTTCCAAAGAAATATTTCCGATTGGTTTAAAACATTTACAAGTGAAGAAATAAAAAGATAATACAGCACTTAAAAGGAACACATGAAATTTACATTATACTAAGCTAATGATTAGCTGACGATTAGCTTGCTATGCTAGCGCAGTTAGTCAACTCACCGGAAATGAACAAAAAACACAAAAACAGAGGTACATCAGCATCAACAAGCGGAAAAGTAAAATCCAATTTGTGTCTTCACACACAACCTTTTTCTTGAACAAGGATTAAAGAAAAACTCGGTGAGTAGCTCCGACCAGCATATGTAGCCTTAGCGCTATTCTCCTTCTCTACAGTTCTCAACTCAAGTTCACAAGCACTAAACAATCTCATAGTGCCACCTACTGACCTTCTTTGGGAACAGCAGTTCATTTTCATGAGGCAAATTTTAGGTGGGTTACAATAACTTTAGATATGTTAATATTTTCTTCCTCTTAATCCCGTTATTCAACCCCTTAACATTCCAGCTGGCTATTTTGAAATCTGTCTGTCTATCCATGTTATATGTTGTCTCCTTGACCTGGAGACAACATATAAGATGACACCGCCATGGACCTCAACCTGCAGGCTTTGTGTTACCTGTTTCTTTATACAGGAGCATGTAGGGGTGGACTGCCTTTTTATTTGATTACCCTTTTCTCATGTTTTTCTTAGTTAGGGACATTTTGGGGGACGTTATACTCTTACTTGTTAAACACATGCTCCCATCCACTCTCTTGGTCCAGAAGCTCCATAATCCAAGTGTCCCAACTCAGGTCTGATGGCCTTTTTTCAGTTGTGTTTTTAACCTCTTGGGAACTTTCACTACATTCCTTACTTGATGCAGAAAGAAGAAACGAGTCAGGGATGCATAGCAAGCACAACAAGACACCAGCAGCCCAGACCTTTCACCAACTGAAGACATTTGCAGCACCATAAAACATGACAGAGAAGAGCTGGGACTATGTGAAAGGGTGAAGTGCTGCAGTCAAGTTGCAATGGTCCTATCTTTTATACAGTCTATGGTTCACTCTATTAAGATGTGATTATTTCCAAGGTCCATTTAGTTTTAGTTAGCTGAAGCTAAACCAGAAGTTAAAACGAGATGGTGAAAAACATTTTTAGTTAATGTTACGACTGTTGTCGTAATGTTGTCTCATATGTAAATCTGAGTGTGCAGGTGCCTTTCCGTGATTGGTGCATCCATGGGACAGCCCATACAGATTGGCTAATGACCTGGAGACAACATATAAGATGACACCGCCATGGACCTCAACCTGCAGGCTTTGTGTTACCCGTCTCTTTATACAGGAGCATGTAGGGGTGGACTGCCTTTTTATTTGATTACCCTTTTCTCATGTTTTTCTTAGTTAGGGAGATAAGACATTGTCATTTGGTTTTATTCTTTTCATAAATAAGTTTTGTACATCCTTTAGATACGGTCCCTTTTGTTTGTTGTTTTGGGGTCCACCCCGAAGCTATAGTTCGCTCCTTTCCTTTGTTAGAATTCAATCACTGTGAAAAAAAATCACCATCAAAATTGTACTGGTTGTGTGATGTGCTGCTTGGGGTCAGACAGGGGTGGATCACCCTTATATTATGGTCTGGCCACCCTTAGAAAGGCCATAACACTAACTAAAATGAAAATTAAAACTAGACTTATAACTGGCTGGTGTCCTTACCAGTGACCTTGGGTCTGAACTGTGGGCTCCTCTTTCCAGGTGTTCGTACTGCCTGAGTGGGACCAAGATGTGCTGTCTTGCCTCTTTTGGGTTTTCTGCATGTTTCTGGCTCAACATGCAAGTATCCACTTCTTGACGTTCGCTGTTGGTTGCAGCCACTTGAGGTTTTTGGGCTCATTTGGGTTCTCAACACTGGGTGACTTTGATGGGAGTGAAAGCATCCTCACAACATAAATCACCACACTACCTGCTTTTGTTTCAGATTTTTTCTTTATCCTTGTTAACATGTTTGGGTACTGGGTTTACCTGTAATGCATTTTGTGCTCCAAAAGCTGTTATTTTGTGCAGCTGTGCTCCAAAAGCTGTTAGCATGACCTTTTTTATCATTAGATTGTGCCACACCAGCATCTGAGAGAAAAGCTTTGAGTTTGATTTTGTGTTTGTGTTTTGCAGGCACTCAGGAGAATAAGTCATGATGTTTCTTGTGTTTGTCATGTTAGTATCTCAGTGCTTGTCAATCACCAGTCAACAGTGTCACCACTGTGAACAACATCCTTCGACTGTTCGAGCCAAAACCTTGGAGAAGTCCCTGCAGCCGCTTCAAAACTCATCACTGAGCTCGATCTCTCTTTTAACACGCTGGAGACAACAATGAAAGATGACTTTCTTTCATATGCTGCTTTGACGGCTTTGTTCGTGAATAACAACAGAATCAAAACCATCCATGAAGAGACATTTCACCCGCTGATTAATTTGGAGAAACTGGACTTCCACAAACCAGTTGGAGACTTTGTCCTCTGGATGGTTTCAGAACCTGATTTCTCTCCACTAGTTCAATCTTTTGGGAAACAAATATACAACACTGGGTCCGGGAAACCTTTTCCTGCCACTGAGGAGCTTGAAGACCCTCCATTTTTGAGGAGCTTTCCTTCAGTCTGTCAGTGAAAGGGATTTTGTTGAACCTTGAAACTGCCGTGACCCTGTCCAAAGACCAGCTGGCCACCTGGCCGGGTCAGTCATGGATATTCACAAATACCCCATAGTACTGGTGGAAAAGACATATTGAGGGAAAATCCATGTTCAGACCATGTTCAGTGTGTCGTGACACTTGCACGATGGAAGAACACACCCACTTGTTGGTGCCAGAAGAGCCACTGAGAAATTATTGTTTTAGCTGGCTCATTACAAGTCGATGGCTGCTCACCTGGAGTAGGATAAAACTCTGGAGCGAATAATTGCCCGATTTTACTGGACAGGAAACTGTTTTAGACTTAGAGCTTTTTATTGTCATTGTGCAGTTTCTTGCACAGTGAAATTGGGTAAGTGGAGAGCATAGAGCCGCTGTATCTGTGCGCACCACCATCTTGCATTTTTTGCATGTTTGGCTGGTGTCACTTTTGGACTTTGCTACCTGTAGCTAAACATTTGCAGCTAAATCATTTATTTAAAAGCAGAAGCTGCAACTGATCGAGGGAATATTTGTCTGAAAACTTAAACTGAACTCCAAGGGTACCATTGCTCCAGCTCACCATCTTTACCTGAGTGAATCAGTTTGTTGAACAATCTAAATGATTCAGAAACTTCTGTGACATCAACTTAACTAAGGCTCATTACAAATTTCACAAAACACTGCTGAATACTTTTAATATTTTTTTATTAGTTATTTTTGTTTTTGTTGTTATTTTGATTTTAATAAAACAAAATAAAATAAAGAATTAAATCATTTCTTTGGTTTTTTTTATTTAATTTATTTTACAAATAAATTAATAATAATATTAATAATAATAACAACAAATTAGTGCTGTCAGCGTTAACGTCATTTTACCTAATGACGTTAACGCTGACAGCACTAATTTGTTGTTCCCAGAGAGCAAGCCAAACACTGGTCCAGAAAAGGACGATCTCTAGTAGATTTTGTTTTAACCTCCTAGGACCTGGTGTCCACATATGTAGACATAACATTTTGGGTTGTCTAGACCAAAATACAAAATTTTGCTCTTCAAAAACCTGATATCCACTTATGAGGGAGGACATGACACTGCCACTGTTCAATCGAAATTTAAAATGAATGTCCTCATATGTGGATCTCATTCTTTTGAGAAACAAAAAAAAGATAGTCCGAATCTGATGTCTTGGTTTTTACCTTCATCGGGTCCCAATCAACCTAAATGGCACAGAGGAATTAAAAATGCATGCCATGAAAGTTCAGGTCTTAGGAGGTTAAAAATGTCCCTGCTGATGAGACCAGTGAATGTGGGGCGACGGTGGCAAGAAAAAACTCCCTCCTGGAGGAAGAAATCTTGGGAGGACCAGGCTCTCTGGCAGGACCCTCCCTCCTGAGGGCAATACTTACCTATACTTGTCCTCCAGTGTGCGATGGTGGGCTGGGACGACTGCTTTTCCTTCTCAGCATGATGATGACCTTAACTTCCTTCCTTCCTTCCATTTCCTGTTTCAGAACTGAGAATGAAGACAAAACTGGTTAACAAGGTAACAGGACATTTAAAAATTCTCTCACTTCAGGATGAGATGCTGTGTCTTCTTACGTTTCTCTTGTAAAACAGGATGTAGGCCGACTGCTGCTGTTCCTGACAAACTGCAGATCCAGTTGTGTGGAGCACCTGTGCGTCATTATAGGTGAGCCAGCGATCTGATGTAGAGTGCTGACTCTCCTCAGGATGGACAGAACTACAGATGTAGTGTCCTGAAATCACATTAAGACAAATGAATCCAACTTCTGGAAGTCAACTGATTCAAGCAAACAGTGATTTTGACTTAGTGCTTCTTAGAACATCAAAAGCTTTTGTGTGTGAGTCCTTCACTGAAAAGTAGCAAGTTTCATTTTCTGTTTGTCACAAGTCTGTTGTTTTACCTGACTCTGTGCCTCCATAATGACTGATGATGCTGCAAAGACTATAACAGCCACCACCCTGAGAAGGAACAAATCCAAAGAGTGTTAGTTTCATAAAGTCTCACATCAGTGCCATAATTAAGCTGATTTGCTGAGGCTACGTCCACACTAATGCGTTTTCGTTTGAAAACGCATCGTTTTCTCTCCGCTTTGACCTCCCGTCCACACCGAGACGGCGTTTTCCTCAAGGAAAAACACAGCATCTTGAAAACGCTCTCGAAAACGCATACATTTCAAAACGGAGTTGTCCCATCGCAGTGTGGACACTCGAAAACGCAGACTTTCTAAAACGATGACGCATTTTGGTCATGTGATGCAGTCATGTGAGCAATTAAACAAAGATAAGCCGAGTGCATTAGACAGCAGTTGTTTTGATTGCTCTCAACTTTGACAGCCCTAAAAAAGATTAATATCAGTTTGTACATGCTCCGGATAGCTTTTCTTCAAATTCTGTAATTCTCACTCACTTTTGCGCATGCGCAGGACTGGAACGTAAGCGTTTTCGGCCGTTTCAATGCAGACGCACAACTATTTGAAAATGACTGAAAACGCCAGTGTGGACACGGAGTTTTCAAATCTATCCGGGCTAGTGTGGACGTAGCCTGAGACGTTCTGCAGTCTGTTTTTACCTGATTGGATGGCACCACCAAGTCCCTCTGCAGCCTGACGGGGTCATCCACCTTCTTAATCTTGTAGGTTTGTGTAAAGCCAAACCTCTTCAGATGCAAGATCAGAACTCTGGCAGAAAAGAAAAAAAACACAAACAAGGTAGAAAATAAGAAGAATGAGTGTCAAACACAAACAGAAGATGGGAGAAAACGACTGCTCAAGTATTGTCTCGAAGAACTCTGATATTTGATGCGCCACAGTTTGGAAACCTGGTCAGTCGATCAATTCTGATGTGACCTTACTCACCTTGGCAGTGTATCAAAAGACGACTTCAGTTCTGAGGCCGTCCCTCCACAATCACAGCGAAATTCTATTTCTTGTTCCTGAGCAACAGCACAGAGAAAACAGGCTTTATGGTAGAAAGAAATCTCAACATATGCACACACACATGCACACAAACACTAACAAAAAAGGTGTGTTAAGATCGCTGATACGACAACTCTATTGGAATTTGTGATCTTACCTTCAAGTATGTCTCTAACATGTTTATAATAGACCCCTCTGGAACAAGGTCTAGAGACAAGCTGGTGAATTCCTCTTGCTGTGATGATTGGTGACCGCAGCTACACATTTCAGGAGTAACGTAGTTAAAGTAAAGATCAGGTACGTGGAAAAGAGGTATATGAAAATATTGCAACCAGCTCTGCGTTTCTGAAAGACAGGCTTACCTCTTGCATGTCCTCATGTTTTCCATTTTAAAAATGTGATGGTCTTCTACTGGGCAGCTATAACTTTGGCCCAGGAGAGCTGCGTTCCTCTCCAGGTGAGGTGCGAGCCTTTTGACCTCATCGAGGAATAATGTTAGGAATTCATGAGCGTCCTGAAAGAAAAGCAGAGAGATTTAAAACAGTACATCAAAATCAGAAGGTAAAGCAAAAAACGAAATGTCCAAATAGCTGACGCACTTTCTGTGCACTGCCGGTGTATTCAGGAGCTTGACTGCTGAATGCCTTCTTAAAAGCTCTTAGGTGGTGATCTTTAAGGCCATAATCTGTTGACTCGTGACAGTCCCTGACATCAATAAGCCTTCTGTAGAAAGGAAGGGTAAACAGACATTTCTGCTGTTAGATCTCTTTGTTCTTCAGGTTTTTGAAGAAAGTAGAAGGTTGACGTAGCGCACCTTAAGAGCTGAGCTTCTGGATCTGTGCTCCACAAAACCCCCTGACGCCTGATGTCTCTTATGAACTCCTCAATGTTGAGGAGGCTCTGCAGGCAGGAGTTCATGTAGCAGGTGTTTCCGATGTTTGGAAACCTGACACACACGCGCAACGTTTACAGTATCAGTGTAAAATAATTCATTTTCTCCACTTTGACAAAGTGAGTCTTTGTGCACCACGTGTACTCACCCGAAGCAGTCTATAGTCCCAGTTTGACTTTCTATTTTTTTCCCACCGCATGCTACACTGCTCCAAAAAGGTAAAAACACAAACACAAAATTAGGAAAGATGTCAAGATTCTGAGCAGTGTATGCGCATGTATGCATGAGCTTTGAAGTTGAAACATTTTGGAGGACGTCCAAAAGTAGTAAAAAAGATGTAAATACACAAGGTGGAAGAAAAATGCCAATAAAAGGGAAATAAAACAGCTCCAACTAAACCACTGCTATAAATATCTCCAGCAGCATTAAAGAGCGGCGCATTTCTTTACCTCTGATGAGACGTAGAAGGAATTTCCTTCTCTGCCACGTTTTGTTTGTGTAATTTCTGTTTAGAAACAAGAAAACCAACATCAGTAATGGCATAAAACAAACATACCAAGGGAGTCTCTCCATGAAAAGTGTCCAGTTAGAAAATTTGGTATTATTTCATATTATTTATCACTTCAGTGAGCTGTCAGCTCATGAAGCAGATATATAGGAATATCTTTAAATAAATTAAAAACAATTTATTCATGCTTTAAAATGAGTTTTAAAGTTTGTCCTATGAAATACAAAATCCTTCATTTGGTTCTGATCAAAATTCAGTTTTTACAGAAATCATCCATCAAACTTCATTAAAAGATTCAAAAATGCTTATTTACCATAAAAAATATTTAGAGAAACATCCTGCAAGTCTCTTCAAACTTACCTTTCTGTGAAAAAAAAAACTTTAAACATCTTTGAACCTAATTTGAGGACATGGATGTGCTAAATTGCTCTTAATTCTTCGCATTTAACTGTGATGAGTAAATGCTTGATGACAGTGACTCTTTCCATAAAACATACCTTCCAGAATTTAAAAAGAAACCAGCGACACTTTTTTTGTGTCTTCACAGTGCTGCTCTCTGCCTCTGCATCGCTGTCAGTTTGCTGCAGAGGACGAACAAACATAAGTTTATTAAAAAAGTAAAGTCACTTTAAATTAACAAGTGCAATTTAAAGAGAATGTGCATTTCATATGTTTCGTGTAAAAGCAAACCGAGGAACAGCAGAGGTGTCTCCATTTTCTCTTCTTCTTTTGACCATTTTCAGCAACACAAGCATCCGGGATGCTGACGAGGACAAAAGTGTAAATGTTATTTTTCAAAGTGGAAATTTTTAACAAGGAGTACATGCTGGAGATTGCAGATAAAAATTAATAACTGTAATGGAACAAAATCATGTATTTTGTACATTTACACTCTACATTTTCAAACGCTAATCTCTGAATCAATAGAAATTATAGACAAGACTAGAAGTAGTAAAAAAGATGTAAATACGAAACACCAATAAAAGGGAAATAAAACAGCTCCAACTAAACCACTGCTATAAATATCTCCAGCAGCATTAAAGAGCGGCGCATTTCTTTACCTCTGATGAGACGTAGAAGGAATTTCCTTCTCTGCCACGTTTTGTTTGTGTGATTTCTGTTTAGAAACAAGAAAAGCAACATCAGTAATGGCATAAAACAAAGTATATGGTAAGAAAATACAATATCCTTCATTTGGATTCAAAATTCAGTTTTTACAGAAATCATCCAAGAAGCTTCCTTAAAAGTTTCAAAAATGCTTATTTACCATAAGAAAACATTCAGAGAAATGTGCTGCGAGTCTCTTCAAACTTACCTTTCTGTGAAAAAGAAGTTTAAACATCTTTGGACTTGATGTGATCGCAGCCAAAATCTCCTCAGCTTTGCAAAAGTTCAACTGAAAACAAGCAGTCAAAGGTTGTATATTTATAAACTTTCAGCATAGAACGTTCATACCCTGAACAGCAAACATCAGCATTATGATGTATGGGGCTCATTTGCATATTTTGGAATGTATGCTCATTTGAACTGTATGGTGCTCGTCTCCAAGCAACTGCTACAAAAACAGGTCAAGTCAAGTGGCTTTTATTGTCATTTTAACCACGTGCAGAGGTACTGTACAGAGTGAAATGAGACCGCGTTCCTCCGAGACCCTGGTGCTATATATGACATATACGGACAAACCCAGGACTACATAAAGTGCAGTGTGCATAAATTGCAAAAATAAACAAGACAAAACAGTGCAAAACTAGACAGAACAGGACGATACAGACACAAGACAATGGAAATGTGCAAAATGCTGAGTATTGTGCAAAAGTAACTTGGTGTCTGTATGTATGTGTATGAGTGTGAGATACTGCAGATAAGTGCTTGGTAGTGACATGTGTGAAGGTGTGCGTGTGCCAGTGCAGTCACTGAGTGTTCAGGGGTCTGACGGCTTGTGGGAAGAAACTTTTCCGTAGTTTGGTAGCGAGGGCCCGGATGTTCTGGGACCTCTTTCCAGAAGGCAGCAGGGTGAAGAGTGTGTTTGAAGGCTGTGTGGGGTCCTCCAGCAAGCGGGTGTTATAAGGAGGGGAGAGGGACTCCAATGATCTTCTCAGCTGCTCTCACAATCCGTTGTAGGGTACTGCGATCTAATACGCTGCAGTTACCATACCAGACAGTGATGCAGCTACTTAGGATGCTCTTGTTAGTCCCACTGTAAAAGGTGGTGAGAATGGATGGTGGGAGATGGGCTTTCCTCAGCTTCTGCTTGAAGTAGAGACGCTGCTGGGCCTTCTTGGTTATGGAGCTGGTGTTGAGGGAGCAGGAGAGGTTCTCCGCCAGGTGGACACCAAGAAATCTGGTGCTCTTGACGACCTCCACAGAGGATCCATTCATGTTAAGTGGGCAGTGATCCCACTGTGCTCTCCTGAAGTCAACAATCTCTTTTGTTTTGTCCACGTTCACAGACAGGTTGTTGACTCTACACCTCTACAGATGGCCCGCAGTGCAACCCTTCAGCTTCCTACTAGATTCACCTATATACAAATTTAAAGACCTAGGAGACTTACTTCTCGTCACAGAGTTGTAGCATTCACAAGATTTTCAGAAAACTTGAACTCAAGGTCAAGGTCACTGATATTCAAACTGACCCCAGAACTTTAGTAGATGCACCAATGGTATCAATTCAAAATCCTACGCTTCTCGTTCCATTTTTATTTCACTATCTGTAACTAAGACAAATAAACAGTATTTGAGACACAAGTCACTATTAAAGTGGTTCGTGAGACTCCACATCTGATAACAGTATAACACACTGCTTATTTATGTAAAATTGTCATCAATAAATGTGTTCAAAACAGAAGCTACACTGGCTTTAAAAGTTTTTGTTAACTCTGACTACCTGTCTGCTCTTACCTGTTTCTTTTGCTCTCTGCTGTCTTCATCCTCCATCCAACTCTACATTGTATTGTTAGGGATGACATGATGAAACTGAAGGGTGTCTGGGCACCGAAAAAAGAAAAGAAGAGAGATTGGATTAGGCTGCAGCTGGCGTGCCATTCTCTCACTTCAGGATGAGATGCTGTGTCTTCTTACGTTAATCTTGTAAAACAGGATGTAGGCTGAGTGCTGCTGTTCCTCACAAGCTGCAGATCCAGTTGTGTGCAGCACCTGTGCGTCATTATAGGTGAGCCAAGGATCTGATGTAGAGTGTGGACTCTCCTCGGGACGGACAGAATTACAGATGCAGCAGCTGTTTCCGATGTATGGAAACCTGACACACAAACAAAAGTTTACAGTATCAGTGTAAAATAATTCATTTTGTCCAGGTTGAGAAGGTGAGCTTTGGTCCTTGTGCACCACGTGTACTCACCTGAAGCTGTCTGTAGTCTGAATTTTATTTTCCATTATTTATCCACCGCCCAAATGTTTCACTGCGCTACTGCAAAAAGGTAAAAACACAAACACACAATTAGACACTGAGCACTGGATGTGCATGCATGCATGAGCTTTGAAGTTTAAACTTTTTTTATCATCAACAATTTTTATTTATTTCATTTTAAACTTCAATAACAGAGCTTAAGGATAACTACATAAATAAATAGTTTAAAAACAAACAAACAAAAACAACACAACAACAACAAAAAACAAAACAAAGGGAAGTTATCCTATTCTTTCTTCGCACACCAATTCCCACACCACCACTCTGTCATTACTCCTCTGTTCTTCAAGTTACAGAAAGCCAGCTTGTAAAGGGGGACCAAATACAATCATATTGATGCAATTTGTCTAAAAGGTTATTAAGAATGCAAAGCTGCAATTTGTGCCGTCAAACCCCAATGTTAAGACGTCGTCGCATGCTAAAGTCAGTGACCATGGCTATGCTAGCACTGAAGCTGCCAACATGGGCTTAACCCTTGTGCTCCCCTTCGGGGCAGCTCCGGACCCCGGGGGTCCCAGAGTACCCCTGGGTCGCATTTCACAGGCCGCGCATCAGGGTTGGCTCCCGCGCCCCGTACACCCACGTTTCCCTCCCTGGATGCCACTCCCGTTTCAATTTTTCTCCTAGTTTCAGGCAGGCTCTATCATGTTCGTCCATGGGAGGCCGCTGTTAATTGGGACACGGCCTACGTCAGCTGCTGTTGAAATCAGGTGATAGACTATGAGCACGTTAAAAAAAAACAAAAAAAAACTATGTGCACGTTAGCATATGCTACTTCCAGTGCGGAAACTCCTGTGGGGAGCTTTGTTTCCGGTGTCCTAGTCGCGCTTTGTTTACGGTCCAAAACAAGTTTAGCAAATGAATGAATCAAGCCGCGATTTACATTTCTATAGATGTCTTGGGCATTTACCCAATATATCTGTAAATGATCTTCATCGACTTGTTGATTTTTTCCCCCGCGCCTCAGAGCAAAAGAGAAAAGGGATTCAAATGTTATATTTCTCAGTATCTGTAAACAGTTGTCCCTCGTTTATCGTGGGTGTTATGTTCTAAAAATAAGCAGCGATAGGTGAAATCAAGTCGCCAATTTTATTTTTTGACAGTGCAAAACGTTTCGTCGACATCCACTGCACTTCAGAGTCACACTGCTAGTGATCGATGCAGCGATTCTGTACTGTACAGGAGAGACGTCACGGAGGAGATCGTCTGCAGCGATCAGGACACAAGGTGACGTAAAAAAAAAAAGCATGCAAACTTGCGCTAAAAAATCTGCGAAACAGCGAGGTGAAAGGTGAACCACGTTATAGCGAGGGACCACTGTAATTTGGAAGGTAAGTCACAACATACCCTTCGTAAATACTAATGTATAGAAACCCTTACCAGCAATCGTTCATTTTTTGTGTGGCTTTTTTTCACGGTTTGTTAACATGTTGTGTAGGTGTGTACTTGACTAGCTGATATTAACATAACGGGGGAAACATCTGGTTTGACTATTCTTCACCTGTAGTTTGAATGCTGAACATTTGCCTGTTTAAATCACAAGACCAGTCACTATACAGAGATGTGCTTCTGAATGTGGACGATGTGTCTTCTGCTGCAGTGATGCAGTTCTGCTTGTGTTGAGTGACGTAAACAACTGATCGATCTAAACTCTTTAAATTGATCATTAGATTTTTTATGACACAACAGCAGTGAGTGTTCCCACCTTCTGCTCTTTGTAACTTAACGCGATCTTTCCGTTTTCGAGTTTTGGACATGATTTTGGAGTAAATCTTCGTAGTAGCGATTGACCGCAAAGTAAAACTATCGGAAATGTACAACCCTACATCCGGTCTCAAACCAGTAATTTACTTTACTTTACTGATTACTTATTTTCAAAAGTAATTAGTTACTAAGTTACGTTTTAAAAACATGATTTACAACCTGAATAGGTAATAAAGCGATAGATCTTTCAGCCCAATTCTACTTTTTCTGCATAATCCATCATATAAAATGTAATCAAATGAAAAAGTCTCTTTTTAAAACTAGTTTATAATGCCAGATATGTGGTCAAGGTGTCACTTCGTTGCCGCCTTGAGTTGAATGGGAATGATCTTATCACTCCTGTGTTTGACATACTGAGATCTAACTTCAGCGACTTGACATATTCCAGCCTGCCCATGAAAGATTTCTACAGTACTGTGCCACGACCAGGTGAGAATGCCATGGATTACTGGATCCAGTTGAACAAGTCCATTGACGCTGCTGATGAGTGTCTCCGCAGGCGTGGCAAACTGGTAGAGGACCCCAGTGGTGAGGTTGTTTCGATGTTCATTAATCACTGTCCTGATCACAGTCTTGCCTTGTCTTTTCAACTGAAGGCTCCTGAGGAATGGACTGCGGCTGAGGTTCAGAACCGTCTGGACAACTATGTGAGGAAAGTAAGACAGTCTAGTGTTTTGTCTCATAATACAGCATGTCTGTCCATCCCACATCTGAGCCCTGTTACTGTTAACAGCCAGCCCCACTCCAGTAGTGCTCAAGCAGTCCCAGTAACACATGAGCCAGCCTCGTACCCTATGCCCTCTGTTCCCTCTGCAGACACATGTCAGCCTCTCTCTTCTGGTGACATGGTAAGTGTGCAGCAGCCCTCGGCTTGTCCTCCCTCGACTCCTCATGTCATGCTCCAATCTTTGCCAGTTTCCGGCCCTCCTCCAGCTGAGCCAGATGTTCAACAGATGGTAGCACTGTTTGACAAGGTTCTGTCCATGTGCACTGCATCACTGGTCCTAGGTGCCCACAACCCACGGGTCATTCCCATGGGCACCGCAGTGCTTATCGTGCTTCTTGCAGAGTGTGTGGCTCACATGAACACACAACCCATTTGCATTGTAGGCTGTACAAGCTATGCCACAGCCGCTTTGACCCTGGACACATGAGGCGTGAATGCCCACAGTTGCGCCAGAAACAAAGCATTTCAGTCCCTCCTCCCACCAATGCTGCTTTAAACTAGCCAGCCCATGTAACGAGAGGGGTAGCATGGGCAGTGTTAATGAAACCCTCACAAATGTAACAGATCCAGAAACCATATATGTTAACTGCTGTAGTGGCCTCTCTGATGAGAAGACTGTTATTATGGGTTCACAAAGAGTTGGCAGGGCTAGTGAGTTGTTTTACACCCCAGTGTCCGTCAGTGGCCGGTGGTCCTTAACAGGCATGCTTGATTCAGGAATTATGTCATGCACACTAAGTGAAGAGGCTGATTACAAGCTAAGAGCTGCTGGTGTTGCTCTGATTCCGCAGCAGGTCTCTGAAAATGTGGTGCTGGTTGGTTGCGGTGGCCTTCTCACACAACCCAAATGCATCTGTGATTTGGAAATATATGGGTCTAGGTTGTTTGTGCCAACGTTTGTGGTTCCTGGGCAAAAAGATGAACTCATTGTGGGGAGCAATGTGATCCGGCCCATCATTCAGAAGATGAAGGCTGATACAAATTACTGGGAGCTTATTAACTCCAATTACACTGGCACTGATTGTGAAGACTTCCTGCAGTTGCTGAGTTGTATCTCACGGTGGTCTGCTCCTGTGATGCCAGATAAAGTAGGTACAGTCAGGTTGCGGAAGAGTGTCACTCTCCTGCCACAAAAATAATATGTAGTTTGGGGAAAGCTGCCAGCTTCTGCCCTTGTGTCTCCAGAAAGTACTGCCATTGTGGAACCCACGTCAACCCGTTCCACTCCAAAGAATATAATGGTGGGGAACATTATAACACCCATGTGGGGAGATCGTTGGGTCCCTATGAAAGTCCTTAACCCAACAGAGAGCCCTGTGACACTTCGTCGCAATGCTAAGACTGCGGATGTCTTTCCTTGTATTGCTGTAGAGGACCTGCCCATCACTCAAGGTCTCTGCGAGACTCTGACTGACCAGCATACCAGTTTTTTTTGTATTGTATTGTTGTATCTTTATTTGTTTCAGACATATAAAACAAAAAAACAATATATACACACTACATATATTTTCATTTACAGATACGAATATATATGTAGATATACACACACACACGTATGTGTTCAGATAAACAAAAAAATAAAAATAATGAAATAAAACAAAATCGTCTGACATAATGTAACAATGTTTGGTCTGAAAAGGAGTAGGAAGAAGTATGAACATACTTATTAATTCCTACCCCTGCTCAACATCTTATTGATCCCACATAATTCACCTAATTCCCATCATCACATACTCCACACAATACACGAGGAGAACCTATATAAACATGGCTACCGTGATTGATATAATTTGGATATAATTTGATATTTTTATACATACAATGGGTGATCATCTTTATTGGTATCATATTCTTCCAAAATCAGTTTTCGGAGTATTTTCATGAACTTACTAATTCCTGAGCATTGCTGTAGATCTATAGTAAAACTATTCCACAGTTTTACCCCATAAATAGTGACACAAAAGGTTTTGACCTTTGACCGTGCTTTAAGAATCCTTAGATTCAATTTCCCCCTCAATTCATAGTCTCCTTCTCTGTCATAGAACATCCTCTGTATATTTCCTGGTAACATATTGTATCTGGCCTTGTACATAATTTTTGCAGTTTTATATTTTATAAGATCCATAAACTTCAGTATTTTTAATTTCAAAAACATGATGTTAGTATGGTCTCTAAATCCTGCTTTAGTAATCATCCTGATTGCTTTTTTTTTTTATTTTACATATTGGTTGAAGTGCAGTTTTATATGTGTTTCCCCAAATTTCCACACAGTATTCCAAATATGGCAATATAAGTGAACAATAAAGTACCCGAAGTGATTTGGAAGGCAAAAAATATTTAACTTTACTCAGTACAGAGATGCTTCTTGACAGTTTGGCTTGTATATGCTTTATGTGAGGTTTCCAGCAGATTTTGTTATCTATTATCACACCCAGAAATTTTGTATCCGAAACTTGCTCTATTTCAACATTGTTTACTAATAATTTTGCTCCTGCATCTTTTTTACAATTTCCGAATAACATAAATTCCAAATTTAATGATAGCTTATTTCTATCAAACCATGTTTTCAGTTTAATCATTTCTTGTGTGACAATTTCCAAAAGCTGCTGTAAATTCTCTCCAGCACAAAAAATATTTGTATCATCTGCAAATAGAATAAACTGTAGTATATCTGATGTTCTACATATATCATTGATATAGAGGATAAACAGCTTTGGTCCCAATACTGACCCCTGCGGAACTCCACAAACAATGTCCATACACTCTGATTCATATTCCCCAATTTTCACAAATTGCTGCCTGTCTCTCAAATAACTCTTTACCCATTCTAACACCACTCCTCTAATGCCATAATACTCCAGTTTATCAAGTAATATGTCATGATTAATTGTGTCAAAAGCTTTTTTTAGGTCAATGAAAACACTAACTATACATTGTCTTTTATCTATATTGTTGGTGATATTTTCGATCAGTTCCATTAATGCCAATGATGTTGATCTATTTGATCTGAAACCATACTGACTATCCATTATTATTTTGTGTTTATCTATAAATTTGTCAAGTCTATTACTAAAGACTTTTTCCAGTATTTTTGAAAATTGAGAAAGTAGAGAGACAGGCCTATAATTTGTGAATTGGTGTCTGTCACCATTTTTAAACAGTGGTGTTACTTTAGCTGTTTTCATTTGTTTTGGGAATGTACCAGTTTGTAAGGACAAATTGCAAATGTGTGTTAAGGGTTTGGAAATGCCCTCTATCACTCTCTTAACGATTTCCATATCAATGTCGTCAGAGTCTGTAGAGTTTTTTGTTTGTGATTTCCCAACAATATCAATGATTTCCATTTCTTCCACCACCGTTAAGAACATTGAATGAGGATTGCGGTCAATGAGTCTAGTTTCTTTCTCTACAGAATCTGTTATATCAGGAATTGTTTCAGCCAAGTCTGGCCCAACACTTACAAAGAATTTATTGAATTCATTTACCACATCTCTCATATTAGTAATATTTCTATCATTATTTGCGAAATACGAAGGATAGTCTGCCTGCCCCGAGCCCTTTTTGATGATGGTATTTAATGTTTTCCAGATCCCTTTAATATTATTTTTATTCATAATCAGTAATTTTTCATAGTATTCCTTTTTACATGACCTTAAAATACTCGTTAATTTATTTTTATATTTCTTGTATTTATTTTCAGCTTCTGTACTTCTGTTCATTATAAATTCTCTGTATAAGGTATTTTTCTTCTTACATGCATTTTGCAATCCTCCCTCATCAGACTCTGTGCCTGACTCTGCACAGCTACTCAAAGACGCTGGGTTGGCTGATATTGACATTGAGGGCTGTGAAGTGTCAGATGGGTGGAAGAGGAAATTGGTGGGGCTTGTGTTGACTTACCAAGATGTGTTCTCTAGAGACAAACTGGACTGTGGTGAGGTGAAAGACTTTGTCCATCATATCCACCTCACTGACGACCACCCTTTCAGGCTTCCCTATCACAGAGTACCCCCGGCTCACTATCATAAGTTGCGAGAGGTGCTGTCAGACATGGAGATGAAAGGCATCATCAGTAAGTCCACCAGCAAATACGCCGCACCACTGGTAATGGTTTGGAAGAAGTCAGGTGACTTGAGGATATGCACTGACTTCCGCTGGCTCAATGCCAAAACCGTTAAGGATGCTCACCCACTGCCCCATCAGGCTGACTGCCTTGCTGCCCTTGGTGGGAATGCTTTCTTCAGCACCATGGACCTCACATCCAGGTTCTACAACATTCCCCTCCATGAGTCTGACAGATGGTACATGGCTTTCACTGCACCTCTTGGCCTGTATGAGTACAACAGACTTCCCCAGGGTCTATGCAACAGCCCAGCATCTTTTATGCGGATGATGCTCAGCATCTTTGGTGACTTGAACTTTTCCAGCCTCCTGTGTTATCTTGATGACCTGCTGGTGTTTGCACCTTCAGAAGAGGAGGCCCTAAAATGTCTCGAGATTGTTTTCTCTCGCCTGAGGACTAGCAATCTGAAGCTGACGCAGAAAAAATGTCACTTTCTCAGACGCTATGTGAGGTTTTTGGGTCATGTCGTGGATGCTGGTGGTGTCTCGGTTGATCGGGATAAAGTGAGGGTTATCGCCAGTTTTCAGAAGACTGACCTTATGGATGGTGACGGTCGCACCCCTTTTCAGAGGAAAGTGAGATCCTTCCTTGGCATGGTGATGTTTTACCAGCATTTCATTCCAGGGTGCTCTCATATTGCAAAGCCACTCTTTGCTCTAACTGCCGGTCAGAAGAGGACTAAAGGCTGCCATGGGAGTCAGAAACCTGGAACCTTTCGTAAGCTCACCCCTCAAGACTGGACTCCTGCTTGCGAGAAGGCATTTGAGGGACTCAAAGGTGCACTCCTCAGCTGTGCGGTGCTGGCACATCCTGATTTTGAGAGGCCATTCATCCTTTCAACTGATGCTTCCATGGATGGGCTGGGTGCTGTATTATCCCAGGTGCCAACTGGTGAGGAGAGAGCAAGACCTATAGCCTTTGCTAGTAAGTCTCTCAGCCGCAGTCAGGCCAAATACCCAGCACACCGGCTTGAATTTTTGGCTCTGAAATGGGCTGTGTGCGATAAATTCAGCCACTGGCTCAAGGGTCACCGGTTCACTGTCTGGACTGATAACAATCCTCTCACATACATTCTGACTAAGCCAAAGCTGGATGCCTGTGAACAGCGTTGGGTCTCTAAGCTTGCACCATACTGCTTTGAGATCAAATATGCTCCTGGAAAGCTGAACATCGTGGCAGACACCCTGAGCAGGGAACCATTTGTGAGGCCTTTGGCCCAGCGCCTCCTGTCGGAGCCGTACTTTGAGCTGCTAGAGCAAATCAGTGATGTGAAAGATGCCAGTGTCCAAGATGCCTTCCGTTTGACCTGTCAACCTCAATCGATACGCAGTGCTCCACCCTCTGCTGTGCTTGATGTGTCTCTGTCAACTGATGACATGCCTTCCCTCTGTGAGTGGGAGTCTGCTTCTCGCCAGCGTGCAACATCCCTCGCTGGTCACCTGACCTCCATTAGTCCACCTGACTGTGATGTCTTTCATGCGCTGTCCCATGCTGATCTCCTGTCTCATCAAACAGGGGATCTCCAGAGTAGCCCGCTATGTTGAGCGTAAGCGCAGACCCAACAGGTCCCCATTTGTCAGAGCACCAACATACGTTGCTGCTCCTGAAACAATGGGATAAGCTCACATTCCTCAATGGTGTCCTCTACAGAGTTGTGAGGGACCCACTGGCCAAACACAAGAGATTCCAGTTTGTGGTACCTGACTCCCTAAAACAAGTGGTGCTGTCTGGCATACACGACAATGCTGGTCATCAAGGTCAACCTCGCACACTCACACTCTCCTTGGCTTGTCAGCGTTTCTTCTGGTATGATATAGAGAAGGATGTGCGCGATCATGTGAGAAATTGCCGCAGGTGTGTTCTCAGCAAGACCCCAGAGCCAGCAGCTAGGGCCCCGTTAGAAAGCATTAAGACCTGTGCTCCACTGGAACCTGTGTGCATTGACTTCTGGTCAGCTGAGGACAGCAACAACAAGTCTGTGGATGTCCTTGTGATTACTGACCACTTCACAAAATTAGCACATGCATTCCACTGCCCGGATCAGACAGCTAAGAGAGTTGCTAAAAAGCTCTGGGATGGATTTTTCTGTGTGTATGGCTTCCCTCAGCGCATTCACTCTGACCAGGGAGCTAGTTTTGAGAGTGAGCTGCTTGCAGAGCTTCTGGTTTTGGGTGGTGTTGCCAAATCCCACACTTCACCATACCACCCCATGGGTAATGGTACCACAGAGAGATTTAATCGCACCCTTGGAAACATGTTATGGTCCCTCCCCCCCCAGATGTAAGCAGAAATGGCCGCAGATGATACAGTCCATAGCGTTTGTGTATAACTGTACAGCACACGAGACCTCCGGCTTTGCGCCATTCTACCTGATGTTTGGGAGGGTCCCAAGGTTGCCAATTGACCTCATGTTTCGGGATGTCCTTCATGATGACACCATTTGTGACTATGATATCTATGTCAAGTCACTGATGGATGACCTGTGCTCTGCTATGCTCCAAGCCAAGGAGCACATCACGATAGAGCAGAGACACCAGTCTGACCAGTACAACAGAAAGGTGAAGGGTCTGCCTCTATCACTAGGGGACCAGGTGTTGTTGGCAAACAAGGGAGTCAGAGGAAAAAGGAAGCTCTCTGACAAATGGGGACCTGTTGTGTACACGGTAGTCGACTTGGATCCTGCTCTTCACATCTGCCGTATCAGAGACAAAGAAGGTCATGAGCGTGTGGTGCATCGCAACCTGCTCCTTCAAGTTAAATTTTTGCCCTTGGATACAACATTGAACGACGATCCTGCACATCCTGCTGTGAGCGTTGTCAGTGGCCCCCCTGAGTCTGACCTGGATGGGTCTGTGACATCTTTTGGGGACACAGGAGCGTACCTCCTGCCACCCGTACTGTGGATTCCGTCTCCAGCATTGGCGAGTGTGATGACCGCACACTATCATGGATCCATCAGCAATCCGCCGCTGACCCAGTCGAAGATGGCGTTCATGAGACCCCTCCTATGATAGGTGCTCCTGATCTTGGTGGGCTGGCTGGTTAATGTTATAAGTGTGTAGTATGTGTGTATCATAAATGTGTTTTAGGTGCCCTAAATGCTAGCATGAATATATACTCCTTGCTAGCTTGGAAGTTGTGGTGGGTTGAGCTAACCCTCTTCCCCACTGTTTGTATTTGGTCGTAGAAGCTGGAGTGGGCAAATTATTTACTTGGAGGCCTTTCTTTCTTTTACCTTTTTTATCAGGTATGTTGGATTTCATGTTGTTGTTGTTTTTTATCTTATGTCAAATATGTTAAGGACTAGAAAAGCGCTATACAAATGCAGGCCATTTACACTCACTCTTTTAAATAGATGCAAGTAAAACACAGCAGAAAATAAATAAAATCAAAGACTCAGCAATCCTGTTGCTCTATTTCTCTATTTGCTCTATTTCACCTGTATAGCAGGAGTGGGGCAGGCGGAGGTTTGCCCTGGTGCAGGTGTGTCGCAGCAGTCAGTGGAAGGATCTGGGAGTTTCTCTGTGAATTTCACATTACCGTGGCAGCGTACTCAGTGCTTGCTCGGAAGTTTAGGGGAGGGGGGGGGGGGGAGTTTCGCTGTAAAAAGAATGTTTTCTTCCCATGCAGTGAACAGCTAATGTTTTTGTCACTTTTTACAGAATCAAACTCAAAGTAAGGTCAGTACTTCCACGCTTTAACCCTTTAAAACCGGTCAGAGCGGGCACGCTCCGTTTTGCGCAACTACTTTTAAATCCCAGTAGCACTGCAGCCATGTAAGCTAGCAATAATTTTTTTTGCATATGAAACCGGAGGAGTTGTACTTACATCTTATGCCATCAGCTTGTCCTAGGTCACAGTTTCCTTCCACATATAGCTTTGCAGAAACTGCATAAAAAGCACTTGCAGCAACAAAAACATAATATTCCAGAAACACGCTTTGCCGATCCGATCAGCTGTTCATACCACTTCCTAGTTACAATAGACGACAGCGTGAACTATCGCATTACCTGTCCCGAAACCGGAAGTGGCGTCATTTTCGCGGAAATGTAGTTTTTTACCATCAGGGCCTCATGAGCATATACTGGTGTTTTTAAAAGTTATGTTTGACTTTATGACTTTCTGTGTCGTGTCTGGGATGCTTAGAACTCAAATTGCACTGCTGGAAATAATTTATTTAGATGCATATGCTGCTTTTTTGCAAATTAGGACTATAATATTTGTTTTCGTTTTTCCTGCAGTATATAAAAATTGGTGTATTTCAAAAATAAAACTATGAAGACACTCAAAATAAATTTCCTGTGGTGGGAAACTATTTTATGCAACTTTTTTGTATTTACAGTTTTGAGGGATAAGCCTCTTAAATTTCTCTAACTAGAAATATATGTTAAAAAAACAAAAACGATTTTCAATTTTTTTGTAGTTTATTGCACTTTCTTGCATAACTAAAACCGATTTAGAGTGCTTTATTTAGCTGTGTAAGGTAATAACTGAAAATATGAAATAAACACACATGTAAGCTAAGACTCTCTAAAAAAAACAGCATTGTTGTTCGGCTTTTCATTTCGCCATTTGTTCATTCACTTGAAGAGCAAGTAACATAATATAGGTCAAGTGATCAGTTTGATATCAATCTTTTGTGATACACCGTCATATTTACATTATTTGTCCAGTATGAAAAATTTGCTTTGGTACCTGGTCAAACTCAAGCTCTCTTCTCTCTGCCAGTGCACTTCTCCTACAGCAAACTCGCAGGCAGCAGCTTCTCTCCCCGCTTCTCACTCACATGTGTAAGTGTTCAGAGTTCATCTTTCCCAGCCAAGAACAAGACACCGTCCTCCAAGAGAAGTGGACTCAATGGCTGAGCAGTTGTCCAGCTTTGATCCAAGGTTGTCCCTGGTTAAAATTCTGCACCTGGAATTCAAATCCCTGAGGGAATCGTGGAGTTGTGTCAGCAGCAGGTGGAAACTGAACAGGCCTGATCCGTCTGAACACTGAACCTGAAGTCTCTGTGGCCACAGTCAGAGCTAGTTAAGTTCTCTCAAAAGGAAATGTGCTTCAGTGCTACCTTTATTACCTCTTTTTGTAGAGGAGACACTAAAGCATCCTTTATGAGAGGAAGTAATTACATTCCATAATTCATAGCGATGCATTATCAAACCATTAATGAAAACCATCGACAAAAGTGATTCACATCATATCAGTGTTGATTATCATTATTCCTGTTTTTCATTTCAGTGAAGTGCTGATATGCTTTCAATTTTGAACATCATGCTGATGGAATGAAATCGGATTTGTGTGTGACTTTGCATGAACAACAACATTTATAAACTCTCTGAATCCAAATTATAAGATCTATTACACGGATCAAAGTGTGTTTAGGGTCCGCTCCAGTTTACTTTGTATGATTAACATCTGCATTATCATATATTATTCACCACACTTCTTTCTTCTTTATAAATTCTCATTCACATCAGAAAGTAGGCATTTTTTTTATTCAAACATTCCTTGATATTTAACTTTCACAATGTGTTAAAGCTTCAGTCTGTATCATACTGTGTGTGCTATGTGAAATATTTTAATCTAAACAAAAAAAAAACTCTTTACAAAAAGTTTTCTCATATTTATTAAAAAGCATTATCACTCAGAGGCTGTGGAGAAAGAAATGTGAACACCTGGAACCCCGCGGGCACTGACACAGCTGACCTGAATGACTTGTCTGACTCCGCCCCCAACAGAACTTCTCCAAGTTACACTGAAAATGAATCACAGTGGACACTCAGGTGGCATGCTTTATTTTGAAAGGACTTGAGTGGTTCTTCCCTGAGGTGTCAGTTTATTTTTACCAGGACAGTGACTCTGCGTCTCTTCAAACGCCGACAAAGTCCAGGAAGTCGTCTGAAGATGTTTTCCTTGACAGCTGAGGCGATGTTTGAAGCATTTACCTGAGAGATGACACATATTAAAGGTGTCTTATTCTGCTTCATATTCCATGTTTTTTAATCAGAGACTCTGTTAGTGTATCTTGGCATGATTCACAGGACAAAGTAATGATTCTTTATCTTATTCTAGGACTTGGTGCAGCCCCTCAGTTCATACTCTGTCTAAATAACAAGTTTTAGCTCTGCCTCTTCAATCTAATCCAGTTATAAACCACATTTAAAAACTATAAAGTTCGCAAAAGTGCTGTACATAAATATAGGGAGGTCACACAATGAGAATATAATAAAAATACAAAATGTAAAAAAGTTGACACACCTACATAACAAACACCAACACATGACTGTAAATACAAGCAGAAACAATCAAATTAAGTATTCATCTTTCACACTGTGCTAAAAGAGTAAAACTAGAGACAATTTTTTTCCTGGTTGGTGAGCTTCAGATAGCCAGCAGAGGGGCAGCCAATTGGTGCTAAAACCAATTATGGAGACGACGTTGACCATAAAAGGAAATCTGTTACACATTGATTTCAGTGTGCAATTAAAGTAGAAAAGTGTTTGGATCAAATCTATTACTTATTGATTTCTTTATCTTATTTGAAACTGTGCTTAATCAGCGGTGGAAAGTAACAAAGTACAAATAGTTTTCTTGCTGTACTTGACTAAAATTCTTTCAGGTGTCTGTAATTTACTTGAGTATTATTTTTTCTGATAACTTTTTACCTTTTCTCTCTTCAGTTTAACACAAATATTTTAACTTTCTGCTTCTGACATTTTCTAAACAGGCTTTTATTTACTGTGTCAGGAGTAGTGTCGTGGATGAGAGAAGGAGGACCCAAACACTGGACTCACAGGCAGGTAGGTGAAGGTGGATGTTTATTGCCGATGGAGTGAACAAACAGTACAGAGGTAGGAAATGGCTGGCTGGCTGGCTGGCTGACTGACTGAACGAACGAACGAACGAACGAACGAACGAACGACCGACTGACGAACTGAACATACAGACGACATTAACATCAATGACACGACAGTAAACGAGTAGAAACAGAGGGCTTAAATACACAGACCGATGAGGATGATAATGAGAGACCGGTGAGTACACAGCTGAACATAATCTGGCTAATGACACAAGACGAGCAACACAGGAAAAGCAGGAAGTGAGCACATGGAAGTGGCAAAATAAACTGAACATGAACAAAACCGAAAACACTGGATCACCGACCCAGGAACCCTGACAGTACCCCCCCCCCCCCTCCACAGGCTGGCACCCGACGGCTAAAAGAGAAAAAAAAACAACCCCAGAACAAAGTGGACTTGAACGGCCTCTAACAGCATTCAAGGTTCAAAAGAGGATAAAAGGGAATAACACTGGAAAATAATTTTAAAGTTACTATGAGCTCAAGAAATCACAGCAAGCACACAAGCTGTTTATTGTGAACTGTGTCTGTGAAGTTAGGATTTTTTTAATATTGTGAAACATCATCATAATAATGGATTGCATTTATATAGCGCTTTTCAAGACCCTCAAAGCGCTTTACAGTTCCACTATTCATTCACTCTCACATTCACACACTGGTGGAGGTAAGCTACAGTTGTAGCCACAGCTTTCAAACTTTTTGATTAAACTGTATTCTGCACACCTGGTAGCCACCTGGAAGCCACCTAAAGCTGGATTGTTAGACCATGTGGCACTAACAAGAATAAAGTACAGAGCCATGAAAGAGGCAGAAATGTTGTTACTGCACGGCGTCAACGCGTTAGCGTCGTCCAGTCCCGAGCCTTATCTCCTACAGTCTTAGAAACACAAAACTCAGCTTGTTATTTGGTGGTTTTGAAACTAAACTTAAACAGTCCTTTTTAGCTGGTACTGAAACTCAGCTCTCACAAAAAGAAATGGCAGTATGGTGTACATTTTAGGACATCCGTCAGGTCTCAGACAAAAAGCTGTCAAGTGTCAGGTCTCAGACAAAAACTCGTCAGGTGTCAGGTCTGAGGTGTCAGGTCTCAGATGTCAGGGCCTCAATTGTCAGGACTCAGGTGTCAGGTCTCAGGTGTCAGCTCTCAGTTGTCAGTTCTCAGGTCTCAGGTGTCAGAACACAAGCTATCAGACAGAGAGAAGCCTCCTTCAGGTGGCGCTGTTGTCAGGTCCCAGCCAATGACTGTAACAAACATGGACGACGTGACAGCGTCAGTAGTTCATACGATGCTGTTTTATGTTCAAGGGGTCTCCTTTCTCATACGTTTGATTCTAATTACATTACATAATGCTGTGAAATTGGGGTGTGATGTAATTGTAACAGCATTGACTGGAAGCTGCAGTCACGCACAAACTTACGTATCTCTGTTCGGGAATGGGAGATAGAGCGGGGGTGCAGACAGGAGCTCCAGCGTTTACGTTACAAAACCATGACGACTGTTTTAATCTAACAGCCTGAGGTGTTCTTCAGTATACTGGACTACCCGACAGAAGGACCCGGCACCCCGCTGCACTTTTTCGGTAAGTTAAACGTGTTTGTAAGCTTATCCGTAACCACCGTTCTTAGCTAGGTCCTGAGACCTAGCTATAGTGATGTTCGATTCGTGAACGAATCATTCAATACTCGATAATTACTTTACTGACTCGTGAATCATGATTCACAAGCGCAACTGACTCAATGACTCATCTCTGTTGCTGTTAGCAAACTAATTCCATTAGTAGAAATATATCTAGCTTATAATTAAAATTGTGGGGAGAAAAAACAACAGCCAGTTTCTTAACAAAAACATCTCTGCTCTGAACTGGAAGAAAAAACCCTGAGTAGAAGCTCACATCAAGACAATAGCTCCTCGGTTCACAGTAGCATCTCTCAGCAAACATGCTAACAGCACATTTGAGTTACCCCTCCCTTGCTGTGCTGAATCGTAGCATAAGCGAATCACTCAGGACTCACTCACCCCCTCCCTCCTGGCTCACAGCTCAAACGAGTTGAACGAATCACTGACTCACTCACCCCCTCCCTTCCTGTGCTGAATCGTAGCATAGACGAATCACTCACTCACCCCTCCCTCCTGGCTTACAGATTCTTCTTCTTCTTGGTTGGCAACCAGTGTTGCCAACTTAGCGACTTTGTCGCTATATTTAGCGAGTTTTCAGAGTGAAAGCGCGTATTGCTTTTACTCTCAACAAGCAGCAGGTGCTGTAACGCAGTCAGTTCTTCTTTTACTCTTTTACTCTGTGATGGCCAAACCTGTGGCCACACTCTAAAGTCGGTAACTTTTGTATTTTCATTCTTCATTTGAACATAGTAATATATTTTAGTTGCCAATAACTTTATTGATTGGTTTGGATACATTTGTTCTATTTGTAAGCGCGCACATTTAGTTTACTTATGTATTCATACTACTTCATTTCTTTGCTTTCTGACTAACTTTTGTCTTTTTATTTCTTACCTGCCATCATCCCTGGGAGTTGCTGGACAAAAGCTGGTAGCCAGGGTTTGAAACCATTAAATATGAAGGAAGATAATTGGACCACACCACCACTTCCTGCTGAAGGGGGGAATGTGTGTTTTGTTTACTTTAAAAACAAAGTATTTGTATTTAATTAAATATTTGAGTTTAGGGTTTAATGGGGTTTTTGATTTTCTTCTTTGGTGTTTAGTTTATTAATACTGCATCGTTTGTGATTTATGATTGTGTTTGTTTGCTACCCCTCATGTGTCACAATGGTCTGATCAGCCATTATATATACCCTTGTATGTCATTTCATGTTAGGTCAATTATGTATGTTTGTAGCAGTCATTTGGTTTGTTAAGTTTGCAGTCGTTGCCTGAGTTCAGTTTTGTTTCTTTGACCTCTTTTATGAGCTCAACATTTATTACTCTTGTGAATATAATTTTTGGGGGTTAAATAAATGGAAACTATATTTTTCTAATAATTCCTGGGACGACTCCTGTTTTTCAACTCGGTCCATCACATACTCTTATGCTGTTTTGTGGATCACAAGGTTTAAAACTACTTATAAACACACACACACAAAGTAACTCCACCAGAGTGCCTATTTCGGGTCACTTTTGCCGGTCCAAGCCCAGGTAAAGGAGCAGGGTTGGAATTGTGACATTAAAAAAAAAACAATAATTGCTAAAAGAAATTTAATTTGTAGTTCTAAATAAACTCTAAATGCATTTAGGACATTTTTTACTCACTTTATGTCTCTTCCACGATGTTATTTCTCTCTCCAACAACATAGGTTACAATTAGATTAGCATGACCAATTATGCAAATTAGGCGATGACGTCATTTAGCAACTTCTAGCGACTTTTAGGACAACCAATAGCGATTTTCCTTACTGAGGAGTTGGCAACACTGTTGGCAACCAATGTTAAGGCGCATTACCGCCCCCTGGCTCACAGCTCAGTGCACATTTAGATGAGAAAATATATATTTGACACATTTAAGGAAAATATTAATAAAATAAAATAAAAAATAAATAAATGTTCCCTTTAGAATTTTTTTTGCTCTATAAAATAGTTGTTTTCTTTTACAATCATTCATCTTAGCAGTAGGATTTACATTAAAAGAGAAACAAACAAGTTTGAGTGAAAATATACATTTTTGCACTCTCTGGTTAACTGACTCAGTGACTCAAATGACTCAAGAAATCTGATTCACTTTGGTGAGTGACTCATTAAAACTCGATTCAGTAAAAAGAATCGAATTTACCATCACTACCTAGCTAAGATGAGCACTCTGCTGTCAGGGAAACTTGTTTTGTAAAGTCCGTTTAGCTCTTTTAGACTCAGGGGGTGAACAGAATTTGATTGACAGCGGTCTGGTACGTCTTCTCGGTATTAAAATGCGACTTCTAGAGGTCCCTGTTTCGGTTTTTGCCCTCAATGGTCAGGCTTTGCCCTCAGTCACCCATGAAACGGAACCTGTCTCATCAATTCTCTGGGGCAATCATCGCAAATTTCTCAGTTTTTTTGTTTTCGCGTCCCCTGATTCCCCTGTAGTCTTGGGCTATCCTTGGTTCGAGCGCCACAATCCCCATATCAACTGGGCCACCCGTCGTATAGAGAGTTGGAGTAGCCACTGTTTGTCACACTGTCTGCGGTCTGCTTTACCTCCCTCTGCGGCCGGTGCTCCCGAATCGACACAAAAAGATTTGGACCTGTCGTCTGTGCTGGAGGTCTATCATGATCTGAGGTCAGTTTTCAAACGTCGCGCTCTGTCTCTGCCTCCCCACCGGCCATATGACTGTTCTATTGAATTGTTGCCTGGAGCTTTGCTGCCTACTAATCGGCTGTACAACCTCTTCAGGCCGGAGAGGGCTGCCATGGAAGCCTATATTACGGAGTCTCTGGAGGCAGGCTTGATTCGGCCGTTCTCTTCACCCGTGGCTGCAGGGTTCTTTTTTGTAGGGAAAAAGGATGGATCTCTCAGACCTTATGTTGACTATTGTGGACTTATTTCCATCACTGTGAGGAATAAATATCCCCTTCCACTGCTTTCTTCCACCTTTGTTCCGTTACAGGAAGCGGTTGTCTTCACTAATTTGGACCTACGTAATGCGTATCACTTGGTATGCATACGTCAGTGGGATGAGTGGAAGACGTTCAACACTCCGCTGGGACATTATGAGTATATGGTAATGCCATTTGGACTGACTCTGATCAATGATGTGTTGCGGGACTTTTTGAACCATTTTGTCTTTGTCTATCTGGATGACATTCTCATTTTTTCCCGATCACTGGATGACCACGTACAGCAGGTGCGCTGTGTATTACAGTGGCTTCTGGAAAATAAACTGTTAGTGAAAGCTGAGAAATGTGTCTTCAAATGCGGGGTCAGTGTCCTTTTTGGGTTACGTACTGGAAAAGGGACAGCTCAGAGCCGACCCCTGTAAGCTTGAAGCCATTGTGAGTTGGCCGACCCCTTCCACACAATAGCAATTGCAGAGGTTTCTGGGATTCGCTAATTTTTATCGGCGGTTCATTAAGAATTTCAGTCGAGTTGTGCTTCCGCTTACTAGTTTGACATCTCCTGCTCGTGTTTTTCAGTGGACGGCGGAAGCCGAACGGGCTTTTTCACGGCTTAAGGAGCTGTTTTGCTCCGCTCCCGTCCTCGCCCACCCCGACGTGTTCAGACAGTTTGATGTTAAGGTTGATGCTTCCGATACCGGCGTGGGAGCCGTGCTGTCTCAGATTTCGCCGGACGATGGGCATCTCCACCTGGGCGCTTTTTTTTTAATTTTTTGTTTTTTTGCCTGTTCCGCTTGGATCTTTAGCCATCAGAATTGTTGTCTGAAGGCCAAGAAAGATGCCAATCGGCTTTACTTTACCAATTGGATCATCATGGCCTTGCCATATTGGTCCATTTGATTGACCTCAGAATTATGTATGTCCGCCATGTCCGCGCGCATCCTGCATTGGCTGCACACTGTGCGCTTTGCCTGTCATCCCGGCATTTATCGTATGGTGTCTTTGTCGAAACGGTCCTTTTCGTGGCCTTGGTTGGAGAGGGATGCGCGCGAGTATGTTGTGGCTTGCGAAGTTTGTGCGCGTTCTAAAAGCCGTCACCAGGCGCCTTCTGGGCTTTTGCATCCCCTGCCCGTCCCCAGTCACCCGTGGTCGCACATCGCTGTGGACTTCGTCACAGGGCTGCCGCGTTCCTCTGGTCACTCGGTCGTCCTTACCATCGTGGATAGATTCTCCAAGGCTGCCCATTTTGTTCCCTTGCCTAAACTCCCTTCCGCCCTTGAGACTGCTCGCTTACTCGGTGTTCATGTTTTTCGGTTGCATGGGATTCCCCAGGACATTGTGTCTGACAGGGGACCTCAGTTTGTGTCACGTGTGTGGAAGGGGTTTTGTGCTGCCTTGGGGGTGGGGGCGAGCCTCTCCTCGGGCTATCACCCACAGTCTAATCGACAAACTTAAAGGACGAACCAACAACTGGAATCCGCGCTCCGTTGTGTGGTTTTGGCTAATCCTGCTTCCTGGAGCTCTCATCTCTCCTGGATAGAATATGCGCATAACTCTCTCACCTGTTCTGTCCCCAGTTTCTCTCCGTTTGAGGTTTGTTTGGGTTATCAGCACCCACTGTTTCCTTCTAAGGAGGCGGAGGTTGTGGTCCCAGTGGTGCAGGACCACCTGCGCCGCAGCAGGAGGATTTGGCGTCAGACCAAGGCGGTGTTGCTTTAGACTGTGACACGAGCTCACTGTACGGTGGATCGGAGGAGATCCCCTGCTCCTCTATAATCCATGGGACAGAAGGTGTGGCTGTCGTCTGCAACTGTTCCTTTGAAATGTATGTCTAGAAAGCTGGTGCCCCGTTTTCTGGGTCCTTTCACTATTCAATGCTTCATTAATCCTGTATGTGTCAGACTGCAACTGCCCGCTTCCATGAGGATTCATCCTACTTTCCATGTTTCCCAGCTCAAACCTGTTTCTCGCAGCCCGTTGTGCCCCCCGTCCGATTCCCCCCCCCTCCCCCGCCCGCCGGAGTAGTGGATGGCATTTCTATCTATTCAGTCCGGCAGCTACTGGACATGCGCCGCTGGGGCCAGGGCTTTCAGTTTTTGGTGGACTGGGAGGGGTACGGGCCTGAGGATCAGTACTAGATTCCGAGTTCGTTTATTGAGGACCCTGATCTCATTGCTGACTTTTACAAGAGACATCCTGGTAAGCCCTTCCGGGGGCCGCCCGTTGAGGGGGGGGGGGACTATTAGGAGTTGGTAGGGTTTCTCTGGTGTGGTGTCATGGGTTTGCTTCCTTTTTCAGCACAGGTAGGTGGGACGGTGTCTCACAGGATGCTGTCACACCGGTGGTACATCAGACGTCATTTGATGGAGCGTTATTTAGGAGCAGCGCGACAGACATCTGGTGTCGGAGTATTGTTGCCTCCCTGAGTGGTAACGTGTTTGTTAATCTCTGCGGTGTGCACTACAGCCAACCCATGTTTTGGATTTTGTCTGCTTACCTGTTGTCCTGTATCCTTAGCCGGATCCATCACCCGCTTGCCTGTCAGCTGCTGGTAAAGCCGTATTTCCGGGATCACTTCAAACATCAATCGCATCTTTACCTTCGCATCCTGGAGATTCTCGCCCAAACCTGTACTGCCAGTGTGAGAAGTGAGCTCTCCAACTCTCCCCATGTTTATTGCCGCTTTTTACTGATTGTTTGGTATCTCCAAACCGTCCAAAGACATGCAGCTTGTGGGGATAGGTTAATTGGACAATCCAAATTGCCACTAGGTGTGAATGTGCGAGTGAATGTGAGTGTGAATGGTTGTCTGTCCCTATGTGTTAGCCCTGCGACAGACTGGCGACCTGTCCAGGGTGTACCCCGCCTTTCGCCCTATGACAGCTGGGATAGGCTCCAGCGCCCCCCGCGACCCTGAAAAGGATAAGCGGAAGCGAATGGATGGATGGATGGATGTTTGGTATCTTCCCCTAAAATTTCGTTTTCCTTTTTCTCGTAGATCAACCCTGTGTGTGCCGATTATACCTTTCCCTCCGAGTGCGTGTCAGCCCCCTTTCCTGGTTTCCCTCCGTTTATTTATCACTGTACATAATCTCCCACCCTGTGTAAATAATCCAGACACTGTAAATAAAGAGCACTTTCTGCATTCCCTGCGTTTGTTCTGCCATAGAGTCCATTCGTTCAGCCTAACAGACAAGCCCTGGGAATCTTTAAGAGAGAATGTGCAACTAACTTTCTTATGTATGTCTAATTGTGTGAAGTTGACACATGGCAAGGGCCATGTGGCAAATGAGGATTTTCTGGGGAGGCTTAAATTACAGGTGGAAAAAGGTAAAGTGATGGAAGAAGAAAATGAGATGCAGATGCAGACTGAGGCTATGAGAGAGGCGACAAGAGGATCAGTGAGGGGTGGAGACCACCTCCAGCTGACGACCCGCAGAGAGCTGTACCACTGGGCTTCCTAGAGAGCATCAACAGGAGATGGTGGACAACAGAATGGTTATCTGAAGGATAAGGGGAGCATGCCAAGCTCCAACCGAAAGCACAGAGGAAGTTCAGGGATGGCATCATGATTCTGTAAACAACACAGAAAACAGATGCTATGGCGGTGACAGGAACTGACTGACGGCAATTTCTCAAAGATTATCACCTAATGTTTTTTCGCTGTGCCATACAGAGGTTGACACTCTACAGAGGGTCTTCCTTTGTGTCATTGTTGTTGTCATTTGCATTATGAACACTTCTACAAGACTGCTGCTGAAATTTTGAGCCATGGACGTGGTCATGACTCAACAGGAGGGAGCAGCATAACAGCAGTAAAACAACTGGATCCAATTTCCTTTTAAAAATAACATTGCTGAAAGATCAACATGGATTCACCAGAGTCACTGCAAGAAGATCACGCACCTTGACGCTGAGCCCGAGTCCAACTACAAAGGGGGAAGAAAGCCTCTAGGACCTTCCATCTCAAACCCGGTGAAGAAACCAATGACTCCCTTACCTTTAGTCAGCAACAAGGATGACAGCGTGGCTGAAAGTATTCCTGTTCGTGACGACAGCTGAAGCACTATGGGACCGAGGAAGCCACACTCAATAACCTCATGGCTATTCTACGAACTTTTGGTGGCAGATGATGAACACCACGGCGCACCTTAACAACAAGATGGACTGCTACGTATGTGCCCACATGCCACTATCCACTCACAGCTCTGGATTATGGCCGTATAACATTCTTGCTAACCGCATCCCAAGGTGGGGTGTGTAAGCTAATTGGTGAGACATGTTGCACATTCATTCCAGACGAATACTCCACTGGCAGCGACATCTATGAGGACCTACAGAACTTAACCGTGCTGCAAAGGCATGTGGCAGACCACACACCATGAGCCTCAACACAGGATTGGCTCGCATGGCTGACTTCTGGACCTTGGTAGCACATGCTACTGTAGATTGTGACCCCAGTATTTGTTGTTTTAGTTCTTATGTTTATTGCTGTGACCTGTATTCTCCCCTGCATAAAAAGCATGATACAAAGGATGGTGACTAATACCTTTATTTACTACACATTTGCCCAGGAGGACCCAAAGAAGGACATGGAAGATTGCATTTAAATGAAGTAAGCATTGAAAATGCACCTGAAAGTGATGCTGTACTGATAATTGAAAACACAAGCTTTTAAAATGTCAAACAGGAGGGAATAATGTTAGCAACCTACAACACATACATTAAACCTATTTAAAAAGCTACACATTGCCATTTAAAAAGCTAGAATGCTTTTGTTTGCTCCCGAACCCAACAACAAGATCATGTTGATCCAACACATCTCTTCCTTAGGCTGACTGAACTGTGGGAGCACACTGCCTCCGATCCAGAGCTACAGAAACTGAGCACTGTCACAATGAAGGCCTGGCCTTGCAGACAAACTCAGCTGCTCACAGAAATTCGTGAATACTACCCATATCAAATAAACTCCCCCTTGAAGATGACATTGTCAAGAAAGGCCTGAAGACAGTGATCCCAAAGTCTTTACAAAAGGATTAAATCACTGTCCTCCACAGAGGGCACCCAGACACAGAAGCTACTAAACGCAGGGCCCATGCTATCATGTTTTGGCCCACAATAACTGAAGATATAGGGCAAGAAACAATTGCGTGTCCGGTGTGCAACAGTACCAGGCCACATAAACAAAAAGAGCCACTCAAGCTCACACACTAGGTTCTCCAGCTGAAAGGCTCATGTCAAGGCAAACATGCACTATCATGCAACATCTGCTGGTTCCCAGGCCCAAAAGCAACACAGCTGTTAAGACAAGCCTAGTTCATAAGCGCCATGCACAAAAGAAATGCTATGACAACTCCAGCAGACCACTCCGTCCCCTCGTGCTAAGTGAGGTTGTGAGGATGCAAACGCATCATGGACATGACTCCTTAGGGACTAATAAGAAATCCAGATCATACATTGTCCAGTCAGGAGGCGGAGAGTATAGGCGGAACCGCAGGCATGTCCTCCCAGTCCCTGAAGCACCACCACAACACAGAGATTCCCACGATGACTCTACCGTGGTCCAACCATCAACCGCCTGTTCCCCAGAGCACAAAGAAAACGAAATCCATGGAAACTACATGTAACGTGATGTTGACAAGGTCAAATGTTAAATGTTTACTATATTCTTACCAATGACAGTTCCAGGTTTGAAGTGAATGGTTAATGTCCAGGCTATAATGTTGTGGATTAGAATCTGTTGTTTATACAGTCTTAACCTAAAGAAAGGGGACATAGAACATCTGACTGGTATTGTTTAATAATGGGGGTTGAATAGGGTCCCGAAAAGCGCTATATAAATGCAATCCATTATTATTATTATTATTACCTGTTCAGAATAGTGCACTGCGCATGCATGCAGTAAGAAGACGCTGGAGTCAAGCTGCTTGCATGTAATGCCTGCTCAGTTACCCATTAAACAAAGCTTGCAAGGAATCACAAATCCAGCGTCTTTACTAAACATCAAACATTGTCCTTTGAGATTTTAACATAAGACTGAGGATGATATAAGACTAAAGATTTAAACAGTTTTAGATCCATTACACTCACTGAGCACTCTACAGCCTGGTAACACATAAACTTTAAATAAAAACTAGTGTAATTTGTTCTTTTCATGTAATAACATCGTTCACATTATGATCAACAGCTAGATTCACAGTTAAGTAAACCTAATGAGGGAGACCATCAGGACCAAGCTGGGTTTCCTGGGTCCAGAGGTTTGGAGAAACTTCCTCCCTTTCTTTTATCACAGCTGTCCTGTGCCAGATGTTCTGTTGACCCACTGAGAGAGGCATAATTTCAGAAACATCAGAAAGACTAAAGCTCATTGCATAGATCAATGATCTTCACCATTGATCTCTACAGCTCCCTCAGAGGGAAATCTTCAGAGCTTCACTGTTGGCTCGCTCCAGAAAATGGATAAACCAAGTTTCATGAACAAGCGTGATGGACACCTTTGCTTTGTGTAATGTTAGAAGTACTCAGATAATCTTCAGAGGCTCTGGACTTTTACATAAAAATATTATATTCAGTCCTGTAGAAAGTTATATATTTAAATATACATTATCCTGTCTGGTTACTCTGGAGCTGTACTTTTTCAGTTTTATGTCAGTAAAGAAGTTCAATCCGTACTTCAACTTTTACTGAAGCTTTATTTTAACACAAGTATCTGTACTTCTACTGAAGTAAATATTGCCTGTAAATTTGCCACCTGTGGTATTAATCTGAATAATACACTTCTGATTTAAGTCAAAATCAGAGCTGACTTTGGTTGCAGCTGATTAGCTCAGTGTCAGGGTTACTGGTTTTCTTCCCAGCTTGCATTTGTCCTACCTGCAGAGGGGGAGTTCCAGGACTGAAGTTAGGTAAATGGCTGTCAGCTCTCTGCAGAGAGATGCAGACCAGCAGCAGAAACACAGAGAATTCACTAAGCTTCATCTACAATTTCATCAGGTGATTAATAAATCTTGACAACCCACAAATGCCTTGTCTTCTTCTGTGAAAACAAAAGACTGAAGCAGACAATAACTGAAGAGAGATTCAGTAATCCTCTTAGCCTGCTTTAAGAGTCACATGACTAGAGGATGACATCACACTGACGCGCCAATCACTGATGGACATTTCACTGTTACTGCATCACAGTCACTGATGGACCTCTGACCCCCTTATTAATCAGTTGCCTACAGAACATCTGTTTAAATAAAGCTTTATTTTAGAAAGAGGCTTTATATGAGGCTCCTTTTTTCCAAGAAAGATGTACAGGTCTTTTTCTACACAGAACCATACACCTGTGTGTACCTAGGTGTATGTTTTCTTTCTTATTGGTGTTTATCTTTATTTGCTCTTTGCTTCACTGCATAATGAAAAGCAGTTTAATTAACTGCATTTTCATTACTTGCTGCAGCCCACTTCTGTTGCTGAAAAAAAGTGTGTAAACTTATTTTAAACTAAAACATTTTTAGTCTTACTTAGACCTTTTCAAGAATCCAGGGTTGTAGTTTTTGTGTTGAGCAGGAGTTCCTATCGGCTGTAACAGTGAACTCGTTGTATCAGCCCCTGAAGGAGTTTCAAATTATCTGACATAATAGATTTGGCCCACTGCTGTCTCAGGGAGTGAATGGTGAATGGTCACTGAAGGCAGCAGTGACTCTGCACACTTAGATCTATTTTGGACTCGGACCACTCCTACCGTCTGCTATGAAATTTATCTCAATGACTGGACTTCACTTCAGTTCTGCTCTTAAACCAAGAATGTTACAGGACTCAGAGCAGCTTTGAAGTTAATCTCCAAGAATGAAGGGACTAACTGTCCCACAAACTCAGAATACACCTAACATTTAGAAATTTCATGTACCATAATAATAATGTTGCAGTGTTCACACCTATTTACACACAAGGCAAAGTGTCATCAAGTATTTAAAACTATGATTTATTGGTGACACAGAGCAGACTGATCAGCTGAACACATACAGTCTTACAGATTTACACTGAATTATGTATTACATAGTATCAGTCAGAATGTTTTTATCATTGCACTCTGGCTTGTTCACTAATATATTTCTTATCAGGTTTATTGATTCCTCCTTAACTAAAACTTACTCTCTGCAGTAGGGGGTGGGGTCTTAAATAACTTTCAGCATTAGAGACAGGGGCGATTTTAGCCCATTTTTAGGGGTGCTTAAGCACCCCCAAAAGGAATCAAAGCACCCCCAAAGATTTCTTACTTTTTTTGACAATATTTGCTCTTTGTGTGACACATTACTAAAAATATAAAAAGCATACAGTACTGTACTTGTTTGAGACGTAACATTTTAACAACAAAAGTATAGATAACCCCCCCCCCCCCCCTCCCAAAATGGTTTGTTCCAGCTCTCCCCTACTCTGGCTCTAGCGCCGTTGCTGCCAGAGATGGTGGCTGAGACGCAGCGGAGTGGAGGTTTAAGTGCCTGGCTTAAAACAGGACATATTAGCTGCATTTAACCTTCAGTTACTCTTTATATAGTTAGGTAGGAGTCAGACCATGTTTCTTTTTAGCTGAAAAGCATTACACCAGGTAACCTGCAGTGTTGAAAACGTGTTTTCCGACAATGTTAGCTACCCTACAATCCGTCCTGCTCTGTAGTAAAATCAGCGACATTTGACCGTCCTGTTGCTCCCATTGAAATGTATACAGCCTATTTAAAATCTAAAACTTAAAATTGTCCGCAGCCTACTTTTGGTTACCACTGTCCTGTTTGAAATGGATACTAACTAGCTAACTGACTGAATGCCCATTAACCTTATAAACTCCTGGTGTGTGTGTGTGTGTGTGTGTGTGTGTACAGAGAGACAGCCAGGTTCATAATGGATATAAGGAAGTTTTTCCAAAAAAAGGAGCCACATTCAGGTAAAAGTGTAAAATCAAATGATCCGTCATTCAAGAATAATGTTGGATCAGTGTTTCAATGTTTATATCTTTTATTAGATGTTCATGTGGTTATTTGCCTTTTTGTTGAAAGTAGACTGAGAGAAGACTTTTTGTTAGTGATCTTATTAGAATTTTTTTCATATTAATGTAATTTTTCATCTAATTGAATACAATCTGTGTATGATTGTCAGTCCAAAGAGGGAGAGAGGAAAGAGGGAACATGAGGAGAAAGTACAAGGTCAGGAAGAACCAGGTAAGAAAACAGACAGGGAACAGTGACAGGCACAACAGAAACTGTTAAACTGACAAAGAGAAAAAACCTGATTTTACTCACACAATCTGGAAGTTGTGTCCTCCCTATATTAAAGCTGCTATACAGAATCTGCAAAACAAACTGGGTTGAAACATTTTTGACCCTCTTTAACAACATTCCAACATAACATTATCATTGATTGGGGAGATTAAAATTAATGATATATTTTTATGTGGTTCAGCCACAACTCTACTAAAACCTCAGCCGCAGTACATACATTACATTTGCACTCTATCAGAAAGTGCCAAACAGCCCTGGTGGAGTGAGGAGCTTTAAAGAGAAGCAGATGCTCTGTTTATATTCTAAAAATGTTTTAAGCTTGTTTCAAAGATTCTGTACAGCAGCTTTAAATGTTTTCCAAAAGCACACATACACTTAACTTATCAGTGTTTCTCAAACATTTTACAGTGTGTACCACCTGAGAAAAATGTCAAGCTCTCCTAAGTACTGCTATGAAAGCATGAAAGTCATAAATCTTACAACACAAAATTAGTATTATTAAATTAGTTTCTGCAATAAAGATTTTTTTCATACATTGTATACATTCTACCACAGGCAAAGTTGCCTCCATTTTTATAGTTTTTATTAATATTTTGTAATAATTTATTTGTAATAATTTATTCTGTTTTGGGAGTGTTTTTTATGTATTTGTATTATATTATACATACACATTAAAAGTGAATATCTGTCCAAAAAATGCACTCAGTTTACTTTTTACTCACAATGAGCATCATTCATTATTCTCCCCCAGTAATTAAGGTTAGGATATGTATTTTTTTCTATCCCAATCCATTCTTCTTTTGCAGCATTTAAATAACCCTTATCAGATTTGATGGTTTTGTTACAGACTTTTCAAAAAAGTGTTTTGCTTTTCTTTCACAAATGTGGGGATTAAATTGTGTTAAAATGTACAAAACAGTGATGTCATGTTTTGTGATGAGGACCCAGGGACAGAGAGACTTGATGAATTTAAGAATCTTATGATTTAATAAAGAAATTTGCAGACTTGCACAGAGATGGTAAAATTATGATGACTGATAACGGAGACGAAGATAACAGACGATGAGGACAGGGAGGAACAGGGGTTTAAGTGCACCAAGGAGACAGTCAGAGAGAACTCGGGACAATATTTAAGGATGCAGGGACTGACAGAGACAGGTTTATCTTGCCTGGCTGGGCAGCTCTCTGGGTGCTCAGCACCCCCAAAGTTCTGATCCTAGAACCGCCCCTGATTAGAGATGAAAAAAAAAAAAAAACACGACAAGAAACCCATTAATTGATCCATTAATTACTTGCACATGGTGTTACTATTGTGCTCTGGATCTTCTGGCTTCACAGAGTAACATGAGAAGAAAAGCAGTTCTCACACTCTGAAGGCCAATTCCATCTTCTCCATCACTTCCTCTTTAAAGCTACTCTACCCACCAAGCACCATCCACCATCAAATCAGGAGACTGGTGATTATTATATGAGGTAGTGAAAGTTTGTTTAATTAATGTTGAGGCTACAGATGAATCTTTTCTATTCTGTGTGGATTCGCATGTTAACCCTCAGGTCAGACTTAGAGCTGAATGTTTTTCCACATTCTGAGCAGCCAAAGGATTTCTACCATGTGTGAATACTCAGGAGTTGTTTCAAATTTCCAAAGAGGCCAAATGTCTTGCCACACAGGGCAACTGAGTGGTTTCTCTCCTGTGTAGCTTTTTTTGTAGTGATGGGTCGGTCGCAAACGAAATGGCTCTTAGAGCTGACTCTTTGAAGTGAACGATGCAAGCCGTGGGTTTTTTTTTTCTTTCTCTTACCCTCTCTCTCACTTTTTTTCGCTTCACGCTGCACGTCACTCTTGTGTTTCTGCTGAGCAGAGACGGGAGGGGCGCAAACATAGCTGGACTGGCCATCGGGCATACCGGGCATTTGCCCGGTGGGCCGATGGTAATTTTTCGTTTTAAATGGGCCGATGTTTTGTTGTTGTTGTCTTTCTTTTCCGTAACCGTGTAAACAGTGAAAGGTGGCAGATTGGACAGATGCTGGCAAACGTGTAAAAATAACTCAATTGTTTGGTAGTGGCTATGGTGGAGCTTTCACAGATTCAGTAAAATTAGCAAGTGGTGGAGGCCAGCAGGTGGATGGGGGAAAGGGGAGGCGGAGGAGGAGGAGGAGAGACCCAAGGCGGCCGCCGGTCCGACTGTCAGGTGAAATGAGCTTCAGGTAAGAAGTTATGACCTGCAGGCTATCTGGGTCAGATATAAACCAAGTTTAGGTGGAGTTTATTTTCGTTGTGCTAACTTTTTACAGTCAGTTACAATAACTCGTACTGCGTACTAGCTAGCATGATGGAGTTTCGATACAGTTGGGCGGGTGCTATGATGTTACTGGTGAACTTTATTTTATTCATAAGGTTAGTTAGTCGAGTTGCCTATACCTCTGGTATTCAGAGTTAATATTACGTGTTTTGTATTGAGCTGAAAATAAACGCGATTTGTTCTGTACTTCAGCTACAATAAAAAAAAAGACAAAAAGCTGGATTTATTCTGTCTTTATGCTGTCAGCTGCCTCTTCTCTCATTCTCCCCCCTCCCTCTCCTGCTGCTACTTCAATCATGAAACTGATCAATGATCAGCGTTTCTGCCGCAAGTCCCGTCTCTCTTGCTTGTTTATCTCCCGCTTTGTGCCAGAAAGAGGAAACTAGCGGAGGTCGCGTTAAACAGCAGAAGCACCTTTAAACTGACAGCTGGTAACTGTGCAATGGCGGGTCTAGCAAAGTTTTGCCAGGGGGGCCAGGTAGGGCATTAACAGGGAGAGGGGGGCACAAAGAAATACTTTTCTTTCTTATTCTCATTTAAAATTTCAAGCTTTTAACAAATAATTATCCGAATCTTACAACCAAAGTTTTCATCTGATGTCAAATTTATAGAAATTCATTATTGTACATAGTAAGTTTTTTTCAGGGTCCCAACATAATTACTTCAGAAGAAAGTACTGTACATGATGCCAGTATTTTCCCACATTTTCTAGATACTGTACTAGTACTTTGTGTAAAATGCCATCAAAAAGTCAGTTAAGTTTTATTCTTTCTCACCTGTCTTTCTGTCTCCATTCACTTTTTAAAGGTTGCCATGTTAGAAAAAATATTTTGCCCTGCCATGCTGTTTATTGATATGGTAAATAAATAGTTTATGAAAATAGCACTAAATCTGTCAATTATTATTTTTAATATTCAGTAATGGTCATGTCTTACATCTAGTCTTTTCTGTCTTAATGTCAGGTTTCCACCATATGTTGTAGATAGTTCAGGAAGTTAACTCAACCAAGCAGTCTTTGGGTTTCGGCTAAGTACTGTTTAGAATACCAGAATGGGGAGGATGGTGTAGGTTTAAGTTTATTAGATTGATACATATGTACCAACAAGACAGTGTACATCACTGTCACAACAACGTTTGTTTTCATTCAAAGGCTTTATGGTTTTTCCTGTAATACCTGGTGGGCTGGTCTCTAGTCAAAATGCCCGGGCTGATTTTTTGTCCCAGTCCAGCCCTGCGCTTAGGCACCGTGTTTCCTGCCACGTCATTCGGGGCGACTGGAATCGATAAGGGAATCGTTTGCAAAAATGGCAAACAATTCCAAGGAATTGAAACAGTGGGAACCGGTTCTCAACAGGAACTGGGTTTCGATACCCATCCCTATTAGTGACCAGTGTTGGTCAAGTTACTTGAAAAAAGTAATCAGTAATTAATTACTGATTACTTCCCCAAAAAAGTAATCCCGTTATTTTACTGATTACTTATTTTCAAAAGTAATTAATTGCTTAGTTACTTAGTTACTTTTTAAAAACACGATTTACAACCTGAATAGGTGATAAAGTGATAGATCTTTCAGCCCAATTCTACTTATTCTACATAATCCATCATACAAAATGTAATCAAATGGAAAAGTCTCTTTTTAAAACTTGTTTTATTAGTTTTAATCTTTTAACTTTATGCATTGAGCAAAAAATGTAATTATATGCAACATTCTCTGACTGGAAGAAATTTGTTTAATATTCAAACCTATTTTCTGCACATTCCAGCACATAAAATAAATAAATATATATATATATATATTTATTTATTTATATATATATATATATATATATATATATATATATATATAAATATATATATATATATATATATATATATATAAATATATATATATATATATATATATATATATATATATATATATATATATATATATATATATATATATATTTGTGTTTACACTCACTCTTTGAGATGCAAGTAAAGCACAGCAGAAAATAAATAACATCAAAGACTCAGCGGTCCTGTTGCTCTATTTTCACCTGTAAAGCAGGAGTAGGGCAGGTGGAGGTTTACCCTGGTGCAGGTGTGCCGCAGCGGTCAGTGGAAGAATCCGCGAGTTTCTCTGTGAGTTTCCCATTACGTGGTAGCGCACTCAGTGCTTGCTTGGAAGTTTAGGAGTTTTTTCGCTGTAAAAAGAAGTTTTCTTCCCACGCACAACGGATGCTAATGTTTTTGTCACTTTTTATGGAATCAAACTCAAAGTAAGGTCAGTACTTCCACGCTTTAAACGCTGCACGCTCACATTCTCTCCCGCACTCGATATATTATCCATTGTTGCTCTGCACACAGCTGTTGTCACAAACGTCGCACTTGCTTACGTCACTGTCATGAGACATTCTCGCAAAAAATCACGGTTTTAGTAACGCAGCGTTCCTACGGGAAAGTAACGGTAATCTAATTACCGTTTTTGCAATAGTAATCCCTTACTTTACTCGTTACCTGAAAAAAGTAATCGGATTACAGAAACTGAGAAAACCACTGATAAAGGTATCAGTTTAAAAGGTATACATTGCCCCGTCCTTCAGTTATCGCATAAGAACATTTTCAGAAAACTTGACCTCTGACTTTTACCTTGAGGTTGAGAAAAATCATAATTACTTCTTTCTTGAGTTATCACATTCACAAGATTTACAGAAACCTAAAAAGTGCTTCAGTAAATATATTGTTATTGTGCAGGAGCATCACAAGCATTTAAGTTTTTGAGAAAAACATGTCAAATTGTGAATGTGAGTATGAGCACACAGAAAGGAGATGATAGTGGACATGAACAAGAAGAAGAGGCCTCGCCAGCCGCTGTTTATCCAGGAGAATGAAGTGGAGAGGGTGAGCAGCTTTTGGCACCTCAGCTTTCACATCAGTGAGGACCTCACTTGGACACTGAACACCACACAGCTGGTCAAGAAGGCTCAGCAGCGGCTGTATTTCCTGAGGAGGCTGAGGAAATTTGGTATGTTGGCCAAGATCCTCAGCAGCTTCTACAGCTGCACTGTGGAGAGCACATTGACCAGCCGCATCACTGCATGGTATGGCAGAACTACTGCTATGGATCGCAAACGCCTGCAGAGAGTGATAACAACTGCGGAGAAGATCATCAGGACTCTGCTGCCCTCTCTGCAGAGCATCTACCATCGCAGACTCCAGAGGAGACCTGCCTCCACCCACAAAGACCCCACACACCCTCAACACGAACTGTTCACACTTCTGCCCTCGAGACGAAGGTTTAGAAGTGTGAAATCCAGAATGTCCCGACTCAACAACTCCTTCAGCCCCACTGCTATCAGACTCCTGAACAGCTGACGTAACTCAACTGCAATTTGCACAACAGGGGACGTTGCACACTAAGTTCATTTTGCACATTAAGCTCCTTTGTACATCCATCTACATTGACATCTGCATACCTCACTTGTCTACACTTATTTTTGTACTTGTGTTTTTATCTTTCGTTATTTTTATCCTTATTTTTATCTTTATTTATCTTCATATTTTTTCTTATTTTTATACTTATCTTGTTCCTTTAACCCTTACCCTAACTTGGCATTTGCGTATGGACAGGAAAGGAAGAATTTCATTGCACAGAGAAATGCTATTTCTTCTGTATACATGACAATAAACACTCTGAATCTTGAATCTTTGAACAACTCGCTCGAGGAAATGACACACAGTCAGGATTTCTTTGATTCTTTATTTAACGTGAAACATTGCCAGCTTGGGGAAAAAACACAGGGTGATCCTGAGATTTAAGGAACAAACAGCAGCTTCAGATAAGACTTTCTGGTAGCTGAGATCAGCACCGTGTTAAGGACAAACACTTTGACCAGACTTTTGTGCGTGTACATTTTTATCCACAAAGTTCTTAAAAGGGTGCAAAACCCATCAGAGTATGGATGACATGTAACAGTAAAAGACACTGAATTTTAGGTTAGATTTAAGATTTCCAACAAAGACATAACACAGCCACAAAAATAAAAGGGTTAAAGTATTTAACAAAAAAATCGAAATGATCTTTAAAAACAGCTGTTTGTATCAAGTTATGTCACATTTTCTCAAATAAAATTAATATAATAAAGTAAAATAGACATTAATTCAAATAAAAAATTAAGTATAAAATATAAGAAAATGTTTGGTTTGTAGTGCCACCTTTTGTGTAGGAACACATGAGTAAAAATGTCATTGATCCAGCGTTGATGAGTCATATCAAGAAGTCAAAGCCTTTATGCCTTAGACTTTATGGACGCAGCTTTTTGTCGTTAATTTCTGAACTCGTGTGCTGCTTTTCCCTAACTCAGTAAGCCGTTGTAGAAATGACAAAATAAAGTAAATAGTGCACAGCGTGCGGTTGCTTTTTGTTACCCACTGATCACCGGTTACAAGTTGACTTCTTAAATTAACCTGTTTTTATTATTATATCAAACGTCATGTATCTGTTTTTGTCTCATCTCTCGTGCAAATTTCAGACAGGTGCTTTAAAAGCTTCACCTCAATGCCGTGACCCGGATTCGAACCGGGGTTGCTGCGGCCACAACGCAGAGTACTAACCACTATACGATCACGGCTGGTCAGCTGCAGACTGAAAGTCCATGTAGTCAGTCACCTCCAATCCACAGGAGTCCATTTTAAACCCACTAAGCAGGACTGTACATTTTAAGTTTGACACGCTTAGGTCGTATCAACATTAGAACTACAAACATTTCGTGCTTTTCACTGCCAGTTACAGTCTGGATCTTGCTTTTTTTTTCTTATTTCACCGTAAAAACTGGAATCTGCGTGTAACAGCTGACCTGCACGATGTGCAGAAGAGCACCAAAATGTATTTACGGTCAGACCACGCGAGGTCCCTGTGTTAATGCAGATACTGTTACTGTGCCACGTGCGTAAATGTGCGCACCGTAGACACAGAGTTTGAGATCGATATGAAGGAAAAAACACAATAAAGATTGCAGATGATCATTTTCTGACCAGCCGTGATCGTATAGTGGTTAGTACTCTGCGTTGTGGCCGCAGCAACCCCGGTTCGAATCTGGGTCACGGCAGAGTGGATATGATTTCATTTTGGGGAGCTTCACACTTTAAGTGGTGACTAGTTGTTTGTGTGCGTTTCCATTTTTTGTCTTTTGTTCTCTTCTCACTCTACGTCCTGAGTACTGAGTCAGGATGTAGAGTGAGCACTCAGTACAGGTGTTTTGAGGCAACGAGTTTCCAAACATTTTTTAAGTTCTGGGAACTGATTAGACAAACCGTGGGTAACACAGGAAGTCAAAGCTGTCCTCAATATGAAGAAGAAGGCTTTCAGGAGCAAGTGAAGGAGGAGATGAAAGCAGCACAGCGGGAGGTGAAACGCTGCCTGAGGGAAGCAAAGGACACCTACAGGAGGAAGGTGGAGCAGAAGTTGGAGAGGAACAATATGAGGGAGGTCTGGAATGGTGTGAAAACCATCACAGGCCACAACACCAAGAAAAGCACAGTGGGGGGGACTGTGGAGAAGGCAAACGAACTCAACAACTTCTTCAACAGGTTTGACCAGCCCACAACCCCCCCACCCTCACCCTCACCTTTACTACAGAGTCCTCTCCCCACTCTCCTACCTCCCTCGCTTCCCCCCCTTCCTGACACCATGACACCCCCCTCCTCCAATCCCTCTCTCAGCAGCAAGACATCTCCCCCCCTCCCCTCCTCCCAAACATCTCCCAGTGTCACAGTGGATCAGGTCAGGAGACAACTGAGGAAGCTTCGCCCCAGGAAGGCAGCAGGCCCAGACGAGGTGTGTCCTAGGATGCTAAAGGCGTGTGCTGCTGAACTTGGGGAGCCTCTACAACGAGTCTTCAATCTCAGTCTGCGACTGGGGAGAGTGCCCGCCCTATGGAAGACATCCTGCATCGTCCCGGTCCCCAAAAGGAACCGGCCCAATGAGCTGAATGACTTCCGACCGGTGGCACTGACGTCACATCTTATGAAGACTCTAGAGCGGCTCTTCCTCAACCTCCTCCGACCACAGGTGCAACATGCCCAGGACCCACTACAGTTTGCATACAAGGCGGGTGTCGGAGTGGAGGATGCCATCCTGTACCTCCTACACAGAGCCCACTCACACCTGGATGGGGGAAAAGGCACGGTCAGGATCCTGTTTCTTGACTTTTCCAGTGCCTTTAATACCATCCGGCCCTGTATGCTTCAGGAAAAACTGAACAGGATGGAGGTGGACCCCTGCCTGGTGGCTTGGATATCCGACTACCCAGTGTTGGGGAGTAACGGAATACATGTACCGCCGTTACGTATTTAAAATACAAAATATGAGTAACTGTATTCCGTTACAGTTACCGTTTAAAAGGGTGGTATTCAGAATACAGTTACTTTGTTGAAATAAATGGATTACACTGCGGTACTTTCCTGTTTCATATTGTCGCGGGTCAGGACTGTTTGGGTTTTGTTTGACAGCTACGTTCTGTTGTTCCAGGCGGCAGCGTTACGGTTGCCATGGTTACAGGGCGACGCTCTCTCTCTCTCTCTCTCTGCGACTGTGTGTTTCCTGGGTGAGAGAGCGCCTTTTCGTTGTTGTGCTAAGCTAACAGGCAGAATGCTACAAGCATAGCTCTAAAGAATGTAGCATCATGGGCAGTGTAGTCCGTGTTGCAGAGAGAATGGACTGCCATACACATTATGGGTCTGTGAGCGCGAGGAGGGAGAAAAAAGGATAATGGAAAGGTACGAGTTGTCATCGAGGAAAAACGGGAGCTGGAAGCATGTAAATATAATAATAACCACTGCAGCCAAGAAGAGTGCCTGACGAGCCCAGTTGTAAGTAAGCTATTAAGACTCGACTGTACACCGTGTTCGTGTTTTCCTCCGAAAACAATAAGTTCCGTTGGAGCAGTCTTTCAACGCCTCTCTCTGTCTGTCGCAAGAAAAGTTGACCCACACAACAAAGTAAAGCTATTTTTCGGCTACCAGCCGACAGGGACCCCGCCGTATTAGTCAGAGGTCCCTTTACTACAGTTCGGAGTCGCGGACCTTCAGTAATAGTAATAAATCACACAGCAATAGTACATTCACGTTGTTGTAAAAAGTATGATAATATATTAAGTAATCCAAAGTATTCAGAATACGTTACTGTCATTGAGTAACGTAACGGAATACGTTACAGAATACATTTTGGGGCATGTATTCTGTATTCTGTAATGGAATACATTTTAAAAGTAACCTTCCCAACACTGCGACTACCTCACCGACAGGCCACAGTACGTCAGGCTGAAGGACATCACGTCTGACACTGTGGTCAGCAGCACAGGAGCACCACAGGGAACTGTGCTGTCCCCTCTTCTCTTCACCCTGTACACCTCTGACTTCTGCTACAACTCTGAATTATGCCATATTCAGAAGTTTGCAGATGACACGGCCATCATGGGGTGTATCTGGGATGATCAGGAAGAGGAGTACAGAAGTCTGGTGAGGAACTTTGTCGCATGGAGTCACACAAACCACCTGCAACTCAACACCTCAAAGACTAAGGAACTGGTTGTGGACTTCGGGAGGTCTAGAGAAGGTCCACTGCCGGTTCAGGTAGAGGGGGAGGAGGTGGAGGTGGTCAACAAGTACAAGTACCTCGGGCTGTGGGTGGACAATAAACTGGACTGGTCATGCAACACAGAGCACCTGTATAAAAAAGCCCAAAGCCGACTGTACTTCCTCAGGAGGCTGAGGTCTTTTAACATCTGCAGGAAGCTCCTGAGGATGTTTTACCAGTCGGTGGTTGCTGGAGTCCTTTTCTATGCTGTGGTGTGCTGGGGGAGCAGCACAGCAAAGAAGGACTCATGCAGGCTGGAGAAACTGATCAGGAAGGCTGGCTCTGTGGTCGGCATGAAGCTGGACACTCTGGTGACAGTGGCAGAGAAAAGGACATTAAAGAAACTGCTGGGCATCCTCTGCACACGGCCATTAACAACCAGAAGAGTCTGTTCAGTGACAGGTTGCTTCTCCCCAAGACAAGAACTAACAGACTTAAAAACTCCTTTGTCCCACACGCCATCAGACTGTTTAACTCCTCTCTGGAGGGGAGAGGGAGGGGAAACAGGAGGACAAAGGAGGGGGGAACAACTAAGCTGTAGTGCCTCTTCACCTCACTGTGCAATACCTTGTGCAATACTTTTGTAAATAGTCAACAGTGCAATAGACTCAATACTTGAAATGTGCAATTCACTTGTATTTTTATTTTTATTCCTATTTATTCTATTTACCCCCTTTGTATATTTTATTTATATTTGTCTCTGTATTTATATATATGTGTGTGTATGTGTGTGTGTGTGTGTATATATATATATGTGTATATATATATATATATATATATATATAATATTCTGTAACTGTAACTTCTGTCGGTGCTGTGCTTTTTGGAAATTGAATTTCCCAGAGGAACCCACCCGAGGGATTAATAAAGTTCTATCTTATCTTAGACTGTAACATCAGCGCTGTGGTCGGCATGAAGCTGGACACTCTGGTGACAGTGGCAGAGAAAAGGACATTAAAGAAACTGCTGGACATTATGAACAATGCTGGGCATCCTCTGCACACAGTCATAAACAACCAGAGGAGTCTGTTCAGTGACAGGTTGCTTCTCCCCAAGACAAGAACTAACAGACTTAAAAACTCCTTTGTCCCACACGCCATCAAACTGTTTAACTCCTCTCTGGAGGGGAGAGGGAGGAGAAACAGGAGGACAAAGGAGGGGGGAACAACTAAGCTGTAGTGCCTCTTCACCTCACTGTACAATACCTTTTGTGCAATACTTGTTGTAAATAGTCAACAGTGCAATAGACTCAATACTTGAAATGTGCAATTCACTTGTATTTTTATTTTTTATTCCTATTTATTCTATTTATCCCCTTTGTATATTTTATTTATATTTGTCTCTGTATTTATATATGTGTGTGTGTGTGTGTATATATATATATATATATATATATATATATAACAATTCTGTAACTGTAACTTCGGTCGTTGCTGTGCTTTTTTTGGAAGTCGAATTTCCCAGAGGAACCCACCCGAGGGATTAATAAAGTTCTATCTTATCTTATCTTATCTTATCTTATCTTATTTTATGCCTTTACCGCCCTCTTGTGGCAAGATGTGATCATGTGTTTCCTTTGCTGAATTATTTGTCACTTAATGCCTTTAGGCTGCACCGATTGACTGATTGTCCACCTGCTCCAACTCCTTATGAAACACGTGTGTAATTGAATAATGATTGAAACTCTAATCATTATTCTGATGACAGTACAAAACTTGACTTTTACCTCGAGGTTGAGGAAAATTCTAGTTGTTTCTTTCTTGCGTTGTCACATTTACAAGAATTACAGAAATCTAAAAAGTGTTCCAGTAAATGTGTTGTTATACTGCAAGAGCATCACAAGCATTCAACATGAAACCTTCCCAGCTTGGGGAAAAAACACAGGTGATCCTGAGATTTAATGAAGAAACAGCAGCTTCAGATAAGACTTTCTGGTAGCTGAGATCAGCACCGTGTTAAGCACGAACACTTTGACCAGACTTTGTGCGTGTACATTTTTATCCACAAAGTTGTTGAAAGGATGCAAAACCCATCAGAGTATGGATGACATGTAACAGTAAAAGACACTGAATTAAAACAAATGTGATTGAACAGAAGATTTCCAACAAAGACATAACACAGCCACAAAAATAAAAGGGTTAAAGTATTTTAAAAAATTCAAAATTAAGATAAAAACAACTATTTGTATCAAGTTATGTCACATTTTCTCAAAAACAATAAAAGTAATAAAGTAAAATAGTTATTCAAATAAAAAAATTAAGTATAAAATATAAGAAAATGTTTGGTTTGTAGTGCCACCTTTTGTGTAGGAACACATGAGTAAAAATGTCATTGATCCAGCGTTGATGAGTCATATCAAGAAGTCAAAGCCTTTATGCCTTAGACTTTATGGACGCAGCTTTTTGTCGTTAATTTCTGAACTCTTGTGCTGCTTTTCCCTAACTCAGTAAGCCGTTGTAGAAATGACAAAATAAAGTAAATAGTGCACAGCGTGCGGTTGCTTTTTGTTACCCACTGATCACCGGTTACAAGTTGACTTCTTAAATTAATCTGTTTTTATTATTATATCAAACGTCATGTATCTGTTTTTGTCTCATCTCTCGTGCAAATTTCAGACAGGTGCTTTAAAAGCTTCACCTCAATGCCATGACCCGGATTCGAACCGGGGTTGCTGCGGCCACAACGCAGAGTACTAACCACTATACGATCACGGCTGGTCAGCTGCAGACTGAAAGTCCATGTAGTCAGTCACCTCCAATCCACAGGAGTCCATTTTAAACCCACTAAGCAGGACTGTACATTTTAAGTTTGACACTTTTAGGTCGTATCAACATTAGAACTACAAACATTTCGTGCTTTTCACTGCCAGTTACAGTCTGGATCTTGCTTTTTTTTTCTTATTTCACCGTAAAAACTGGAATCTGCGTGTAACAGCTGACCTGCACGATGTGCAGAAGAGCACCAAAATGTATTTACGGTCGTATAGTGGTTAGTACTCTGCGTTGTGGCCGCAGCAACCCCGGTTCGAATCCGGGTCATGGCATTGAGGTGAAGCTTTTAAAGCACCTGTCTGAAATTTGCACGAGAGATGAGACAAAAACAGATACATGACGTTTGATATAATAATAAAAACAGATTAATTTAAGAAGTCAACTTGTAACCGGTGATCAGTGGGTAACAAAAAGCAACCGCACGCTGTGCACTATTTACTTTATTTTGTCATTTCTACAACGGCTTACTGAGTTAGGGAAAAGCAGCACAAGAGTTCAGAAATTAACGACAAAAAGCTGCGTCCATAAAGTCTAAGGCATAAAGGCTTTGACTTCTTGATATGACTCATCAACGCTGGATCAATGACATTTTTACTCATGTGTTCCTACACAAAAGGTGGCACTACAAACCAAACATTTTCTTATATTTTATACTTAATTTTTTTATTTGAATAACTATTTTACTTTATTACTTTTATTGTTTTTGAGAAAATGTGACATAACTTGATACAAATAGTTGTTTTTATCTTAATTTTGAATTTTTTAAAATACTTTAACCCTTTTATTTTTGTGGCTGTGTTATGTCTTTGTTGGAAATCTTCTGTTCAATCACATTTGTTTTAATTCAGTGTCTTTTACTGTTACATGTCATCCATACTCTGATGGGTTTTGCATCCTTTCAACAACTTTGTGGATAAAAATGTACACGCACAAAGTCTGGTCAAAGTGTTCGTGCTTAACACGGTGCTGATCTCAGCTACCAGAAAGTCTTATCTGAAGCTGCTGTTTCTTCATTAAATCTCAGGATCACCTGTGTTTTTTCCCCAAGCTGGGAAGGTTTCATGTTGAATGCTTGTGATGCTCTTGCAGTATAACAACATATTTACTGGAACACTTTTTAGATTTCTGTAATTCTTGTAAATGTGACAACGCAAGAAAGAAACAACTAGAATTTTCCTCAACCTCGAGGTAAAAGTCAAGTTTTGTACTGTCATCAGAATAATGTTTGGAAACTTGTTGCCTCAAAAAACCAGTACTGAGTACTCACTCTACTGAGCCGGTGTCCTACACTGGCTCTCGAGGCCTGGAGTTCCCTGCCCCTGCTTTAAAGAGAAGAAGCAAGAAGCACAAACCTCCAAACAGGAAGTGGTGAAAGGTGTTCCACATGTCTTGCAGGGCTTCTGGGAATTTCCTCCTCACGCCCTCTTGAACATGTCCTCTCAGAGTCTGAGCAGACTCTCCACCAGTGTCACAAAGACCCTTTTGGATCGAGTCTTCAAAACTCTCACAGCAATGGAGAAAAGGCCGTCTTCTCCCGCTCCATCAGAAACGACACAGTCCAGACCATCCTGACAAAAATCTGAGAGAAATATCCACAAGAAACTCTCCTCAACAACATTGCAAACTTTGCACCAGTTCTGCTCACTACAATCAGACTATCAGACGGGCATCTGTGCCACCCTCCTGGGAAGAGCTGATGAGAGCCCCAATCAAGGGGTCACCCAGCAGCCACGGAGCAGAAGCCAGAGGGGGCTGCAGTGATGTGCCCGCGGTGTGCAGTGATGTGCCCGCGGGCTCTGCCGGAAGTCAGCTGTGCCAGAGTAGACCGAGCCCCAGCCCCAGAGCCCGCAGAAGGGGCCCGACCCACCCCAATAGCTAACTGAGAACAGGGGTGTGTGAAGACCCCATAACTCCCTCCGTCTAGCGCAGTGTTGCTGCACGCTGTTCTAAAGCAGCGGTCCCCAACCCCCGGGCCTCGGACCAGTACTGGTCCGTGAGTCGTTTGGTACCGGGCCACGAGAGTTGAGGCTCAGGTGTGAAATGTATGGTTTTCAGGGTTTTTATCGGTTTTCAGCGTTATTTTGTTATCGTTTTGATCGTTAACTCGGTTTTCCTGGGTCTTTTCACGTGTGTTATGAATAAATCTTCTTTTTTTCAGTACCGGTATTAGTTTTATTTTGTTGTATTTATCCGCGACACCTTAAAGGCCGGTCCGTGAAAATATTGTCGGGCATAAACCGGTCCATGGCGCAAAAAAGGTTGGGGACCGCTGTTCTAAAGTGCATTTAAAACATGGGAGGGCATGGTGTTGTTAACAGGACATATTGGCATTATTATTTTTAAGAGAATCTGAACTTGTTCTTACAGCTAACATATCAACAACAGTAACTGAAAAAGGTAAATGAAATAAAAAAGTTTCCAATAACAATAACAATGCTCCACATCTTTGTTTTTAAGAGTCCACATATAAGTTTCCAGATAGCAGGATTTTAGTGTTTGAGTATTCTTCAGGACTTAAGAATATTAACAAAAGGAGCATCTTCACGCCACAAAGCTGATCAGAACCACACATGTCTTCCAACATCCACAGATCTGTGTTTTACAATTAAGAGGAAGTTTGCATGATGTTTTCCAAGTGCTCAAATCCTCAGAGGCCTATTTAGGAATAGAGTTGTACTGATCCAACATGAAAAAAATATCAGCATAAATGGCTGCATTACAAAAATAGTTATTTAGATAAAACATAACTTTAAATTTTCATTAATGGTTGCTCATGCATATGTGAAATAGAGTCCCAGATAATTTGGTTTATTTATTTCTAATTTATTACTTCAGCCAAAGTTAAAGCTTCAGTGGACAAAAGCAATTTAAGCTTTCACAATCAAGCTCTTTTAAGTGCGAAAAGGAAAACCCAGCTGGGTAACTGCAGATTACCCAGCTGGGTTTTCAGTACCTGACCAGAAAAATGTTGGATGTAAATTACATCATTTAAATAGCTGCATTACTGGATTGTGGCATTTCTTAGGCATATGTTAAAAGCGAGAGTAAAACAATTTCTTAATAATTTTTACATCACAAATACGTTAATGTAGTAGAGAGAAATTATGCAGGTCACAGCATAAAAAAGTAAAATCTAATTCCCTGAACTTAAAAAAAAAAAAGGAAACTCATTGCCTCAAAAAAATTGTTTTCTCTACTCATGTCATTATGAGTAGGCCTCAGTTCCCTGCTTTTCAAGAATGGGGGTTTAATGAATTAAAAGAATTTGTGTGTCTTGTCAGTCACAAAGTAAACATGCTCTTCTTTTATTTTTAACTCTAAACATTTTATTAAATAGGACTTTATCCATCTACAGGCCGAGAATGCCACACAACATGAAGGGGATCAGTTACGTTTCACACTCCTTTTATTATAAATAATCAAATTGTTACATGTTTAAATTTACAAAAAAAAATGTCAAAATCAGTGTGTTAATGCTAGCTTATTTTAATAAACACAGCTGTCATATAACAAAGTAGAGTGGCACTAGGGGTGGCACATGCCACCCCATGCCAACACAGTAGAGCCGCCTCTGATATCTAGGACAGGTGTGTGTCATGGTGGTCCATAGGCAGATGTCAATAAACACTATTCTACTACTTCCAAGCACTTTACAACTTGTTGTCTAATGTGTGCCTTTCGATTGATTTTGTATTTATGTATATTTTTTTGTTTTGTTTTGAATAAATTTCTCCTGTGTGCTATTTATTCTTGCACCTAGTATTTATATTTTAATCCGGCAGAGGTGGTGTGGAGCACCCAACATTTGGTTGTACATGTACAATGACAATAAAGGTCTATTTTATTATATTCTATTCTGTTCTATTCTTTTCTAAGTAGGAGAATGATACGCGGGTAAAGCAAACACCGTAACAATTCCGAAAATCTTCAAAGGGATGAAGCTCCTTAATCTGATGCTCTTCTGTTACGCTTTTTATAACATTGTAGTCTATGTCTGCATTTCGGAAAACGCATGAAAGTTTCTCTGTCACTTCCAAGTGACTCCGTCACTGCGCATGTGCCAGAATGAACCGGAAGCCGTATGTGCGCCAGGCGGAAGCTCTAACGTCCTTTCTGCTCCCGGACTGCCATCATGGTGAGTTCGCCATGAAAGTGTCAGAGATTTAATATCTTTTTTTTAATGTAAATATGTAATTGCTGTGGGGAAAAATGGGGCCGTGTGTACTTTTAAGGCACTAATACACACATCTATGAGGTTTTTGTACAGTACTGTGTCAGTTTTGCGTTTTTAATGAGGTATTTGTAAGATGTCGGCAGTTCCCCGCAACACAACGTGGTCTATCAGGCTGAGTGGGCCTGAGAGCTGAGAGGGGAAGCACGCTCAGTTCGTAGACTTAAATCGCGTAACATAAATCTCGCTGGTTGGGCGTAGTGTGATTTTTAGGTAACTTATAAAAAAACTGTTAAACGCACCCTTGTGTTCGGTGCCTATCGTAGTTAGCAGAAACAGTGGCTAGCTGACGTTAGCTAATTGGTACAATGCATCGCCGGGTAGTCACACAGTCTCCTTAAATGCCCCTTATTTTTATATATATATATATATATATATATATATATATATATATATATATATAAGGTTTTCGTATGTTCTGTTTTTAACGTTAAATTTATTTAACAAAGCTTGTAAAGCACCTATCTAACCAAACAAAAGGTGCCCAGCTTCCTCCTCAGCCTCTCGGCACTCTGGTGAGCAGTGCTCTGCTCTCTTTTTCTGCTCCAGGTGTTCAAGCGCTTCGTTGAGATCGGCCGTGTGGCCTACGTCTCGTTCGGACCCCATGCTGGCAAGCTGGTGGCCATCGTGGATGTCATTGACCAAAACAGAGTGAGTGCTCTGGATTATAGCTGGTAGGTCAGTGTGGGCCCCTACATTTGACTTATTGATGTGAACTGTCTTTTGTGGTTTCTAGGCTCTTGTTGATGGTCCCTGCACAGGGGTGAGGAGGCAGTCCATGCCCTTCAAGTGCATGCACCTCACAGACTATGTCATCAAAATTCCCCACAGGTGAGTGTGGATAGTGATCATATTTAGTAATGGATATTCCAGCTATGAACAGGGCTGTAGAGCGCCGATGGGAGCAAGAATCTGGTTGTGTTTTGGTGCTGCTTTAGGTGTATATAATGTGAAACAGTAATGATCACCCATGTTATCAGTACTTAACATTTGTGGTGGTCCACAGTGCTCGCCAGAAGTTTGTGAGGAAAGCCTGGGAGAAGGCCCAAGTCAACGAGAAGTGGACGGAGAGCAGCTGGGCCAAGAAGATCGAAGCAAGACAGAAGGTAAGGCCGTGTTTCACTTTCTAAAGTTTTTAAATTAGTGTTATGGGAGAAAGGGGGACACTTAAACACTGAATTAAATAGTCTTTAATATTGTTTTAATGGCAAATCCAAAATAGTTTTGGAGGGGGGGGAAAGGAGGACGCGGATGTGAAAACCCATCATTAAACATCTCACGTCTGTCTGCTGGGTTGATAGATGTGATTTCATTATTTGTGATTTATTGATGGTGAAGACATAATCTCATTAAACGTGTGACCAGTGTGGTCTAAGATGCTGCTTTCTTGCAATATGATTCCAGTTGTTTGTTGTACTTGTCTGTTCTGATGTTTGCAGTGGTAATGACTTCAGTTGGTGGTGGAAGCTCACCACCTTATCAATAGCTGTAGAAAATACTGAACTGGTTACCACATAGTTCACATAGACCAGTCTGCCAGCACCAGTTTCATACAAAACTTTTTTTCAGTCAAATGAAGCTATACCACATACAATACACAAAGAAAAACTATCACAGTATTTTGGGTGGTACTTACAGAACTGTTTCCAAAAGGTTCACGTCTGAAGACATAAGATTACACAAATGCCTCTGAGGGTTTAACAGCAATGTTGTGATACCTTGTAGTAGAGCAGGGCGATATGACCAAAAATATTTATCACGATATACATTTGAAAATTTGCGATAACGATATAACTGACGATATAATTGACACCAGACAAAATACTTTACAACTCCACAACTTTATTAGTGCAAAAAACCCCATCAATGTATTTTCACTTAAACAAGCAGCTGTTTTTTATGTGCATTAAAGTTATATAAAAACGTAACAGTGCAAATTCCTTGCTGACAGTTTAACCAAAATGCATTTCGAGTGGAAACTGGCCGACATATCCTCAGCATAACCATGTATAATATCCACAAAACTTAAAAAGAGGTTATACACACACAATACGGTAATATTATGTTGAAGCACAGTACGTATCACTCCGCGAGGCGCCTGCCTAATATAGCTGTAATGCTCCGACATTCCATCAAGCGGTGCGGGTTCGTAGCTTAGCAAAGTCGTACTGAAACATTTGACAGATTTTCGAGCGCCGTGTGTACGACATGAAATCGTTTCGAGGTCAGTAAACACAACCAGAATTCAAACATAAGGCACACGGGATTATAAGGGGCACTGTCGATTTTCAGAAAAATCAAAGGATTGATTTTAAGTGTGCCGTATTTTCCAAACAACACGGTAATAACGACGGCCCGCTAGCATGCTGTACCAAAAATAGTGCTTTGTTGTGTATCTGACGGACGAAAGCTAAACCAGTTCCACACCACTGAAGCTGCAGAATTTTTACAAACAAATTCTGGTTCATCGGTTTCATTCAACGATCCGCTTTCGCCCTTCTTATTCTCCGTCGCCGCCATGTAAACATAGGAACTGCGCATGCGCGTTTTACCCATGTTCTATCGCGATATTTCATTTTCCTATCGTTGCCCAAAATTACACTGGTATTACCGTGAACGGTATGATATAGCCCAGCCCTACCTTGTAGCTCACTTAGTGTGCACCTTAGAGGTTAAGGTCGGATCTGTCATTACTAAACAAAAGTTAAACAAAATTGCTGTGTACACTTCATTTTTGCGTGACTGTGTAACAGATTGTTCTAGTCTAGTTGGTCACAGCAATGCAGAAGAATATATATATGGCGACATATATAAAATGGGTTCATTACTAGGACAAATACCTTCAGTGCAGATTGGAATTACTTCAAATGCTTAAAATAATCGACAGTACGATGAATCAAATGTGGCGAGCAGAGTATTCACACCTTAACCAAAGTTCATGAAGTCTCAGATCCAGAACAAGGATGTCTCGGTGAGCCTGAGAAGGGTTGTGGAAAGTATCTGCCCTTACTTTCTTAGACCCCGGAGCCTGTGATGGGAAAGGTTTCGAGCCTGGTGGAAGTTGTTGTGATGGAGATTCAGTGTTGGTACTTGTGTTTTACTTTCACCTGTTTGGCCGTCTGCCACAGCTGAATGGATTCTAGTCAGTCACACAAAAAAGCAAACCACCCCCAGGCGCTCTCTGACCCTTGCCTCTTGGATTTCTTTGCAGAAGGCCAAGATGTCTGACTTCGACCGCTACAAGGTGATGAAGGCCAAGAGAATGGTAAGTGTGGCAAAAACACAAAATGCCTCAAATATGTGAGCCAAGTAAGCAAGCAGAGTGGCTTCAGATTATTCCTGAGGTTCAAACACTGGAACCCTCAGCTCTGATATTTCCTGCCTGTTAAACATGCTCTTTGAGGCTGCACTGTCACTATATACACACATGGTTAGAGCTTCTGAGGTTAGTGGATAGTGATTTAGTTAGTGATTGTGCCAGTAAGCAGGGTGCAGGTCAGTAGTGTTTATCCTCCAGCAGTCACTGAATATTTTTTAATGCATTCTGTTTTGTTTTTTCCTTTGCAGAGGAACAAGATCATCAAGCATGAGGTGAAGAAGCTGCAGAAGGAGGCTGCAAAGAAGTGAACAGTTTCTACAAAATAAATGTCCTGTTCAATTGTTCTCCTGTTGTCTTCTCTTCTTTTATCATCAGATTGAAACTGCTTTAGACCTTTAAACCTGAGCTGCTGGTACATAGAAATACCAAAACCCAAATTTTGATATGAGGACATTATCCCTAAAGTTTCCAAAGCTTCTGTGAACTCAGAAAAGTAACTGATGTAAAAACATAGAGCAAAGTAATAGAGTAAATGTTCTTAAAGTATTGGGTAAAATTTGTAATCACAGCTTATTTGAAGCTTTGAGACGGGATGTCTACAACACAGAGTTGGCTGCTTTCATAAAGTTATTTTTTTTGTCATTCTAATATCTGTGCTGACCACCTTAAATTAAATATTTCATCTGGGCATATGGCCTCCTTTACAGTAATGCTTAAAGTACTGAAATGAACAACCAAACTTTAAACTTAAGAATTCAAAATAAAATGTTTTTTTTAAAGATCAAAGATCCATAATATCCAGGCTTGTGTCTGTAACCAAGCTGGAGTCATAACACTGTTAACATGAGCAAAATGCAGGATGTGCAGGACTATAACTGTTACAGTCAAATATATATGGACCTGTGAGCAATGCCTAAGTTTGTTTTACATTAAGCTGATGCAGGAACATACTTGTAATACACAGTGGTGCATAAAAATGAAGCAGAAAGCAGGAAATGAAGTGTTTGTGTAATAACTCATAAGGAGCCCATCACAATCCCTGTCAATGTATTACAAACTATAAACATTCCAGCGACACTGGTGTAATCACTATAAGAGTAATAAATGTACAAAAGGTCATTTCTGCCCAGTGTACTTTAATCTGTATATGTCTTACTTATAGGCTATCTATTATACCTGGGATCAAGGTTAACCTATCCAACCACACTTAATATGACAACTGACAGTCAACTAATCATTTAACGTAAATACTTCCGTTTTTAATTACTCTGTGCTTCCTAATTTAGCCTCAACGTGTCGCTAAAGTGATCGTTGGAGTGTAAGGCAAAAAAAACCAAACAAACATAAAAACCGAGCGCCAAGAACCATTTTGTCACTTGGCCACTAGATGGCAGTCTTGGTTAATCTTGGCTGATGTAGTGGAGCATAGCCTCTTTGTCTCTTCATATTTACTTAAAAACAAGTGATAGTTTTTCAGATGTTTAAATCTGAGCCACTAAATGCAAAGCTGACGTGCGTCATTTTGCTCAGTAAATCATTTGTTTAAATAACTGTTAGCTGTGAGATGTTTAGTATGGTAATTATGTGGTAAAGCACAGAGCAGCTTTGCACCAATTCTTTGAAACAGATTCCCTACTTTTATTTTTAAAGAGCTTTTTTATAGCGCTCCCCAGTCCTGGCTGAAATAAGCCACCATTTTGGGAGATGCTGTCATCAGCCAAACAGGTTCCTCTTCAAACCTCAGAGAGGAGCTTGTAAATATTACATAACAGCGCGCTTGAACGTCTCCCAGCTGGTTGGGTGCACAGAGCAGGGACACGGAGATAATGCGCCCGAGGACTGGAGGGGGCCTGCAATCGGAGGTCCGATTCACAGCTGCTCTGGTTTTTACAGTATCATTAAAACACAAATAACGATGATAACGAGCCTTTGTTCTGTTTTGGGGCCGAGCCGCATTAAACATCCCGGGATATATTTCACCCTGAAAGCGTTAAATGACTAATGCCGGGCTGTAGAGCAGGAGCACAGGTCAGTTAATGAGAAATGAGATAAAGTATATTTAGTGTTGTTATCGTGGGCCCGATAAACACGCTTTTCTCTGAGCGTAGCTCTGACGTCAGAGATGAATGGTACCAATGCGCAGTGTTCATGGAGCCGTCATTTACCCGTAACAAGACCGGAAACGCTCTCTAATGTCTTTCAAAATAAAACCAAAGTAAAGCTCCATTTTACGTCAGGTTTCCTCTTTATTTCCATTAGAACAACAAAAATCGGAGGCAATGTTCAACATCTGAAGGGAGACAATAAAAAAGAAAGATTTCTGTTAATGGTATTTTTTTTCTTTAATACTTTGTGAAATTTTAAAGAAAAAAACATATTTTTTGTTGTCATGCATTTTAGTACGTCACATATCTATAATGCAAAAGGATTAAGCACGTTTGCTGACTTGTCCGTGTGAATATACTAGTTTAGTTGCCCTGATACAGATTTCTTCCTCAAAATATTATCAAACTTTGTAAGATTTTGAAAAAATTTAAATTAAAAAAAAATAGCGAGAAAAACCTGCAAACACTCGAGCCCCAAACTGTGCCAAATCCAGAAAGTTCAATTCAAATCAGATTGACTTATATGGCGCCAAACCACAACAACACACACCTCGAGGTATTTTATACTGTAAGGTACAATAATAGTGAGAAACCCCTAAAATCAAACGACCCCCTTGCAGAGGGGACTTGGGAAGGGACAGTGTTTAACAGGAAGAAACCTCAGGCAGAACCAGACTCAGGGAAGATGAGACGGGATTAAAAAAAACACATTAATCTCTGGGGAGAGTCAGAGAATGAACTAATGAAACTATTAAATGTATTTTAAATACATGTATCCGAGTGATTATTATTTTCCCGCAGTTTTTGAATATGTTTTTTAAATTCTGTATTATTTGTTTATCTATTTTCGCACATTTCCCACACTAGTTCCTTTACGCTTTTATTTTGAAAGCCACACGCCCTCGATCGGCCTGCCCTCTGTGTTTACTTCACGCAGCTGAAAGCTCGGGGAGGGAGAGAGATCCTGAGTTCACAGTGTGACACATTAACACGGGGACTCGCTGGAATGATCCGTGGCCGGTGTGCTGTCTTCGGTACCGGGATTTTCACTGAACTGCGGTCTCGTTAAAACCTTGCGGCTCACCGTCCGGAGCCCCGCGCGCTCCCGCAGGTGTAAATGTGCCAGAATGGACGCTGCTTCAGATTCCTCTGTGGTGAGTAGGACTGCTGTAGTTGCGTGCATGCATGCTGGTGGTGTTTTGAGGAGGGGGGGGGGGGGGGTCTTGTGTAGTAAAGGTGTGTTAAGTCAGCTGGGCCTCCTTTGGGTTTGAGCTGGGGGGCACTTTCCCCTCACTGCGCATCTTTCGGGTATCATTTTAGCATGCTGCCCGTGTCCGCTCGCCTCTCGTATGTGCGCCGTTTGCGCAGGCTGCTCTTCTCCGCACTGTCATGTTGTTGTGGATGCAGCCAGCAGGCATGTTGACAGTTGGCTGGTCCCATATGGGCAGTAGCACCTATGCGGGTGTAGGAAAAAAATAAAAATGTGAGAGATAAAAGGCAGGGTGGTCATCTAACAGCTTTAACACAGAAAACCGCTGAGATTGATGAATCCGGTGTGAGGGGCGCATGAAGTGTTTCCCGTGGTATAGGGAAGCTAGTTTACAGGGATGGAACTTTATTATACACCTTCAATAACATACAGACATGGAAGTGCGGGTTACAGAGCTGAAGGAGGCTCATGGTGTTGTAGTGTACTTCTTATATGCATGAGGGATTGCTGGCACTCTAATGTTCCTGTTATTTCTGTATTAGTTTGTTATAAAACCACTGTCATTTACTGGCACAGCAGGAACATAAAAACGAAAATTAATGGAGATAAAGTAGAGCATCAGGGTCAGGGATTTATCTGAGCCGCGTTGGAGGTTAAATTGCGTGTCTTTGACCCTGAAGCAGGAACTCTTTACTATCAAAGAGTTTGCATGTGAACAATGGTGCTTATATTTAGCCTATATAGTCTATACTTTAATCAAATGTACCAGGAAACTGATTTTACTATTAACCATAGATTTGATGACCCCACACCCTCTTCCAGTTTATCTCAAGTCTCACAGGCTGGGAGTCTGGAGCAGCAATTATAACAGGTCCTTGGCCTCATAATCTGCGTATGTGTACTTTTGTGCACGCAAGTACACATGCGCACGCAAACCTTGTAAATCAATACTCCACCATCACCTTGGACCGGTTACACAACCAATGTCTTTGCATGCATGACTGGTATACAGTTGTACAGTATGTTCACATGTCGCAGAGACTAGAGGGATGGCTGGCTTTGTTGTTAAAAAACAAACAAAATAAAAAAAAGAGAGCAAACTTCACCAAAAGTGCATTTTTGTACCTTGTTGTTGTTTCCATCACCAGGCGTTAGACTGGTCTCAGTCTGCTGAGATAAACATGAGGTCTAGATTTAGATGGGCTAATGTCAACGCCCAGGTTTGCTTATCAGCACACAGCAACGCACATTGACCTCACCTAACTTGCCCTATCATCAGACGAGTGCATCAGTGTGTGCGCTCTTGAGAGGACTGTGTGTGTGTCTGTGTGTCTCCTTTCTTTTCTTCAGTGTCTTGAAGCATTAACACCTACATGTTGTCGTTGTCAAAGAGGCAAAGAGTTCAGCTCTGTTGATATTACTTTGCGTCTGTGTGTGTGAGTGAAAGAAAAATCAGAAAGATGAAGATGTCAGCCTCCTATTATAAGAAACATGACTCACTCTTTTCTCACAGGTACATTTCTCCCAAAAAGCCCAAAGAGCGTTTTAGGCTTTCATAGTCTGATTTAAGCAACCGCAGACTGCTACTAGGTTAGAGCGGCTTTTATTTAGCTTTTCTTACTGTATTTAGTTGATAGGTGTGTCCCCTGACAACAACTGTTTGGAAATGTGTTGTCTTTTAAATTCAGGTGAGTTGGACACACCTAGGCAAGGATCAGTACACAGGAATGTTCTTGGCCTGCAAATTGTGTGTTTTGTGTCGTCGCCATGCTCCTGGTATGCAGGTTCTTGGAAGCGGAATGGCATGCCTCCCCTGCAGGCATTGTTTCGTAACCCAGGGCCGTGAAGCAACACACTGCATGACGAGAGAAGCTTGTGGCAATCGGAGCAGGGGCGTCTGACATAAGCGTATCAGAATTTGAGATGAACTAGTTTAGTTTGTCATCTTGGGCAGGCAAAAGGTGACAGATAGAAAATCAAAATGTAGCCTGTACAGTATCATTCCTGAGCTAATGTGAATCAGGAGAAATAATTGAGTGGCTTGCTAGAGTGATGGAAAATGATGTGGCAGATGCTTTAATCTTTAATGAAGTTTGTAAAATTGTAAAAAAAAAAAATTTGGTGGTTAGTATAACAGATGGACACCGCTACCGTGAGGTAACCCATTAAAATTTAAAGTCTCTTCTTTGCTTGTTCTGTAATATAAAACTCAATTAACATATTGTTTGAAAAATAATGAAAGTCTCAAAATAAGCATTTTTGCTATAACCATGTTGGGTTTTTTAATTTAGGGATTGGAAGATCTGACTGGGAAACCCAGCCCAGAACATATGTGCAATCCTCCGTTGTGATCATGATTTCCAAAATGAACTTACTGTAGTCCAGTCTCTCATTGGAGTTGCTCGATAAAAACCAAAATGAGATCATTTTAATGATCATTTGGATTTGAATGAGACTCTAAACTAATCAGGAAAAGTGTTTCCACAAGTCAGGGCTCAGGGAGTTTTCCCCCATTGACTGCTGTAGGACCAGAAGTCTTTTTGCAACCACTGGGTTTCCCCCCTGGTGGTTATTAAATGCCACTTTAAGGCACTTCCTTGTTGGCTTTTTAGGCACAATTTCTTACAATATGTAAAAGGAAAAACAAAACAAAGAAATAACCTAATTATAAAAAATAATACAAGTTTTTTGAGCCCTTAAAATAACAGTGCATATGTCCTAGCCTTTTATCCTGCACAGCACTGAGACAGTAAATGCAACTCAGAGTAGGTGTAGTGTTTGTCTGTTGGCCAAAAACTACATGTATGAATGTAACATACAAATGTGAGTCAAAACATGATCAAAAGTCAATCTCCAAATATCCTCTCTGAATATAAACTTGTCACTATATTTCCTAATGTACTGTGTTGGATTCTCCATATTTTATTGCTATTTTCTGTTTTCATTTTTAAAAATTTCATAGCAAATAAAGACACTTTAAAAAAAATTGATATTATAAATGTAGTTGATTTTGCTGTTTAGTTATACCTTAAAATATGTCAGTCTGTTAGTTTTTTTTCTGACTCTGGCAGACAGCAATCCCATAGTCTATAATAGAATATAGAGTTTTGGATAGGATGGGCTGTTGAACACTCATGGTCTCTGCTTGCTGTTCCCTGATGTTACTCTTAGTTCAGAGTTATAATTTATCCAACACTAGTTTATGAACAAATACCTACAAAGCTAATGATATTGGTTTTAGTTATGCTTTGTTTTGTTTTTTTTGCACAATGAGATGCTGAGCATGACAAACCACGACTCTTCAAGTTTTCTCCAAGCACTGTTAAAGATAACCTTACATAACAACTGGACTTTAGACTCTTGGCTCACTCTCTGCAATTCGAGCTATTATTATTATGATACTGTGCCTTGGTCCAGCTAATGCCAAAGTAATGAGCAGTAATGGTGAGCAAATATTAGTTCATCAGACAGGTTCATGATCCATTGTTTAGCAGAGTAAGTGACTATTATCATGAGTGGCTGTGTTTTGGTTTCTTGTATCTCTTACTGTTTTCCCCGTTCTCACCCTCAGATCATAGCGAAGTGGGACTGAACTGAGTGGAGCACTCAAAACCCAAAATATTTGCCACAACCAGTTGAGTATCTTGCTATCAAATCTACCACAAGGAGATCAACAGTTAGCCCAGAATTAGCTCAAACACCACCACCACCAACCTCACGTACGTTCAGCCTAATCAGGAGAAGATGAAGGACTGACAGCCGAAGACCGGCAGGTGACAGAAGGCAGCTCCGACCTCCCCATCCGCCAACCGCCATGGCGGGGCTGAAGCGCCATCATGATGGGAAGATTGCAGGGCTGTACGACCTGGACAAGACGTTGGGTCGTGGACACTTTGCTGTGGTCAAACTGGCCCGCCATGTATTCACTGGAGAAAAGGTATGCTCATCCAAGTCCGTATATGCAAGTTCAATCATTTGTTGGCAGTTACTAGATTTCTTCACTTTGAAAAAAAAGTTTAAAAATACTTTTAAAGACGTCACCCTTGTTCTTAGAAACAGGCATACCAAAGAAGGGTGACTGGGAGCACTGATGAGACTAAATATTTCTGATAGTGTGATTCTGTTCTTGGTGGACATCAGAACATCTGTACTAGCTCTACTAAGCACCTCTAAGTGAAGATAATACAGTCTCACTGTTTCTGTGCAAGTGCTTCAACAGCTGCTGACGTTACCAGCGCTGCTATTGTTCTGATCAGTTCTAACTTCTGTCTTTCAGGTTGCGGTGAAGGTGATCGATAAGACGAAGCTGGACCCGGTTGCACGGGGTCACCTTTTTCAGGAGGTGCGATGCATGAAGATGGTGCAACACCCCAACGTGGTACGCCTCTACGAGGTCATCGATACAGCCACAAAGCTCTACCTCATCTTGGAGCTGGGCGACGGAGGAGACATGTATGACTGCATCATGAAACATGAAGGAGGCCTCAGCGAGGAGGTTAGTGGGGCTAATGAACATGCAGAGGTGTCCTTCATGCAGTCTACCAAACCTTGAGTTACTTCTTTGTTTCTGTACTTGATCTTGGGTACTTGAAGAAAGAACCTTAACACATTAATTTAGTTTATCTGGAGATGGGAAGGGAAGCATTTTTTAAAAGAACAGAATTTGGTTGCATTGGTTTGGTTTATTTCTAGCTAGTATAAAAATGTGAGGAAATATAGTGAAGAACAGTTCAATGGTAGCCAGAAGCATTATATATGCAGATACTTGGAAGTTAATAAATTCTAGACATAAGTAAGCAACAGTGATGCTGAAAGCAATAACACTGTAACTAAAGGAGGGCAAAAGGGGTCGTTATTCCATATTTAGCGGCGAGTTGAACAAAATTCCTTTGCAGATGCAAATTTTGTTTATCACAACATTGCATACAGGCAACATATGTTCAATGTGACATGTGAAAGAAAGATGATAATCACATTTGTAATAAATCTTTTATAAAAACATATAGTTGTTAATAATCACTGTATGTTTGACACTGGTTGTTCAAAGTTCCCTTCATATTTTCTTACGTGTTTAAGAAGAGATGGGGTCGTGCCTAAAGGAAATAAAAATTCTTCATACAAGCACCTCTAAAACTCACTAACTGCATAATAGTTATGTTGTCTGTTTTATCAGAAAACAAAAGTGGAAAAACAAAGTATTTGCCATGTTTCTGCGATCGTTGATTAGCTATTCCGGTCTTCTTGCTAAGCTAGCTAGCTACATGTACTTTCTGGCCACTTCAGAAAAACAGGAACAAGTTGCAAACACCACACTAACATTAGCATTCTGTTGGAGTTAAATATTCAAGTTCGAGTCAAATTTTCCCGCTCTAATTCTGCAGATCCTGACTCTTTATCTATTCCAAACTTTTCTCAAGCTAACTCTTGCTAACTTCTTTTTAGTTTGCTGTTTGTTTTCTGGGTTTTGGAGCATTTTTATTGTATTTTTTTTACATTTGTCTCTCCTCTTTAAGGTGGCCAAGTGTTACTTTGCCCAAATCGTCCATGCCATCTCCTACTGCCACCGGCTACATGTGGTGCACAGGGACCTGAAGCCTGAAAACGTGGTGTTCTTCGAGAAGCAGGGTGTCGTCAAGCTCACTGACTTCGGGTTCAGCAACCGGTTTCAACCTGGGAAAAAACTAAACACCTCCTGCGGCTCACTGGCCTACTCAGCGCCTGAAATACTGCTGGGGGATGAATACGACGCTCCTGCTGTGGGTAAGTCTGAAGAAGTGACAGAGAGTAGCTGCTGGGGTACATCTGTGGTGATTTATTTTAGTTCCTACAGCTTTAGCTTTACTAAAACAGGACACCATCTGAGTTGTTAGTGCAGTGTTGTATCAAGCAGCAGCTCACATTCACATTCAATCACTGTCTCAGCTGTGATAGCTCTGACCAAGCTATATGGCCTGCAATGGTTTGTAAGGAACCTGTAGACCTGCTTGGCACACTGCCGGTATTATCAGGCAGCTGATAGAAGGAGAGGAGCTGTTCAAAGTTCAGAGCATGATAGCATACCTTGAAGCCTGGAAATGAGATGATCCACAGCCCTGCAGTCCTGCACCTGCAGTTTATTTCTGTCTGCAGTTTGCTTTCATTTGCCTCTCTGTGAATAACAAAATCTGATATCAGATCGGGCTGAAATTGGTTTCTCAGCACTCTCTTCTTCTGTAATTGGAGCGCGCACTCACCTCAGTGTCACCACCACCACCCCCCAACACCCCACCCCAACATCGTCTCTCCCATCAATGGTGCTTCCAGTTCTTGCTGCTGAGGTGCAGTTAAGATATTGAATTATATTGTAACGGAAAACAAATCAAACATAATTGTGCAGAGTGAGGGAAAAGAGGGCAAGAGAAAGAAAGGGAAGTAAGAGGGAAACTGACAGAGCGAGAAAAAGGCATCAGGAGTCCCTCTGTCTACAGATGCCTCTCTGTCAGGAGCAGGAGAAAAGCATTTTCTGTTTTTCTGACTGAGTGGATTTGCAGTGGCTATTTTCTTCTCTCTGCCTTCACTGCCTCTCACTCTCTTTTGTGCCAAGCGGCGTCCATATTTTGAAAGCAATAATAGTCTTATTTGACTGCGCGTGTGTGTTTTCGTATGGATGATGTGTGAGTTGCTGAATGTGTGGGGCCTGTCTGAGCACTTGTTAGTGGACATTTTGCGGCGTGTGTGTGTTTGTTCTCTGGACCGTGCATACTGCCTGTGCACTATTGCTCATTCAGCTGAGATGATGATGTTTTGATTGCAGGGATTATCCACCCAGCCGGGATGTAATATTGTGTGATTGTATCAGCAGTGCTGTCTGATGGGCGAACAGGCTAAATGGAGGCCAGCAGTCCTGACGTTCAGGTCTTTGAGGAAACCTGGGCTGGGATTACACTGCTGCCAGGCTACCTGCTGACAGTCTGTAGGGCAACTGAGCTTTTCCGGTGACTTGCCATGTGGCGGTCGCCCCAGTTTGTTGCAGAGATAAGAAGCTGTCCTCGCCTGGCTTTCTCACTTCGGGCCTGCTTGGCATTGGTTTTTGTTTTTTTTCAGGAAGTGCTGAAAATATTTTGAGATTAAACATGAGTCAGTCCTGCAGATTGTGCAGAAGGAGCCAATTTGCAGGAGGCAAACACTCCAAGCTTCAAGCAAACCACACAAAAACTATAATTATTTATAAATGGTGTCACATTGCTTCAAATTTAACTTCTTCATCTCTTAGCTCTCACAGTTTTTCATTAGAGGTTAGTATGCTGTTTATTGTTGCTTGTCACTTAATGAAATATCAGAACATAGTGAAAATGCCCATCAAACCTTACTGCTGTATAAATGTAACTAACAATCACTCTGTATTTAAAATACTTGTTTTTGTCACTCAGTGTAGCGATTTCAGCCTTAAGTTGAAAAATGAATGGGTCATGGCAGACTAGAAGTGAAATTAAAAGGAAAATTGAGACCCAGATATGTGCGCGAAACTATATTCTTCTATGAAAAACTTAAAATGATTTTGTTGGACAAATGAGTCCTCTCTGTAAATATTCTTCGGTGTGTGGGCTCCCTCCTTTTTGTCTTCAGTAAATGGAAAGTTAAATATACAGTGGGGCAAAAAAGTATTTAGTCAGCCACCGATTGTGCAAGTTCCCCCACCTAAAATGATGACAGAGGTCAGTAATTTGCACCAGAGGTACACTTCAACTGTGAGAGACAGAATGTGAAAAAAAAATCCATGAATTCACATGGTAGGATTTGTAAAGAATTTATTCGTAAATTAGGGTGGAAAATAAGTATTTGGTCACCTCAAACAAGGAAAATCTCTGGCTCTCACAGACCTGTAACGTCTTCTGTAAGAAGCTTTTCTGTCCCCCACTCGTTACCTGTATGAATGGCACCTGTTTGAACTCATCATCTGTATAAAAGACACCTGTCCACAGCCTCAAACAGTCAGACTCCAAACTCCGCCATGGCCAAGACCAAAGAGCTTTCGAAGGACACCAGGAAAAGTATTGTAGACCTGCACCAGACTGGGAAGAGTGAATCTACAATAGGCAAGCAGCTTGGTGTGAAAAAATCAACTGTGGGAGCAATCATCAGAAAATGGAAGACATACAAGACCACTGATAATCTCCCTCGATCTGGGGCTCCACACAAGATCTCATCCCATGGGGTCAAAATGATCATGAGAACGGTGAGCAAAGATCCCAGAACCACACGGGGGGACCTGGTGAATGACCTGCAGAGAGCTGGGACCAAAGTAACAAAGGTCACCATCAGTAACACACTACAACGGCAGGGAATCAAATCCCGCAGTGCCAGACGTGTTCCGCTGCTGAAGCCAGTGCATGTCCAGGCCCGTCTGAAGTTTGCCAGAGAGCACATGGATGATACAGCAGAGGATTGGGAGAATGTCATGTGGTCAGATGAAACCAAAGTAGAACTTTTTGGTATAAACTCAACTCGTCGTGTTTGGAGGAAGAAGAATACTGAGTTGCATCCCAAGAACACCATACCTACTGTGAAGCATGGGGGTGGAAACATCATGCTATGGGGCTGTTTTTCTGCCAAGGGGACAGGACGACTGATCCGTGTTAAGGACAGAATGAATGGGGCCATGTATCGTGAGATTTTGAGCCAAAACCTCCTTCCATCAGTGAGAACTTTGAAGATGAAACGAGGCTGGGTCTTCCAACATGACAATGATCCAAAACACACCGCCCGGGCAACAAAGGAGTGGCTCCGTAAGAAGCATTTGAAAGTACTGGAGTGGCCTAGCCAGTCTCCAGACCTCAACCCCATAGAAAATCTGTGGCGGGAGTTGAAAGTCCGTGTTGCTCGGCGACAGCCCCAAAACATCACTGCTCTCGAGAAGATCTGCATGGAGGAGTGGGCCAAAATACCAGCTACTGTGTGTGCAAACCTGGTAAAGACCTATAGTAAACGTTTGACCTCTGTTATTGCCAACAAAGGTTATGTTACAAAGTATTGAGTTGTATTTTTGTTATTGACCAAATACTTATTTTCCACCCTGATTTACGAATAAATTCTTTACAAATCCTACCATGTGGATTCATGGATTTGTTTTTCACATTCTGTCTCTCACAGTTGAAGTGTACCTCTGGTGCAAATTACTGACCTCTGTCATCATTTTAGGTGGGGGAACTTACACAATCGGTGGCTGACTAAATACTTTTTTGCCCCACTGTAGATTTCCTCTTCCTCTTCATGAAGCACAACCTACACCTAAAAAAGAAATAACTTACCTAATAGTGATTATTCTGGGTACATGCATACTTCAAAGCATATCTATGCTTAATGACCATACATAAATGGAAATGTTTATTGATTGATTGATTGATTGATTTAGAAGAAGATGTTGTATAAAGATGAGTAGGACAGGATGCTTGAGTTGGCCCACTCAGTGTTCAGGGTTAACCCGGTGAAGACAGGACTGGTTATCCTGTTGGTTATCATTGTTAAAACGGTGTTCAGGGCAGCAGAAAGGATGTTTACACTGCCAGCTGTCACCAATAAAGAGTCGGCGTTGTTAGCGAGAGAGATGCTGATGTGCGCTGACGCGAACAGTGTTATCCAGAGATGTGTGAGCCATCTGGTTTATAAATAAAGTTATCGAGGAAGGAAGTTTGGCCGACCGCTGACGCAAGTAATGAGGGAGCAGGGTCGCGGTTGCTAGGATACGTTGGTTGGGGGTAAGGTGGCAGTGGGGGCTGCAGCAGCATTTGCTCCCTCCATCAGCAGTATGGAGCACTCTTTCACTGCCTCAAAGCAATAAATCCTCACCACCCACAGTAAACTGCCACATTTACTCCACCAGATTGAACTCTCCTGCGTATCCTGGCAAACTGGAGTGATATGAAGACGTATCACCAGGGGTCCCGAGCACTGTAAACCCACTTCCAATCTGTTTACCTCCTTTTTTTGGGTCTTCTCAAACTTCCGAGTTAGAAGAGCACAGGTTTTGTTCAGATAGTAATTGTAGCATGCTGTACCATGTGCTGTTCCTTTGAGAAAACCATGGACTGTATATAAAAGGTGGACATAGCTACAGCGACATCACCCATTGCTTTTGCACTCCCATTTTAATTTTTTTAAATTATTATCTTTTTACGGTTTGCTTTTTTGTCTTTTTTTTTTAGCTAGAAATTGGCATATTTGGGCGCGAGGATTGAGTGCTAGCAAGCTCGTTTAGGACCTAGCTACCTGCTATATAGTCACACAGGAACTCACAAAATGACTGCACTGCAAAAGCTGGTTTTATTACATTTATCATCACCACTCTTGTCTAAGTTCTCAGTCATGCAGGTCATGATAGTCTAAGGAACTTGGGAAGAAAACGACTGGACTTCTTTAAGTTTTGTCCAAGAAGCTTCTTCAGTTCTAAAACCAAATGGTGGAGAGTCCCAGGTATTAAAACCCTAGTGGGGGCTGTCCCTTAGGTGGTGGTTGTCCCGCTATTAGTCATGTGTGCCATCACATTAACCAAGGTGTGAAAAAAGCTGTGGGTCTTTACCACAGATCAGCTAGATCAGCTAATGCAAGATGTGAGTGGGGGTTGAGGCACCTGAGAAGGAATTTTAAGACTCCATTGTAGGTGGGAGACAGTTGGTGTTGTAAGCCATGCCCACTGATGAATGATGGTTGTTCACAGTGGTCATAAATAGCCTCCTTTACTCCTCTTTCAAACCATTTGTCTTCTCGGTCAAAAATGGAAACATTGCATAGCATCTTCGACCTCTGCTAGGATTTAAATACCTGAGACTCTCCACCTTTTGGTTTTAGAACCGAAGAGGTCTCTTGGCTGAGCAGTGAAATGTCTTCAAAACTTAAAGAAGCCTAGCTGCTTTCTTTCCAAGTTCCTTAGGTCACCACTCTTCTAAACACTGATGTAATGCCTAAACACTAATAGTGAAAATTAGCACCTAGCTAGCTAACAAACACAATGAACTAGCTTATGAATAAAGAGTATCTCATAGCTGACAAGGGCCCAAATTTATCTCAGGAAAGTCTAAAAAGTAATCTAAAAGGAGCGAACAGCTTGCAGCTTGTTCCACAGTTGCTAGTGACATAAAATAATTTATTTCAGTTTGAAAACCAGATGCTAACTAGCATCTCTTTAGCTTTCATAATGTGACTTATTTCAAAGTAAAATGGAACATGTTTGTGGGGTTTAATGTAGATGTGGGCAGATCGATCCAAATATCCACAGTATCAATACTGTCGATATTGTACTGATATCATATTGATATCCTATCCTCCAAGTTCAGTATTTGGTTTACCAAATAAATTTGTTTTTTCTGGAAATGAGAAGATGCCTTTTTGTGTTGACTGTCACATCTATTTTACTTACAACCTATTGATTGCACATTTAAACAACACATGTCGACCCGAAGTGCTTTAAAGACAGCACATTTACATTTCAGGTCCAAAAAAACACAGTTTCAAAATGCATGAAAAGCAGAAATGTGTATTTTGTTGTTTAAACGAATTATTGTAAAAAGTAAAAACCTCAGTAAAATTGCAAATTGATGATGATTCATCTAATCATGACACAATGGTCTCACCTACATAAGCTGACTTTATAAGTTAAAAATATCAGTATCAGTTTTGGTGTTGGCAATACTGGCCCTGTATTTTGTGGGTATCGGATTAATGTCAAAATTTGAAGTGTCGCACACAACTAGTTTAATGGTCAAATGCATTTTATAGATGTGTGATTAAATCATTTTATGGTTAAGAAATGATACAGGTGCTAAATTAAACATGGATTTTGTGTTTTTTACTTAAGTCAATCTTAAGAGCAGACAAAGCTTACTATGAAATTTGCTGAAAATGGGTCAAAACCGTGACTAAGACCGAGTCTGCTTGCTTTTATGTCACAGCCTCTGCTCGCAGTCTGTATATGACAGCAGAATGTGTGTCAGTGGACCATCCTGCTGACCCGAGCAGCAGTGGAAGCCCTGAGCAATAAAGTTGCTCTTTTGAATCAGACCAAGAGAAGCGTTCCATAAAATTAGCATTTGTATGAAGCTTTGAGGGATGAACACGTTAACCCACTTTCCCTGGACGGCGCGTTTGTGTGGAAGCGCGTGCACCAGTGTAAGTGTGAGCATGACGCTGGCGGCAGGCAGCAGCACTGAGCTTCATCCTCGGTTAGACAGATGTGTCCTAAGCTGGCACACATTCATGGAAATGGCTCTGATCGAATATGATTCATGCTTCATTTGAACTTGGGGAAGAGACAGCTCTTGTTTTTTGTTTTTTTTTGGGGGGGGGGGGTTCTTCTTTATCTAGGTCGCTAAGCAGACAGAACATGCGGGCTTCACTTAGTTGATCAGTCATCTTTATTTTCTGGTCTTCTTACAAAAACAACAGCTTTTTTCTGACCGTAATGACTTGTTCATTATAAACTGACCACATTCTCTCTCTGTGTCTCTGCAGATATCTGGAGTCTGGGCGTGATCCTCTTCATGCTGGTCTGTGGTCAGCCCCCCTTTCAGGAGGCTAATGACAGCGAAACGCTCACTATGATCATGGACTGCAAATACACGGTGCCGTCGCACATCTCCCATGCATGCAGAGAGTAAGTAACAAGCGCACGCACATAGCTGCAAAGATGGACAGAGTACTCTGCAGGTGCTGCATATTTCATGTTTGTAGATGTGTGAAGAAAAGAGAGCAAAGAGAGAGGTGCGGTCTCCCTTCGTTGTCCTGCTTTCACTCAGTGCTGCAGTCAGCTGCTCCACCAGAGATGCAGTGCTGCGTTAAGTGTATCTAATGCACCCTTTAAAATTGGACTTCTATTTTTAACATTGTGAGGGTTTAACGATGAGTCAAAGCAGAGCTGGGCGAAATAGTTGCAGAATACATTTTGAACGGCTGAAGCTTTGCAGACACATACTGTTAGTGAACATGGCTTCATTGGGTCAGGTTGACTTTCACAAAGCACCCCAAATATTGGCACATAGCCCAGTTTTTGTGATGTTTATTTGAACCCTCATCCAAATCTATTGCCAACGTGGGCCTGATAAAACAGCACTTCTACCTATTTGTTTGGGGGATTTAGCCAGTGGATTTAGTATATCTTGCTAAGCCAGAGTGCAAAAAATAAATAGCTTGTATGCAGACCCAAACAGGGTTCTTTCAGTACTGCTACTGTTTGGAGGAGAAACACGTGCAGTCAGATATCATAAGCGCTAACTTCTAATCAGTCTAGATTAGGTGCATTGATAATTTGCAAGAGAAAACGCATCGCTTCATAATCCTGGCTCGTTTGTTAGCTGTGCGGCTAGCAGCTGAATAGGCAACACCCTGTTCCACTCGTGTGTAGGTGTACAGCATGCACAGTTTGTTGGAAGCTCTGCATGCTGTACACCTACTTGTATTACAGGCCTGGAGGCTTGAACTCGTGCCAGGAGGTTAGCTGTTAGGTTAGCTGATAAAGATTAATAGCCTACTGTTGCTATGAGCTATTTTACACATATAAAAACAATAAGTACTTAGAAAAAGAATAAAGAACCAGACAAATGAGATACCTTAGTTCTGTCCCATCTGTAAGTCTGTTCGGTAACATGGCCAGGTTTGGACAAAACCCTGCAACTGTAATAAATTAAAATTTTCTATTACCATCCATTCTTATTTCATTCGTAACACCAGTTTCTGCCTTTTAAACATTCCTACATCAACGACCAGCTGTTTCTCTGGTGTGTCAGGAGTACTTACCTCCACTGTGATTCCCTCCAGTCTTATAGGCCACATGCTGCAGAGAGACCCCAAGAAGAGAGCGACCCTAGAGCAGATTGAGAGCCATCAGTGGCTTCAAGGTGTCGACCCCTCCCCAGCCACAAAGCTGTCTACTCCTCTGGTGTCCCATCGCAGCTTGTCGGAGGAGGAGCATGGCTCCATCATCCAACGCATGGTGCTCGGGGGCATCGCAGACAGAGACGCCATAACTGAGTATGTGTCCCTCTCTCGTACAATCACACATAAGTAAAAATCAATGCAAAGCTGTTCTATCTTGTGTAATCTCCGAAAATTCGTCATGGTTCACTCGTCCCACTGAAGTGTAATTGAGTGTCTTCAGCAGTTTAATTGGCATTAACAAGCAGCTGGCAGTCAATCCTGAGCTGTCAAATTAAATCTCCACTCCCGTCACTTCCCTTTTCCACTCACGGGTGGGGTGAGGCATTGATCTGTGTTCCATATATGTGTGTGCGCGTGCATACTTTTGTGCATTTTGGACCTCAATTTGATTTCTGTCTCCTCCGTCACAGGGCTCTGGAGTCTAACCAGTACAATCACATCACAGCTACCTACTTCCTGCTGGCCGAGAGGATGCTGAGGGAGAGACAAGAGAAGGAGCAACACAGCCAGACACGATCACCCAGCCCCAGCAAGGCCCAATTCAGGTACACACACACCCCAGCGCACATACACAAACATTTCCTGAGACAGACAGAATGCTGCCTCTGCAGTGCTGCGTACTGTCAGTTTACGCAAAACAAGTCTGACAGAGGATGGACAGACGGAGCCCTTTTTTTTTCAGCAGGGATTGAAGGACACACTGAGAATAGAAGAGAGGCTGCAGATCAGCAACACTGTGAGGGATGTGCTACCAGAAATATCCTGCAACAGAACAAAAGCAGCGTCTTTTTATTTTCTCTTCTGAGAGACTGAATCTAACATTGAAGATTTAACTATGAAGTTACACTAAACCTCTAAAATAAAGATAATTTTATATAATTCTATGAAAATATTAAGTAAATGAGATTAGAAGAAAAAAGTAATATAGATTAAAGAATAATCTCACTGCTTGTTTTGTGGATTCGACATATTTAGCTCTATTGTCTTGCATCACAATTTTAAGGCCAGTCAGAGTTGGAGAGGAGCATCATATTTCCCAAAGTGCCTTCAACCATCTCTCATAAATTCCTAGCAATATAGCACTGAACTTAAATTCAACCACTCCAACAGAATTAAATATTAACAGCATGGCCATTTACCACTCTTATTCTAATGTAGGATAAATGGAGAAAATAATGTGGCTGTTACCATTAGAGAAGTAAATAATTCAGCATTTTGAGAAATTTTCTTTGAGTCTCAGAACAAATCAGTGAAGCATAGCTAGCGGCTTGTTAGCTTAGCTTGGTGTAAACTGTTAAAATACGTAAAATAGTGAGTAACACGAGGTGGAAGAGAGTCATTAACAAACACCTGAAGATCAACATTTTATACATGGTATCACTTTTTTACATTTATATGGTTTTAATGCATGCACAGGTTTTAATTAATGCACAGAGCCTGGAGCCAGTTAGCAGATAGCTTTGGTTTGAGATTATAAATATAGAAAATTGCTAACTTTTGATAAATTGGTAGCTTACGGTATATTTGTGTACTTCATATATCTTATATATGCTATAAGGGGGTTTATTAGGAATCTTCAGTGTTTTATTTAGCTTTATTTTTTTAGTTATGTTATACAGAACCAGGCTAGCTGCTATAAGTTTTTATGCTAACCTTTCTAGCTGATTACAGCTAGGTATTTACTCTATTTATTTATCAGTTTTTTTGTCTCTTGAAAAAAAAAAGTAAATGTCATTTTTTTGCCACCATTGAAATAACTTAAGAATCGTATGTAATTTATTAATTCTCAACATTGTATTTGGCCCTTTGCAGGCAGTCTTGGCCCACCAGAGTGGATGTTCACCAGGATGTCAGCGATGGTTTAGGGGGTCCAGCTATCTCCCACCCTGGAGGGCCGCAGTCCCCTGCCCGTAGTGCTGAGAGCCTCCACAAAGGCCCCAGGCCTAAAACAGCTCTTCTAGATGTCAGCCAGCGGCAGGAAAATCACACTCTAGCATCCAGCCAGCAGCAGCAGGCGCCACAACAAAACCAGGAGAGAGGGCTCAGACCTCTGGCAAAGCCCCACTCCAACCCCCTTAGGTTGGGCTCTCTTTCTTCAGTGGGTCCTGGAAAACCTCGGAGTCCCAGCCTTTTCAGCGTGGAAGAGGATGAGGAAGAAGATGGGGCAGAAGACAAATGTTTGCCCCCCTGTACACTGCCTTCTCAAGTGGTGCTTCGTTGTAAAGCTTCCTCCTCATCGTCGTCTTTGTCCGGTAATCGGCTGACATCTCGTATGAGTGCTCCAATTCTCAACCAGATCCACGAGGAGGATAAGGAGGACGAGGAGGAAGAGGAAGAGAGCAGGGAGTTGCAGGGACTTGGCCCGCCCAAACCCAGCCTCAGCCTCAATCTGAACTCTAGGATACCTTCACCTTCAACACTCATGTCCTCACCTAAAACTGTTGGTGCACTGGCACCAGTTGCCACGTTCACTCCTAGCTCAGAGACTAGCGATGATGATACAGAAAGTCACTATAAACCTGACACAGCAAGTCTAGATGAACATGGGGTTGAGAGAGGAGGGAGGAAAGAGGATGGAGAGAAAACGGGGGCAGGACAGGACAGTCCTTCCAACTGTGCCAGTCCTGGATCAGGGTCAGGCCAAGGTAAAGGCACAGCCAAGGCTGCCAGCGGTCTGGTGGAAAGCCTAAAGCTGATGAGCCTGTGCCTAAGCTCTCAGTTCCACAACTTAACGGGGGGAGGAGGGGGAGGTGGCGGAGGTGTTGCTGCTGGCAGTGCCGGCAGTGCTGGTGGAGATGCCCAGGACCGTCCCATGTGGAGAATGTGCATGGGCGGATCCACTGGTAGTTTAGATAAGGTCTCGCTCCTGGGTGGCCCCTCGCCCAGGGGCAACCTGTACCACCAGCCCCCGCTGGGAGACGCACTGGCAGATCCACTGCTGGAGGGACCCTGCTCAGGCCGATTGAGGCTGGGAGAGCTGGACCTGGCCCGGGAAAACCACAGAAACATGAAGAACCGTGTGCTGCAGATGCCTCTGAGCGACAAGACTCTGTCCGTCAACATTCACCGGAGCCCCAAGGAGGGTCTGCTCTGCACGCCAACCCCACACAGCTGCTGCCAGGTCATCTAGAGCACACCTCCCATGTTCCTCCGCTCATATTCCTGCGACCATTATTATTCTGCTTTCATTTCAGTGATGTCACCACATGAATGCGCATTGTTTTTGCATTTCTATTTCTTCCCTTTTGTTTTGACACGCATTGGTGAATAACTGGGAGGTCCAAATGCCAAAAATTGCACATTTAGAGACAATAAGTCTCCACGGAGGACACTGGGTGCAATGCCAAGTATGTGAAGCACTTTCAGCAGATTCAACAAAACACGGAAGGGGGGGAGGTCCTAACCGGCAGGTGTGTTTAAATGATGATACCGAAGGTGCTCACACTTTCACACTCTTAAATACTGTATGCGCACAACATTCACACCGTCAGCACTCTGGTAAGCCGAAGGGAAAGCTGTAGATTTTTTTTAAAGTATCATGTTACATATCATCTTTTTGTTGTGTTTTGATGCTGTTTTTTAATATAATTTTTAAATTATATTTTGGACATTTTATCTTTTTTTTATTTTAATGCTTTGACTGAAAGAGTTAAGTGTTTTCACTGAAACAAGGACCAATACAGGGTGAAAATGATGACGGTGGCACACAATATTTTGTAGTCTTATCACTGTTTTATTTTTCTATCTCGAACATGCTCTATAGAAAAGGAAATGCACACTCGCTCGTCAAGTCTCTGCAGGTGAACGGCAGAGTTTGTACATATGTGAATATACCTAGCAGTACTCTGTACCTGTAGTATTAACGGTAATGTTGTATTGCGGTAGAAACCTGAATACTAGATCCTAACGCACCATTGTTCGTCATTCCTACTGGATATCCAAGGTTTTGGTTGAACCCAGAGCTCTAAAGCTGTTTAAAGAGATCAGAAATCTCCACCGCCACATAATCAAATTATTAAATGTGCAATGGCAGCTTTTTAAAGTGAAGTGGCCCTGTTTCTATGTCCAGTGGAAGGAAGAAAAATTTAAAACTGGGGCAAACCCAAACCATGTTCATCCCGTAGCTGTCCAGGATCACAGTAGCCACTGTTGTAGCGTATTCCAAGACAACAACAACAACAACCGAGGGGTTTAAATGGAAAACAACAACACCGCCCCTTAAAGTGTCAGCCTGTGTAACTGGATGTGTGACCCACCCCTAGCGGAATATATAACTTGACAGTGCATGTGTTTTTGCTGTAGCAACCTTACTCTTAACCCACTGAGGTCAAGCCACCTATTGTATCTACCTAAGTAACAGATTCAAATGGTCACTTTACTGTAACCTCACAGCAATACCAGCGACTGCAAAATGTACAACAATAATATATGTGCCATAAGATCTGTCTTGAGCATATTGTACTGTATGTATATGATAGAGATCTATTAAAATAAAATGATGTGAATGGAGTCTCATGTCTGTTTCTCGAATGTTGTAAATGTTTTCTCTTTTGCCATCAGTGTATCAGAGGTTTAAAGCACAGGTTCTATATATAATAGCCATGGTGATGTCACCCGTTGGTTAATGAGGTCTAAAAGATATTGTCTTTATTGCCTAATGGCAGTTACTATAAACCTGATTCAGCAAGTGTGGTTGAATGTAGTTTCTGAAGTAAAGTTTTTAAAATAAGTTGTCTATGCACAGCCAAACAAGCCATGATTTTCAGTCTTTTTCTAATTTTATTGTCATCGACTTTAACATTTAACATGCTAACTGAAGCCTGCAGACTCTGAGCATTACACTGTGTGATCTTGGGCTGAATTTGCTGGGACATCCACTCGTGGGAAGACTGTGACATTGTGTTAACACACCTGAATGCTCCAGACATGCAAACTGCTAAAACCTCTTTTATGATTATGCTCACACTTGCCGATGATCTGTTAGTCAAGTAAATTTGATTAGCAGCACCTGGCTAGTAAGGACGGACTTAGTTTTTCAGCAGACTGCATAAAGTCCTGTGAAACATTGTTTCTTTTCATATAATATATGTGAGGATCCACTTGGGTCCATGTGGCAGACATTTTCTCCTCACAGTGAACACAGGGCTCTCTGCGGAGATTTCTTGTGCCCTCCAAATGACTGCAGACTCTTTCAGGCTGACTATCCGGCTTTAATTTTAAATATTAAAAGAATACTACTCATCCATTGTATATATAGCCTCCTGCATTTTCTCAAGCATAATCCCTATCAAATGTACTCCCAGTGGGCCAGTAAAAATAAACACTTGTGTGAAGCAGGACTTGAAACAAAAATTTGACAAAGTCTTGAGCAAAGTGTGTATACGTGCAATAAATCATGCGAACAATAGGGAAATTTTCCACTTGGCCTCTGTACAAGCATCAGCCTCCAATGCTGAACAATGAAGCCAACAAGGTTGTGGCAAAACTGCAGTTCTTCTAATGACCACTTGAGTCTCACTCCAAAAGGGAGACAACCTGTGTTAAAAATGACCAAATAAAGCTTGAAAGCTTGTGTTTACTGCCTGGTATAAAGGCTTGGCTACTGATGAGCCATAAAGTTACATGGATTAAATATGACATTTTATTTATTTGTTTTATTTCAGTCACTCACTTGGATCTCTCTGCCATGGGGCATTTTAAACGAAATTATCTGACAAATTACATGGCTAGCTTTGTGGTATAGGTGGTATAGCCCGTCCAGGAAGTCTGGGTTTCAGTCAGTCAAATTATTGCATATTTTTTATGAATATTTTGTTTTTTAGGAAAGCTCACTAGCCCTAGGTGATAACTTATCTCGGCCACCCTTTGTCCAAATATGGTCATTTCTGGGTCCCAGAAATAAACATGCCCCCAGCCAGAATGATAAGACTGATGCTTCAAAAATGCAGACTGAAAAAGCCAATGACTGATCTCCATCTTTTAGATACAGTTCATGCTTCTGTACAGCGTTGCTTCTTTTTTTTATTATAAGAATTGGCGACCTCTGCTGGTCATCAGAAGAATGAATATTTTAGACACTTCTTGATGCATTCTCAATCATCCAGGAAAGTAAATCTCCAAAAGTTGATTCTGTTCATCTGGACGTAGCGTTTTGTGGGAGAAACGTTTCATCACTCATCCAAGTGACTTCTTCAGTCTCAGCTGACTGCAGGTTTCCCCAATCTTATAAACAGTACATTTGCATAATGACTGAAACCAGCCCACTGAAGGAACAATGGGCTGGGAGCAGAGGCGGTCCTAGCCTGTTTGCCGCCCTGGGCGAACACTCCCTATGTGAAGTAGGTGGAATGAAGACACAGTTCCAAAAGCAAACACACTTGGTCGATGCTGAGAGTGGTCCTGTTGCTGAGGTTGGTGTCATCCTGTAATCTCTTATGGACTACCTCCAACGCTTCCGTGACTGGGATGCAAGTGAAGAGAGATGTAACGTCGTACGAGACCATGGTTACATCTGCCTCCATAATGACATCTCTCACCTTCTCAACAAAATCCAGGGTGTTCTGGATGTGGTTTTCAGAGCTGCCCACCAGCAGGTTGAGGATTGAAGCCAGAAACTTGGAGATGTTATAGGTGACAGAGTTGATCAACTCTGTCACCTATAACATTGTCTTCATTCCACCTACTTCACATACAAGGGTCAGTTCTACAGGCAGAAACATGGGTGTGCCATGGGCTCCCCAGTTTCACCCATTGTGGCCAATTTGTACATGGAAGAAGTAGAAAAGAGGGCTTTGCTATCCTACCCTGGAACACCACCAAGCCATTGTGGATGTCACCTGGGTGAAAATCAGGTCTCAGGACGTTCCACATTTCACGGATCACATTAACTCGGTGGACCAACACATCACGTTCACCAGGGAGGATATGAAAAATGGCAAGTTGGCCTTCTTAGACTGTGAGATTTCCATCAGGAATGGGGGACATCTAAAAGCTGACATGTACCGTAAACCTACACATACACATCAGTATCTAAGGTTTGACTCTCATCATCCACTGGAGCACAAACTGGGTGTCATCAGGATGCTACAACACAGAGCGAACACCATCCCCACAGACATAGAAGCAGAAGAACATCACATCAAGAAAGCCCTGAGTAAATGTGGTTTCCCAGCTGGACTTTTGTCAAAGCGGGAAAGGCACCTAAAGAAAGCTCCAGCCGATCCAGCAGAGAAGGACAACTGCTGCCTAAGCGAAAACCTGTAGTGATCCCGTATGTGTCAGGAGTATCGGAGCAGTTGAGACGCATTTTTTCTAAACACCGGGTCTCTGCGGCTTTTAAACCCCAAAACACGCTGCGCCAAAAATTGGTCCACCCCAAGGATCGGGTCCCCGACACAAACAGAGTAACATAGTGTACGCTGTTAAGTGCCAGGAGGATTGCCAGGATTTATACATCGGGGAAACCAAACAACCTCTGGCAAAGCGGATGGCACAACACAGAAGAGCTACCTCGTCAGGCCAGGACTCTGCAGTCTATTTACACCTACAGGCCAGTGGACACTCTTTCAAGGATGAGGATGTACACATCCTGGACAGGGAGGAACGCTGGTTTGAGCGCGGAGTCAAGGAGGCCATTTACGTGAAAAGGGAAAGACCATCTCTGAATTGAGGAGGGGGCCTAAGGGTACATCTTTCGCCATCTTACAATGCTGTGATTGCAGCCATTCCCCAACTCTCTGTGAATGGTACTCGTGGCCGTTGATCAGTCGTCTTTGATCAGTGGGTTTTGGTCAGTGGTTGTTGATCAATGGTCATGAGAATTTGAATAATTACGATTAAGGAGCTGACCTCCCTGAGCTGAGACTGAAGAAGTCACTTGGATGAGTGACGAAACGTTTCTCCCACAAAGCGCTACGTCCAGATGAACAGAATCAACTTTTGGAGATTTTAGACACTTCCATTTCGGCTTTGTGCTCATCTTTTACAATACAGTAAGTATTAAATAACTACTATGCAGCCATGTTGTTTGCTAATTAAGGTCAAAAGATGCGATAAAAATCAATGGTGAATGCACTGTTTGGCCAGCGCTGTGCTTCACGTAGTACTTATTTTTATGACTTTTGCCTCCAAAGCTGCCAAACCAAGTCGACTGTGGTTTAATCGTTCAGTTTTAGCACGTGTTCCACTTTTCACACATAATTTCTCCAAGGTAGGTGATATAGCCTAAAGTGCCACACCATAGGACGTGCACAATTGATGCGACATGTTTTGTGCTTGTTATCTGATGTCTAGAAACAGAAAGAACAGGGAGTTCTGTCTCTGTGGAAGAGGCTTGATTCATCAGAGTAGGCCTGTGTGCGCTAAAAATTGTCCCATTGTGTTTATTTTCCTGAACGGCCACAACCCCTCCACAAACACAGCAGGGAGTTGTAATCTCTGCAACATCTGGGCTACTGTTCCACATCAGCCAGCTGTGAGGAAATCAGATCAGACCAGATGAGCTTTCGGGTCGATGCGTGAACCCGTGCGACCCACAGGCTCAGACACACAGACACTCATACACTCACGCAGTGATGCCAAGCACAGCAACAGTGACACACGAACAAGCTGCCACAGCAGCCATGTAGGACAACGTACACGCAAATGAGCAGGTGACAAAAATGTCATACGGGTTTTTTTTTTAAAAGAGTGAATGGATCGACGAGGAGAGTGTGCCAGAGTGAGGATGTCACGTGTGCACCGAGGCACGTGCCGGATTCATTCCTATCATCCACCCACATCGTTCTCAGCAGTGAGAGACGTCACTGCCATCTGATTTCTCTCAATATCTTTCTGTATATTCAAACTCTATTAGTTCCTTCACTAGTTTGTTTTAATATACTGAAATCACTAAACATCTAGAATATGATAATCATGATGTAGAGGCCAAACTTGAATGAGTTTTTCAAGAGTATATCGGGGATCAGCCAGGCTGACTTGCTGAGAGGAACTATCTACACTAACAGCAGCAGATAGATTATCTGGTGATAACCTGTGACTCTTTGTAATGAGAGTATTCCCCATCCTTGAAGCTGAAATGCTAAACATTTAGAATGGAAAAAAGACTGAAAGGGTCTGCTCCTAATGATGAACAGCATTGCCAGAATACACCCCCCCCCCCCCCCCCCTTTTTTGTAGCACATTTCTTTCACAGCTCACAGTGTCATTTCTTGGCTGCAGCAAGCACTCTAAGCGCCAACTGTACTTTACCTGCCCAGCACTAAACAGCAGTCAAACTCAGTTAGCCACCAGCTTGTGAACAGTGTTAACTTAGTGGAGCATGCAGCTACTAAAGAGACAGATATTTCTCAACAATACAGAGCTAAAAGGGAGTAATTATTGAATTTATAACCATCAGATGTGGGTCTATAACTGCTGGGGAGTTATAACTGCCTCCACATCTGGGGTGCAATACATCGAGGCGCTTCCAGCAAGAAGCCTGCACTGCAAAAACAACTAAAGAGATTCTCAAGGCAAAGAATTGGGATGTTCTTCAATGGCCAAGTCAATCTCAATCCAACAGCACATCCTTTTCAGTTATTAAATACAAACCCGAAAGCAGAGAGACCCCCAAACAAGCAGCAAATAAAGAGGGGTCGAATAAAGGCCTGGAAGAGCATCTCAAAGAGTAAAACCCAGACATTTGGTGACGTCTGTTAGATCTACACTTCAGGGAGTCATTGCCAGCAAAGGGTTTTCATCTAAATATTATTTTAAAAATCCTTACGTATGTTAGCTTATCAAATTATTTTGTGTCTCTGGAGGACTGTGTATGAAAATGGCTAAACAGTATGTCCATCATAATGTAAATGTTTTGTTAAACACATTGAATTTAAGCTGAAAGTCTGCCCTTTGTTGAATGTGATTTTGAACAAAACAATTATGGAGCTAAGTGTGTAAAGTCTTGATTCAAAGCAACAACAAAACACAGCAGTCAATTGATTACTAAACGAGTCGTTCGGTATGGGTGTGGCCGTGTGTTTTTACGATGTACGGTCTCTGTGCGGCTTAAGCTGCAGACTGAAAGCTGTATCTGTCAGCGCAACATTTAATCTGACTGTCAGAGGAGCTGAATGGTGAGGCTGAACTCCTGCCACCGAGCTGTCAGCGGAGCGGCTGATAAAACTGCTGCAAGAAACAAAGTCCCTCAGTACACACACATGCACAGACGCACAACGCAGCACACAATTTCTGTGAGCCAGACGGACACCTCTTAGGCTAAGTGCAGCCTGCTGAGACACTGCACTCCTCTGTTATTTTGAAACTTAATTTCTTTGTGACTATTCCCAACCAGCAGCACACACACACACACACACACACACACACACACACACACACACACACACACACACACACACACACACACACACACACACACACACACACACATAGCAGTTAATCTCTGAGTACACACACGCTGTTTTGCCATCTTTTTTTATCTGACATTGAGAGTGATGTGTTTGTGTCTGTGTATATGTGTGTGTGTATACTTGCTCAGCTATCTTTGTGGGGACCAGTTTCAGTTTTCCACAGCACTGAGCAGTGGGATTTAGGTTAGAGTTAAGCCAAAGGTTTGGGCTAGAGAATGTCTTACATGACATAATTTTACAGTCTTATACAGTTAATGTCGTCACAAAACTAACCACGCAATCGTGTTTGTGTGTGTTCATTTGATAAGTGTATTCATAGTTTAGCAGTTTTGTTTGCTCATGTCAACCATGCAAATTCAAGGACTGCCAGGCAGGACAGGCAGGAGGGAGAGCGAGAGGGGAAAATTCAATCTGAATCAATTAAAGGCAAATTTCATTAGCCGTGACAGCATGGAAAAGGGGAAACAGGAGGAAATCGCTACTGAGAAAGAAAACCTATCACAGATATTACACAGAAGGTGCCACAGGCATTCTCGCAATTTAACAACAAATAAACCTGTGAAACTCAAATTTTATGAGCAAGAAACAGAGGCGCTAACAGGATCCAGGAAATTTATGTGGGGGAAGCTACATTGGAAGCAGAGATAAGGCTCTAAGTGTTGGAAGAGCAGTCCAAAGATGCTTAGAGTTGGGTTGACGATGCAGATGTTACTGTTTGCAAGGACATCAGTGGGGATGGCAGACCTCCACTAGAGCCACATCCTGTTGGTTATGAAAGCTGTTTTAATTGATCTTAACTATGACAAAGGCCTGTTGGATGTTACCCAAACCCACAGAGAATTCTCAACCCGAAGGCAGAAATTCTGGCAAGAAAGCCCTTTGTGTCTGAACATAATTAACAATAGTAGCCTGTGGTCTGTTTTCACACATGGTATAAAGAACCTGCAGGGGAATGATAAACACTCATTGTTCAGTTTTAAAGTAGAACTCCACTCATTTTACAAACCCAGGCCAATTTATTAGTCATGGTGAGAACTAAGCTGTGCATAAAACAGATATATAAAGTCTCATGTGCACCAGAGAGTGCAGCTCGTGCTAAGAATCAAGCTATTTTTAAAAATATAAAACTTTATTTTTAGGTATGATGTTTGGAGGCAAATTCATAGACTGTGACGGCTGTAGCCACTCAGGGTTACCTGTTTGTTGTGGACTCATTTGAGGCCTCAAGTTCTGCATTTTGACCATTGCTGCTTTGCAAGTGGATGTGCCATTTAAAGGCTGATCTGATTGAGAAACACCGGAGGACGCTGCATGCAACTGGTAATTGAAAAATTACCAACTCCAAGGCATGCCCTAAATGATAAATGATAACCCTGCCATTTGTTGTAGTTGTTGACTTGCTTTTAGATCTTTATTGAAGACAGAGTGTCTGTGGACAGTGAAGAGACAAACGAGAGCAGTGTGACTGAAAGATGGTGAAATGATCGCTAAAACTAAAAAAATATAGAAGAGTTCAAAACTGTTTCTTCATCAAAGCATTAATTTAAAGTAAAATTGCATTAAAGAGATTGAAACTTTTCTTGCATCAGTTGACAAGTGCACTATAAACCCTTACATACTATACTATTCATGCCTTCACAGTGTAGCTCCGGTCAAAATCTATGCCAAAGTTTGAACTATAGGTTGATTTACAATGTTTAAATAGTCTGCTTTCTGAGCAGTGGTAGGAACCCTAGCATGTGTGGGATTTTCACATGTGTTTTCCACCCTGATTATAATCTCATGACTTTCCCGACTCCTCTTTAAATATGTGTTTTAATCTCAGTTGGCTCAGCGTAAATAGATTACGTTTTTAAATATATTTGCATTCATATAGTGTTTTTTAGTCTTAGTGGCCTCTCAAATAGCTTTTTACAAGTCAAGGTTTAAACAGTTCATCTGCCTCTCGACCGTGGCATCTTCTGACCTCCACAGAACTGCTTTTCCTCATGTTCACCATACATGATCGCTAGTGTGCTGTTTTACTCTTCCTGTGTTTTGAGATTTCTCCATGATCCTTCAAAGACCATCAAGTGCCTGTCTCCATGGGAACCTGGGCACATGGGGCGGGAACACAGGCAGTTCACACGACAGTGTCAAAAGTTCCCCTGAACTGTGTCACTACTGTCCAATAGAGCATATCACAGACATGACACATGCAGTTTCACAGTTTCAAGTTTTACTAAAATCACAGTTTTTCTCGTTTTGACCTGTAATTGTGAATAAAATCCAGGACAAATGAATCACACACTGACATGGATGAAATTTGACCTGGAAGAGCTGGAACAGCAAAAAGATTTGTTATTGTTACAGCAATCCAATGTCATAAATGGACACATTTGACCCAAACAGTATGTAAAGGTTAAATGGCTTTGCAGTTGCAATGGTCGATGTTCATAATAAACATGGATTAAACCTGAGCCCAGAGGCCCCACCCACCTACTGCCAATCAGAAGAAAGCTTGTTTGAACCAGGTATCGGGAAAAAATACTCCACTAGAGTCAAAGTATAAAAATATGGAACTGGAATTGGGCATGATCAGTCCCCTTATGCAAGTCAAGGGCATTTTAAAGTGTATATACGTTTACTTCCCACTGTGTTAGCCATACCTGTTATCTAATATCTAAAGCCAATGTCAGCATGCCAGCAATTTAGACATGTAGACATGGTCAAGATGACTCCAAAAACCAGTTTTGATTTCACAGGCTTACACTCAATATTATGAGTGTTTATGTTAACTTCTATTTTACTACTTTTCAAAGTTTTATTTTGCCCTTTTCACTGCCTAAGGACACTGTACACCTGCATAGGTTTTTATCTTCTGTGTTAAACACATTGAGTTTGATGAAATGTATATAAATAAAACTGACATTGTCATTGCTAAACATCAAACTGAACATCAGAAAGGGAAAGAAAGAAGACTTTGAACATAGTTTTGTTGTTGATGGCTGATGGGTCGGTCTGAGTATTTCAATAACTGCTGATCTACTGCAGAAAATATCCAGTGAGCAGCAGTGAAAATACCTTGTGGATGTCAGAGGTGAGGAGAATGGACAGACTGCTTCAAGCTGATTGGAAAGCAGCAGTAACTCAAATAACTTCAAGGTGTGCAGCCTTCCTCTCCTGTCAGCTAAGAACAGGAATCTGAGGCCACATTTCGCACTGGTTCACCAAAATTGGACAACAGAAGATTGGAAAAGCACTGACTGGTCTGACGAGTCTCGAGTTCTGCGGCCACATTTAAAAAGTAGGGTCAGCATTTGAAGTAAATCACTTGAAATCATGAAGCCATCCCACCCCACATCAAAGGTTCAGGCTGTTAATGGTGGTGTAATGGTGTGGGGGATATTTTATTGGCACACTGTGGGCCCTTTAGTATCAGCTAAGCATCGTTTATAAACCACAGCCTACCCAAGTATTGTGGCTGACCATGTTCTAATGGCTGTTTCCAGCAGGATAACACACCATGTCTGAAAGCTCAGATCATCTCACACTGGTTTACTGAAGGTCAAGGGTCAAGGTCAAGGTCAGATTTATTTATATAGCACATTTCCAACAGCCAATGCTGCACAAAGTGCTTAACAATAACAATAAAATTAAAAACTACAGTGTAATACAATAATAACAATAGAAACAATAAAATAGAAGAATTGAAACAATACTAACTAATTCAGATAAATCCAAAATGCTTGGGTCATAATGTGTTAAAAGCCAGAGCGTAAAAGTGTGTCTTTAGTAAAGATTTAAATTGCTCAAGAGTTTGAGCAGATCTAATATTAAAGGGGAGACTATTCCAAAGTCTGGGACCTGCCACAGAGAAGGATCTATCACCACGAGATTTGAGGTTAGTCCGTGGAATGGACAACAATAGTTTTGAACTAGATCTCGTGGGTTTTCCTGGAGCATAGGCAGAGAGGAGCTCTGACAAGTAGGGGGGGGCTTGGGCGTTGAGTGACTTAAAAACAAAAAGTAAGAGTTTAAATTGGATCCTGTAGGGGACAGGGAGCCAGTGTAAAGAGGCTAAAATTGGGGTTATATGCTCTCTCCGTTTGGTACCGGTTAGCAGGCGAGCAGCAGCATTTTGAACCATCTGGAGGCGATGGATGGTGGCATGATCTAGGCCATAATACAATGAATTGCAGTAGTCCAATCTGCAAGTAAGAAAAAGGTGGATGATACGCTCGAAGACGTCAGCCGGAAGGTATGGCTTTATCCTGGCTAGCTGTCTTAGCTGAAAAAAACAGGACTGAACTACTGCACTCACCTGCTTATTCAATTTAAAAGAACCATCAATGTAAACTCCGAGGTTTTTTACATGTGTTTTACAATACGAGGAGAGGGTACCCAACGTGCTGTCGATATGATTGAAATTGCCAAAAATGACAACCTCAGTTTTGTTTTCGTTTAGCTGTAAAAAATTTAATGATAACCACTGTTTAACGTCGTCAAGGCAGCGTAATAAGAGCTGCGGTTGATCTGATCCTGATTTTAAAGGTAGATAAATCTGTAGATCATCCGCAAAGCAATGAAATGAAATGCTGTACCGCGAGAAGATGGAGCCCAATGGCAGCAAATAGAGTGCGAAGAGGACCCAAAATAGAGCCTTGAGGAACGCCGTATTTAAGAGGAGCTAATTTGGAGTTGTGAACATGACAGTGACTTCACTGTACTTAAAGGCCTCCACAGTCACCAGATCTCAATCCTTAGACACATTACCTTTGACTTGATGCTACCATTTCAACATGGACCTAAATATTTAAGAAATGTTTCCAGCACCTTGTTGAATCTGTTCTTGAGCTAAAAGGAGAGTCCAACCTGTTAACTGTAGCAAGATGTACCCAAGAAAGCAAACGGTGACCAGTATATATCCCTCTGAAGTATGTGATTTGCTGTTATTTATCAGGGTGGGTAAAGAAAGCTTAGCTGTGCTTTAAAATCAAAGTAAACCAGCAGCTGGGACGGGTGTGGAAATCTGCTTGGTGACAGGAAGTAGCTCTGAGTCCAAATTTAGTTCTGCAGGATCAATAGTTTCGGTGAAGAGAGATAAATTACCACCTCTACAGGATTTTATGAATCAGTAGCACTGCTACTTCAGCAGCAGTCCCAGTGATGTCACTGCTGATGATCCTTAATATAAAAAGTTTTAATGCCTCTTTGGATTCTATTCAGTCCTTCTGCGAGATGAAGAGAAGTCATCACATCACCAGCTTTTGTGCCACACGCGTGCAGAGAACAACCATCCAGATGGCAAACTCGGGGCTCTGGCTCTGTTAGTCTTCCCTGAAGCGCTCAGTCAGAATTTAAGTGCTGAGATCATTAAGCTCTGGCGCTTTCCATGTAACGTGAGAGCCGCGATGTGCTGTGAAGTGCTCTCGCTGCATAAAGGCTGAGAACATTATGGAGTTCTGGGGAAAAAATCAGAGCACTCTTCAGATCTTTGATATTTCAACTCCCTAGACAGCCAGATAGAAAGAAAGGAAGGAAGATATTACCTTTTTTTATTCTACACTGATTTCACTCCGCACAATCTTTTCTGTTGTGCAAATGTCTGTCTGGCTGCTACTTCTGTGGCTAAAAATAAACGCCCGGACTGTAAATATCATCAGTCACCGATGAGCTAACTATTATTGTTCGGATTGTTCGGAGGGGAGTGGAGCTGCCTGTGAATGATGCATGCATCTAATTACATTGTTTGATTGCCACATGAAAAATTAACTTAATTGTCTGTCAAAGTGGTGATTGATGCATTTAGCTAAGCAGATGTTTTGGACTCCTGGAAAACTGTCTGATGGATTAACTGCACATAAAAAAAAAGAAATGTATGCAGAAAAGTGTTCGAGCATTGAGCAAACTTACAGCTGTGCGACCCGGAAATAGTCAGAATAATATGCAACATTACTGCAGTCTTGTAAATAAATGAAACACCAATTTTCCTGATGCTTTGGCAGCTCCAGCCTGTGTGTGTTTCTGCTGATTAAAGCGACACCGAGAGCCGATGGCTGGCGGCAGCAGTGGCACAGTGTGCACTTCTGTAGGCGCACACCTTTTATGTGCAGTTATTTCAGGCCCTCAGGCTTTCAATTATATCCAAACCCAGTATGAAAGCTCCTGTCACTTCTCTCACTTGTTTCCCTTTTTTGTAATGAAATGATTTCATGTCCATGTGACTGAGTGGGTGACAGAGAGAGACAGAGACACGATGAGTAAGCCTCCAGGTCTATTAAGCAAGTGAGGACAGTGGTCTGTGCTCATGGTGTGTGTGTGTGTGTGTGTGTGTGTGTGTGTGTGTGTGTGTGTGTGTGTGTGTGTGTGTGTCCTCAAAAAAAAAGCAGTGCACGTGGAGCCCCTGCTGAACGGTCCTCGCTTCTTTGATGATGAGCCATCCGACGTCTTCAAGAAAAACAAACAACCCATAATCACCCCGTCCAACCACAGCATCGCTTCCTGCAGGTCCACAATCTAAACGACTCCGTCTCTGTGGCTACCCTGTTGCCAGGAGACAGTTCGGGTGGGCCGGGTTGATGTCTTAGTAATGATGGAGACGGGCAGAGCTAACAGAGGGGTTACATCGGTAAAGGCCACGGTGCTCAAAGCTCAGAAATAACATTCAAATAATCTCCTGCTCAGTCTAGTGAAGTTACTGAGCAGGGAAATCTTCTTCCCTTTCCCATGCTGAAGGTGAAAGTGCAAACTTTCACCTTCAGCATGCCGCTACAGCATTAAAGTTTTCTTGTAAACAAAACTCAGGCTATACTTTATATTTAGCTTCTAATCAAAGATACGGGGTCACCAAAACAACCCTGACTCATCAGGGCACGGACACCAGACCTCTGTGGGGTGGTAGATGGCGCCTCCGTGAATCATCTTTGCACAACGTTGCTTATGCTTAATAAGATCTGTGGAGTTTGGGGGACATCTTGATTCTTTGTCCTTTAATTTCAGTGTTAAACAAGCCTTTATGAAGCCGCCTTTTCCATCTGATAAAATATCACCCAAATTAGTGATGCGGAAAACTAGTCAATGCATTTCTTACTTCTAAATTCGATGTGTACTTCCTTGTTATCAGGTCGTCCAAAAAGCTCCCTGAAGAGTGATGAGTCCTAACAAGGACTTTCTCCTTCTATAAAAAGTCTTGAATAACCAGACATCATTATATCTTAAAGATCTCACAGAACCATATTAATTGAAAATAACTGGTGGTGGCAGGTGGCTGCTCCTCCTTGAGCCTGGTTCTGCTGCTGGTTTCTTCCTGTTAAAAGGGAGTTTTTCCTTTCCACTGTTGCCAAGTGCTTACTCATAGGGCTTTCTCTGTATTATTGTAGGGTCTTTACCTTACAATATAAAGCAGCCTGAGGTGACTGCTGTTGTGACTTATAGCTATATAAATAAAACTGAATGATTAATCATGCTTGTATACAGGGAGTGCAGAATTATTAGGCAAGTTGTATTTTTGAGGAATAATTTTATTATTGAACAACAACCATGTTCTCAATGAACCCAAAAAACTCATTAATATCAAAGCTGAATGTTTTTGGAAGTAGTTTTTAGTTTGTTTTTAGTTTTAGCTATTTTAGGGGGATATCTGTGTGTGCAGGTGACTATTACTGTGCATAATTATTAGGCAACTTAACAAAAAACAAATATATACCCATTTCAATTATTTATTTTTACCAGTGAAACCAATATAACATCTCCACATTCACAAATATACATTTCTGACATTCAAAAACAAAACAAAAACAAATCAGCGACCAATATAGCCACCTTTCTTTGCAAGGACACTCAAAAGCCTGCCATCCATGGATTCTGTCAGTGTTTTGATCTGTTCACCATCAACATTGCGTGCAGCAGCAACCACAGCCTCCCAGACACTGTTCAGAGAGGTGTACTGTTTTCCCTCCTTGTAAATCTCACATTTGATGATGGACCACAGGTTCTCAATGGGGTTCAGATCAGGTGAACAAGGAGGCCATGTCATTAGTTTTTCTTCTTTTATACCCTTTCTTGCCAGCCACGCTGTGGAGTACTTGGACGCGTGTGATGGAGCATTGTCCTGCATGAAAATCATGTTTTTCTTGAAGGATGCAGACTTCTTCCTGTACCACTGCTTGAAGAAGGTGTCTTCCAGAAACTGGCAGTAGGACTGGGAGTTGAGCTTGACTCCATCCTCAACCCGAAAAGGCCCCACAAGCTCATCTTTGATGCTACCAGCCCAAACCAGTACTCCACCTCCACCTTGCTGACGTCTGAGTCGGACTGGAGCTCTCTGCCCTTTACCAATCCAGCCACGGGCCCATCCATCTGGCCCATCAAGACTCACTCTCATTTCATCAGTCCATAAAACCTTAGAAAAACCAGTCTTGAGATATTTCTTGGCCCAGTCTTGACGTTTCAGCTTGTGTGTCTTGTTCAGTGGTGGTCATCTTTCAGCCTTTCTTACCTTGGCCATGTCTCTGAGTATTGCACACCTTGTGCTTTTGGGCACTCCAGTGATGTTGCAGCTCTGAAATATGGCCAAACTGGTGGCAAGTGGCATCTTGGCAGCTGCACGCTTGACTTTTCTCAGTTCATGGGCAGTTATTTTGCGCCTTGGTTTTTCCACACGCTTCTTGCGACCCTGTTGACTATTTTGAATGAAACGCTTGATTGTTCGATGATCACGCTTCAGAAGCTTTGCAATTTTGAGACTGCTGCATCCCTCTGCAAGATATCTCACTATTTTTGACTTTTCTGAGCCTGTCAAGTTCTTCTTTTGACCCATTTTGCCAAAGGAAAGGACGTTGCCTAATAATTATGCACACCTGATATAGGGTGTTGATGTCATTAGACCACACCCCTTCTCATTACAGAGATGCACATCACCTAATATGCTTAATTGGTAGTAGGCTTTCGAGCCTATACAGCTTGGAGTAGGACAACATGCATGAAGAGGATGATGTGGACAAAATACTCATTTGCCTAATAATTCTGCACTCCCTGTAGACTCAGGCTTCCTGGGGACTTCCCATGATGCACTAAGCACTTGAACTCCACTCTCGGTGCATTTATATGGTATCCCATCGTCTGCCTATCAAAATGATGACTTTTCTCTCTCATAATTTGTATTTTTTTCTGATCGCTGTGCTCTTTTTTTCTTCTCTTCTTTCACTCTCCCATCTTAAAATGGAAATCTTCTTCCCTTCCTTACACTGTAGGATCTGTATGTTTCAATATAAAGCAAGTTGATAAATAAAATCCCTCAATTTAGCTCAGTGCAATTTTATTTTACTTTGTGCTGTTTCTCAGTGCATTTCCTGAATACTTCTTAAGGTGCAGCAGGGTGTATTTTCCTGCTGGGGAGAATATCTCTTTGCCATAGCTGGGTCTGTAGCCGTGTTTTGGCAGGTTGTGCATGTAACATCCAAATATATGCCAGGACCTAAGGTTTCCAGGCAAACTGAAATAATCAGTGCTGTTCACTGCGCCTGTCAGTGGTTTTAATGTTGCGGCTGATGTGTGTGTTTTGAATTGTGTAGTGTGTATTTTGATGCAGAAAATTACAAAAGAAGATGAAGCTTGAATTTCTCCAATTTACTGAGTTATACAATAAACAGGGTTAAAAATGGATTTAAATGGAGTGTACAATACGACCGGAAAAAGAGCAAACAAAAGGACAGATAATAGTATTTTTGCACACTCACACATTCACAAATTTAATGTCTCACAGTAACATGTTTCCTTCATGCTGATGGGTCTTTGAACAGAAGTCCTATTTTTAGTCCAGCACTCATCTCTGACCCTATTCTGTCACTGCAGTTGTGACTTAGCAGCAAGCCGAGCGACGTACTGCTCTTAGAGCATCACTGTCCAGGTCTCCTGAGTAGGTCGCTCAACTCAATATGCATGTGAGGTTACTTTGTGTGGGATTCGCTGGCACGAGTGTGCAAAACAGAGAGGCGCTGATGCACGCACGCTGTTACTGTGCTGCCACCTGCTGGTCACTTCCCACACAGTCACAGCGGCTCTTCTTAGAAGTGAAAAGGTTTCCTAAAAATCCCATCCAGCCCTTTGCCCCACTTACTTCTCCCTCATATCTCTCACAGAGCGGGTGAGGGGTCAGAAAAGGAACAGTCTGTTTACTTTGTCTAGATCCATACAGAAAACAACTAATTCCCTTGAGATGACATTTCTTCATTTTTTTGATAAGAGTTTCCCAACAAGTTCTAGGAAAAATGTTAGACCCAGCTCCTCTTCCCACAATCTCAAAAACATTTAGCAACAAATGCAACACTGGCTGCATTTCACAATTATTTACAAAATTGTTGTATGTGCTTGAGGCAGGATAAATAAACCTGTGGCACCGTCTGACTTCAGACGCCGGGCCTCATGGAGTATTAGACAGATAATGAGGAATCCTCAATCCAGCACTGATGAAGAGTCTTACAGTATAACACTTCCCTGGCTCTCCTGTGTGTTTTCTCACTGCTCTGTTCCTTCCCCTTTCTCCTCCGTCCTGGCGAGAATCTGAAGCACCGTCTGGTTGAAGTCCTCAGGCTGGTCTGCGAAAACATAATGGCCCGCTCCTCTGATCACCTGACAAGCGCACACACAGTGGATGCGAAATAGTTTTGAGATAAAGGTGCCACCGTTCCACAAGGCAAATAAAAGTAACTTGACATACATTCAGGCAGATTTAGGCACAAAAAAAATGCTTAAAATCTTGCTTAAAATGTATTTTGAACCTTGTACTGACAAAGTTATTAAAGGTGCAAAATGTAAAATAGAGAACCTACTCGGATTTCCACATCTGGCCTGGTTTTCTTGAATGCATATCCAGAGTGGCTGTCAATACTGGACCGGGATCCATAAATGAAAGAAATAGGAATTTCAACCTGGATCTGGCCGATCCTGTCTAGCATGGGCCTCTTAGCCCAGCCGTAGGGAACGGTCATGTTCTTAAAGGCTGTCTCGCCACTGAAATGAAAAAATAGAAAAGAAAAATGCACAAGCTCCTAAGATCTTCTGAGAATGGACATATTTGTGCACGGATGGTTTAAAATGTTCGTCACCTCGGAGTCTGGGCATTCAGATGATAGATGTAGTCACACACAGTGTAGTCACTGAACACAGAGGAGTATTTCTGCTTGAAGTCTGACCTGATGGTCTGGACGAGCATCGGGCCTAAGAGACGCACAAGAAAAGAAGGAGATTTAGTTACAGTTCAGACCTTTGAATAGAACAATGGCACCTCAAGCAGACGTTTGATGTTTGGTGCTCCCCCGACTCAGAAGAAGCTGGGGTGGGGTGTTGCCATAGAATTAATTAAAGGCATTTAAGGTGGCGTTACTGCCAATTTTATCCTCATACTTTTTGCTCTTTGACTTTTCCAGAGTAATTACTGCATTATTCACAGTTCAAAGTAATCTATATTTATGTCATTTTGATCAGAGTTCATCCATCCTCTCTCTTTAGCCCAGCTATCTTCTGATTGGCTGCCCCACACAGACAGAATATTTACCAATATATAACAGCAGGTGGGTGGGGCTTCTTGTAAAAGAAGGTATATGTGTATTTAAATTACGATGCCTCCTGTGCAAATTCCTTTTTTTCGGGTCGTTCCCAGCCAGAAGACACTGGGATAGACCCAGAACTCGAAAGTTAAGACTATACATCTCATCTGGCCTGGAACCGTCTCAGAATTCCCTGCGAGAATTGGAAAACACTGCTAGCAAAATGAACATCTGGCAATACCTCCGTAGCCTTCTACCAATAGACCTGAGCTTATGTAAGCATAAAGATGGAAGTGCATGGTGGATGGAAGTATTTAAAATACTTACTGTATTTTTTTAAAAGCGTATCGTTTTTATAGGAATTATTTTCTTTCCTGGGGGATTAATTTTGAAATGATGCAAGAACAGTGGTATGGCATGGTTTAGATAACTGGGACATTTTAAGCCAACCCCCATCGCTGCTGATAATAATTTGTCACTTAGAAGTTGAAAACATTCAAAATACACAGATGCGTAAGAGAAACAAATATGTGTTTGTTCAGTGTGTGTTCAATGTGTGTTTGTGTGTGCTAACCTAGAGGTCCAGCCAGTCTGAGACCGGCCAGAGGGTTGAAGGGGCTCATGACGGCGCCAATTGCTCTGATCCACATTGGGATGGAGTTGTGGTTGGGGTTCTCTGGGCGTGCTGGGAATCCCCACGGCTCCACCAGCAGCAGATGCTTTACCCTGCATACACACACATGCAGTTACCTGATCAAATGTACAAACTAAAATGTAGAAATTCAATTAAAACTCCACACATTTACTTCTTTTTTTATATATGGGCTTGTAGTTTATTTGGCAAGTGGTGCAAAAAAAAAAAAGAAAAAAAAAAGAGATGGCTAAACTAGAAAACCACCTGGAACTGTGTCCTCTCACACACACTCTCACACAGACACAAAGCACCTGTGTGGGTATTTCAGCGTGTAGGCTGCAGACAGGTATCCTCCGAGGTTGTGTCCCAGCAGCACCATCTCCTGAAGCCCCACCTTCTCCCTCCACTCCTCCAGGGATGCCACAAACTGATCCTCGGCCTCCCTGGGGTCGGTGCTGAACTGGGGACGGCTGCTCCTGCCAAAGCCCAGCAGGTCTAGAGCGTAGACCGGTCCACTGCTGGAGAGAGAATCCAGGTTAAGAGCCCAGAGGGCGACACCACCTCCGAAGCCGTGCAGCAGAACCAAAGGAGTGGTGGGCGGGGTTGGGGGCTGTGGGACACACGGGGCTGCTGACTGCTGCTGCTGCGTGGAGAAAGCTAAGGTCCACAGGTAGTTGCCACTCGATATCCGAACATGCTGCCTGGAGAAAGGCCGCTTCACAGCTGCGGCAGACAGAAAAGATTATAGGGCAGGGATAGAGAAACTGTTTTAACTCTGACTTTATGAAACACATAAACTACAGATCGGAAACAGCTACATCAGACACACTCACTCTTGAGGATTTTTTCCTCGGCATCTTTTAGTTGAGAAGGAGAGGTGGGACACCAGGAGGGAAGCCAACTTGATATCCAGGAACTGTGACTCAGACAGAAAGGATACACAAAAACATGCATGAAAGACACATAAAGCACGTGCAAACCCAACAATAAACTGACCTTTGGCTATATGATATTTTTGTAATCAGTGCTGCTGGTATGCAGTACTTGACAACAACATGCAATCAATGTCCAGAAAGAAGCCCAAACATGTCTTTGTTCTGTGTATTTTGGGTCACTTACGGTCAAATGCACTGTAAATCAGCACGATTTTAACATTTGGAGGACAAAGGCAGACGCCGATAAGATAGGGTGACCATATTTTGATTTCAAAAACAGAGGACACTTGGCCGAGTCATGAAGAACTTTAATAATACTGTTTGCTTAAAGAAAACTTTGACATATTTAACGATGCCTTCTCTGTGCGGTTAATGAATGGTGAAATAAAAAAATAAAAAAATAAGTCATATAGGGTTTTACAACTCAACAAGTGCAAAACGTTTGGTCACCCTAAGATTTAAAGTATTTTTTCTACAATAAAGTTTTGTATAGGAAGTCACTCACACAGCAGCCAGAATTAACAGGAAGATTCGGGCTCGAAAACTTTTCACTTTGGACGTTTGCCAGCAAGCGGGTGGCCTGTATATTTACACGACACCGTTTTCCTATAGGTTTAGTGTGGGTGGATCTATTTTTTTAATCTACCTGTGAATACACTAATGCGGGTTCACACGAAGAGAACAAAGTTGTGTTTGTTGTCACACAAATGAACAGCATTCACGCTGAGAAGAAACAAAACGACAAAAACAACTAGCATGTCCAACGTGAAGAAGAAAGGAAGAAAGAAAGAAACGAAAACAACTCACCTCTGCTCCTTGGCAGGTTGTAGCTCCTCCGCCATCCTTCGCATTGTGTAGCCTGCAGTGAGGGTCTCCTCCCGAGCTTACGAACCTGTTGAAAAACTACGGTCTGTGGTGCTGCGTTCAAGTACATTCGGACGGAAAATAAAAATAGCTGCCTAACATAATAACGACATGCTGCTTAATTAGAATGCTGTACATTTCATAATAAGTTAGAGTTCAGCTATCCCTCCGCTCATTTAATTCTTGGGGTTATTTAATTCTTTGGAGTTGGCATTTTCAGCGCTTCGTATTTGTTTTTTCCAACTGTATTGAAGGTAACATCATGATTTTAACCTCTGTACTCAGGTTGGCTACGTCACCTTCTTGGCTTTGTGTAACTTATATTGTTAATGTGCTTCTTTCGCACAGCATCTCATATAGTTTAATACAACCGAACTAATGAAGGCTATAAAACGCTTAATCCAAGGAAGAAACGTTTTTAAAGAATTGCCAGCGACACTCGGATTTTGTTAGAGCTAGCTTTGGCATGCTAATTAGCATGCTAATTAGCATAAGTTGCAAATAATGAGATGCCTGCACGAGAGTGTTTGAACTGTTTACCTTAATTACATACATTTCCAAAAATATGTATTGTTCCCTTAAAAGTTTATACTAATGCCACTTGCATAATATTATAATATTATATAATATTATATTAGGTTGTAAAAAAATTCTAGAAACAACTGTTTAAAGCCTGTTTTAAATATTAAACTATTATCTGCATTATCGCTACTATGACAAAAGTAATCCTGTAAAAAGTAGTTTATTTAAATTACATCAAACAGCAGGCCCCCTTTTAGCCAGAGGCCTTTTTTTGTCTGTATATAAAATTTAAATACATCTGTTTTTTAGGTATTGTAGTGACAAACCCAAGGATATTCTTTCCCCTTTCAAGCTTACATGCAGGCTAAAATGGACAGAGAAAATCAGTCACGTTGGATCCCTATCGAACTTTTTTCTAATCCTTTTTTCTTAGTATAATTTAAGATAAGGCAGATTACATGAAAAGTTCATTATCTTCAAGGATGTGACTGTAAAGTATGATTATGTTTTTGCAGGAATAGTCCCTTCACTATCTTTTCTACTCTTACTGTGATTCTCATTAATTCTTAAAGGGAGGGCGTTATAGATTTATAGGCGTGCTAGCCTTGAAAAGCTCATGAGTGTCCTTCAAGAAATTATCCCGCAGTTAGTGTGTTCTAGCTGCACATTTAAAGGTTATTTGTGTGTTTTGCAAAGCCTCATCGAGTAACAGTCTGCTAATGAATTCAGCAAAATGTTATCCGATGTTGAGTAAAATGTAAGTAAAAAGTTCTAAAGGGACAACAAAAAGACTGAAATATATGTGTGATACCATCTCAACTAATTAGCTTGATTAGAAGCAAGTCAGTAACATAATTGGTTTTAAAAAGAGTGTCCTAGGCAGGCTGACTCTTTCACGTGTAAAGATAACTGAGGGACAACACTCTGTGAAAGCATGTGTGGGCATGTATTTAAAGTGCAAAGTTTCTGGATGTAAAATGACAAAGGATTTAATTATTTACAGTACATTATATCATTCAAGGATTCAGGAGTGGTCCATGCAAGCAAAAGATAAGCCATAAAATGCATACTGAATGACTGTTATCTTCAGCCCCTCAGGTAGCACCATTATTCTACATGTGAAATCACTGCAAAGGCTCAGGAACACCTCTAAAGCACAATTTGTGAATACAGTCATAAATGAAGGTTAAGACTAGAATACCTTAAAAAAAAGAGATTAAAAAAATGATCAAACAGATATCAACATGATGGTTTGGAAGCAGCATTGGTGCACATGGCATGGGTAACTTGCACATGTGCGAGGGCACCATTAATACTGAATGATACAAAACCAGTTTTTAAAAATGAAAATAGTTCAGGTATCTCAGTTTTCACGCAGAATGTCATGTCGACGTCGCTCAAGAGTTATCCACTATATCAGATGTTACATAGCCACTGGTCACTAGAGAAAAACTGTAGATTCCCTAAAACATTGGTGAATGGTTCCTGGAGGTAGGTGGGTGTCACTGTGTGAAATCACTTGCAAAAAGGGTGCTGCACCTAAAACCTCCTTGTAAATGCTTTGGTCACTGTAAGGTTACCACAGTTACCTGTAGTTTACATGGAAGACGCCAACTTCTCTGCAAAAACTTGCAAACTACTTTCCGAGCTTTAGTCAAGCTGTGAAAAGTGCAAACGAGACTGAAAAGGTTTACCTTTCAAGTAAAAGTTGTGCCTCAGCTCAGCACCCAACACTTTTCAAAAGGCACAACTTTTACTTTGAAAGCAAACGATCTCTGTTTCCCGTTTTCATAGTTTCACTACAGCTCCAAGAGTAGTTTGTGAGTGTTCACATACAAACATGCAACCTACAGGTAACTCCATCAATCTGCTAGTGACCAAAGCAATTCCAAAAGGTTTTTTTGGTGCAGCACCTTCTTTGTGTCTGATTTCATCTACCGACAATGGCTGCCAGGAGGGTCACTGACTGGTCTCTAGGCCTGTGAGTGCAGTTTTAACAACAGCCAGCAACCTCCAGGAACCAGTCACCAACCAGTTGAAAAATGGAGATTTTTCCCTCACAGGCAGCAGTTGCCACACGGTCATGGAGTGGTCTCTATGCCTGTGTGACTGGCTTTTCGTACACACAGTCAAGCACAATGAAAAGGGCTAAATGCTATTTTAACATGTCAAATCTTTATTTACTGTAGCGCCATTTGTCCACGCATACCACTTCAACATTTAACATACATCTTAAAATGCAACAGTGCAACATGCCATCACCAGTAAAATGAATAAATAAGTTGGTCGTTACAGTATTTTCCTACGTGTCAGAGTAAGAAAACAGTTTGGTTTGCTGGTCGACTGCTGTCCTCTGCTCTGGATTGTTTTCATTTCTTTTCTCTCATGGATCGAAGTGTATTTGGTCCCCAGACAGTATTGTCTTTATTTTCGGTGCAAGCTGAATTCTTATTTTAGCCTTGTTTGCAGTATAGCATTGCAGTGCTAAAGTAATTTTAGTTTAGGTTTAGCTGTTGTTTAAGCAGCCTGAGGCAAAGATATGTAGACCAAAGAATGGAAACCCACCCCTGATCCCCCACCAGCAAATTGCCCATGTTAAATACAGTACATTATATAAGGAAGAACCAACATTTGACTACCTGTGCTTTGATTTTCTCTCTCACAGATGGACAATAGCAGGAGGTTCCTGTCAATCCTGGTCCACAAGGTGGCGTACTTCCTTTACACACACATACGTCCGAGCACACACACATGCACAGTTAGACACACACTCTCTGGCAACTTTGTCCTTCATTCCTCAAACACAATTTTCCTCTCATACCACCCACTTGTGATTGCTCTCAGACTATGGGTTGACTGAGTGGTTCCTGAGTGCTTCATTTCCTTTGCTCCCATAGATGCGCACACTCATTCTCCCTGTGTGTTACTGTCCGTTCACTCTGCTGAGTACTCAGAATTTCATAAGCCAGTAGACAATGAGGCAGTAGCCAAGCCCAAAGAGAAGAGGTAAGCCCGTAACTGTCTGGAGACCAGTAACTGGGTGAAGCTTTTAGTGAGGAGACTGCATAAAGCTGCAGCAGAGAGCCGGCCTGCTCGTCGAGCATCACAGCCAAGTGCTAGTCATGCTAGCTCGAGCCTTTTGTTTTATCTGAGGATCAAAATCAGTAACCCGTGGTCTGGCACCAGACTGACTTAAACAAAGAGTCTGTTCAGTCTCACCAGTCCTGGGACAATCAAGAGGAAATTTCAGAAAATATGGCAAAACCTTTACAATTCAGTGTAAAATCGCTGCAGGTGTGCGGCTTTATTGTGACATCAGAGTGGATGCATCAGATTTAGACAGTTTCCCAGAGATCTTTACACTGATATTTAGATGCGTCTTTAAGTCAAGTTTTATTCTGTATGTTAAGGTTTAGCAAAAAAATTCCTCCAGTTTCCACCCATTATCTAAATTACCTGACAAAAATACTGCTAAAAAATCCCAAAACACTGCATTTAGATGTCAAGTAACCACAGGAGTCAGGTAAGCTGAAGCTGAGTCCCCAATCAATACGACATTGTAATGCTAAGCAGGTTTTGAGTATGTTATGTGTTTATACTGGAAAGGGCATACAATTAAGTGTACTTCCCCAAAACAGAGTACTTAAAGCATAAAGAAGCCTGTGCTGTAGAGGTGCGCTATTGTCCCAAAATAGAATGTACAAAAACAGGAGAAACACCAAAGCGTTGCTAACTACTGTAAAATATTTAGTGCTGAGACACGTGTGAAAAAATCTTTAAAAGCAACATAAAAGGAACAATTCTGATTATTATTTTTGTTCAGTTGCAGTTGACTTAATGACGTGTCAGGTTAAAGTCCATCTTTACATGTGTGGCATCGTTTCCTGTTAGAAAGGCTATTGAATTTTCACACAAAAGAGCACAAAGGCTAAATTATGTCCCAGTAAGATACACTACCAGGTTACATACAAAAGGAGCACTATTCTGCTCTTTTACAGCTTTTTTTTATTGCAGGATAATTTAAATGTTGATTTATTAATTACAGACCTTTGCAAAACTCTCAAGCCACCCACCATTTCTTTATATAGTGCTTAGAAATTTCAGTAGTTCATATAAATATATGTAAACATACATGGAAATACAACATCTAAGGCACAATTCTGATGAGCTTGAAGTATTTGTTATGGATCGCCTTTATTCTTTAACACAGCCTGAACTCTTTTAAGCAAGCTTACTCGTATTTCTTTAAGTCGTCTTCAGGAATAGTTCTCCAGGCTTCTTGAAGGACATTCAAAGCTCTTGTTTGGATGTTGGGTGCGTTTTGCTCCGTTCTATGTCAGGATGATCCCACACCGCTTCAAAAATGTTGAGGTATGAAAAAATCCATGACTGTTGTGTGTTTTTCCAGGTATGCTTTTACTGCAGTGGCTTTGTGTTTGAGGTTATTGTTATGCAGAAACATGAAGCTGTTGCTGATCAGATGCGACCACATTGCATTGCATGGTGGATCAGTGATCTGATTGTACTTTCCTGTGTTCATAATTCCATAAATTTTGATTTTCACCACTGGTTCAAATGTAGCCCCCAAAACCACGACAGAGCCTCCTCCATGTTTTACAGACGGCAGAGTTAGCAACATTGTATTTATATAAATGTAGCCAAAGAGTTGACGTTCAGCATAGCTATTGTCCACACAGGCTTGTGTGTGACATTGTATGCTTTTCTTAATGTAATTTGTTACGAGTCATTTCTCATCTATTTCTTAAACCTGTCCATAGTTTTGTGCTCTTTTGTGGATTATATTGCAAATCAATGAATGAATAAAACCATACAGCATACAGTGATTGAAGGTACCGTAATATTTTCAGTCACATGTTGTGTGTGCGTTAGAGTGAGAGAGCACTGTGTGCAGCTTTGCTCAGTACAAGCCCTCCTTACATCAGTCTGCAAACTGTAAGCACAAACCAAACTCTGCCATGAGTTTATGGGCCATAGCCCAGTGCAGTATGGGTAATAACAGTGACCAGGCTGTTAGCAGAAGAAAGAGATGGGGATGGAGGAGAGGCGGAGGGTCTGTCTGGTTGCTAGGATACGTGGCCGGCGCCAACAGCGGATATGATTTATAATGGCCAGTCTGACTGTCTCGCTTTCTGCACTTGTTTCCTTCTTCCTCTCCTCTCGCTCACTTTTCCACTGACACTCTCCGTCTTCCATCCTCATTTCTATCCTCAGACTATCAAAAAACTCTGTGCTGGCCCCGTCAGCCACCACAGGGGTTACTATGGATGTTCCTGATATTAACACCTGTGTCCATCATGAGATAATGTAAAGAAACTTTAATTTGTCTGGGGATAATGACAATAATCATGTAGAGACTTTTCTAATTATATATACAGTGGGGCAAAAAAGTATTTAGTCAGCCACCGATTGTGCAAGTTCCCCCACTTAAAATGATGACAGAGGTCAGTAATTTGCACCAGAAGTACACTTCAACTGTGAGAGACAGAATGTGAAAAAAAAATCCATGAATTCACATGGTAGGATTTGTAAAGAATTTATTCGTAAATCAGGGTGGAAAATAAGTATTTGGTCACCTCAAACAAGGAAAATCTCTGGCTCTCACAGACCTGTAACGTCTTCTGTAAGAAGCTTTTCTGTCCCCCACTCGTTACCTGTATGAATGGCACCTGTTTGAACTCATCATCTGTATAAAAGACACCTGTCCACAGCCTCAAACAGTCAGACTCCAAACTCCGCCATGGCCAAGACCAAAGAGCTTTCGAAGGACACCAGGAAAAGTATTGTAGACCTGCACCAGACTGGGAAGAGTGAATCTACAATAGGCAAGCAGCTTGGTGTGAAAAAATCAACTGTGGGAGCAATCATCAGAAAATGGAAGACATACAAGACCACTGATAATCTCCCTCGATCTGGGGCTTCACGCAAGATCTCATCCCGTGGGGTCAAAATGATCATGAGAACGGTGAGCAAAGATCCCAGAACCACACGGGGGGACCTGGTGAATGACCTGCAGAGAGCTGGGACCAAAGTAACAAAGGTCACCATCAGTAACACACTACAACGGCAGGGAATCAAATCCCGCAGTGCCAGACGTGTTCCGCTGCTGAAGCCAGTGCATGTCCAGGCCCGTCTGAAGTTTGCCAGAGAGCACATGGATGATACAGCAGAGGATTGGGAGAATGTCATGTGGTCAGATGAAACCAAAGTAGAACTTTTTGGTATAAACTCAACTCGTCGTGTTTGGAGGAAGAAGAATACTGAGTTGCATCCCAAGAACACCATACCTACTGTGAAGCATGGGGGTGGAAACATCATGCTATGGGGCTGTTTTTCTGCCAAGGGGACAGGACGACTGATCCGTGTTAAGGACAGAATGAATGGGGCCATGTATCGTGAGATTTTGAGCCAAAACCTCCTTCCATCAGTGAGAACTTTGAAGATGAAACGAGGCTGGGTCTTCCAACATGACAATGATCCAAAACACACCGCCCGGGCAACAAAGGAGTGGCTCCGTAAGAAGCATTTGAAAGTCCTGGAGTGGCCTAGCCAGTCTCCAGACCTCAACCCCATAGAAAATCTGTGGCGGGAGTTGAAAGTCCGTGTTGCTCGGCGACAGCCCCAAAACATCACTGCTCTCGAGAAGATCTGCATGGAGGAATGGGCCAAAATACCAGCTACTGTGTGTGCAAACCTGGTAAAGACCTATAGTCAACGTTTGACCTCTGTTATTGCCAACAAAGGTTATGTTACAAAGTATTGGGTTGTATTTTTGTTATTGACCAAATACTTATTTTCCACCCTGATTTACGAATAAATTCTTTACAAATCCTACCATGTGGATTCATGGATTTTTTTTTTCACATTCTGTCTCTCACAGTTGAAGTGTACCTCTGGTGCAAATTACTGACCTCTGTCATCATTTTAGGTGGGGGAACTTGCACAATCGGTAGCTGACTAAATACTTTTTTGCCCCACTGTATATGAAGGTGAAGCAACGCCAGTGTCTGTGCATGTTCAAGTGGTCATGCAAAAGCTGCATGCATGGATACTATTGATTTTACTGAGACTTGATCCAGCTCAGGATGGTAGAACCCTCAGGGACAAATACAGAGAGGAAGAGGGTGTACAAGGACACTTGATGGAGGGTCACAAGGGGAAATGGAGGTCTGCATGTAAGATGAAAGCACATAAGGATGGATCTTGAGTGTTCGATTGTGACGTTGAGTCTAATTAGCGCTCTTGAAAGATATTTTTGTTGTTAAAAAATCGTATTTCTCAGGAAAAAAAGGCATTTGGTTTGGGATTTGCCTCAGAGCAGCATTCAGCCATATCACCAGGCTCTGCAAGTTTCCACTAAAACACAGACTAACATGATTACTCTTTGCTTAGTGACTCCTCCAAGTGGAGTGACACAGGTTTTTACAGACAGACTTTGATGTTTATTTTTAAATCAGGGGCAGATGACACTGATTTCTGTTTGATTTTCATGCACGTCTCATCTGCTGAAGTTTTCAGATTTCTCACAGCACCTCAATCAAATTACAAAAACTTCACAGCGAAAAGAAAAAAATTAAAAAAGTCAACAACAGTGTGGTTCTCCAGAAACGGCTTCCCATTCCATTAGGAACAGTCCAGCAGAGACATGTTGTCCTTGAATTTTTCAAAAGGTCGGGGCACCGCAATCAAAATTGTACTCAGCTCAGTGCTGGGCTATAGGCGCATATATCCGTGCATCCCTACGAGAGAGACCACTATTTTATTTTATTTTTTTTTTTTTTCAGAATTTCTATTAATTCAACATGAAGCCTTCGAGAGCATCCAAACCATCTGAACTGGGGTTAATGGGAGGCCTGCTGCAGGTAGCTGTAGTTCCTGTGAACCCTAAAGAGCACCCAGGCTAGACACACGTTTTCTACATAACCAGATTATGTTACACTTTAATTAAGATCCTCGCAGTAAGCATGTGTTTATTCTTCTGCTTTATTTCTTATATAAATCAACATTTAGCTGCACACGAGCGTAACTGGAGCTCGCTTTAGATGAGTTTTATTTTGAGATACTGCGGCTGTCGGTCCTTTATTTCAACAGATTGCACGGCATCTCAACTGCAGGCCATGGCTTGTTTATAAGGCACCTGTTATACTGTTTTCTTTATTTTTGCCATATGTGTGTGTGTGTGTGCGTGTGCACAGAGATGGAGGTGATTAAAGTAGAGTGGATCGCAGCTAAAGCAGCTGGTTTCAGACAGGATGACCTGAGGGCTTGAGACGAGGCCCAGTATCTTACTGTAACGACCACAGCATACGTCAGTATATATGTCTGTCTGTGCCCTAGCTCCTCCTTCATGGGTGGGCTGATCTGAACGAGACTTTGCACTAACATCGTCACACATACGTTGATTATTAGCATCTATATATTTTCTTTTAAAAACAAAATCCCAATTCTTTTGATTTTTTGTTTTATCATCTTAATTTCATCCCACTCTCCCATGAATGCTGCATTATGTTCTATGCTCCATTTGTGTTTGTTTCATGAACCCTACGGCATGTTTTGCAAAATTTAATGTAAAACTGTTTTTAAATGTAATGTTTAATATGTTTTTTATAACAGACTAAATCTGGAGTGGGTTCAGTTAAAATACAAAGTGTAAAGGCTCGTCGTGTTTTTACCGGTGAGAGTTGCTTCACGCAGTTTGCAGTGCATCTTATTTTCTTTGACATCAAGTGTGAAATGTGTCCGTACGTCTGCTCTTCCCTTCCTCCCAAGCTTTCACAATTCGTTGCATTTTCATGAGAAACACGGAGCTCGTCGTACCGCCTCAGAAAATAAAACCAACAACCAAAAAACCAAAAAAAGCCAGGGGGGCAAATTAAACGTGCGTGTCTAACCTTACTGCACAAAAAGATTACTTCTGATTGGATCATCCACCTTTCTACACAACTTAATCAGTTCTGACTGGATCTCATCTCTCAGGAATTTTTTCATCTCATTTTTATTTAATGACGAAAGCACCGATACACCTAATCATAGTTTTTATTTAGCTTCCATCTTGTATTTGTAAGAAGAAAAATGATGAAAAATAAATGATGAAAATTATTGGGCAACAAAGTTAACACTGGTATAACGGCAGCAGTTTGAGGTTAAACGATCAGTCTGTGTAAATTTAGACTTACAAACAAGATATATAGATATAGTTTATTACATGTCTCCTAAAACTACAGGTTATGTGCGACCTGAGGTTTACAGTTTAGGTTTTGTGTGTATGTGTGTATAATTCTGATCATTCTGTTGTTATATACAGTGATACAACAAATAGAAATAAGATAAAGATCAATTTACTACAGACAGTTTTTACTAGTCTTACTAGCAAAAGTCATAGGTGGTTTTTGCTTGTGAGACTATTAAGGATTAGTTTATAGGATTATTATTTGCAGAGCATCAAATAAATGTCCTTTAAATTTGTTACTTAGAAGTCTTCTTAGTTTTAGTTTCACTTCCTTAAAGGATGGTTTCACATTTTTCAAGCCTGTCTAACAGTGCTCACACGCCTATACACAGTGACAGTTTCAGGTCACTGTAATCATTCCTCCTGTCCATACTGACTGTGAGGAGATCCCTCCCTAAAGCAATAACAGACCAGGGAACAAAATCCACGGTCATCATTCTGTGCAAATATACACGCTTTGTTACGCAGGTCAAGGTGGTATCTCTGTTACTGACAGTCTTTTCACTTCACTCCTTCTGTTCACTGTGGCGTTACAGTGGAAGAACAACGACACAAGTCACTTTGCAGAGTGTACTGTCACTCTCATTTTTAGGTATTTAAAACAATTCAATCGTAACAATCCCACTGGGGTTAGCAACGTGTTGGTGAAAAGAGAGCCAGAGTTGTTCCGTGGGGAGTATGCTTAGCTGTAGCAGCTACGACGTTTCAGTGTAGCTACAGTAGGTTCATGCTTCCCTGCTGTGTCTGATCTGACAAATGAGTTATTCTGTAAAGCTGAAATGTCTCACCCGGTTAGCTGTGGCATTACCACCCTTCCAGTCTGGCTTCTTAACTCATCTGCACTTATGAAATAAGTTTATTCGATAAAGCAGCTAGCCTGTTATTCTCTTCATTCTGCGCCCATAAGTGATGCAGGAAGACATTCAAACTAGAGTGTCCACATCTCTCTTTCTCTCTCTCTCTCCGTCCGTCCACTGTCTTCCAGTAAATGGAGGATAATTTTAGAGCGATAAAGAGCCCGGAGGATATCGAGGGGAGGGAACGCGCACACGCACACACAACAAGATGGTCCCTCATTCCCTGTTGCACCTGCTGACCCCACAGGATCCACCGAGATCTGCTACTGCTGAATGTGCGGCTTGTATATACACACACACACACACACACACACACACACACACACACACACACACACACACACACACACACACACACAGGAATGCGTACACACTTTGACTAATAGGCCTAATGCTTCCTGAAGAGGGCCCAGCACTGCATTAGCTACGGATGTGGGATTGATTTAGAAACTGAAAGCCTTCTAGTGTGTGTATGGGTTAGTGCTTGTGTATATGTGCTTGTGGGGGGAATATATTGTACACTCAGTGGTGTTTTTTCTTCAGTTCCACTCGTTTTGGCATTATTTATAAAAAAAATGAAGGAGTTTTACCAGTTTTAATGAAGGCTGTTCAGTGATGATGTATAATGTTTACATATATGCAGAGTTTCATGCCACAGTTTTATTCTTTTCAGAGCGTCAAAGCCTCAGCACAAATGTTTTGGCTGTCATCAGACACTTAAACTCTCCTACTAATTTTAGCCATAACAGAAGGTCTAATTAAGGCAGCCTGACCCCTCACACCAATTAAATGGTGGTGAATCTCAGGAAAACATTAGTCCTTCTAATGTTGGATTAATTCCTGACATCAGTTTTAAAAAAATTAAATTAGATAGATCAGTCCCTATTTCATTTCACAGCGGGCCTCAGTTCAAAGCGACGCAGACTGAACATGTGCAGTTTTTAACATCAGTTGCTGATAACAGCTGCATACAAATGCAAATGCAATTTAAAAAAAAACCCCAACTTTTTAGACTTTAATGTGCATAAAAAGTGTGAATAGCAGTTCCAAACACCACTCAGAAAGCAGGTAGAAGAGCAAGTCGTCACAGAGACAGCAAAACCTGTTATGTTAATGCAAAAGTACTATAAAATGAAATGCATTCATGAAGACGAGTCAAGTTGGTTAAGATGAAGTGAATATCATAAAACAGCAGCTCAAACACCGGGGAGTTATAACTGGGGATGTTGTGGCAGGCCTACATAAAAAGGAGTCTTGGTTCTGTGCTGCTGGTGAGGCGTGGGCATGTAAATCAGGTAAATCTGACGCAGGTGATTCTGCACCAAATGTAACAGCTAGCACAACAACAGAGACTACAAAACGCCGAGGCATAGCAGAGTCTCCGCTTCGCTTCAGTGGGTAATGATGGGAGGCCGTGGTGTGCTTTCTTCTCAGAGCTTCTTACTGTATAAAGGTTAACTAGTTAGGATGCCACTTGGAGACTTCACAAAGTGCCTTGTTATTTTTTTAGAGTAATGTTACACACTAAAGTTGTACTTTTGTCGTACCGTACTCGGCACTTTGACATAAGTAAACCAATCAGTTTACTTATGCCCAGCATTCCTCCTGGGATGTAGGCCATCAACAAGGGATCCTCCAAGGTGTTCAGTTTTGAGTTCTAGTCTTAATCTGATGTCAGGTGTGTATCAATTTCTTGTATTCTTTCGAAGGTCTTGTTGCGATGCATTGCATTCTTTGGCCTTCCTCTTTTTCTCCTCCCTTGGAGCTTCCACATCAGGGCTTGTCTGGTGGTGATGTTGTTGGTTGGTTTCTTCCTGTCCATCTTCATCATCTTCTTCCCATCTCTCCCTCTACAGGTACTTGCTTCACTTTTTTCCCCACAGGTCGTAATTGCAGATCTTGTTGAGCCAGTAGACCTTTAAAACTTTCCTCAGCCAGCTGTTGATCAACATCGGTATCTTATTAATTCAGCATCATAGAGCAACACAGATTTCACAATTGGTGTTCAAGATTCTGATCTTGGTGTGTTGGCTTTTGAGTATTTTGAGTTCCAGATGTTCTGGATCTGGACACTGATGGTGACCATAACTTAGAGGATAAATTTCATGTTGTATTAAATAGCACTGCTGGTCTGTGCGACTAGAATTGTTTTGACACACAAACCAAAGAGTCAGAAAGTCAGATTAGCACATTGTGTGAAGTTGTGCTTTTGTGGATGCAGAGAAATGCCGAGAATACTTAGTTTGGTTTAGGTGAGGGTATTGCCTGGGTAGAGTGTGCAGGAGACAGGACGGCTGCTCATTAGCTGTCAGTACACTGTACTAGTATCAGCGCTGCAAAAATTGGAGCAATCAGACATCATCAGCAGACGCTGTACCGGAAAAGTGGCAAATTAAAGGACATTGGTGCCTTTACATGCATCTGCATTGGATATAGTATCTTGAAAATCTTCAGGTTTATGGTGTTTGTGTGACCTGTGCAAAGGGTTACAGTTACACTGCCTCTTTTTTGCAGTAGAATAGACTTAAAATCTATTCCTTGATTTGTGATCATATTCTGTGCATTGTTTCGTGTAATGGTAAACTTAACCCAACCTTAACCGTCTGGTCTTCTTGTGTTTGCTGATAAACATCGGCAAACCATAACGTAAGCTTAACGTGAAGCCTTGTGGAATTTATAGGAGAAACAAAGAGGCCATGGAGCGTGGCATCTGCTGCCAGGTGAACGACAGTCGGTGCTGATAGAAAGAGCGAGGGCCGAAGTGGAACGGGTTAAAGCGTGCTGAGAGCAGAGGAGAGGGCGAGGTGGCCTGGGGGGGGAGGAGAAGAAGAAGAAGAGCAGAGAAACAGAAAAGCAGACGTGGAGGAGGAGGTGAGGAATTGATGAAGCAGAAAGCTGGGTTATTCCTGCTGTGAACCTATGTGTCTTTGCTCGGTGTGTGTGTGTGTGTGTGAGTATAAATGGCAGGCTTTGGCAGTAAATGAAACTGTTTATCAGATCAATATGGCCATCATCTCCCAGATGACTGTGGCCTCTGCTGAAGAGCAATCATAAATCACAACCAAATATGGAGGACAGCGATCTATACCTACTGAGTTTGTCGCTGCGTGCCTGCCTGTGTGCACGCGTGTGCACAAGGATGGACGCGGCTCTTTGTTTTTGTCTGTGGTAACTCGTCGGTGACAGTGTTAGTGCGTCCCGTGCGAAACAGTCGTCTTCTTTCTCTCGATGCTCTGGTTGAAGCAGAGATCTGAGATGAAGTAGTCACAAAATGGAGACAGGAGAAACACAGACCACACCTTATGTTATGAGCAAAAGGGAACAAACACGCAAACACACACATCGTGCGACACATCCTTCTCCATAGGGTTAACAGCAGTGCTCTTGCTCTGTCTGATGGCCCCCAGTGCTCTCACTCTGAATAATGTAGCCTCCCGATATCAGTGACAAGAGTCTCGAAACCAAAATAGCATCTTGAGCTCCGATAAATATAGAAGGTAATTAAATCGGCAGCAGGAGAAAGAGGCAGAGAAAAGCCAGGGAAAAAGGAAAGGTCTGCTTTATGTGCGAGGGTAAAACTCCCCTCTGCAGGGGATCGCGAGGATCGATTGAACGCCAGCAAAACGCCATTCGTTGTGTGGCCTCATTTTCCTCAAACTCGCTCTGTCGATTTTGTCATTTTCGGGGTAGATTTGCGTGCACGCACACACACGAGATATGGCGGTTGGACTGCGTGTGTTTCAGGGCCTTCAGAGCGCAGTGAGTCAGCACTATTTCAGCGGTTAGTTCTCATGAGACTCGGCTGTATGTGAGCGCCGGCTGCCATCTGCCTCTTGCCACTCTCTCGCCCTTTTTACTGCCTCTACCTGCCCCCCTCCCCCCTGCAAAAATCAGATGTTTGCACTTCATATGAATATGAATCTGGGGATTGATCCTGCGTGTGGCAGAGGAGTGGGGGGGTGAAAGGTTACCGGGGAGGTTTTGGATGTGCTTGTCAGAGCAGCCTGGCCCCCATCTTGACATGATCTCCCTCTGGGAAAGTGTGTGTGTGTACACGCGTCCACTCAGTGACATGTTGTGACAGAAACTGACTGACAAGCTCTTTGCAGCTCAACACCAACCACTGCAGAGAGACTAATGATGACATCTCTCAGGCCGTACACACTGCTTTCTTTTTCTCCCTCTCCATCTCTCACACACACACACACACACACACTGAAACACTCACACTCACGATGTCTTCCTATCCCTCACTCTCTTTGTCTTGTGTTTCTCTCCCTCGACTACCTCTTCCTCTATCACACGCCCACACAGACAATGGCATCCTGTATATTGTCTCCCTGACGCAAAGGCGCAAACACTCGCACACACACATTCGAATCAACACACACACTCACACACTTAAATTCATGCCCACAGTCATACTAGTCTGCATGACAAGTATTTCTCAAATGCACATCTTCTTTTCTCTTGCATTGTCTGTCTCTCTCTCACATGCACACTCTCTCTTTTTCTCTTTCTCACACACACACAGACACACACACAAACGATGCACTACTCTCTCTGTCTTGGAATTTTACATTTTGATGAAGGAGGAAGCACGTCGTCCAATCAGAGCGGGGAGAGACCATCTCGGAGCAGACAGCAGGGAGGTTTGGAGGCAGTCGGCCGGGCCCTCCCTGTCAGCTCTGGCCCCTTACGTCCCCTTGGCTCGGTGCGGCTGGTGGTACGATCCACCAGTGGCTCGATAAGAACCCCCTCCTCTCTGTCTCCCCCTCTTCTGTCAGTGCTAGGGTGTAGCTGCTGATCCCATGGTACAGCAGCGAGAGAGAGAGAGTGAAAGGGAGGAGGAGGAGGGACATCAGGTGTCACAGATCTGCAACCCCAGTTGAAGCTGCATTACCACGACAACCAACTCCGGGGGTGCCTCCAGGTGAGTCTGAGGACACACACACACACACACTTTGATACACATGCTGTACACATGAAGTGACTGCACATGCAGGAACGTGTTGAATTGGCAGAGTTACATGCACAGGTGTTCAGCTGCTGATGTGCTCTGGCATGTGTCACTTTTTGAGATGCTGTTAACACAATAGTGGAGCTGAGTGGAGTGTGTGGATTTGTGTGTGTTTGTAGCCATGCCAGAATGTACAGTATATGCGTATATGTGTGTGTGCGTACATACGCCATCCCTCCCTGTGGTGGTGGGAGACAAAGGGTCCCCTCTGTCTGGCGCTGTAGCACCACTGCTCACACCTCCGCCAATGGGTGGGAAAGTTCTCCCTGTCAGCAATCATATGTGATCAGAAAAAGCCCCAAAAAAGAAGAAGTCAAATAGGATGCCCACCACCACCACCTCCCACCCCATCCTCGTCGAACACTCCTGACTCACGGTGATAGGAGGACACGGTCACAGCAGATGATCAGCCGGTCGGTGGGGGTGGGGGTGCGCTCTGAGGACACGGAGGCTGAGAGGAAGGGGGAGGGAGGGTGGTTGGCGGTCATGACACTACTGTAATGTGTAATAGACGTACAGAACGGGGTTAAAATCTGTGTGTCCGGGCTGGGGGGGGGGGCAGTGGGTTATCAGCCGTTCACATGACTACATGCATGCATGTGACAGAGTTCGAGCAGGCAGGGAAAAAATAGAACAGAGAGAGAGATGAGGAACATAAATGTGCCAATCCGTTACTGACCGATGATCCCAGACAAAGGGGCGTTGGATCATATGTGCAGTCTCGTGTCGTGGGTGGATGTGTGGGTGGGGGTGATGGGGGTTGGGTCCGTACATTGAATGGTATACGCTCCATAAACGCCTGCAAACTGTAACGCGTGAGCGCCACGTATGAGTATGGTGTTGTTCGTCTCCCGAAGATCACACGTGTGAGTTGCATTGCGCCGCTGTGCGCGTGGTCCTCTCTGACACCCTCGTTCAACCCGTCCCATTTGACAGCCGGTCGTCATCCCACCCTAACCCTCCGCCGTCTTGCAGCAGCAGCGGCACCAGCAGCAGAGCCTCCCTCTAACAAGGCTGTGAACTGGTTCAACCCCGTCCATATGACACTAAATTATCAATCCTCTCTTTGTGTCAGCTACTGTAATAGATGTTCTCATATCCTTAGGTGGCCTTTGTTAAATTCTGCCCATGTGACTGCAGATCTTTGTAGAGGGAGTGCAGTCTGGGGAAGTTTATAGTCCTCTTGATTAGCATTTTATGGGCTTTTATTTTAAAAAGGGGGGGAATGCTGTATCAGACAGTTGGACGCTTGAATTAATGAAGGTTTTTGCATTCAGAAGGACCCGTTTACTTTGGACAAAAATATCTCTTACGTAAGAAGAGACTATTCCATCTTTTTCCCACATCAGGTTTGTGGTGGATCGCGCAGTGTGGGTGAGACAAGAAAGTTAAGGGTCTACGAGGGTGGAAGAACCGGGATCAGACCCGTGACACACAAGTGCACGGGACCCATATTCTGAACACAAGGAACGATGCATCGAAGTCAAACAGATGGAGGTTTATTAATTGCATGACAGGTGTGGGCTGTCACTCAGTGCTATTCTATACATCGTAAGATCTGAGTCATCCATATCCTCCCCAAAAAATGAAGCTTTCGGTGTCCAAACTGCACAGTCTGCGAGGGAAAATGGTGGTGACAAGAACGAGCTGTACGTTTCTCTTTCAGTGTCCTTTTCTTCTCTCTCCCTCCTTTCAATTTATTCCATTTCTCACTCTTCCATTTCCTCTTTTCTCCGAGCTCATATGCACACACTCATTCCCCCTCCTCCTCCTCCTCATCCTCCATATGTGAGCACTGACAAGCTGTAGGGCGTGCCCCCTCCCCACACACACACACACACACACCCAACACCGTAATGTACGTTTACAGCGAGCCATGCAGCGTACATACATCCACGCCATGTGGAGTTCACACACGGCTGCACACTCAGCTGACACGCCGGCCGTCATACGTGTCGTGGGTTTCCACTGAGAGGCCCCCCACGCAGAGACACACTTCAAAAAAGACGTCGAAGACCCACAATTAAGGCGTCTTCTTATATATTTTGGATAATATGAGGTAAGTGGCACAGCGCGGTTTGTTCGTGTGACGGCTCGAACGCTGCAAAATGACGGCGTAAGCAACAATTACCCTAATTGAAGATTCCAGAACAGTCCTGCAAAATGGCTGCCGAGCCGGCATGTCGTCTGTGATGGCCGACAAGAGTGTGTAGGTTTGAGGCGTGTATAGCTGCGTGTGTGTATTTGTCTGTCTGTATGCCTGATTGTATATAAATGTGTGTGTGTGTGCGATAAGTCTATATGAGAGTAATCCTGCGTTTGCTTTTTTTTTTTTTTTTTCGTTTGCTTTGTGTCAGGGGAAGTCTCCGCTCGCCGGAGAGCTCTGCTAATCCATAATTACCCACCTCAGTATACCTAGACTGTAAGAGCCATTATGTCAAACCATCTTACTGTAACAGTTGATGATTATGTTTCCTGGCTTCGGTAAAAAAGCGCAGACGTTTAGCTTTGAGAAGAAGACTCAACATCTCCGTTTTTTTATTTTTATTTTTTTGGCTTTCGGCTTCACGGCGGCCATCTTCAAAACGTCTGCGTTATCACAAGATCGCCATTAAGGTGCTGAATGTGTTCTGCCGAAAAGCTGACTTTGTTGTTTCTTTACAGCTCTCTGCCTTGGCCAGTCCAGGACCCAAATGCACGGCCAGCACCACGTCCAGCTACCCACCCACCCATCCATCCGCCCAAACAGCCAGCCCAGCCCTGCGCAGAACTGGCAACTCGCAGGAGTCATCAGGGTTAGTGCTCCATTGGCACGCCTCCGTGCCAAAATCATATCGTAAACCTATAGATCTGCACTTAAACCCAAAGGCCAGACAATCAGATAATATGGAGGAAAAGCCGAAGCGGGTGAATGAACAAAGAGCCGCTAATAAAACAAGGCTGCTTCTCGCAGTCACAATCCGAGCGACGAAAAGCGGCGTATCCTTGTCATCTTAAGGGGGGTGGGGGTTTACTGACGGCCATTTTGTTTGTTGACATCCTCGGATCTCTTCATGCGTTTACACAAAGAGCACAGAGTTCATTTTCCTCATCAGTTCTCTTCTGACAGCAGCTCGATACATTATCTAAGAAAGAGCAGCTTCCAGAGGTGGCTGCCTGCTTAAGTACACACGCACACATGTAGTCGCACACGCTTTTGTACAGAGATAAGCAGCATTCTTTCATTTACATACCCACTTTTTTCTGCTCTTATTAGCCTACACACACACACACACACACACACACACACACACAGATTATAAGCATCACTGGATTAAGCTAAAGCTGTGCCGTTTTGCTAATAATTCAAATACTGCAAGTGCTCGCCTTTTCTGCAGTTCATCAGGGAGACGCTCTAAAAAGACAAAGCTGAACTAAATGACTACCAGCGCTCGGGCCTTATCGCGACTGTGTGGGTGTGCGGCTTGTGTGCTCATGTGTAAGAGAGAGCGACGGCGTGTGTGCGCGTGCGCACGCCAAAGGTCGGGCGTACACATATAGATCTCTGCCGCCGCTTCCAGTGCATTTGTCAAGCGATGGCATGGACACAACGTCCTGTCGAATAGCGGTGAGGAAAGACGGAGACGAGTAACGCGCCGCCGTACGTTCACATGAGACGGGCCTGCTGATGGGGTGTGTCTGTGGATGTGTATGTATAGGTGTGTGTGACATAAAGAGAGTATGCGTGTGAACGTGAGATACCTCTGCTATCTGCTATTGATTGAGTGTATAATTGTCTCCCCTACGCTCTCGCTGCCAACTACTGTAATATCAATACAAAGGAGCCATTAGCTTAATGCCTATAAATACAATAGAGGCTCCAGGGGAGAAAAAAAAGGCAGCTTGGCTTTAAAAAAAAAAAAAATAGAAGAATTTAAGAAAACGTCGAATATGATCTCTGAAATTACCTTCTACTCTTAATGGGGACCAGATAACCGTAAACGCACCGTGTTGTTTTCTAAATGAGACAAACGCACATCCTGCGATATTTTATCCGTCATAATATCTGATAATTGTACGTGCTGTTACAGAGCAGTACAAGTAGAGACTCACTTAAAAGAGCTTCTGGTTTTCGGTGCTAACCTAAGGACAATTTAAAAATCGGGCCATACAAGAGGTAAAGTTAAAGAGGCCGAAGTAAAGACATAATCTTGTTTTCTTAAACTGTTTGAATGGAATTATATGGATGCTCACTTTGGACTAAAAGGTAATATGAGGACATGAGTGTGTGTGTGTGTGTACCTGTGTTTGGCAGACGGCCTTTCAGACCTGAGTAAAAAGGAAATGGATGCTTGGCAAATGCTCAGCCAGCATCTTTATCGCTGCTGCTCTCAGAGCTGACCACCACAGCTCCTTAATAACAGACACACAAAACACAGAGTCACGTCTATTTATACTCGCAATAACACCTCGCAGCCTGTCAGTACCTTTCTAGAGATAATATATAAGATGTGCCGCCATACAGCGGACCGCTCGGCTCCATTAACGCAGACAGTTATCATCTGATTTAAAGAGGAAGAGGAAGGAAACGGGAAACTAAAGAAATCATCATTGTGACCATTTTTTTCTTCGTTTTCCCCAGCGTGTGATGATTTGCTAAAAAAAATAAATAAATAAAGAGGAGGAGAGTTTGACAGAAGTGGGTATTGCGGTTAATAATGTGGGTCTAAAATGCAGAGAGGGGAGGATGTTCTCCACAGCAAAGCTTTTTGCCTCCCTGGCTTCCTTCCCAAGACAACAGACATCGTCATTTTCCAACTCAATTTACAGACGCATTAGGAGATGCTGAGACGCGCCCAACTCTCTCAAATGCAATCAGCCCGCCTGTGTGTTTTAAGAGGAAATTGAGGGTGCCTTCTTTATCGACTCCTTTTTGACTTCTCCTCTCGTCTTCTGGAGGCTCGCTGTTTTTCTTTTTCTGCATGCAGACTTTATTCACAGCCAACCTTTCCTAATTCGACTTCCTTTTACATGAAAATCTGAGCACGTGTGTGCTGAAACCATTCTGTCAAAGCTTTAGATGTAGTCATCATTTATGCTGTGGTAGGTTCAAAATATCACTGCTCTTTAGATTTCAAAAAATCAGGTCTGTCTTTAGCTGCTTGGTTAATGTTCATTCATCTGAGCACGTTTTGCAAATTTTTGATTATTTTTAGGTGCCGAAGAACAACAAAGCCCTTTAAGTCCTAAGATTTAAGGCCTCACGTCTCCTGAAAAGAGGTTTTTCAATCAATCTCACAGTTTTATTTCAGTTAATGTTATTTCTAAGCTTCTTTTTTTTTTACAAAGGGCCCATCTAAAATTAAATGCAGGGCTAAATGTTAAATGCAGCCCACCACATACTTACTTAATTACCAAAAATAAGCTAGTTTGACAGTTTTGTTTCTGTTGATCTCAGATCCTGATATAAATAAAGAAGCACTCTTTAAACCTGGCTTCGTGAAACCAGCAGATTCTCTCTGTCTCTGTAATTGATTTCACACGTTTAAGCTTCGCAGTAGTTTTGTGAGTGTGCTTAGTGGAGACACTCAGGACAAAGTCCACTCTATCCACGTAGTTCCAGTTGCAATGCCTACAATCCTGCAACGTGCAACATCCTGTTTGACCCTTAGCTAAACATATGACTAATTGCGAGCTCAAGGTAATAAAAAAAAAAGCAAAAAACTGAAGAGGCAGGAGCAGACAAAGGAGGAGGGCCGGCAGCGGCAGAAATCAGAGGAAGAGATGGAGAAAGCGGCGGTTGAAAGAGAAGAAAGAGACACGTTTGAATAGATCTGCCATTACGCCGCCTTATCTTTCGGTTCCTGCGTTCTCGCACAAATGTCACAGATCATTCAGCCTCTTTTTTCACCCTCCATTTCTCTCAGCATCACCCCATTTCTTGTACCAGCTGTTCACTCATCTGTTTCACTTTTGATCTGCTCATTTTTGCATCACACTCTTTCTCTCTGCCTCCTTAACAATTTTTTTTCCTCCCTCTCTTATAAGCCTTAAACACTCACTTTTCTTCAATAAGCACTTCTCCTGAATCGCCCTCTGAGAACTCGCTCACATGTATAGCGCCAATATTGATTATTTCTCACTCGGCGAGCACACAAAGCGTTATTCGTATATGCTGTTAAATGGCTTTTTTTTTTTTTTTTGTCTGCCGAGCAGCTGTGTAGATCCATAGTGCTCAGGTGGAGGTGGGGAAGTGAGGAGGAGGGGTAGTGGAGGGGGGGTCTCTCTCTCCTAGCTTGTGGACGTTATCTTGAAACGAGGGGCTGGCTGCCATAGCAACCATATGATGAAGCAGGCAGGGCTATTTAAAGGAATTCAGCTGCTGCTCGCGTTCCCGTCAGCTTCAAACCGGTCCAGCGAAAGACAAAGAAATAGATCCCCGTCTTTCCGAGCCCTCCGATCTAATGGCTCGGTGACAAAATGGAGAAAATGTGACAAAGGGAACGTCTAAATGTAGACGTACTCCCCTTAAACAACTTACAATACGTACAATACTGAAATATTCTGTTTTGTTTGGTTTTTTGTTGTTGTCTACAACTCCTCAGGATGTATTCTCCAAGCACCATTTGAAGTGTTTTTAATAAATCAGCTTTAATCGCAGCCTTCCCGGCAAATCTCGCATCCAGCTTCTAACTGCAAAAAAACGAATGCACTTCCTGTTTTCTGTTAAAATATAAAATGTAGTTAAAGCTTGATGTTTGTGGCATTTTCTTTATTTTACATTGATGTGTATATGCTTGAATTATCTGCAGAAGGGGCCACTGTACTGTGTAATGTCTCAAATTATTCATGACAAATAAACCCATACTTTTCCTCCAGAGAGGTATTTCTCAGTGGACAGCAGCAGCACACGAGGAAACAAGTGCGAGACGAAGAACAACTGCTGTGCACACACACACACACACACACACACACACACACACACACACACACACACACACACACACACACACACACACACAGAGGAAAGCAGAGAGCGCGCACAAAGGGAACACACTCCTCGTACACCGCTTTCTCTGTCAGTATAGTCATTTGAAGATGCAGACTTGAAGGAAAGCGTACATATATTTCCTATTGCCCTCTTGAGGAAATTGGATTTTAGCTTAGCCTCCCATGTGTCGCAACATTTAACTGATGAATGAGAGGCAGTGCTTTATTTTTCTTTTACTTCTCCATCTCAGCTTTACACCAAATAAGCCCCCACAGGAAGCTGTTATGAGCACAGTATTCAGGATATAAAAGTTAGTTTTCCCAAGTCAGCAAATTAAGGCAGAGATCAAATAAGCTGCAGCAGCCTGGGCGATCCAGGAGTGAAACAGTGATGTTTATTAATCAAGGGGGAGGAGTCCAGACAGCACTTCATTTTTGACCTTAATTGTAGGTATTTGTGTGACGTTTACACAGTTTCCTAAACTGTTAATGGTTTAATTAAGAAAATAATGGGAAGGTTAATTTATATTAAACATGACAGCTAGTTGCAGACTTACTTTAATGGGTCTGTTCCAGAACAAATTAGCATCAGCTAGAAAAGTGAAAACGTTTAACACTTTGGAGGAATCAGACTCGCTGGTTTGGGATGACTGGGTGGATAGGTGATTCTTCCTCTCTCATTAATGTTCTTTTATCATGCTGATATTCACCACCATTTTAATTTGAAGTGCACAATAACGGATAAAACCACTGGTGTTCTTTATCACTGAGTCGAGCCCAGCGTGCTGTTCCAAAGCCTGTGAGAGCAGTCAGGAAGATTTAAAGTGCTTCATAGAAGCAAAATTATGAGTGACCTCTCTCGTAACACTCCCTCCGCTCGTAATACTCGCTCCGCTCTTCACTCTGCTCTTTATCTCACTCTAATCCCAACTCATTTCATATGCTAAGTAAAAGCTTATATCCCCTCTTCACTGTACGTACACACACGCACTTCATCGCTGTGGCGTGATTATAAAATTTGCATAGAGGATGTTTTCGGAGCTGTGGAGAGCTAAAGCGGGGGTTGTGGGTGGTCTAATGTCTGGCAGGTGTAGAGAGGTGGGACAGAGACTCCCAGAATCTCGCTCACGTCTGGATTTACGATAACCCAACAAGAGGAACCCAGAGAAAGTTCCCTCGTGTCTCGGCGTCTCTCTCTCTGCTCGCCTCAGATGGTTTCCTCGGATTCTAATTTGCATCTTCTTCTTCCTTTTTTTCTTTTTTCACAGCTGCCACAGATGTAGCGAAGATTAGGAGAGAGAAGAAGAGGCATAGCTGACTCTGTGCACCCAGGGAGGATGCAATGAGGTGGAACTGCCTCTCAGTTTCCCACTGGAAAAAAAAACTTTACCCATCAGAGCGCCATCTGCTGACACGGACACGGTGGGGCGGGACAGCTGGTGTTGTGAATCAGGCCGCCACAGTCCAGGGACCGGCTACTTCCCAACACCAGGGTCTCACCATCACCCCTCACATCTCATTCTGCGTGTATTTGTCAGCTAATGTTCTAGTTTGGTTGTTGTTGTAGTCTCTTACATTCGTTCATGTTGTTACTTGTTTGTTTTTTGTAAAAACTACTTCTCACTTGACTGAAAGTAAAATTGCCTGTGTTGTAAATTACACACTATAATACCTGAAAAAATACAGCAAAAAACCCAGTTGAAGTGCCATTGTGAGAGTAAATCTTCCAAAAAATATGGAAAAAATGAGACTATAAATTATCTGTCGTTTTAGTAGGGTAATTAAATAAAGTCGTCAAAATATTTCTGAGAACATTTGTCAGTTTTTTTGTTGTTGTCCCAATTATAATTTGTAATAAAATGTCAGAGTTGCCAATACTCCTCACTAGTTCCATCCATATTAAATAGGAATCAAACAGTAATGGGATCCCACAGGGCTCTATTTTGGGGCCTTTATATTTGACTTTTTGACCTCACGATCTGAAAGTTTCAGTGATGTAAATAAACTTAATTTATGACTGGACATCTGGACATTTATGGTTTTGTGTGATAAGCCCAAGGAAAGGGCTTACTGTGGTGCCAGCGCTCTTGAACTTTAGTGCACACTGACTGAATCACATAAGCCCCAACACATGTGAAACTTAACATTATAAAATGTGATGAATATATGGCACATCAGTTTTACCTCCTTCTTATTAATCTGCATCCATCATTATGCTGCATTCATCTCGTTTCCCCGTTTCAAGAGATGCATGATCTACTTGAAAACTATGCACAAAATACATAGCATACTTTTTTCAGACATCTGCATGAATAGCTGGCACAAGTGTGGTTGATGGAAAGAAGTATATAAAACACCTCTAAAATTAAGCCCCGCTTTCAGGATGCTATAGCCATAATTGGGCATTTTCAGTCAATTCAGAAAAGAACTACGTAGAATGCACTCCACACACACACAGTTTGATGCAGTGCCGGTCTCAGCTTTTTTTAAGCACACCTCTCCCGCCTCACTAAAAAAACGGAAAGAAGACTGTTATCAGTCCAAACGCCACCAGCTGTGTTCTCACCTGCCTCCCCAGCACCGCCCCGTTGAGCCCACTGCACCACTCCACCCCTGCAGCCGAGCCCGGGACCACACCTCCACCACACACTAATATCAAACAATTACAGTTTCGGTTCACTCGCACATCTACACACAGTATTTGCTGCACCACTCTAGTTCATGTCTTAGTTTTAGACCTTGGATAAAAACAGTTTTCTATTTCATCCCATTAATGTATTTATTACACTCACATGAGAATATGCAGCTATATCATCTAAATATGGCCTGAGGGCTGGAATGTGATCCTTGGACTATCTCACTCCAGTCAGTAATATCCTTAAGAGAATTAAAGAACCCTTAAAAATGAAAATGGGAAGGGTTATGCAGGGGAATCTCAAGGTTTATGACTGTTCTAACACTGCACTGCTACTGAACTCTACTCCATCCATCCATCCATCGTCATCTGCTTTGTCCGGGGTCGGGTCGCGGGGGCAGCAGCCTAAGCAAAGAGGCCCAGACCTCCCTCTCCCCAGCCACCTCCTCCAGCTTGTCCGGGGGAATACCAAGGCGTTCCCAGGCCAGCCGAGAGATATAATCTCTCCAGCGTGTCCTGGGTCTGCCCCGGGGCCTCCTCCCGGTGGAACTCTACTCCAGTGACATGTATTTCATCACTCATTCAGGTAGTGGTGCATATCAGACAACCAGCAAAATGCCGGCTAATTTATTTATTATTTACAGTACTGTGCAAAAGTCTCAAGCCACCATTTATTTCTTTATATATTTCTTGGAAATGTGGAAATATGTGAGGTGATTTATTGATATGTGCAAATATAAAAGGAAATACAGTATACAAGGCAAAATCGGAGATTGTACAAATCTAACAAGCTTGAAAGTCAATATTTGGTATGACCACCTTCAACACTACCTGAACTCTCTTAGGCAAGCTTGCTCATAATTTATTTAAAGAGTCAAGGAATAGTTCGAGGCTTCTTAGACAATCAAAGCTCTTTGGATGTTGGCTGCCTTTTCTTCCATTCTCTATTAAGATGATCAAGATGATCCCACACTAATGCTGAGATTCAGGCTCTGGGGAGGCCAGTCCATGACTTATAGTGCTCCATTGTGTGTTTTTATATCCAGGTATGCTTCATTGACAGTCTGTTTGGGATCACTGTCATACTGAAAAATAAATCTGCTGCCAAACCATACATTGCAGATGGTATTGCACAGAGATCAATGTCTGATGGTACTTTTCTCTGTTTATAATTTCATCAGTGATTGAAATTATAAACACATATTATATTTTCAACAAGATCCTCATCGTAACTAGCTCATGTAACCCCAAACCAAGACAAAGTTTCCACCATCTTTTACTGATGACTGTAGAAACTCACTGTTGTGTTTCTCTTCTGTCCTCCTATGTACTTACTGATGACCATCCATTCCATTCAGGGTTGCAGATGTGCTAGGGATAGGGTGAAAAGCAGGGTATAACCTGAACAGCAACCTGTACATTAGTCTGTACATACAGTGATGTGAACCAAAGAATTTTGGGTTCCTTACGTGATCAGAAATGTTGTTCAGTCCACTTCTTTTGTAATTTGGCATACATAAGCCTTTTCTTCCCAGTTCCCTTTATTAGGTACGGCTTCTTTACAGCCAACCTTTCACTTGCAACATTTCTGACGAGGCTTTAGTGAACAGTAGATGGATCATCTGAAGGGCCAGATGCATGTCTCACGTCCTGTGTCAGGTCATTGCTGGGTTTTTTTCCTGTTTCTTACATACATGACTTTCAGTTGCTGTTCGTCTGCTGTGGAGAGTTTTTGGCAGGCTTTTTGGTACCATTTTTCTTAACTCTTCAATGATTCATGGGTCAAGTTTTAGTCATTTAGCACATGAAAATATTCCTCTGAAAATAGTCCAATACAGGGACAAGAATGAAAATGAGTGAAAAAGCAGCCAATGTCCAGAGAAGACTTTGAAAGACCAAAGCCTGGAGAACTAATGCACAATCATTAGAATTAAAATTCTCTTTGAAATAAGTTTGTGTTCACAGCAATTAATATGATTTTATTATATTAACATAGTGCGAGATTCTGTTGGCTTTAGACCAAAATTCCTGGTAGAAGCATACTCAATTGTTACTTTTCCCTTGAGTACATTCCAGAGCCTGTACTTTGTTGCTTTTACTTGAGTGAATAGGTTAAATCATTAACAAGAGTATTACAAGAGTATTTTAATACAAGTATGTGCACTTCTAATTGAGTACAGAATATCTATAGTTGGGCCACCTCTGGTTAAAAGTTAGTATAGTTATAGAAGCTATTTGGCAATGTGCGTAGGACGGCTAAGAAACGCAAAATGATCTGCGCATGCGCAATGATTCGGGCACACCTTAGCTCCCCATGTCAATCTCAAATTAACAGTGAGCGGCAGCAACACGAGTGCGAGGGCCCCGAATAGTAACGTAATGATGGTTTAAGAAGAACAAGTTCCAGCGTTACTCTGAAAAATACTTTTATAGCAGCCTGGTAAATTATTTAATAAGTTTTGGAAGGCACAGTTTTAACTGTTAGCATGTTTCCATCTTCTAGCAGGGTGAAACTCAACAGAGTTGCGCTAAAAGACGTTGTTGGGTTAAAGCTGACCCCGCGGCGGAGACGAGACCCAAAGTTACTGAATAGAATTAAGGCTGAAAGCAAAAAACAAGAGAAAAACTTTGATTCCGTGCAGCTAATTTCAGAGAAAGATATGGTGTCACCTCCGGGCAGCAATGAACCCGACCAAAACTTGACGCACACAATGGGTTCCGAAAAGAAGACACAGCCGCCGAGCACTCACGACGAGGAGGAGCCGGAGGAGAATGGCTCAGGTACGCAGAAAACAAAGAGTAAAGTAGACTCTGAGTCACGAGGCGCTGATAAACAAGACGGGCCGAACACTAGAGGCAAGTATCAACAGAGCAGGGGGGGTCAGAAACACGTGCCTCAGACCGCGGTTTATTTGGTGTGTTTTCAAACGGCTCCACGGTAGGACGAATCCAAGGAGTGAAAGGTCCAAATATCAAATGAAGCTGACAAGCCAGGCGACTCTGGCCAGGAGGAGGAGACAGACCGATTTAACGTCGGGTAGATGTCCTTTCAGACAGTGCGACGTTAATGGTAAAAGTGGTGTGGCACGCCGGGCTAAAAGCGTGAGGGTCGGTGTTAGAGAGGGACGGAGTTCAGTGAAGGCCACGTCCGCCGGGTGTGATCCTCAGCCCGCTGCTGCTTCTGCAAAATCGGGAGGAGTGCGAAGGGAATCCCAAGTAAGGTGCACTTTAGCTGGATTATAAGTTAGAGTTTTTAAGGTTAAAGGTTTTAAGGTTGGTTAAATTGCACTGCCTTTAAATTGATTTTACAATTGGGCGTTTTGTGATAGGTTTATGCTTTTAGCTAACTCTTTGCTAATTTGTGCCAAATTGTGTCAGATGCTAAGCTAACAATGTGGTAAAGTCCTACTGAACACGATCCAGTTTTAGTGGATATCATGCAGTTCATGGTTGAACCTGACATGAAGGATCTTCTTAGCTATTACTTGCCCGGATTGGAGCTGATGGAGTTTAATTATACACTAACTAGCAGCCTGCTAATAGCAGATACATTTCCTGTTCATATAGCTGGCACTCGTCTTACTTGCTGAACATGAGCTAGATTGACTAAATAAATCCCCGGCTGTATATTCCTATTAAGGTTTTTTAATATAATCTATTTATTTTATAAAGTGTATAAAAACAATGTTGTTACAGATTTGTCCCCATATTGGACGTGATAGTACCACCGGTTGCTAGGGAAACATGCCTATTCCCACACTTTTTGGGAGTGGTTCTTATGTTCTTGAACGTTGCTCAAAAAGATGGTGCACTTGCCTGTAGTTTTTCATGTTTGTCTGCAAATACTGCTCTCCCAGCTGAAGTAAAACCTGAAGATGGTCTTGAAAGTAAAAGTTCAGCCTATGCAAGTCATTCGCTATCATTTAAACCAAAATCCCGGTACTATGCCAGTGACCAAAGCAGTCAAAAGTATGTTTCATCCAAATGTTTGGGGAATACACCTTTTTCCCTAGTAGCAGGTGGTTGCCAGGGGGTCTCGCACCGGTTTATCAGCAATCCTTTAGTGAATGCCATTAACCTCTAGCATCCAGTCAAAACTGGCTGGAGTACTCAATTTTCCCTCATTACTGATGGTTGCGGGCCTGTGTGACTGAGGCCTTATTCACTTGCTCGTGATAGTCAAACGTCCAAATGGCAGGCAGTTTAATATCACCTGGTTAGTGCTTCACATATCGACAAAACCTCAGTTGGGTAATTTGGGGATTGTCTCATTCACAGCCTGGGAAGCTGTTCCACATAGCTGCCACTCAAGCTTAGTGAACCTACTCTTTACAGTTCTTTATTAGAAGTGGGAACGTTAACCAAATGTATGTTTTCCAGGCTCAGTCAGTCGTTGTTACTAAATCATAACCAGTTATAAAGTAAGAGCTTTTTTTTTCTTTCTCTAAACCTTAACACACATTTACATTTTTGTATTTCAAGTTCCCTAAAGTCAATCTTTTGAGTGATATTTTGGTTAGATGTCTGAAATAAGATCTCTGGTTAACACAAGCTCTAGACATTTTTTTCCTGCAATATGAAATACTTCAGTAAATAGTGCCCCAATTGTGAATCTTTTTTTTTTTTTTTTTTTACATTTTTTAATGATGTCCATTGTCCCAGAGAAGGTGTTGTCTGGTAAATTATGTGTACAGTGTCATTGCACTGAACACAGAACATTTATGGCCTAACAAAAGTGTTATAATTTAGTGTCTTCATTTATTTCCTATGGAGCTTATTTTCTGACATAATTCAAAACCTCTCTGCCTTTTTGTTGTACCAGTCACAATTATAATCAGTTATGGGTTAGCCTTCAAAAAAAGGTTGTGCCTGGGTAGATTCGGTAAATTAAACTGATATGAAAATCGATTTTTATTTTATTTATTTTCTCAAGGGTGAGACGTTAAGAAGGACAAATCCTAACAAAGTTCTTCAAGAAGCAAGTCTCCGCGACTCAGAAGCCATCTCAGCTGATTTTGAAGCCTATACCTAAATGAACAAAGAGAGCACCTTAACTTTGAGTTGTCATCAGAATTTAAAATTATATGCGGGGGGGAAAAAAAGGTCCCTGCTCATCCTGACAGAACACTGAGCAAATGCCATTCTAGTTCATTTGAATAGACACTGTTGATTTAATTGATCCATGAGTAAATATATCCACCGCGATATATGTGAGGACGTCATCCACGTTCCTCAGTGCAGCAACACGATTGGTTCGTATATCTCCTGGTTTGGCTTTTCAAAATCAGAATCAGAAAGACTTTATTTATCCCCAAGGTGCAATTAAGGTACACCAGAGCAGCATGACGTTGAGGGTAAGGACGGGGCATAAACAGGCAATAAGAGTGAGATAATAAATACACAGAATATACAGTATATACACAGTTTTAAAATTTTGATTGATTTTCTTGATTTCTGTTCAGGTTTTTTTCGTTTGATGCCTCTGTGATTAACTGGTCTGTTTGACTTTCCTGCCTCTAATGAAATCAGTCATTGCTCTAAGCCTTTGTTCAAGATGGTGAATGAGATGATCCCAAATGGTGCCGATATTGATTGGAATCGATGCTGTTTGAAAAGCAGTTATTAAAAAGAAAAAGAAAAAAGGAAAGAAAGCTACGGTGATGTTTCTTTCTGATGCTTAGGTAAATCATTGTTATTTCGTTTTGCACTCTCTGACAAGTGTTTTGTTTCCACTTGCAGATGTTGGTAGACATAAAGAGCCAAACCTCTCCGGTCTTACTGGTTCAGAAGTGTTACTAAGAAGAGCCGTCGGAGCCTCCCACTGTGGTGTCTGTGGGGAATGTAAATACACTTCCCCTCAGCGCAAGGCGCCGGGTAAGCTAAAAAGAGCTAGCCCAGGGTCAGAGCCACCTGCTACTCAGTCAGAAATCGAAAAAGAAAACACAATCACTCAGAGCTCTAAGAAGATTATCGTGTGGATAAACCAGTATCCCAAAGTGATCCTTTGTGACGTTGCCAAAAAATGTGAAGCTTGCGGTCACGATTGTGGGTATGTGTTACCGGATGCTCTCGAGAACAAGGTTGTGCGTTGCTTCCAGCAGGAGATGAGAGCTTCAATACGGTTTTGGCCTACTTGTTTAAGGCATAATGAATCAGAAACTGAGAAAAAGGCTCTGTTTAAAAGTAGCAAGTGTTGTCCAAGTGCTCAGGATGAGAAGACCGTCTGTCAGTCTCAAAGTCTGATCCGCCAGAACCACCTGGATGAAGGCATGCATTCACAGCCATTATCCCATCATACCGTGAGTCCTTTCCACCGGAGTCAGACAGGCGAAGACTCTGCAACTTGTTCTGCTTCTTTTTTACTAGATGAGCATACAAAGACAGGCAACTGCAGAGGTGGCATGCGTGACAGAGATGCTGAAGTGGACCTTGGTCCAGGATCAGATCCAGTAAGCCCAGAGACTTGTAGAGAAAAAGGAAAGGTAGGGGATAGCATTGAGTGCAGCAGCACTTTGGACTTCGCGCCCACCGATAAGTGTAGCGCTTCAGGTGGTCAGAAAGGCGATCCCACAAATGCTGATGGATCACACGTGTTGTCAGATCTCATCGATCATGTTAGTGACGAGGATACAGATGCACCAGAGTCGTACACTTGCCAGAGAGTAAGGGCGTATTTGAGAAAAATACATTTTTCATGTGCACGCACTTACATGGCCTGGCCTTTCTCAAAGACTTGCACAGCAAATGCTTCTACCACAGCAGGGACTATTGATCCATCAGCAAAGGATGGGATTGACTCTGCAACAGCTAATCAAAGTATGCCAGGTTCATCCAGTAACCTGTTCAAGGACATTCCCCCGAAGGCACCTACAGAGAAATGGGAAGAGGATGGAGAAAGCGCTTTTGCTCAGGGAAATGAGAAAAGGCACAGAAAAGACATGGAGACCTCACCGCTGTTTAACCAGCCTGAAGAGTTAGAAACCAGGCCTAATTCAGATACGGCATCATTCCCCCCTCCAGCTCAGTGTGGAAGGGAGCGTGGCACTGATGGAGTCTCAGCCTCGGCTTTGCTAGTTAATGGACCAGAAACTGTCACCTCCATATCGACCCCTTCCCCCTCAGTCCTCGGCCTGAGTGACTGGGACACTGCCACCACTCTGTCTCTTATGTCATCTCCATTCACACAGGGCAGCATGAGCAGCCTCTCAGCCACAACATCTTCTCTCCCACCTTCATCGCTTATTCCCAAGAGAGTCAATGTTGCTGACAAAATATTGTCCTCCTGTGAAGAAGCCCAAACAGCTTCTTCCTCTCCCAATGTTCCTCTGCACAGCCCTGACTCCTTTCATACATGTGAATCCTTTGTCCTTCCTCAAGATGAATATGAAAATGACAAGGAACCATTCCCATGCAGGAGCTCCCCCAGACTGGACCCATATTATTGTGCAAGTTCGTTTAGGGGCAATGCTTCAGTGGGTTCACTATTGTGCAGCATCTCCCAGGAACACTGCGTAGAGTCAGACTTGAATGAATTCATGCTTCCACCTTTGCTCTCCCCTGTCCATTCACCACAACGGCAGTTGTGCCAGAGAAGCTTCTCGTGCTGCAGCTCAAGCAGTACAGATGAGGAAGAAATGAACAAAGATGTGAGCAACTTGCCACAAAATGATAATTGCAAGGATTGTCTTGAGCACCATATTGAAGAGTTGGAAAGAGACTTGTCAGACTTTACAACTCCTGAGACACCAAGGGAACCTCAGTCTTCTCCCAGCAGTGAAGAAGAAAGTGATGACGAGGATGATGTGGAGCAGGGTAACCGAATTTCAGAACAAGTTTCCTTACATCGTAAAATAAAGCCGAGCCTTAGCTCAGGTGTTCTGACAGAGCCCTGCTCTTCTTCCTGCAGCGACGAAAAGAACGGTGCGGCCTTGAGTGATGGAGAATCACACTCAGACACAGAAGAGGGATCAAGCCCGTCTAAAATAGCAAACAGCGAAGAGGATAAAACCCAAGGAGAAGCAGCTGGTGATTCTCAGCCTGGCATTTTGGACGAGTTAACAGCCTACGAACAGGACATCCTGCTTGTTGACGTGATCCAGGACGACCCAGAACTGTTTGACAACCTGCCTGATCAAAGTTTGCTGAAGCTGGGTCCTACCCGAGCTGCCGAGGCTCCGGGAACCAAACCTGCTGCTGTGGTGAATACTCCAAGAAGAGATGGAGCGTCACAGGAGCTGCAAGAGAGGTAAGGTCTTATATTTAACATTAAGTCCTGCAAGTGACAGATTAATTGTTGAATGCTTTATAAATAAAAGTTACTTTTGTTCTAGATTGGCTCCAGTTACTGTGGATTTGCCTTGTGACAGTCCCAATAACACAGGTACGATCAGTGCGCAGAGAAACTGAGCCATGATGACAGTGTCTTCTATATTTTATTGTTTCCTTCGATATGTATAAAGTGAAAATAAGACAAAAGAAGCTAAACATTTTTAAAAAAGGAAAATAAGTAAAAACAGTAGAACGCTCGGTAAAAGTAAAGGCATGTCAGTGTTTGTGACTCAACCTAAAGTTCTGCCACATGGATGGGACGCAGAGTCTGTGATTTTTACCTGTTATGATCTAAAGTAACAGGGTTGCTGTTAGGGCTGTTCGATATAATGATATATATCAGATGACCATATGAAAACATCTATTGTTTCATTTTACGCTATCATTTGTTTCGTGGTGTCACAAAATAAATTGTTTACGGTAATATTTTTTTCATGGTTTTGATGGTCACTGTAGAATTAATTTTAATTAAGTTCTCTCTTTCTCTTATATTTAATATAACCACACTACGGACGGACAAGCGACTGCTTTTATGTGTTGTCATTAGCAACAATGACAGTAAAACTATCGCGTGGCTCCGCCGTCCGCTTAGTTTCCAAATAAACCTTTCACAATAAAGCTGAAGATCCTGTTAAGATTTTTCAAAATAAACCGAATCACATGAAATAGTATGCAGAGTGTTTACGGACAAGAAGCTAAAAAGAGCCGTCAGGTGCTAAAAAATAAACCTTAGAACAGGATTTTGCCTGCAGCGCGCCGTGTAATAAATGCTCACAAATAAAACTGTGGCTGTTTCAACTTGTGCCTTAAAATGTAGTTTAATGCATCGGTGCCCAGCTGAAGCCACTTCACGCAAGTCAAGTTGCCCGAAATTCACAGAAAATGTAAAATTTTTGTGATATTTATCATTGTTGGGATGATAAATGTCTTATATCGGGAAATGAGATTTTGGTCATATCACACAGCCCTAGTTGCTGTGAAAGAAATGGAGAAAGCTGCTTGTTTTTTTTGTTTTTTACAGATATAGATAAACAGCTGGAGTCTGGAGTTTTATGGATTCACTTACTTGCTGGAAAGAGCAGTCCGACTGCAGTTAAAGCAATAAAAATGTCCTGGTTGATTCTTTTATGTGGCTAAAATCCACTTTGGCACCTCTGCAGCAGTACATTACTAAGTTACTTAGTTCTTGCATTGCTCCTAATATCTCAAACTGTTTTTAATTCAAAGATTAGAGAGACATGTAAACTGGTTTTACGGAGCTTACTGAAAATCCCAACAGCTCCTAAATGAGAAACTCACTGCTTTTAAAAGAAAATTAAATTTTTTTGCATTTTATATTTAACTGACTGCTTATGATGTCCCACATGAAAATACCAACATGTCTAAGTTGTTTATCGCCATTAAGCTTTAAAGGATTGATTTTCTGGTTAATATTGTGCAGTAAGTTGATTTTCTTACACGAGTTTCAAAGCTTGTGGTCCTTTTGTGAGAGATGAAATGTGGTAAATGTGATTATATTTTGTCCAGTACAGATGTTTGTTCAAAATTTCAAGTTATTGTCTCAGACGTTTTAGTTAGTAGGTGGAAATTTTAAGATGCCTAACTCAACTAACTTTGATAATGGCCATTATAATGGAGACAATGGCCTGAAATGACCCAAAACTTTGACATACTTTAAAAAAAATTCCCCTCTATGATTGGAACAGACTTCAGTAGACCAGAGATTAACTTGTGATTGTTTTTTTTTCTTCTTCAAATCCTATAGAGGAGAGTAACAGCAGGCCATGGAGACCTCATTCTAGCAGCACCCATACTGGAGCACAGAGCGACACATGCCCTACCTCCACTGAGAAGCAAAGCAAACATGTGGTAAAGTAATGGGTCCTCTGCACAATCAGATAGATAGAGAAAGGAGCAGCGTGCACGTCAGTGGTTTTAACTTCCCTGAGGTTTTGTAGAAAAACATGGCAGGGCTTTTAATAGGGCTTCTTCTGCATAAATGCTCTCTGTGCATTTTACAGAGCACTGAGTCTGATGTATTACAGCGACAATGTTTAAAGATCTGACACATCAAATACTGAATTTAAATAATTTTATTTTCAAAGGAATGGGTGTTTCATACGTTATCCTGCTTCTAAAGTATAATAAATGCACAATAGTGTATCTGTCATGTGTTGTTGTTTTTTTTTTCTCCAATAGGTTCAATCTGATACCAACAGCAATCATGTAAATAGTGGCCCAGAAAGGTACCAGTTTGCTTAGTGCACATGACCTGATCTTTGATTTGTCACATTAATCTTTCAGTCTCGCGATCATCATATTGTTTATGTTCTGTAACAGGAGCCAGCCCATCAAGACGGTGAACTCCTTTCAAAACATCCCCCCACTCATGTCCATGGGAACCGGTGAGGGAGAATGAAAAGGGCTCAGACAATGAACTTTAATTGCTGTTGCGTTTATCTTGTTCTCACTAATAACTCCTCATTTTATAACTTAATTGCCAATGTGAGTGCTCAGCGTTACTTTATTCTTTGGCTCTTCTGGTCTCCAAGCAGGGGCATGGATCACAAACTCCGCAAACATGATGGATTTTAGGCGCCTGAAATCAAGTTCTGTAAGTGTTCCTTTGTATATTACCATGTTGCTACTGAAAAAATGCTCAGTTTAAATACATGTTCGGTGGCGTTAGCATAGATTGGACTTTCCAGTTATTTAATAGAATATAACTGAAATAAATCTGGAAAAGTCAGAACTGGTTTTGGAAGTTCTAGTAGGACAACTAATTTTAAACTTATAAAGAAATTACTGTCATATATACAGTATCTGGAGATATGAGGGTCCTTTCCATAGTCTGTGTATAAAGATGGATGTGGCCTTTTTGAAAATGAATCTTAAATACCTTTAAATCTCTGACCTCAGTAAACAACTCACTGATGAGTTTGTGGTCTCTAAAACTAATGAATCCTTGCTGAATACAGCACGATTTCCATTTTCTAAACCATGAACAGAAATGGCCTCAGTTTCACGGTCTGCTCTGACAATCATTCGGTTTCAGCTTGAGGTTTCCCAAAAGAATTAAACTAATGTCGCCGTGGTTACTGTAGATGTACAGTTCGTTCTTCTGTACAATAAATATGTTTTGCACTGTGGGTGAATTGCATTGCTATAACTTGACTGTGTGATGCTGTCTAAATGCCCAGTACTGCAGGCTGTACTTCAGTGAATCACTGACCTGTGGGTTCAAAATGTGTCGCTTCCAACATCTGCCTATGGAGGGGGATGAAAAGGTACACTCTGTGGTTTTTACTTTATTTATTTATTTATTTATTTATTTTTTCTTGATTTCACCAAAGACAGTAAATTGTTTGTGTATTGTGTACATTTTATGTTTTTAATCTTGAATTTAAAAAATCAAATTGAATTGTTGGAGATTGCAGGGCCAACATCACCCTCTGTTGTGACATCGCTGTAATTGCACACTTTCTTTTTCATTTGCTAGTTTTGTATTGAAAACGTGACAAGATTCATCAAAAATCCAACGTGCCTTCAGAAAGCAGGTGAGTTTCCTTCCTTTCCTTCCCACTTCTCTTTTTCTCCCACAGCCTTTGTGCACGCTGCATGCTAAACTGATTGCCCATCTTTGCTGCGTCATCGGTCTCCTTTCTCCTCTCCTGCTCTACCCCTGTTCTCCTCAGGAGCTGTGTTTACAGGATATTACCAGAAAAACCCGCCAGGAGTGTATTTCTCTTTGCCGATATTTTTCTCCCTCCTCTGGGCTCTGCTGAAAGCTGGCATGTTGTCCGAGGTCTTTTCCGTCCTCAGTGTTGGCTTGGCTCACAACATAGTGGTCAGTGTAGCAGTCCTGACATTAACCACGGAGAAAACTAAACAACTGATTGATGCTGACACGAGATTAGACGTTGATCTTGTTTTCTTTTTAGCCCAGCCACGAGTTCCTCCTCTCCCTTTTTAACTGCGTGAGAGAAAAGGGTGTGATGGGCTTTGTGCCTGAACTCATGCAGCTCACTTTCAAGGTATCAGTTGTTTGCCTTTCATTATGCTCTGAGTTTAGCTCATTTGCTTTATGTGCCTCTGGAAGAATTTAGACTACCTGTCTGTATGTTTACAGATGGCCAACGCTGGACTAGAGCTGAGTTTGGACTGCCTCGACTGTGTAAGGAACACTCCTCTTTTCCAGCAAATGATTCATCCAAACTCGCCTTCGGTGTCCAGCAACAACAAGTGAGTGAGCCACAAAGTTCACAATTGTTTTCATTTGTTAATCATAACTCTTATAATTCTTATTTTCACTCTTAAAGGGTTTCCTCTGGTGCACCGTTTCCAGAGTACCTGAATTTAGCCCATTCCATTGTGGAAATGGAGGTAAGAGCTTCACATCTTTTGACAGCTTTGTCTGTAAAGATGGTGGTGCGTTGTGCTCATGTGTGTATTTGTTGTATTTGTTGTCTGTGTCAGCTTTGTATGAAACAAGAGGACTGGAGGAGGATAGGTGAGGTTTTTAGAGGGATCTGCCAGTCCAACCAGCACCCCAGCCAAGTGGAGCGCATCAGTGGTCGCATTGCTGTCGCGCTCCTGTCTGAGGGCAAAGACAAGCTGTCACTGCCCTTTTCTGTATTTGCTGAGACAGGTAAAAGTAGAGATAAACATCAGTTTTCTTCTCCCAGTGTGGTTCTGTGTACTAGCACCTTCCAGATTCCAATCTGGAGGGGAAAAAAGTAGCTGTTCATTTATTTATTCATTCAAATGTTCTTTAGTGTGTCAGAATGAAAGTGAGGACAGCATGGTGAGGAGTTTCGTAGGCAGAATTGGAGTCTCTCTGATGTTACGGTACCACAAAACGCATCAGTGGGCCAAGGTAATCAGGCCGTGCAGCTCGCATCACACTCTCCTCGTCACATCTGAGCAGCATCTTCGAATTTAGGATGTCATTGTTTGTCTGTGTCATGTTTACTGATGCAGGGTCGCAGGGTGGTCGAGACGCTGTCTGTTTTAAAAGTCGGCTTCTCAACTCTGAAAGGTCTGTTTGGGAACGAGGACGGAGCGTCACGATGCTGCCTGATCACTGTGGCTGCAGAGGTCTTCCTCCTGAGTGGCAGCGTGGAGGGAGCTCTGAACACACTCCGAGGTAGTGACTCGTGAAGCTGATTGATGTTTATTTAGCTAATGTCGTCATGCTTAAAATGTAACCAGCGTTTTATTTTCATGGTTTATAAGTGCAGAGTTTCACAGCTCGAATAAAAATGGGATTTATGCTGCATTGGCAAAGCAAAGTCAACTAAAGGGCCAACTTTTAACTGGTGCTGAGATATGTCAACTTTACGGCTAATAGCTGTTTGTGTCAACAAGCTGAATCCCAAAGATTTTATTTTGCGCCTGTCTAAACTGTGTCATCTTTGGCATAAAGAAATGGGAACAAATTATGTCTGTGTAGTTTCTCATTCATGGTAGTCTTAAGAGCTTGGAAAAAAGGAGACTTCATTACGTTTGTCAAGACATTTGATCCAAGAGGCTTTTTCGGATCAGAACTGAAGTTTTCTTCTTTTTCTGAGCTCTTAAGATGAAAACATGATTTCTTTTGTTTTTGTGACTGGCTGCTAAAAACAAAGTGCCTGAAGAATCAATGTCAGAAATTGTCTGATATGTATGGGCCATTATGAATCATTTTATGCCTGGATGAGTTCTATGTCAGTGTTAAGTAGCTTTGCAAACAAGAAAGTGGTCAGGTGCAAGGACTGCGCTGAAGATGAGGGGAAAAGCAACCAATGTCTAAAAGACAGATTTGAATGACCATCAGAAAGTGCTGAGAGCTGCTGCTCAGGATCAGTTGTGTAACAAAGACAAGTCTGGCTTCTTGCGAGGAAAGTGTAAAAAATGACTCAAGACTTTGCACAATCCTCAATAATAGGTTTCCATTAATGTCTTTTCTTAACACTCACAAACTTAAAGTTCTTTCCCTGTAAATCAGTAAAAGCAAATTTGGTTTTATGTCCTCAGACTTTATGTGGAAACCTTAAAAGTGATAGTCGTCTCGCTGCCCTGAGAAATGCTAGCTTTCATAGTCTTGTAGGTAATGTTGTAGAACTGTGAAACCAGTTATTTGCTGAATTGTTTAAATTTTGTTTATACATCTGTTAATCCAGAAAACAAGTGGTTCCTGAGTTCGTCCTCATGGCCGTGTGAGCCTGCCGATCTGGAGAGTAGGACTCGTGTGCTGATACGTCTGGCTGAAAAAACCTCTCACAGAGACACGCTGGAACTTCTCTGTAATCTTCCTGGAGTTAAAGAGTCAAGTGGTGAGTAACCTACAGAGAGCTGAAATTAAAGTTAAAAAAACAAACAAACAATGATACAGCAGGTTAGTCAGCTTTGCTACTAAACTGGCCAGATCAGTATCCCACAAGTTTAACTGACTCGCTACACTCTGATTAGAAAGTGCTGGTTTAATTTTGTACAGTGTTTGCTAGCGCTAATAGATGCTCAGCTGTGAGAAAAATTTAGTTGATAAAGAGGTTTTTCTTTTTTCTCCAGACTCGATGGATATCTCCAGGTACAGCCCCTTGTTTAACTCTCACCTTCAAGTGTGTGTGGACAGGCAGATACTTCCTGTGGCTTCAGACACGGTGGACTTTATGCTCTCTAAAAACCTGGCTGTTGACCACACAGTGCTTCGGATACTTTTACAGAAACTGGGCAAGCAAAACCTCTGGCTCCGGGCTCGGGAAGTCTTCAAACGTAAGTACCACACTCTGGTTTTTACTGCTACACTTACATCATTGCATCATAAATGTGAGTTGTCGAAGGCAGGAAACAGCTGCAGATTCTATTACGGCACCAGATGTTGAGTCTGATCAGTCTCAGCTAACGTTTACAAATGGTCAAAGATTTGGATTAGATTAGACTCTGAGGTGTGCTCGCTGCGTTCATGTTCATTAGATTCTCTGAGTGTGGGCTACTACCCTGGAGTCTCAGCTCCCCCTGGTTTCATGACACTGATTGTCCCCTGTCGACTGGGGGAGGTGGAGCTGGCTCTCACCTTCGAGATGTTCATCACTGTCAACGCAACAGTCATTCACCACCTATCAGAGCCCATTACTTCTCTCACCATTACTCTCAAAAGGTAAATTGTGTTTTTGTGTATAAGGAGTCTGTTCAGATGGAATCAGTGAAATATTGGCATTGGGGGGGGGGGGGCTGGATTGATGTCAATTAACTTTGATATGTGATAATTTCACCCAGAAATAAAGAACTCTTTGCATTCAAAATTATAAAAAAAAGATTGTCCATGGTTAGTGTGTGTAAAGATTCGACTGCAGTGGTACGTGATGTTCGTGCTTTCTCCTCTTCCAGGACTCAAAGCTGTGAGAGCGAGTACCTCTCTGCTGGCAGCCGCCTCCTCTCTGCAGCTTGTATCCCTCAGCCCAAACTAATAGTCCATTACACAGCAGTCAACTCAGAACAAGAACAAGTGTTCATGCTGGACGTTCCCTCTGCCCGCCGCTGGCTCCGCCACAATCATCTGTGGGCCCATGAGGTGTGGACACACTAAACCACCAGCTGTTTATTTCTTTGCTGTCTACAGAACTCCTTCTCTTTCCTTTAGAAACTGCTTGTGCTCAACAGCCGCTGACTCTCAGGAAAACAACCAATGAAATCAGGAATATGAAAGATTGCATATTTCTTGGTCATGTTTCAATTGACTTGAACTGAGGAGCAGAAAAACACAAAGACCAAAAACTACTATTCTTTTCTTTTTTTCTTTCTATCTTTATTTTTTTTTGGTTCAGAGTAGTTTTAAAATAGGTTAAGAGGTTGTTTCCTGAGTTCTTTTAGCTGATTTGTCAATCTGTTTGTGAGATTGACTCTTTGAAAGCAAAAACTCTGTTTAGGAACAGAGTCCAGCATGTTTGTTGCACGATTGTGTTTACTTCATTGTAAATAACATCTGAGTGTAAATAGGTATATATTTATAATGGTGTTTAGTCTTTGACAGTATTATGTTGTTATATTAATGTCAAAACCTCAATTGTTGCCAGTTAAGGAGCTGTGATTTACCTTTTCTTTGTATGAAGTTTTTATGTATCCATAAAAAAAAGGTTCTACTTAAAAAAAAAAAAAGGCTCTTTTTTTTTTTTCTTCTTCTTCTTCTTTCAAATGAGAAAGGACATTTCTCTAAAAAGTGATTTTTGGATTTGACCACAGTTGCTTCCTTGCAGTCTTTAACATTTCTCCTCCAGCAATGATGTAGCGGGTAAATGCAGCGTTACTGGAATCTCAGATTCTGGCCACTTTACAATACACAACATTACTTATAATTTCTGTTCCAGAGAACTTTCCTATTCAAAATTCTTTCAGGCATGTTTTCCTCTTCTTTTCGCAGCCAGCATCGCTCACTGTACGGGTCTCATTTTATGGTCCCTGTAGTAGAAGACGGGTTCCTCATGAAAGAAAAAAATCAGTTATCTGTGACTGCGACATGTTTGAGGAGCTTGATTACTGGAACATCAGTTGAGGCGTGAAGCATTTGACGCGGTGTCTTGGTTAAAAAGCACAACCCTGGCTGACTGACATGTCTGATCGTGCGTGACAGAAAGGTGGATTTAATATTGTTGCAGAGTCTTTGCAGCATAGGTTGAAATGTCTGTCACAAAAATATCAAAGTGCTGATTGACAATAAAAGTTTTTGCATACTATTTGGTGAGGTTTTTATTTGATTTTTTTACTTTGTGGCAGAACAGCTAAATAATTTAATGTAATTTAGTTGCTTCTATCCAGAACTCACTGACTTGACTTTCCCTTCAGTGCTTGGAATAAAAGCCCTGCTGTGGCCCTTATGTGGTGTTTCTGCTATTCAGCCACTAGATGGCGAACTTTGACATGAGCAGACCATAAAATAAACACATTTGCTGACACATGGTTTGAAAGCCACAGAGACCGGTGTTTAGAGAAGATGTTTCTCAGCTGTTCTGATACTCCTGACACATAAAGGATCACTGAAGGTTTTCGCTCAGGGAGCAGTTGTCCTCCTCTTTTAATATTATACAAAACAAATGTATAATATACATTTGGCCGCCGTTTCTGTGGGGATGGTGTTTGCTCTGTGTTGTAGCATCCTGATGACACTCGGTTTGAGCTCAAGTAGATGATTTTAAATGTCCCCCATTACTGATGGGAGTCTCACAGTCTAAGAAGGCTACCCGTGTCATTTTTCATATCCTTCCCCATGATCTGAATGCGGTGGTCCACCGAGTTACTGTGATCAGTGAACTGTGGTACGTCTTGAAATTTGATTTTCACCCAGGTGTCATCACATACCTGAACCAATGACTTGGTGTTTCAGGGCAGGATAACAGAGCCCTTTTTTCCACTTCTTCACTGTACAAGACAATTTGCCTATAAATGATCAAGAAACTGACCTCACAGCTCATTGTTCATTCAGTGGTGCTTATTTCAGTTATTATGCAAATGTACAGTGGGGCAAAAAAAGTATTTAGTCAGCCACCGATTGTGCAAGTTCCCCCACTTAAAATGATGACAGAGGTCAGTAATTTGCACCAGAGGTACACTTCAACTGTGAGAGACAGAATGTGAAAAAAAAATCCATGAATCCACATGGTAGGATTTGTAAAGAATTTATTCGTAAATCAGGGTGGAAAATAAGTATTTGGTCACCTCAAACAAGGAAAATCTCTGGCTCTCACAGACCTGTAATGTCTTCTGTAAGAAGCTTTTCTGTCCCCCACTCGTTACCTGTATGAATGGCACCTGTTTGAACTCATCATCTGTATAAAAGACACCTGTCCACAGCCTCAAACAGTCAGACTCCAAACTCCGCCATGGCCAAGACCAAAGAGCTTTCGAAGGACACCAGGAAAAGTATTGTAGACCTGCACCAGACTGGGAAGAGTGAATCTACAATAGGCAAGCAGCTTGGTGTGAAAAAATCAACTGTGGGAGCAATCATCAGAAAATGGAAGACATACAAGACCACTGATAATCTCCCTCGATCTGGGGCTCCACGCAAGATCTCATCCCGTGGGGTCAAAATGATCATGAGAACGGTGAGCAAAGATCCCAGAACCACACGGGGGGACCTGGTGAATGACCTGCAGAGAGCTGGGACCAAAGTAACAAAGGTCACCATCAGTAACACACTACAACGGCAGGGAATCAAATCCCGCAGTGCCAGACGTGTTCCGCTGCTGAAGCCAGTGCATGTCCAGGCCCGTCTGAAGTTTGCCAGAGAGCACATGGATGATACAGCAGAGGATTGGGAGAATGTCATGTGGTCAGATGAAACCAAAGTAGAACTTTTTGGTATAAACTCAACTCGTCGTGTTTGGAGGAAGAAGAATACTGAGTTGCATCCCAAGAACACCATACCTACTGTGAAGCATGGGGGTGGAAACATCATGCTATGGGGCTGTTTTTCTGCCAAGGGGACAGGACGACTGATCCGTGTTAAGGACAGAATGAATGGGGCCATGTATCGTGAGATTTTGAGCCAAAACCTCCTTCCATCAGTGAGAACTTTGAAGATGAAACGAGGCTGGGTCTTCCAACATGACAATGATCCAAAACACACCGCCCGGGCAACAAAGGAGTGGCTCCGTAAGAAGCATTTGAAAGTCCTGGAGTGGCCTAGCCAGTCTCCAGACCTCAACCCCATAGAAAATCTGTGGCGGGAGTTGAAAGTCCGTGTTGCTCGGCGACAGCCCCAAAACATCACTGCTCTCGAGAAGATCTACATGGAGGAATGGGCCAAAATACCAGCTACTGTGTGTGCAAACCTGGTAAAGACCTATAGTAAACGTTTGACCTCTGTTATTGCCAACAAAGGTTATGTTACAAAGTATTGAGTTGTATTTTTGTTATTGACCAAATACTTATTTTCCACCCTAATTTACGAATAAATTCTTTACAAATCCTACCATGTGGATTCATGGATTTTTTTTTTTTTCACATTCTGTCTCTCACAGTTGAAGTGTACCTCTGGTGCAAATTACTGACCTCTGTCATCATTTTAGGTGGGGGAACTTGCACAATCGGTGGCTGACTAAATACTTTTTTGCCCCACTGTACTGTTTATAAGGTGGGTAAAACCTGCAGTCAGCTGAGACTGGGAAAGGTTTCTCCCACTGAAAACTCTTCATCCAGATGAACAGAATCAACTTTCTGGGATTTCCTTACCTGGATGGTTGAGCATGCATCAAGACTGTCCAGATGGGTCATTCTTTACATGCATGTGTGTCTACTCTGCACTGATTAAACAGCACTGTGAAGGTGTGGCAGAGCTTCATACCCACCAGGGGGAAGTATTGTGTTAAGGTAGGGTCAGCAATGAGACAAATGCTGCCATTTAAAAAGGCAAGTGGAGTACAATACAGGCTTTAATGGTCCCTTTACTGACCCCTCGGTTTCTTACAATATGTCAGTATGTGATGGTGAAATCACTTTTGAACTCACAAGCTTCACTGCCTTTTAGAGCTTCATTTTGAGAGACGCTCAAGTAATAAGGAGATATGTCTTTAACAATGAGAGTCAAAATATGCCCTCACGTGTCTGTGGACTATGAATATCTGTAGAGACGACACTTTATGTGAACTCTGTCAAGAGATCACGAAGTCAGATGATACAGCGAGCAGGAAAACGGGCGCCTGTGCATGTGTCATTCCAGGATGGCACCCTAACAGAGGGCCGTTTGTCTGACTCATTTTCACTCAGAGCAGTGGTCTTAATGAGCGCCTTCTTCAGTCTCTCAAAACAACCCTTTGCACTTTGGCCCGTGTCATCTGACAAACAGGGAATTCTTCTTCTTCAGCTTTAAAGAATACACTAATTCTGCAGTCAGTGCCACGAGCAATCATCCGCTGTGCCTGCAGTAGCTTATTCGAGGAACAGTGTAACACATCGTGCTTCGTGGACAGTTGAGTGCAATGTTCTCTCACTTTGATCATTTCCACCCATGATTGCGTTGATATGACAAAACTGAGGGAGGATGCCACCGTTTAGCCCACTTTAGCCACACCCCTGTGTTGGTGAACCCTGTGGCATTAGCTTAGCAGAGCATCTACTGTTATTTTAGAGAAAACAGAAAATTCTTTGCTTGATACAATGGATTAAACTTTTTTTAAAAAAAGAGAGTGAGTCTGTAACTACATCTGTAAAACATCCATCCATCATCCACATACAGAGATGCGTCAGGGGAAACTCGGGGTTCAGTATCTTGTAGAGACTGATCAAAATATCGATGGTATTGATGTCGGTTCAACACTAGCATGATATGATTAATGCTGTCCTCCAAGTTCAGTATGTTCAGTACTTAAAAAATCACAGTGATTTACAGGTCTTTAAAATATGACAAACTCCTGTTCCCTACATAAGATGGTTTGTAAATTAAAAGTATCGGTATTGTTTTCACCAATACTGACTGTATTCACTTGGTAACAGATCAATATCAAAATGTGGACTATTGCACAGCGATAATATCTCACCAGAGGACATTTTGAGTTACATTTTGGATCAGGCAGGGTTCGAACCCCAGACCTTACAGTTGTCGTCAGTACACGCGGATCGTGATATTTCGTGCATGTACAAGAACACCATTGAGGTTACTTAGTAAAATTGACATTTTCAGGCCCAGATTCTCGACTTCGGCAGCCATTAGCTAGTCTAAACTAAAAACAACAACTATACTCTTTTATAATAAAATATACGCGCAGTATATTATGAAGGGAAGGTAAATTGATGACAGCGAATCCCTTTAAATTCGCACTCACGCGCACGTGACCACATACCCCCAGCTATCGGGAGCGTGCGTTTGGCTCACACCCTTCTCTCCTCCCCTAGGGCGGAAGTAGCTGGCTCCATTTCTCCTCCTCAGTCCGATAAGAGCAGCTCGAGGAGCTGCAAGCCCAGCAGCACGCGCATGAGAGCGCACAGCTTGTTTTTAATTTGACTTTTTTTTAAAAAAAAAATTCATCCGAGAATAAAAGAAAAACCAGCAGCAGCACATTAAAGGTCCAAACTGTCGCTGTACCGAGTTTCACCTGGTTGTAAGCCACCGTTCCCACCCCCACCCCCATACACCGAGCCGGGGAGAAAACCCTGCGCATTCCTCCACGCAGAACCCGGAGGGAGCGACCAGCAGCGGGGAAAGGTGAGCTGGAAGGGGGCCTCCTCACAAGGTGGGCCGGTGAATTCTCCCACACTGGGGATAGACGCGCTGTCTTGTGGTCTGGCTTTGTTGGAGGCTCGCTGTGGTTGTTGGTGAACCCTCGGTGACCAGAGGCACGCTATGATACCCTTGCTTTGATGAATAATTCAAGCTCTCGCGGTCCAAGGCTCGCGCTGCGACAACCATACGACCGTTGGCCGCCTGAACGGATCCCGACGGTCAGCCACACCGGTCTGAATTTGGAGGCTTAGCGATAACGGAGAACTAAAGGGAAAAAATTTGAGGTAGCTACTCGTCCGGGTGCTGCTTTGTAGCTCTGTCCTGTAGTCATGTTGCCGATCTGGTGGGGGAGGAGAGACCGAGCCCCCCAGCCGACCCAGTATCTTTCCATTTTCGGGTTTATGTTATGAGCTATCCCGAACAGCATCGCACTATTTTTCTCCACGGAAGCACCAGCGTCGTCTGTTGCTGAATGCTGTATTTAAAAGGAGGACTGTCGGTTCTGCTAAAGAGAGAAAAAAACGCCTCACACAACTGATTTAAGTATTCTGATTTTTCATCTGATCTCACAACTGTTTTTGAATAACTTTATGAATAAGTGGCTACCTCCTTGTTTTGTTTTTTGTGGCAAATCTTTCTTCCTTTTTCATTTTTTAAATCGTTGAATCTACCTCAAACACCACATTAACGCGGAGAGATAATTATCTTCTACACACCCCAAACGGGCTGATGTGTCTCCAAATGAATACCTCAGCCTCGTCGTCGTGCATGTTGTAAACTGAGCCCAGTTTTGGTGACGCTGCAGATGGCTTCGTTTCCCGACTCGGACCTGCAGACGTGCCCGCTCTGCAAGGAGCTGTGCGGCTCTTCTGCTCCCATTTCCTCCAGCTCTTCTACCTCATCGTCTTCATCTCACACCTCGTCTTCCTCCAGCCAAACCACCAAGAGGCTCCACGTTCTGCCGTGCCTGCACGCCTTCTGCAGGCAGTGCCTGGAGGGACAGCGCAGTCCCGGGGACCCGCTGAAGCTGCGGTGCCCCACCTGCGACCAGAAGGTGTCCATCTCAGAGGCCGGAGTGGACTCCCTGCCTTCCTCCAATTTCCTCTTCAGCAACCTGCTGGATGTGGTGGTGAGCTCAGAGGAGCAGATCCAGAACAAGAATGGCCACCACCACCACCACCACTCCCGGGGAGGTCTGGGTGGAGGCTCCTCTGGCTTCAGTCATCCGTCACGTGGAAGCCTGTTGCACTCGCACCACCTGGGAGAGCCTCAGTGCAGCTCCTGCGACGAGGAGAACCTGGCCACATCCCACTGCCTTGACTGCCAGGAGTACCTGTGTGATAACTGCGTGCGAGCACACCAGCGGGTGCGACTCACCAAAGACCACTTCATCGAGCGCCTGGGAGAGAACCTCCATCTGAGCAGGGTCAACGCTAACAGCAACGCCAGCCAGCCAGGGATGTCAGTGTCCCTCGCCCAGTCCCTGCAGAACAATTTCGCGCTGCTGTCCCTGTTCCAGGATCGCATGAGCTACTGCCAGCACCACGACAGCGAGGTAAGTCCAGCACTGGGGAGGACAAACACTCATTCATAGTACCAGTATGTTATAGATACTGGCTAGTTTTTAGTCTCAGTATGTAGTATGGAGTCATACTGGGGGGCCATATGGCCTTGGATTCAAAGGGAGCTAACTGGCTCTTCACCTAGTACCCTGGAGATGAACAGGCACGTGTGTTAAGCTGGATTTTCTCTCTCTCTCACACACACACACACACACACACACTCTCTTGCTCTGTGTGTACACAGAGTCTGGTTAATCTGTACCACACCATCCATTCAGGGCAGACAGAGGCCCCTGTAGTAAGTGCACACATGTTTCTCTGACTGTTAGAAGTTCTTGGCTTTGGACATGCTGTGGAGATCTACTTTTGCTCTGGTAATGGGAAAGACAAGTTGGAATTCTCTCCTTGTGCGCTGTGTGATCTGGGCAGAACTACAAAGGCCCGTCAAACAGGAAAACAGCTTTTTCTTGGTAGAGTCATATGGTCAGGAAGAATAACAAATAGCACCAGCAGGAGGTCTTGGAATGTCATTTTTGACCCACTTCTGGTTTCTGTTGAGTTGCTTCCAAATAGTTCTCACCGCATCTTCTAGAAACAAAACGCAGTTTTGCCCGAGCAGGTCAGCAAACCGGTTGATTGAGAGTGGTCAGCAGATGCAGACCAGTGCAGAATATCACCCGGTACATTTACCTGCATTCTAGTAAGTCACTTAATCAAACAGAATAATAGACTGCAAATGTTAAAGCAGAGCTAACTTTTTCACATAACCAATAACAGACGTGGGTTGCACATCAATCTTTTAAGTTGCAGCAGCATGTGTAGCCTTGTCCCAGCAGTTAAACGCTGTAGACGCCGCAGGATGCCATTCATTGTTAACAGAACCTTGCAATGACTTAAGGCTCGCTGTGCACACTGAGAATACAACGCTGAGAAATAAAGGGTTTGACTTTATGAAAATGTGCCCTTTCATGACCAGACGGCTATTTGCTTTGTTCTAAACTGAAGCAAATTGTCATCACCATCAGCCAGAAGGTGATGGTGATGTCTTTTTATCTTTGTTTTTGTCGTCATTTGTTGCTGATTTTTGTTAAATAACAAAAGTAATTGACTTGTTTTATGGTTTGAACTTGCCATGAGACAAGTTTTAACTAATATGGGATTGATGTGATGCAGCTAACATCAGTAAAGGTTATTTGTCAATATCGGTCTATAAGGCCAGTATCGGCCAATAGAGATTGAAAATGTGACGTCATTCAGGGGTAAAACCGCAAAGGATTCTGGGAACTCATGGCAAGAGGTACTAGCGCACGCAGGCTTTCAATTGAAATTGGTTACACAGCGATAAAAAGAAACAAAAAATGGCAAGAAGCTGTTGTATTATTAACTAGCGGTCGCATGTCAGCCACGGGAAGCCGACGGGTAAAGAGATCAATTGTTATCGGATTACGTCGTTGAAGAGAAATTGTTCGAGCCATGTTTCCGAAGTAACAAAGAGCCGAGGGATGGCCTGGATTGCAGCCATTCAACGACCAAATATAACGTCCCATAACACTCCAGCTCACAGGTTAGTCTGCTCCAAGCATTCCCACAAAGGTCAGTGTTTTTTAGCAGTTAATACGTCATTTTTCTTAACATAATTGGTGATATAGGTTACAAGCAAGTCTGGCGCTGAACAGAAATTGTCGCGCTATGCTCCTGTGTTTATTGTGCATAAATAGTAAATTGTCTTGACACAATATTGGGTTTCGCTTCTGTTATTATGGTACATTGACAAAAACATATACTTTTATTCACAGGATAAAACAGGTTTTTTTGTATCACTAATTGCCCAGTACAATTACAGCATACAATATTATTGTCACTGCTACATATCTGTAACGCGTACCAGAAGGTATTTCCACTATTAATTAATTACTGTTTAGCTCAAAGTTCCCATTAATAAACTGTTAACGAATGTGTATTTATGAAGACGATTTGTGAGACTGGTAAACTTATGATACGTACGATGATTGTCCATTGGTAGCATTTAAGCATAAGAAAAAGAATAAGAATATGAAACCTTGGATAACTAAGGGTCTTGCAAATGCGTGTAAAAAGAAAAATAATTTATATAGGGATTATATAACACATAGAACAAAGAATGCGGAAATGAAATATAAAGTTTATAAAAATAAGTTGGTATTAATATTGAGGAAAGCCAAGAAAGACTACTATAAAAAACCTTTTCAGGAAAACAAGAATAATATTAAGGGCATTTGGAATATTTTTAAGGAGGTATTGGGTAACAAGAACACACCCTTAGATCGGCCTAATTATTTTATTAAGAATAATCAAGTTGTCGAAGACAAGACTGAAGTAGTAAACAAATTCAATTCCTTTTTTGTAAATGTTGGACCTACTTTAGCAAATTTAATTAGGAAAAATGACGATCCAGAATATCAGGAAGCCTGGAAAGGAGATAATAGAATGGTTAATTCCATATTCTTGGCTGATATTACCATAAAAGAAATGGTAGCAATTGTAGAAAATTTTAAAAATAAAAAATCTACTGACTGTGATGGTATAGACATGGTTATAATTAAAAAGACTTTAGATTGTATAAGGATTCCTCTTTGCTATATTTTTAATCTTTCGCTACAATCAGGAGTATTTCCTGATCGAATGAAAGTGGCAAAAGTGATACCCTTATATAAATCAGGAGATAAGCATAGTTTTAACAATTATAGGCCAGTGTCTCTTTTGTCACAGTTTTCAAAAGTGCTTGAAAAACTCTTTGCGCAAAGACTTGATAGTTTTATTGAAAAATATCAACTAATAAATGAAAATCAATTTTGATTTCGTAAAAATAGATCAACGGCATTAGCATTGTTGACTTTCATTGACGATATTTCATCTGCAACCCATAATAATAATAAATATACAGTGGGGGTATTTGTTGATTTAAAAAAAAAGCTTTTGATACGTTACAACATTCTATTTTGATTTCTAAATTGTATAACTATGGTGTGAGAGGAGTGGCATTGAATTGGTTAAGGAGTTATTTAGAAAATAGGTTGCAATATGTACATTATCTCAGCAATACCTCTGAAAGATTGAAGATTGTATGTGGCGTTCCTCAAGGTTCAATTTTGGGACCTAAACTTATATATTTATATATTAATGATATCTGTGACGTATCAAAAAGGTTAAATTCTATTTTATTTGCAGATGACACAAATTTTTATTGCTCTGGAGAGAATTTGAAAGATTTGGTTGAAATTATGACTTCTGAGATGTTAAGATTAAAAAATGGTTTGATGTAAATAAATTATCTTTGAATCTGACAAAAACAAAATTCATGATATTTGGCAATCGTCTAAAGGAGGATGAAGTCATTATGTCCATTGATGGAGAATTGATTGAAAGAGTTACTGAATTTCGTTTTTTGGGTGTAATAGTAGATGAAAATTTGACGTGGAAATCACATATTGACTATATTAGAAAGAAGATGGTTAAAAGCATTTATATTTTGGGAAATGTAAGAGATTTATTAGATTATAAAACAATGCGCATTTTATATTTTTCATTGTTTTTCTCATATTTTAGTTACTGTGTTGCAGTTTGGGGGAAAACATATGAGAATACTATAAAACCTCTAAACTTATTACAGAAGAAAGTGATATGAATGATTCATAATGTTAAATATAGAGAACATACAAATAAATTATTTATAAAATCAAAATTATTAAAATTATACAGTTAGCTAGGACTACACAAAGATTAATGAGTCCAACGGTTAGGGGTATACGACTGTGGAACTCTCTTCATTATAATTTAAAGAATTGTATAAGTTTACATTGTTTTAAAAAGTGTTACATGCTTAAAACGATAACTCAATATGAAGAATGCGAATGAAATTGGAGTTCATTGAAAATGGATCCATTATAATTTTTTGTTTTATTTATTTTAATTTTATTTTCTCCTTGTTACTATGTGGAGTGGTATATTCTGATTGTAAATTGGTCATTTGGTTTGGGTTAGGACCGGAGATAAATGTTAATATTAGTTTGTTCCCTGATTTTTGGTGCCCACTTGTAATATAAGTTGGAATGTAGATAGGGGGCAGGGTTTAATAAGAATATTTTCTTCTTCCTGCTCCTTTTCACACATGGTTGTAGTGCTTTATTGATAGAAAGTGTGGTTGGTTTGTTTGATTTGTTGTACCAAGTGTTAAATAAATAAATGAAAATGAAATGAAAATGGTCTTTCGTTCTACACGGTGCATTTCAAGGTCCTGTACCCATCCGTCGGTAAACTGTACCTGGGCTTATTGCAGTGACCTGAAGTTACTAAACTTCATGAGTGTATGCACTCACTCCAAGAACCGTATAATTAGCGTGGTGAAAGTTGGGCAGCACGCTAACGTATTTTGTCCACTCTGTGTGCTCGTAAGGGTCTAACCCTTTCACTCCTTTGATTTTTTTCTTTTTTTTTTTCCTCGTGTCTTTCTTTGACTTTTCATCAAGTCTGTCTTTGTACGGACCGGCATTGTTGCTCTTCTTCATTTTGTACATAACTTTTTTGGGGAGCAAAGAAAAAGCAAGAAGGTATTGGAACCGGAGAATGAACGTTTTGCGGTGCTGCAAATGCTCTCATTTGATGCGGTACTTGGATTGTTTTGCCACGAGTTCCCGGCATGCAATGCGCGAAAGTCACGTGGTCTGTCAATCTCTATAGTTATTGGCCCCTAATTGTGAGTATAAGAACAGAAATATAAGAACAGAAATGCATTGGGGACTGTTGTTTCCATTGTTTCCAAGATGAACCTTTTTATGAGCAAAACACACACAAATCTACCATCATTTCACACACGAAAAACCCAACTGCAGTTCCTTGATTGGCCATTTGAGGCCAGCTCCAAAAATAAGTCTCTCTTCATAGAGTCTCATGTTAAAATGCATTTAAAGCAAATATAAACCTGTTTATAGTCTGGCTTAAAACACATGTTTGGTCTCTATGAGTGGTTTAACCCTTAATAACAAATGTAGGAGGGGGATATTTAGAATTTGCCAAGGCTTAAAGTTAGGGGTGTGGCTGTTTTCCCAGTTCTCGGCTTGCCTAATTTGAGCCAATGACCTGCACGTATCAGCTGTATTTGTGCTGTTGGTGCCTTTGGAGCATTAGGGTGGTTAGCCCAGTTTTATTTGCCGGAGGTGATGAAGGCTCCTGTGCTGTGTGTTAGTGTGTCACAGGAAATAAATCCATGACAAGCAGGGAGAAATGGTGGCTGTCACAGATGATTGAAAAAAACAGCCTGAAAATGCTCACCCTCTACGTGCTGTGCCTGAGGCCCCCCAGATACCTAAGGGGAAAGCCTGTCATTAGTGCTCAAAAACTTCTCAGGGTGTGTTAAGTGCTCAGCCTTAAAGCACCCACAAGGCGGAGGCTTGTGAAGGGTAAAAAAGAGAACAAACAGCCTTAACCCTCTCTGTTTGAAACAGATGTTAGGAAAGTCAAATGTTGCCATTTAATTTTGCCAACAATAATGTAACAACACAGGTAATGTCTCCCAAGTAAAGTATCAGTTTAATGACTTTGCCTCCCCACCATTAGCGCTGTTTAGCTCAGCTTCCTCTTGCTTTACTTTTAGCTGTTTACTGGCGTGAGTGGGGTTCAGTTACCCGGTGTTCGTTAAAATGTGTGAAATTTAAGTAAATGGGGCAGTGTTTAAAAACGTAACCCAACTAATCACTAAAGCCCAGTTCAAATTTCCAATTTAATTTTCCAATTTAAGTTTTTTTTTTTTTTTTTTTTGTTTTTTTTTTATTAGAATAACCCCTACCCCCGCATACCCCCTGTCCATTGCCAGTAAGTAGGTGGGTTCAGTTTTCCAGTAAGGGCTTATTTCCCATTCACTTACTCAGAGCTTCAGCCCTGGGGGAGGGAATGACACAGGAGCAGGCGAGTCTTTCTTTGCCTGCAAGCACTGAGAAAGCTGAGACATTGTCCAGCATCCAGGACTGTGTCTATCATATCTTAAACTTTCATCAACTGCCTAGTCTTTCTGACTGACGGGAGAAACAATTTTAGCTTTTTTATAGTTGGTCGTTTTTCATCAAAATCAGTTTCTTGTGTTATACTAAATCCTGTATACTAGTCTGCCTTATAGTTTACACGAAACCCATTTGAAAGACAATTTCTTAGGTTGTCTGAGGTAGGGGATTGGTTTCTTTGCTCCATATTATCATTGCTGATCTATTAAGAGTTGGAAACCTTTTAAGAGTGACAACATGATTTTAATATCTGGCAACAAAGTATCAATAGGAGATAATTTGATGTAATCGCTGAAGTGATAAATTTCACATCTTTTTTTCTGTCATCCAGTTACTGACATTTACGGCTTCACTTGTGCACAGTGAGTCAGTATAGCTTCTTCATAAACCACATATAGTCTCGTACAGTTCTGGGTATGAGAATGTAAAGGCCTCTCAATACTCTTATACAGCAAAGTTTTAATCAGATGTTTATGTACTGTAATTGTGTGCATCATGGGAGCTAGTTACTGATCACGGGGCTCTATATTTGAATTATCCTTTATAAATAGACATGTACTAGAGCAATAAAGGTTTTCTGCTTGACCGTCTGCAGAATATATTCTGACTAGTTGCTCCCTCTCATGTAAATCCAGATATTCATGTTTGTCTGGCGTTCAGCTGGCCATCAGCTGTAGGCTCTGTGTGTATTCAGGTGTAACTCTTAGCAGAAGTCGAGAGGTGTTATGTGCGGCTTTTGCCTGGGCTAGTTCTTCGAGGCTGGCTTGGTCTGCGAGGGCCCTCAAGAGTTTTTCTAGGAGCTGTTCCATCTGAAGAGTTAAGCAAGCCCACTGAGGTACTGTTTTGAGCTGTTCTGAGATTCAAGATGGCCATTAAGAGGCAAAACTTGACTCCAGAAGGACTTCTGATAATATGTGCTGAACTTCCAAACTCCCCCAGAAAACATTCTGAAGAACACTGGTTCAGGCAGCGGTTTGGTTTGGAGAAACACTAAAAGAAATGATGCAGTGCAGTCTGCAGGCCAGGTTTGGTGTTAATTGTAAGCAGCTGATGCTTCTTATTTCGACTGTTTGTACTGGCAGCTGCTGACGTGCAGTGGGAATCCTGTCTGTTGATACTCTGTGCATGATCAGGTTTTTCAGCCTCTTCAAGCATTGTAAGAAAAGATGTGATGGTGTTGGAGAGACGTGCTGAAACCCTCACTCATGTTTAACCTCATTAGCTGTAATGGAGAAAGCCACCCCTCTCCCCCTTTAAAGAATCCGTATAATGAATCTTAATTTGCTCTGGCTTGAGTTTTCTTGCCGTTTGCATATTTACCCTACTGGTTTAATCTACAGATGACTCGTTTAAGGTATTTTGGCTACAGCTTGGATTTGATTGATTTCCAACTGGTGGAATTGCCAGTGAAGAGTTGTGGATGGGAGACAAAGCTCTGTAGGTCGTAAAGGAAACTGGCCACACAGTATAAGATGTGATAGACCGGTCCATGCATACTCGCTAAGAATTGTTCACAAAAATCAAAACAGCTTTTTTTGAAATCTGGCAACAAGGGAAATGGCTACAAAAACAACACCACAGTGACAAAAAGCCACAGACTGAGCAGCAGATATATCATCGCCTTGATGTCCACCTTTGTTGTCGCGTTCGCGTTACATATTAATTGCATCACAGGACGCTCGGCTGCATTACTATGATGACGACCACGCACATTATGCATGTGGTACTCGATTGTTATGGAAAAAGAGTCGATCTGAGTAGGTTGTAATTTAAAAGGCGCTTTGTGGCGTTCCAAAAGCATGTGTCCAATAAGGAAGTTGAAGAGCACCTTCTGTACAACGTCAACTGTCACAACATTGCTGAAGGGTGTTTCTCTCGACTCTTCTTGACTTCTACCGGCTGTTATAAATGACGATACTGATCAATCGTCAAATGGCTAATGTTAACTGGTTTGCACTGCAGATATTCCACATTTCAAGAAAACATGTGGTAATATTAACATTTTATTTAAATTTAGTTATCATTTAAAATGTAAAAAAAAAAAAAAAGGGAACATCATTTTATTCATGTTTGCAGGCAGCAGCACTTGTGAGTGTGAGCAAATCAAGAGCACTTTCCATCCTCCTTTTCCAGGTAGCTTCAGGTGCTGATGACACACCGTCTAATTTGAGGTGTGAATCTTCTCAAACAGTGCCAACAGCAGTATCACATTGCAATAGTAGTGACTCAGCATTATATCCAGTGACACAGCACTGTCAACTACGCCTGTAGTTGTAGTGTTCTGGCTGAAAACCTCAAATAAAAGTACAACATGGCTGTTCCACAGCTAAAAGAACACAATCTTGTTATCAGTCAGGAATGCACTGATATATGAATATTTTCTGCCTGGGAGGTCATATCTTGGGTGAAGCTTTTTAACCAGCTCTGTTCTTTCACTGTTACTGCATCAGTAATGTCCATCAACTTTTTGCTCGCAAATGCTGCAGCATGCTGATATTGATTGATTTATGAGGAAAAAAAATAAAATGCGAAATGAGGATGTAAAGATTTAAATTTGTGACTTTGTGTATGCTATCCTCTTGTCAAGAAGATGGTGGAGAAACTTGGGTTAATGAACTGTGGTCATCCAGAGTTCTTTTTTTATGGCTGAAGCTTTCTATGACTTTATTCTCTTCCTCTAAAAGAAATCTAACTTTAAAACTTGAGTTTTAAATTGCTCTTAATGCTTCTGGCTGGAGAGCTGGTATTGCTGCACTATAGACGACGGCCAAGTGAATATGTTGGTCTACTTTAGCAGCATAAATGCCCCTGCTCCTAATCTGGACTGTGCAGAGAGTGTCCCACGCTGCGTCTGTGTGTTAGTGTGAAGCAGCAATGGAAAATTGGATTACATCGAAGGAGTGCCCTCTGCTTGCTGTGGTGTCACCCTCCAATACCCAAATACATATGGATCCTGGTCTGAGAGAGGGATAATGGTATGATAATCCCACAGAATGTCACCCTGTGCTTCAAATTAAATTGTTGTCGCCATAGCTACGTGGGTGGTTGTGCACGTGCGTGGTTTTTCAGCAGCACACGCCCAAATAGTCTCGGGGGTTGGTGGAGCAGCCTGAGAGCAGGCACAAAGTGGATGCTGGGCAGTGAGTACCTAAATTGTGCAGCGGTATGAGGATGAGGTGAAGTTGAACTAATTACTTTGACGGTGCTCTCGTATCTGCTCAGGGACCAGTTGGGTCAGGATTTAAAGTCAGTACTGGTGAGGAGCGTTTGTCAGGCTTTTCCACAGTTCATCTTGTTATTTGTTAAACTTTACTGAACCATTGTCATGTTCTGCCAAGGAATGTGGTCACTTAAAACACATGCATGCTCGGCTCTGTGATCCTGAGCGCTACTCCCCCCTCTCCCAGAGCTCGCTAACACAGAATGTTTGTAAGGAAACCTAACCCAACACTGACGCTGATACAAGGCCAGAGGAATTCCTGTAACTTGAGTTTATACCTCCTGGGTTCTCTTTCTCCCCCCTCTCTCTCACTCACACACACACCGGGTATTTCCTCTGTCGACTCCTGTCTTTCTCATCAGCACTCTGTTCTGAGTCAGAGACGATGACCATTATAGATGCAGAAAGTCTCCTCGGCGTGATGTAGCAGCTGTTGCTGTTGAGGAGCGAGTGATTTCTTTTCATCACTCAAAGTATCTGTACGAGTGTGGCAGCAGCATTTTCATCCAAGAGCATCTCCCATCTGTAGGTAGTTATCCTCTGAAGAGGATTTTAGTGTTTCTGTGTGTGTTTCCACACAGCCACCAGAGTTGGATTATATGAAGTTGGACTTCCAGAGTTTTAATGTGCAACATGTGCCTAGTAATTAGAAAGCATTCCTTGTTTCCTGTGTGTTGTGACTGTGTTTCATGTAGGCTAAAGGGAAGTGTGTGTGTGTTGACTTTGAAGTCCATTCGAGGACTTTGGGCCATATAAATTTAATGGATAGAAAGGAAGGCATTTATCACATTCTCTCTGACAACTGGATTTAAAACCCATTCAAAACCTGGAGCCTGCCACTTCCTCCTCCGTGGCTGTGTCCAAATGGGGTTTTAATTGGCCATTATTTGACCTCACTCGGTGGGATTGTGTTGTTAACACATTTGACTTTATTTGGGTAACACTGCACAGCTTCCAGTCATAATTTGTCCACCTCACTTTATTTAGTCTTTAGGCTTTAAGCAGGTGTTTGATGCAGTTGCGGTAGTTTGCATGCTTTGTTGTTACTTTTGGATGTGTTTTCCATGACCTGCTTTTTCTGAAAGATTGCACATTTGTGCAAGTGAAACACTGTGTGATAACGCTGAGTTGTTCAACACAAAAGGCAAACCAATCACATTTGCTACTTACTCTGGCTCACATTCCAACATTAAAGGTTTCCTCTTCCAACAAAAGAGAACGTTTATTAATCATTAAGATGTTAAGTGTCCTCCTCCTCCATGCCTCCAAAACAGAAGCAACGCTAACATGAAGAAGTAATCTTTGTACTGTACCAACTGGATTTGACCAGTGACTAACGTGCTTTCTTTTTCCAATAAGTTAGAAAAAAGCTGATATACACATTAGTTGTAAAAATTAAGAGAACTTAAGAAAAAAACCCCCACAAACATTCAGAATAACCCAAGACTTTCTTTCAGTCATTTGAATGTTTTATATTAAGAATATGTGTAGCAGGGAAGCTGTAGCTTTAAAAGAAAATAGAAAAATAAGTCTTAATCCTTCCTTCATAATATTAGTTTTGGGCTAGTCTGTATTAGTATCTTAGCCTTTCATACGTAAGAGTAGCTAATTGCCTGATTTGTGGTGATTGCTAGGGCTTCTTCAGTTTTTGAGTGATGGCTCTGTGCTTGAGGAACACGTGCACCAGTTTTTGATGCAACTCACACTTCAGGTCTTACTGCCACTTCACTTTGTGACATTATTTGCAGCCTCACTCACAATGAATCTCTCAGCTTTCAGGGCTGATGTTGTGGTGTGTGACAAATCAGATGATGGACGTGAGACCAAAGAAGGGTGACTGCAAAGAAAGGTGGCAACATCAGAGCATAAGTAATGTGCAGAGAACTGGCTACAAAAGTACAGAAAGTAAATGCTGAATAACAGCTAGGATGGCGGGCTGACTGTGAACATTGTGTTTTTGTAACCAGTGTCAGAGTTTATTAAATACGTTGTGAATATTTTCCAGCAAATGAGCTTTCAAGATAACAGTTGAAGCCTTATGTTAAGAAAAAGAGGGGAAGAGGTGGCTGTGACGAGCTGAGGCTCATGGAGCATGTGGGTTGTTTATTAGGCAGAACGCTGCTGCACATTACATCCTATTCATTTAATTCCTCTTTTCTGCCGGCTTGCGTTTCATAATTGTATTGTTGCGATTATTCCTTTTATCTGCCCCGTCTCTGTGTCATTACTTCAGTTTATTTATTTATTTATTTTTAAACTTCACTGCTCCAGTGAGCGCATCACAATCACTCACATGCTGTCCATGCAAAGGAGGCCAGCTGACTGTGGGTTTTTCCTTCAGCGGGGCTGTCCAATCAGATCGTTGTATTACAGCCACCGCCCTCCGCGTGTTGTAGCTGGCTAAGTTTCAAAACATCGGCAGGAGTGTCCGTGTGCATGTTGTGTTCGTGGCAGCGAGCCAACGGGGGTTGCCACAAGAGGGCGGAGCAGCGGCCGGTGGGGGTGGGGGCGAGGTGTTGAGAATGAGGAGAGAGAGAGAGAGAGAGAGCAATGGTGGGAACAAAGAGGGGAGGGAGAAACTTTGTGAACAAGATATGCAGAGCGTTTTCTCAAAAGATAAGAGTAGGTGTCTGTGATTTGCATCGAAGGACCTTTGTCTGCCAGATGGCTTTCCAAGGATTGCTGGGAATGTTAGGATCAGTTATTCCTCAGATTATCCAGCCCGAACATACCAAAGTGGCTTAGTGCTGATGCTGGCTGGTTAGGCTTTCATAAGTGGAGTAACTCTGCTGATCTTCCTCTAGTTTTCTAATTTAACTCCAGCACATGCTGAAGTTAGTTTGCTCACTGAAGGATGACTGATGCATAAAATCTGCCTGGTGTAACAGCCTGTTTGAAGAAAAAGGACCTCTGCTGTAGCTGAGACAGCTTTTTTTTTTGCACTTCACATTGTGGCCTCTAAGTCATGTCTTAGTAAAGGAAGGTTTCGTGTGTGTACGTGCACATGCTTAACCTTATGTCCTGACGTCTGCTCCTGCCTGAAGTGTTGCAATGGGGTGTGCTGCAATTCTGGACTGGTAATCAAGTGTTTGGAAGTTTAAAACCGACACACTTTCTAAAAATGATAACAACAGTATTTATTTAGCTTTTTTTGCCTCTTTGTGATTGTGTGAAATATATTTATTGCTGAACTTTGTTTTACATAAAAACATCTTTCAAGTGAAGTCCAGTATAACTATCTTTAAAAGCAGTGTTTGAAGTTTTGTTGTTGTCTTCAAAAAAGAGATGAGCAGTCTGAGTATAGTAATTACATAAAGTGAGTTACTTAATCACTTGGTTACTTGAAGCTTTATTTTTTCCACTGGTGAATAAAACTGCCTTTCACAAATTCACACTGACATGTGACATCAGCTTCTAGGAATTTTCCTTTTCGCTCTGACCTTTTCTGTCTTTGTGTTGACAGGCAGTTAAAGAAAAGAGCACAGAGACCTGAGGCGATGACACAGATTAACAGAAGGTCTCTATTTAAATGATTCAAGCAAGTCCTGTTGTACTCATGCGTCACTTTTTGAACTTTGGAAACCATTTCCATTTAAAAGATGTTTTAAATGAATTCAACTTTAAACAGATTCATTCTGGGTTAAAATGTTCATGAGTTTTCTCACAGAGCTCTTACACACTGTTGGTGGAAAAATAAAATACAGGAGGAAACGCGTTTGGATCACAGCTGTTTTTTAAAATTATGAAATTAAAGTGTAAACTTGCTAAATCTTGCTGGCTTCAGCTTACTTCAATTTACTTCAGTTGAGTTTAAAATGATAGTATTTGTACAAATTAGAGGAGGCTGCACATGCGGACATGCAGTTGCTAGCAGGGCTGTGAGTCGGCCTTCTAGATGCTGGAGCTGCTTACTGTCAACAACACTGGAGACAACAATCTTCTGCTTGTGCTGCTGTTGATCATTGAGTCGGCTTTGGAGGAGACGAGGTTCTGATATACAAAGTGTCTACATAGACAGTCACCCTTTGTAGACAAATACCTACAAATTTCAGCTGTCAAACATAAGTGCTTTGTAGGGGCTGACAGAAATATGGTTGCCAGGTCTGAAAATTGCTTGGTTTTTTGTGCAATTTAATAAATTCTTACAATTTTTTCCTTTTCAAATCTCAATCTAGTTTAAAGGTCGTGTTAACAAGAGTCTCTTAACTGGTAACAAGCTGAATTAAGCCGTAAGTTTACAGATATCCAAGTGTCTCTGCCCGGCAATCTTGGCAGCAGGAAAAACTCAGGTTTTTTTTTTTTTTTTCTTGTGTTGGTTTGTGGATAAAGCGTGTTGCGGGCTGGTCAAATGATGTGATGGTAAACTGCTTTATTGACACTACTATGCTTTGTAAAAGTAATCCAGCAGGTTAACGTCTATTCATTGTCTGGTACCAGTGGGCAGCTGTAGAAATTCACTGCTGCAATGCGTGCGCGATTAGTTTTTTGTTTTGTTTTTTGAGCAAACTTGTTTTCAGTTTCCCAAGCAGCCCTGTTTCTGTGGCACCACTGTGTGACATTACATGGCCCTCGTCCCTTCCCCCCACTCGGCTGTGCACGCAGGGAGCGCATGCATGCTGCATGCAGTGATTTTTTTTTTTTTTTTTTTTTTTTTTTTTTAAATTGGCTATTGAAGTTTGTGCCCCCCCCCCCTTCCCAGTGCATTGCATGGTGGGAAAGGGGAAACGGGATTGATCCTGCTGCTGTGTGAATACAAATACGGGGAACTTGCAGCCATTGTGCATCGCTGTTATTTCCCTCAGGAGTTAACCTTTTTGCTTTGTGACGGTGCTGCGGCGTGAAACTATTGGCATTTATTTAAAAAGACAAAAATGCAACACAACGTCAGATTCGGGTGAAAATGCACACCCTAACTCATCAGTGTATTAATCAATTCATGATTTTGAGGTTACAAAGATCAACACTAAATTTTTTTTATGTATTTATTTTTGTCATTGAATCAGTTTCTGTTTACTCCTCTTCCTCTCCAACTTCTCCTCTTTGTTTTTAGTTTTATAATTTTAAGATTTAGGATGCCTACATTTCATACAGTAGTAATAATAATAATAATAATAATAATAATAATAATAATGGATTGCATTTATATAGCGCTTTGAGGGTCTCGAAAAGCGCTTTACAATGCCACTATTCATTCACTCTCACATTCACACACTGGTGGAGGCAAGCTACAGGTGTAGCCACAGCTGCCCTGGGGCAGACTGACAGAGGCGAGGCTGCCATATTGCGCCATCGGCCCCTCTGGCCAACACCAGTAGGCGGCAGGTGAAGTGTCTTGCCCAAGGACACAACGACCGAGACTGTCCGAGCTCGAACCGGCAACCTTCCGGTTACAAGACGAACTGCCAACTCTTTGAGCCACGATTGCCTCTGTTGCTGTTAGCAATACTAACAGCTAAAATTGAAGTTCACAACACTGAACAATGATTTTGGGGCAAATTTCAGGGGTCAGACCTCCTGTTTGAACAACATTAAAGTGGTAAACATAGGTTATCATAAATGTTAAAAAGTTAAAGTTGTTTAATGATTAAATGGCTAATATTAACGCGTATTGATGTTAGTCCTTTTGCTATTATGAATTACCCAATAATAGTATTTATGATGTGTTAGCTAAGGTGTTTACCATTTTCATGAAATCGTCATTTCATTTAACATTCTCATTACAGCACAAGGCTTTTGTGAACTGTGGAGCCGAATGCAGAAGAACCAAGAAGGTATAGGAGCAAAATAACATTCAAGCAATAAAAGTGTGCAAAGATCCAGCAGTCTGGACGTGATTGGTACTTGACCCTCTGTGTCACCATGCCTTTTGGATGTAGACGAGCAGAATGTCCCTCTGCCTGAAGCCTTTGCTCGTGCCACGCATTAGTGTGTAATAAATAATGTTGGTGAGTCTGCTCTGCCTCGAGGCCTCCCCTCCAGGCTGTTCTCTGTGGAATTTACAACTTTGATGGCATTACCCACATTTCACATCTTTTCATGTTGTTCTCATTTCTTCATGGCAAGCACATGGTGCTGCCTGATGTGACATCTACAATATTTTGGACATGTCAGAATTGTCTCTAGGGCTGCCACAAACGATTATTTTGATAGTCGACTAGTCATTGATTATTTTTGCGATTAGTCGACTAATCAGATCGTGCATCCATTGGACGTAAAACGTACAGCTTATTGCGCCAGCAGCATCTGCTCTTATATAACTATCATTAGCTTACAGCTTTAAGTGTTTAAGGTATGTGCTAACTAAAAATAAAGACAAGATGGTAGTTTATTAAATTTTAATGACATTTGCAGATTGTTTCGGTGGAATTTAATAAACTCAGCCGTGTGCTCCTTGCTATCTAAAATATAACAGGACACCGGAGTATATTCTCGAGCATCTCACACTTCTGATAATCAGTTGCCTGCTTGACGTTTATTCAGCTGTGTAAAAACTATAACTTTAATCTCAGACAAACCGCTTTACTCAGGAACAAATAAAATACTGAAAAAAGCCAAACAATAACATTTTTAAGTTATCTAAGTAACTTTTATCATGTTTAACCTGAGTAGCGAAAGACGGAGGTGGGTTTGAAAATTATTTGCCGGGAGTCCGGTGTTCTCACCGGCTCTAGTGAGCCGGAAAATGAAGGGCGCATTTGTCGGAGTCTTCAAATTTGGACAGTCTTCGTCGTGTCGCTGTAACGTAATCGGCCTACAAAAGTGGGCACAGGAGGATGCGGTTCCTGAATTTGGACACAGCTACGATACCGGACACTGCTTCTTCTTTTTCGGGGTTTAACGGCAGCTGGCATCCTTGTACATGCAGTGCTGCCATCTTCTGTTTCAGTCCGTTATTACACGCTTAATTCCTACTACTTATTCCTGCATGTTTTGGGATCTTACAAAGCTTCAAACGACGCGTCAACTATTAACAATTTTCAACACCAGTGCACATGTTAAGTTTGAAAAGTGAATGTTACAGTTGGGTCTTTCAAAGTCTGCAGACTGTTAAAGCTTTGCTATCTCTTTGATAGCTTTGTTTTTTGTTTTCCATCCTAGTGATGGCCTCTCTCTTAGCCTGGCTCTACCAGAGGTTTCTTCCCGTTAAAAGCATGTTTTTTCCTTCCCACTGTTGCCAAGTGTTTGCTGATAGGGGGGTGTCTGCTATTTGGAGGTTGCTGTATTATTGTAGAACCTTTATCTTACAGTTATAAAGCGCCTCGAGGCAAATGTTATTTTGATTTGGCAATTGAAGTTCTAGTCAGACGCTTTCAAATACAAGTCCAACACCTGTAGTCATCTCAGAATATTTATGTAATTTGTAATGGGGTGACCAGGGAACAGGCTTCACCTGACCATGACACTGCTCATCAATAAATTGGCCAGTTACTTTTGAGCCTCTGAAATTGGGGCACTGTTTACTTAAAAATGACCATAAGTCCTAAACAGGTAATGCAAAGTTGTGGTGGTACATAAACACAATTACAGAGTGTCTCACTGTCCAAAAGCCTGTGGGCTGCATCTGTAAATATTTTTTTTTTTTAACTAAACTCCTTTTTAAAAAGAAAGTAAATAGTCTTTTACAAAAACTGGTTTCCTCCATAACAGCTCCAGGGGACGAATTTTGAACCTTTATTAATATAGGGTATTAGAGAGAAGACATGAAAAATGTGAGACAGCAGGGGGAAGACAAGCAGTAAAAGGACTCGGGCAGATTCAATTTTTGACATTTTTTTTTTCCCCCTTTAAATTTTAAAATCAGTGACTGTGTAATACCCCCGTCCTTTGCAAATAACTTGACACATCACTGTTTCATTAAATGTTAGCATTTAACCTCTGGGCAACAACAGGATGGCAGTGTCTCTCTTTCATGTACAATCTGTGGTCCTAACTTAAAGCCACAACTCTCAGGCATGATTCTCCTATTTCTAATAAAAACACAGTCCTTATACAGTTTAAAACTTGCAAATCCACTTCAACCGATCTCCTAGAAAGAACCTGCCTCAGACTGAAAGAGGTACTGAAGACAGAGGCAGGCTGAGAGAGAGCACTGCCTTAAAGAGACTGTATTCTGTGCAAGTCAATAATATCGATCCTTGCTCCTAGAGGCCTGGTGTTGTTATGTAATCTCCAACACTGTGTGTATGAGAGAGTATGATTCACCTCAAGGACCGTTGATGACATGTGTGGAGCAGATAGGATTAAAAATGTGTGAAGGGCCTTGCAGCGAAGATCTGCTACCGTGAAAGAAGACTCCTGTTGTTTTTCTCTTGGCCATGTTACAGCATGCACAAATGGCAGCCTGAAATAACACAGCTTTGAGGTATTGGTTTCTGAATGACCCATATTAAACTTTAGTGATGATAGAGGTGTTCAGTGGAATTGATTCCCTCTATTTGTCACCCTAAATGATTATAAGAAGAGTCTTCATCTAAAATTATTTTCCCACCCGCCTTAAACATGGATTTCATTAAATAACTGGTCATGCAGTAGTCACTTGGAGGAGTTGCGTTTGATCCCTGTACTGCTGATTTGCAGCTATTCGTCAATCGCTCAACCCCACCCCACCCCACATCACCTTCCTCATCCTCCTCACCCCCTCCTCTCCAAACCAGCTGCATTCCTCGCTGTTGTGTGTCCTGTGCTCCTGGAATTTGTGAGAAGTCATCGGGGGAGGGATGGGACAGGAAAGCCGGGAAGAGGAAGGCACTGAGTGACAAAGTGGTGCCGAGATCGAAGTGAAGCACTGACGTTAACAGAAGGAGAGATTGTAAGAAAAGCACAAGAAGAAAAGGATACAACAGCCAGAGGCAGAAAGAGGAGGAAGTCTGATAAAGGGGGAGGTGTGCGTCCTATTAGATTATCCTGCTCCCCAGGGGAACAGCCAATATTGATGAATTGATTGCAGGCCCCTCCCCATCCACTCAGGTCTCCTGCTATTGGGTGCCACTGATCTGGTGTCTCTTTGGGATATGACGCCCTGTGCATATTTAATTAGCCCTCCATTACAAGCGATCGGTATTCAAGCAGGAGGGTTTAAAGCAAAGCTCAGCGTTTAGCAGCAAAGGTTAAATGACATCTTCCATTTCTGTCCTGAGGGACATTTTTGTCCACGATGATCAGTGCAGCTTTTACCTCATCTCCTGTATGTGGTGCATCCTGATAAACATGGGAGCATATTAGCAATATTTGTGTTAAAATCTCAACAAGCCCAAGACTTCTTTCCAGATTGAGTATTGATTGAGTTTTGGTGGCCTCTTGGCCGCCATGTTTAAGAAGAGAAGTGCGCTCAGGGGTTTTGAGCTCTGTTTGAGCCTCCCTGCTAGGACATGCATATGGATAACTTCTTTATCATTCAAAGCCTTTTCTCTTAAATTAGGTGTGTGTGTGTGTGTGTGACTAACTCTTATTGTGGTGCTTAATTTATTCATGCTGCTTGTCTCATTTTACCGTCGACCTTTTGTTGACTCACAGCAGCAAAACACAACGCCGACGCTGCATCCAGATTATAGTTGAGATGAGGAGTCGGGCACCGTTTCAGAAATAACATCCATCAGTAACAGGCGTGAAAACGCATATCACCTGAACTAGGGCTGGGCGATATGACCCAAAATTCATATCTCGATATTTTTTAGCTGGATGGCGATATAAGATATATATCTCGATTTTTTTTTTTTTAAGCCATAAAGTAAGAACAAAAAGAGAGTTCTTAGTCAAAGCTGTGTCCCAGATGTCACACAGGCACTTTTATTAACATACAGCACAGATGTACATGAAAAATTACTCAAAATTAAATTATGAGAATTCATTAAATAATAATGCTCCATAAATAAAAGAAAACAAGGTTGTTTTTGTGCTAAACAAAGAGCTCACAATTGTGCAGTCAAAATGTAAACTAAAAGACGCTGAGCGTAATAACAAAGACAGACAGATTTCACAGCTGCTCTGTTCCCAAGTTTTACTGCGTGACTGACAGCCTGGAGTTTGAAATCCGCTTCATAACCACGTCTCTTACAGGTGCCATTTATGGTCCTTATACACACACAATACGGTAATATTACGTTGATGCACAGTACGTATCACTCCGCGAAGCTCCTCGGTAGCCGTAATGCGCCGACAATCTATCAAGCGGTGCAGCTCCGTAGCTTACCAAAGTCGTACTCAAACATTTTTGACAGATTGCTGTATAAAATCGGTTCGCGGCCATCAAGCACAACCAGAATTCATACATAAGGCGCGCTATCAACTTTTGAGAGAATGAAAGGATTTTAGGGTTAGCGCTGTTAGCTCGTTAGCATGTTTAGCTCGTTAGCAGGTTGACGCCGTCCAGCCCCATGCATGGGGCGATGCGCAGTAACTCGTTAACGGAGATTTGCCGTGTCCGTCTTGTCGCTGCCTGCACGTGAAGCGATGGGGGAGGAGGGGGAGTTGTCTTCAGTGAAGGCGAGGCGGAGTAACGTTGCGTAGAGACAAAAGTGGACGAAAGAGAGGCAAACTTGCGGCTCCACAACTATAATTATAACGTAACATAGACTATATCGATATAAAGGATATTGTCACATCTTATATCTCGTATAAAAATATATCGATATGTTTTAAAAACTCGATATATCGCCCAGCTCTAACCTGAACATTTGCTGCTCGTGCTAGTAGCGATTTAAAATGCAAAAAAACAAAATACAGCATAGATGGAAGTCATCCAGTCAAACCAGACTCGTTTATCTTACGCTGGACCTCAGTGCATCGCCCTCATTGTATCCACTCTCTAAAACGAGCTGCTTTAGGTCCCGCCCTCCCTTTAAGCCAGCTTTCTTCTGTTTGGTTGCTCCACATAAACCGACGGTTCGAGAAGCAGATGGGTGGGGCTTTCTTTGCCAGACACAACCATATTAGCAGTATCCGAAAGAGAAGACTTGATTTTATTATTTGGAGATGAGGTTCATGTGTCAGCATGTGTGTAGCATTAAGCCCTATGTTAAACTGTTCTTATATAGCACTTTTCTACTCTACCCAAGTACTCAAAGCGCTTTGTACAATATGCCTCACTCACCCATTCATATAAGCACTTTTTTTTTTCCTTTTTTATGTAAGTGCTATATAGCTATCTAACATTCACACACATTCAAACTCTGATGCATGCCTCTGAGACTGGAGTTGCTGTGGTCAGCACCCAGACTTTGGCCCCTTTGAGCTTGATGTTGATGTCTGAACGCACAGCTGAAACGATGCGTGTGCTACCTGTTTTCTCAGGTGTTTCTGTTCTTCTGTGAAACCTGCACGGTGCCTATCTGCAGAGAGTGCAGCATGGGCCGTCACATGGGCCACACTTTCGTTTACCTGCAAGACGCCGTTCAGGACTGCCGGGCCATCACCATCCAGCTGCTGGCAGATGCACAGCAGGGACGACAGGCGGTGCAGGTAGGACCGCAACCTCACTGATGATAAATTCTGTTGTTTGTATGTTGGTGCTGGTGAGGTGACTCAACACACTGTGTTGGAGAAGAATCAGAAGAACGTGATTTGAGTGCTAACTCAACAAACCCAAACAATTCAAGGACTTACAGGTAAGGTTGTCCTACTTCTGACAAAAACAAGGTTCTTGCCAAGATTAAAATATCCAAATGAACCTTTATCACTGCCTAATGAGGCTGAGTGGAAACTAGAGAGCAGCTGTGCGTGCCCCCCCCTCCCCCTTCAGGACAGAGTGACCACCTATGGGAGACAATCAGCTTCAATATGTTTGAGAGTGACCAGTCCCTGGTGCTGGGAAGCCTTAGGGGTTAGAGGTCTCCAGCTGGCCCTAAAAGAAGGGGGGGGTGGGGCTGTATGGAATGAGTTCTTTTGAGTGGGGGTGAGGGTGGGGGGGATAAGGCTGAAGGTCAAAGGGGAGGAGGAGTGGAAAGGAGTATGGGGGAGGGTAGATGAGGTATTTAAAGGATTTCAGAGAAAGGAAAACTCCCCTCTTCTTTCACAGAAGTGCAGCACTTTGCCCCCCTGTATTCACTCGCTCCCCCTCCACCTCTTTCTCCCACTCCCACACAAACACACAACACCTCTCTTCATTTACATAATTATAGATTGGGTGGCAGCTTCCTAAGCCCCCCCACCCCCAACCGAAATTCCTGCTTATACAGTGACACATGAATAAGTTGGAGGAAAAAATGTGAGTTTTATTAACACTTTAGTCTGCCTGGTCATGTTTTGGGTTTTTGTGTTCTTTGTTTTTTTTGTTTTGTTTTGTTTTTTTGTCACATTAAAAATTCCAAACAATGAGCAGAAGGATTTTCTGTGAGTAATAGTGGAATCTTCAGTTATTCACATGTCAGTCTAAATTTTGATTAAGGTAGGGGGAAGAATGGATAAATTGCAATGAGCAGTTTAAAAAAAAAAGAAAAAAAAAGAAAGTTTATAAATTCCTTTTTGAATGCCTTGTGGTCAAACACTCAGCCAATCGTAAAGTCGGGTAATGGATTAGTTGTTAGTTTGAAATGGTAACTGGCTCACAGGGATACGTCAGACACACGAGTGTTATCTAAGTTGCCTCAAAGGCGGGGTGGTGGTTGTGACTTTGGTAAACACTCACCCAAAACATGAAACACTAGCTCATTGCGCTGAGGTCACACGACTTGCTGGCACGTACTATCTATTCAGTAGAGCATGTGCCTCGCCTATCCATTTCCCAGCTTAACCTCTGTGTGACCGCGCCTTGCTTTGTACCTTAATGGATGGGTAGTTGTAGGGATGCACTGATTGTGAAATTCTCAGCCGATACCAGTGTTTAAAATAGCAAGTTAACAAATGTGGCTTTTTCGTGTGTTCGTTTTGTTGTTTGTTTTAACCCTTGGCCTTTGTCACACTCTCTGTATCTTTGTGCTGCTTGGCTGATTTATTGGTGCGTGAGCAGCGCTTATGTCAACAAATTCAGAAATGTCACCACATAGATTGCCAAACTCCTGGCCAGAAATAAAAGTCATGTCCCACAGCACACACTGGGATCATCATTATCATCAACAACAACAAACACCACACACTTGGTTTCATGAGAAGCACTGGGGTACGAGTAGCTGAGTCATAAGATACACCACCTGTCGTCTGGCAGCACCTTGGGCTTTGTGTGTGTGTTTGTGTGTCTGTCCACTTTTGTCCAGGTCACCGCGGGAGTAAATACTGACGCCAGATAATGTGCAAACAGAAACGTAGGCATAGGCAACACACACGCACACACTCTGCTGTCCCCTGAGGTAGGAAATTTCCGCCCACTCTATACCCATTATCTTCGTTGACCCCTAACCCTGGACTTGTGACCTCCTGGTTGGCCGGAGCTCTATGCCTCAGAAGGTTTGATTGGTTAGTTTGACTCTCTTTGTGCTGCAAGCTGTGCTCCTCTGGGAATGTGAAGAGAAATGCGGAAGATGATGGCGACACAGAGACTGCGAGGGAGAGAGAGAGAGAGATGGAGGGGTGGAAGCAGGAGATGCAAAAAAAAAAATCACAGGGAGGGAAACAGAGATGGTTAAGAGAGGAGAGGGTGAAAGAAATCGTTAAATAGATTTCCTATCAGTATCAAAAAATCAATCTTGTAGAAATGTACAGATGGTGAGAAAAAGGTGGTAGCATTTTAATTTCAACGTGGCTCCTTATTAACTTTGACAACAGTCGGCCCCTCTGATTCCTTCAGAATTCCCGTCCTGCTGTTTCTTCTCTGGGGGCCTGATTTAGTTGTCCCTTTAGCTGGCTGTTTCAAATAGCCAGGCCAAAGAGAAAAGAGCCCTGCTGCCAGGCTTTATTGCTGCAGGGATGCATTGGGGGTGTTATGTGTCTTAAGACCGGGGCTGCAGAGCGCGAGCGGTGGTTTAGCTGACCTTTGATCCTTGCGGCCGATATCACAAAGGAAGACTTAAACCCTCCTCCCCTTCGTCCCTGTGAGGTCCTGATCACCCTCTGACCCCCCAGAAACTGCCAGAGGAAAGGCCAGATAAAACTGAGAGGCGGGGGGAGGCAAAGGGAAACTCAGTGTTGTAAAAGCTAAGACCTTTTGTTTGGTGCTATTGCTTTTCAGTGCTTGTATTGATCCAGGTTATAAACGTGCTCTTTCTGTTGAGCCCGACTGTAAAATGAGACTGCTTTTAAGTTCACAGAGATTCACATTGTAAATACTTTAGTCTAATCTAACCAGTCTAACCATGCAATGGCATCTTCCAATACTTTTCAGTATCCATTCTGTGGACTTTAAATCCTCAGTGTCTCAACAAATGGAGAAATCCACGTCAAACATGATCTTCATGTGATTTTTTTTTTTTTTTTTTTTCTTCCCCAAAGTCTGTCCCTTCTAGTAGGAAGTTGCATCATTTTTGGGCAGTGTGAAGTGACTTCCTATTCCTGGCTCATGTTTCCTCTTCCCTTCTAAAAGTACCACCAAATGTGACAAAAGAATAGATCACAAAATCTCTGCAGGTGCTCGTGCACTGATTTGGATGTCACATACAGTGTCCTTTTATGTTTCCTGATCCTCTGCGTCCTGTTTCTGGGTCCCATATGGCTAATAAAACAGGCCAGTCTTTATACGTTCCCGCCCTTTGTCACACTACAGAGTGACAGCTACATTTGCACATTATAGTCCTCTCTTTGTGCCTTTCCATTGCTAGTGGTATTTTTTTATTTTTTTTATTTTATTTTTTAATTTTTAATTTTTAAATAGCAGCCTGGGTTTTCTTTTCTGTTCTGATTGTCTCCAAAGTTGACAGCATTTCTATGTCACATCTTACAATTTTGTGTTGTGTGTCTCTAGCTAAGCATGGACAAGGTCCAGGCCATGTCCGAGCAGGTGGAGATCAAGGCTAAAGTGGTGCAAACAGAAGTGAAGGCTCTTGTCCTGAGACACAAGAAAGCGCTGGAGGAGAGGGAGTGTGAGCTTCTATGGAAGGTGAGCTGCTACTTTGTGTATTTATCAGCCTTTAGTGAAACATTTTTACACCTGACTTTGAACTCATTTTATTCAAAAGGGACATATTAGTGTCAATGTGCCAGAGTTAGCCAAACGGCTACCTTTTTATCTGTAGTCCTTTAAAGTCCTTTAAAAACACACACCATCAAAGATAACAAATCAGTCCAAAATGAATGCTCACGGATCTGATTCCTCTTTAGCCATTGAGTTTTAAATGGATTGGCGGTAGTGCATTGTCTTATTATAGCTGAAATATTAGTCCAAATGTCACTACGTTTGACTGATAACACTTCTTTACTAAATATTGGATGTCTAAAAGGTATACTACTGGTCACTGTTCATGGTCAGCATGGTGGTGTGGTGGGTTAGCACTAGTGGGGCAACGGATCACGGTTGATCCGTAATCCAAACCGATCCCACTCCACGGTTTGGCACGTGATCCGAAGATTTAAAAACGAGGGGAGAAAAAAAAAAGTGTGTGTATGGTGCGTGTGGTGGGTCTGTCAAGCGATAGTTATGGCCAGCGATAGTTATGGCCAGCGCTAGCGGTCCAAGTGGAGGAGCAGAGGAGTTTACAGTATTTAAGCAGCCCTTTGCTGCCCAGTCCGACCGGACTAAAGCTATTACAAAAGCTGCTAGGGTGTTTAGCTGCAGACGGGAGGCCGTATTCTGTTGTGCAAAACAAGGGGTTTAAACTATGATGAACGTGCTTGAGCCACGCTATGATATCCCGTTCGCGTCCACTTTAGTGGCAAGATCGTTCCAAGCATGTATGAGCAGGAAAAGATTTAAGTTGTGGCTGAACTGTCCCAGGCATCTTCTGTTGCCCTAACTACTACAAATGGGTGGACCTCCAGGGCAACGTAAAGCTACGTGACCGTGACAGCTCATTATATCACAGCAGAGTGTGATATAATGAGCGATATGTATTATTCTAGGGTCTACCTTACAATATAAAGCGCCTTGAGGCGACTGTTGTTGTGATTTGGCACTTTATAAATAAAATTGAATTGAGTGGTAGATACAAAGACTGTACTGAACTATATTGTACCATATTGGGGGTTTTTTTAATTGCGTGGAATGAGTCTAGAGTTAAATGTTTTTAACAGGCAAAAAATACCTCAAGAAGTAAATGTTAAATTTTTGTCTTTTTTTGCTGATCCGAAAATTGATCCCATCCGTGACTTAAAACCGTGATCCGATCCGAACCGTGAGATTTTTGATCTGTTGCACCACTAGTTAGCACTGTCCTCACATTAAGAACATCCTGGGTTTTAATCTACTGACCGGCTTGGGTCTTTCTGTGTGGAGTGTATGTTTTTTGTTTTTTTTTTTCCTGTGAAAGTGGGACTTAAACAAAGCAAACTAGACTCAGATGTTGCCTCCAGTGTCGCAGAGTTACACCTTCCTATAGGAAAAGCAACTACAGGTCATGTTGTAGCAACAACACCACAGCAACAAGGATAAAGGACATTACACACAGAAGAAAAACACCCCACACTTCAGGATTTTTTTGGATTCAAACTTGTTGTAACGTATAAACAAAACGTATAAAAAAAATTTCCTCAAAAATGCACTGAAGTCAGCATCAAGTGACGATGAGCTGGTCCTGACGTTTCTAAACAGAAACAGAGATTCTGGATTAATCCATTTTCAAGTTGAAGCTGTATCATGACCGCTTACATATTTCAGGTTGTTACCATTTCTATATCATTATATATCCAGCATCTGTGCATGTCTTGAGCTGTGAGTGCATTTGTTGGGAAATGCAGTAATGTGATTGGCTGGACCTGTTTATTTGCATGTGAAAAATGGAGCTTGGTTCAAAAATAGTCCAGAAATATTTTAACGCAGGACATATTCACAATCACTTTAGACATCCAGTCTTTAAAGGACTTCAGGATGGAGGTTTTTTTTTTTTTTTTTTGGTTTTTTTTTTTTTTAAATCTGGTTTGCTCCATCCATTTCTTTCTCCTTTCCTTTTACCTTTCAGTAAAATAACTGTTATTTAAGTGGTTCATATCCAATGTAATCATCTCAGCTTTAGCGTTCACGCACACCAGTGCAGGAGTGAAAATGCAAATGATAGCACCCATTGGGGCGGAGTCTCCGTGGGGATTAAACACGGGGCTGTAAATCATAGTTAAGGGGAATACGCAGTGCTTGAAAGCATACATGTCGAGATTGGTTAATTAACCAAAATCAGCTGTTACGCTGACAGTTTGGCCTAAAGCCTACAGAAGACGCAGGGCCACCCAGGTTTACAGGAAGATCCATCACCCTGGGATAACTCTGCTTCCAATTCTCCAACATGCGTATCATTATTTGAATCACATGAAAATAGTCCGTATGTCGCGAGTTTAGGAAATATGACTAAGTCTGATATTTTGACCTGATGGAGCGTGACACAGTGCTCCTCCAAACTCTTCTGTTGTTTTAGTCATTCTTGTGGTTTTTCATTTTTCTCTTTTTGAATCCTCACCACAGTAATAGCAGCCTTTCATCCTCACAACACTTTGGAAGTCCTTAGCATAATATTGATGTGCTATGAGTTTTGCAAGCTAGTTTTGTTCCATTATGTGTCTGTTAATTTAAACAAAATGGTATTTGGGTTATTTGTAACTATTTTTCAGTAAAAACACAATTTAAAGAGGTTTTTATAATGGCTAATTGGAGTAAAACACGATGAGCATCAACCTAAATGCAGTGTAACAATGTAACCAGTGTTATCTATGAGGACTGTTTCCGGACTTTGCTCTCATACTATGGGGAACTTGCTGGGTGCACTGAGCAGCTCCTCATGTTTGACTTACTGCATTTTAAACCAATGCAAACGGGCTCCTGTGCTGTCTTCCAATATACCAGTTGCACATCTCTCCAAATGCTCCGACAACCAACTTGAGCATAAGGATGATTCGCCAACAGACCGGTCGTACCACACGTAAAACAGGACAGGGATGCTGTCTTCTGCTGGCCACTGTGAGGGTTACTGGTGGGTGCGGCCCAGTGGTGCTAGAATAAAGGAAACAGTCTCCAGTCAGGTGCTCTTCAGTCACCCAGCACTGTATATCTGAAAGTGGACAGTTTCATGATTCTGAGTTGAGGGTAAACATGCTGCATACGTGACTGAGTCGGTGTGCGCTTGAATAACTAGGACAGGAGCTGGTCCTGCTTTGCTCTGTCTCGTTGAAATGCACACCACCTCAGCCATTCCTCTCTTCACCACATTCAGCCGAGGGACTAAAACTAGTTGTCTGTTCATCAGAAAGCCCAACTTGAGTCTTTGTCCTCGGCGACTCTTAAGTGTAACTCTAGTCTCACAGATGCAAATTACAGTTTCACCTATGCCACGGGTTAACAAAGAATCCCTCTCTTCTGGAGTCTTTGTTTCTTTTGGGTCCCTCCCTGCTATCAGAAGTCCTTCTAACCACAGAGGCAGTCGGGCTATTGTGTTTTACTTCTTTTTTTTTTTTTCTTTTTTGTTGGGTTGCAGTAAGTAAGAGCCCAGTCGGTGCTTCTCAGGTTATACCCTCCTCTTTAATGCTTTATACTCTCTGACTCTAATGGAACCTAATATGACTTCTAACAGGAGCAGTGTTACAGTTAAACGAGAGTCAAAGTACTTAAAAAGAGGTGGAAAAAACCACACCATTTTTTTTTTAACTAATAAATCATTTTGGTTCTTCCCCTCTCAGCTTTTCATCTCCAGTCCTGGTGTCTTTGATACAGTGTTACGCACTTTATTGTGTTCTGTTGTTCAACAAAGGAAAAAGGTCTCTGGACATTGGTTAGGAAATCTTGACTAGAGTCGTCTTTTTGCATAGATGATGATGTTTTGTGAATGTTGTATTTAAAATATAACAGAAATATATAAGCAACTATTTAGAACATTTAAACAAATCTTTATCAGTGTTTTTCACTTGCAAAGGTCTTCTAAAAAGGTATTAAGAATATGTGCTACATCATGATTTTATTACTTGGATAAAGAAAATGTTTTTCAGTTCATAAAAGAGGAGACGGTTTTCTCTTTGCTTGACAGTTCAGAATAATCATCTTGTATGTTATGCTGGGGCCCAGTTCATGCTCTTGAAACGAGCTGTTTAGCTGCTCTGACTTAAGGCCAACTTTCTTTGGATTGACTGGCCTTCACAAATGGAAAATTTAAAAGGCAGATGACTGTTCTTTGGTCACAGCTGATGATGCGTACCTGAGACGGTTATATATCCTATCTGACATACAGGGCTAACAGTAGAAAAAACTGTCTGAAACGGCACATTTAGAGCATTTGATGACTGAGCTTTTTGGTTCAGGGTAAAACGTACACTGACCTGATATTTTCACTGCGTATGTATATGATAGAAAATAAGAAGGTGCGTAATCTGTTTCCTTCTAGTCGTAGTTTTAGCAGTTTGATAAAATTATTGAAAGTAACTAATAACAGTAACATTACTAGCCTTCATTAAACTTAGTGGTTTAGTATTTATAGACATTATTGGTGTGTGACCTGATCCACATGGCAGAAACTATTCACCGGCCACTTCATTAGGCACATCATTAGGCTCGCTAACTGCTTGTTAAAACACACATCTAATCAATCAATCACATGGCAGTTATGCAGTGCTATTTAGTAGACATGGTCAGGATGATCTGCTGCAGATCAAATGGCATAGGAATGGGGAAGGAAGGTGATTTAAGTGACTTAACGTGGCATGGTTGATGGTCTTTGGAGTATTTCAGAAGCTGCTGATGTTCTGGGAATTTCCCACGGAAACATCTCTGGAGTTCACAGGGAACGGTCTGAAAAAGAGGAAAATATCGAGTGAGCGGCAGGACTTTGGGTGAAAATGAAAATTTCTCTTAATGATCTTTTTCATTTTCAGCCTTTAAGTTCTTTTGAACAAGAGGGGGTGACACCATGAAACAAAATAAGTCTGCTAACTGTGTGTGTTGATGGGCGCATTTATTTTTGCAAGACTCTACTTTGCTATTGTGAGTCAAAGTGCATTTCTAATGAGTTGAATCTTGTCGAACAGGATGCTCTTGAATGTGGGTAAACATTCGCTGTAGCTGTCTTCCTAATCACCCGTACCAACTCCTTGCAGGTGGAGAAGATCCGCCAGGTGAAGGCCAAGTCTCTGTACCTGCAGGTGGAGAAACTCCACCAGAGTCTCACCAAGCTGGACAGCACCATTGCTGCTGTAAGCCAGGTGTTGGATGAGGGCCACCACCTGGATGTGTTGCTGGCGAGGGAGCGAATGCTCACTCAGATCCATGAACTCAAGGCCCTCAGAGGCTTGCTGCAGCCACAAGAGGACGACCGCTTCATGTTCACTCCTCCAGACCAGGTCAGCATTAGAACGATCGCAAGCCAGTCTTAGCTTACCTCATTTCACTGTTCAGTATTTTCACATTTACAAATAAATGTTATAACACAGAAGCTCAATTAACTGCATCAATGGTCCCTGCAGGCTCTCTACATTGCCATCCAGTCCATGGGCCTGATTAGCAGTGGGGCTTTTGCCCCCGTGACCAAAGCCCACGGTGAGGGTCTGAAAAGTGCCCTTCGCAGTAAGCCTACCTCCTTCACTGTGGTTGGATACGATCACGATGGCGAGCCACGTCTTTCAGGTGGGGACGCGCTGTCTGCAATAGTCATGTCGGTTACAGATGGTAACGTGTCCACAGCTGATGTAACGGATCACCAGAACGGCTCGTACACCGTCGGCTACCTGCCAAAATGTGAGGGGGAGCATCTCCTGTCCGTGCTGGTGTGCAACCAGCACATCCAGGGCAGCCCCTTCAAGGTGATTGTGAAGTCTGGGCGGAGCTATGGGTCACTCGGCACCCAAGTGTCATCCTTTGGCTGTGAGGGCGAGGGAGACGGTCAACTTTGTCGACCCTGGGGCATCTGTGTGGACAAGGAGGGATACGTGGTGGTGGCTGATCGCAGCAACAACCGTATTCAGGTAGGTTTGTTATTGTGATGTCATCACTAACGGAAAGACTTAGAAATAGCACTTTATTGAATTAAAGAGTGAGCATGAATTTTAGATATAAAATACAAGGAACAGCTTGGTTTGAGGTGTTTGAGTGATGCTTAGCATGAAAGCATTAGCTGTGTTTACATTAGCGTGAGTGCATGAATGAGTCTTGCAGTATGGAGCGCTGTGAAACTTTTAAAGAGTAATAAAGCGGTGTTTTCTCTCCAGATATTCAAGCCTTGCGGTGCCTTCCACCATAAGTTTGGCTCTCTGGGTTCTCGACCTGGTCAGTTTGATCGTCCGGCTGGGGTTGCATGTGACTCTCAGAGGCGAATTGTTGTGGCTGATAAGGACAATCACCGTGTGCAGGTATGAAAGCCCCGTTAGAGATGATCAACACAGCTGGAATTGCCTTTGACTTTCCATTATTCACAGAAAAATTAGGTGGGAGGGTAAAGCCCTTTAAAAAGTCAGCTTTTGATAAAACATAGCTCCTCACGCTTACTTTCTGTCTACTCCTCATGTAAACATAAGAGGCTCTAAAATGTTTGCTCTCTCTGACAGGTGTTTACTTTCGAAGGCCAGTTCCTGCTGAAGTTTGGGGAAAAGGGTACCAAGAATGGGCAGTTTAATTATCCCTGGGATGTGGCTGTCAACTCTGAGGGTAAGATCCTGGTCTCAGACACCCGAAACCATCGTGTGCAGCTCTTTGCCCCTGACGGTTCTTTCCTCAACAAGTACGGGTTTGAAGGGGCCCTGTGGAAACACTTCGACTCTCCCAGAGGTGTAGCCTTTAACCACGAAGACCACCTGGTGGTGACCGACTTCAACAACCACCGCCTCTTGGTTATTCGACCAGATTGCCAGTCTGCTCGCTTCCTGGGCTCCGAGGGCACCGGGAACGGACAGTTTCTGCGTCCCCAGGGCGTCGCCGTGGACCAAGAGAACCGCATCATCGTGGCCGACTCCCGCAACCACCGAATCCAAATATTCGAGCCCAACGGAAACTTCTTATGCAAATTCGGATCGCAGGGGAGCAGCTTCGGACAGATGGATCGCCCCTCCGGTGTGGCCGTGTCGCCTGATGGAGCCATTGTGGTCGTTGACTTTGGAAATAATCGCATCCTCAAGTTCTAAAAGGAAAAAAACGACCTTTTTTTGTATTCTCTCCCTACCTTTGCCTTTTTTTTTTTTTTTGTTTTTTTTTTGCAGTTTTTCCGATGAAGGAAACGGTGGAGAGAGAATGGATCGGCAGAAAGGAGGAGAGCTCAAAGATGATTGGGAGCATGCTGAAAAGAAGGGAAATTGAAACTATAGATTATTTTTGTCATTTTCATTTCTATTCTTTAAAAAAAATCTGATACCTGTGATATATACATCAAAGGGGGACCTCTAAAAATTGATAATCAATAGAAAAAGAGCCATATTTCCCTTCCTCTGCCTCAGCTGTTCCGAATTCTCTGTCGGCTCTCCTTAAGGAAACATCTCAGGGAATTTCTCACTTGTTCAAATCTTGTACTCTCTGCTCCGTACCTACCTCATTTACCTTATGAATGTACACAGTCTCCAAGCAGAGGTTTTTGTCCGTGAAGTTTTACAAAGAAGAAAAGTCTACCTCTATACTTTGTTATTTAAGAGAGACAAAAAAACAATAGACTCTACATTTAATATTTGCACAGGATTAATAGAATTCTTTCTGTGCATTTGGAAATTTGAGTAAACCTCCTGAATGTTGTTGCTGAGACAATACTCAGACCGCTGTAGAGGTTGCATGATTCGCCCTAATTAGAAGGCTTGGCTGAGAGGAAACTCGTAGAATAGCGTCTTTTGATGTTTGTAGTTTTGCTTTTTTTTTGTTTTGTTTTTGTTTCTTTTCTTTTTTTTGCTCTCGCATTTAACGTTGTCTTTGTGTGGCTCTGTGGTGGTGTTAGTGTCATGATAGCCTAAGAAGTCTGTGTGAAGCAATGCCAAACTTGATAGACTTAAAATGAGCTCAGGTCATTAATTAACTGTAACCTCAGGCTCTCCCTCTAGCTTTACTGGCTAAGGCTTTTATGATGAATTTACTGATGTGTAGAAATATAAAGTTCAGGAGGTCAGATTTTACATAGCCCCTCTAATGATATGAATTCTTTGAATAATACCCCATAAACCCCGGCCTCACCTCTAACCCACTGACTGGATTAGTAATTACTACCCAGTCAGTTAAAGAGAGAGTAATATGCAAGGAAAGCAGCATCCTTTGTGTGGTCTCCCAATAGGAGGACTAGATAAAGGATTTTAGAATTGAATCTTCCAAGATCTGTACCTAATAGATTTGTCTGAACGTTTAATTAAGAAAATAAATTAAAATGGTTATTTAAGTAATCGAATGACACCCTTATGATGAGGCGTGCTGTGTGACGAAAGCCTCGGAAATGGACACCTCATTTGGCCATTCAGATGACATTAATGACATCAGATTAAAGGCCTAACATTACAATCCTCTGCATTCACATTGTGGTTCAAAGCCACTTTCTTTGGCTCCAGGGGCCAAGTATTCAGTCCTGTCCAATGAGAGAGGACGACCTCCAAAGCCCGGCCCTACTTATTGATGCTTGGAGTTGAGACGCCTCCAGACTGAACGCTAGTAGATCAATTCCTCTAAAGATGGAGGTCTACAGAATAACTACTAGAGTCAACCAAAGTTAGAAATCCTGCACAATGGCCAACGGAAGATTTGGCGATTTTAAAGCAAATCAGAATCTCAATTGTAACACATTTCTCAAATAATCATTGTTGTTGAGAAGTCTAAAAGTTGATAACACTCATTGAAATGAGTTGTGGGTTTTGAAGAAGAACACGTGCTTGGGTGCACAAGTACTTCCACTTCCCACTAAGACACAGGCACTGCCTGTGTGAGTGCATTTTTAAATTAGATCCTTGTCATAGAGTACAGGAGATACTTGCACCAAAGAGAAATTCTCCCTCCCCCCTCACATTTATCACCCCCAGCTCATCGAGCAGTGCCACAGTTTTACCATAGGCTCAAAGTAGCGTCTTTGGTCATCCTCGCACATATCCAGATTCCCATAAAGTGATGGAGACTCATTTGTGGTGAAAGCACTATGGGAATCCCCTTGTCCTTCAATCTACCTCTCACCACAAACACCAGACTATTGCAGTTTTGTTAACCACTTCCTTAGCCTTGCAAAGTTCTTGAACTATTAAATATTGGCTGACTGGCTCTCACCTCTGAGGTGAGGTCTGTCTGCACGTGATCAGGATTTCCATCCTCTCATCTCACATTTCCTTTACCTCAGAACTGTTTCATATACCTCAACTCTTAAAAAATACCTCAAGTTTGTCACTCGTTGCTACTGTGCATGTAAACCTTCAAATACCTCTACTTTTGTTATTCATTCTGAATAGATCATGTTTACTCTTTTATTTATGCATACCTCCTAGGATATTTATACCTCATTCACATACCGCACAATACAGTACATGCCCCATAGTTCTAGGACCAAAGATCCACGGTACTGTTCAAAGTTTGAATGAAATGCGCTTTATGGTCATCGCTCCATGCTCGTAAACCTGAACAGCCCTTGGTTTGTTGCATCTACTGTAAATGTCGGGGTATGTTTATGCTTTTTCTCACCAAGAAACCAAATGATTCAGACGAAAGCATTGTGCCAAAATGATTTGTGATAGTTCTGTGCCAAGCAGAGTTAAAATTTTTTGGACCATGCCTTTGTAGGCGACTAATGTCACTGGACTATTATCAAAGATACAAATGTTAAATCAGAGCACCTGAGGATAAATCCTCTTCCTCTGACTGGATGCACTTGAGAGGGCTGGGCCCCGTTTACCTTTACCTCATGATGATAATGGACATGTCCATTCCACTTGTAAGTTGTTCTAGTGAGCCGGGGGTGAGGGCAAGAGGAAATGTCCTCTTTTAAAGCGTTACCATCACATGTCCGCCTTTTTTGACTGCACATGAATTACCTCTTATTTCAGCACAATATTGCCGCGTGGATTTTCAGGATGCTTGGTGCTGGCTCTTCCAGAGAAGTAGCCTCTGGGAGTATCCTTTCAGACTGGTGGTTTAAAGCAGTGATTCCCAACTGAGCAAAACCTGTTCCCCAATAAAGATCGAGTGAAGATGAAGAAATGTGAGGTGTAAAGTTAACAAAAAATAAATCCGGAAAAAGCTGCAAAATGATTAACTAGTATCAAAGTGAGAAAATGGTTGGAAAGCTTGATGGTAGGCCAATGGCATGCAATGTAGTTACAACTTTAATCTGTTGTTTCTACACAAATTTAAATGAATACTTATAATTTAAATGTTATATGATGTCCCTGAAAATCACATTTAAACTGTTCACTACCCTTGTACTAATTTTTGTATGAAATAGATTTTTTTTTTTTTCCCCACTTTTTAAAAGGTGGTGGTGGTGGTGGTGATGGGGGGGGGGGGTAAAATATCTGAGGATATTCTGAGGAATCAATGGTGGAGACAGTCTTGCATTTCAGATTTTCAACATCATTTGTATCATTTCAAGATGGGATTTCATTTAATTTGGGTTACAATATCACAGTTGTCACCTCCTTTTTAAATCTTTGTTTTCTTGGTTTCCATGGTGACACGTACCCACTTTCTCTGGATAAAATCGTAGACTGTATACAAAAGACAGACTTGGCTAACATGATGGCATCCACTGTTATGTGAATCTCGCAAAAACCACATTTTTGATGAGGGGCAGGTCAGATTGTGAATCTTACTATTTGGCTAACGAGTAGTTAATCATAAATCATTAGCCAATGAGCGTACCACGGATAGGCCTCCATTTAAAAACATGGTATGTACAAGATTTATAAAATGGACTTTAGTATGACTTGAGACAGGTGGCTGAGCACAAACTTAGGAGGAAAGACAAGACAGCCATTTCCTCACATATTTCTGAAGGACCAGAAGCCTTTTTTAGAACTATAGCTATCGCCATCTAGTGGCCTTTGGATAGAATGCAGGTTTAAGGCACTGACGTATCTGCTTCGTTTTTCCATTCAAAAGCTACGTCCATGTTTCATTATACTCTGTGGTGAAAATTCTGCTTCTGACAAATGACTCACAAATTTGCGCTCGGTCACAATTCATGTCTATGAATAAAAATGTAAAAAACACAATCGATCAAGAAGACAAAAATTAGCCGCTATGTTTTTTGGGATTTTTCTTTGACAGTTTCTGGTTTGGTGCGAGACCAGGCTGTAGTACATGATGGATGAACTGTTAAATTGTTTGCCAAAACCATAGCCAAACAGTTGAATGGCAGTATGGATAAACAAATAAAACTGAATGGGTAAACAAAGGATGTAAAGGACACCTTAAACTGCTAGCTAAAATTATTTTTCCAATTTTTATAAAACATCTGTTATTTGACTAAAAGTACAGGTAGCAGATAAATTGTTAGCTAATAGCTTGGATTGAATAGTTAAAATAGCCAGATGGAATGTCAAAAAAATTAAAATGTAGTAGTAGTAATAGTAGTAGTAATAGCTACAGGTAGCGAATGAATGGCGGGAACATCGTGAAATAGGTTGGAATCACTGGTTTAAACAAATGCATGACAGGATTGTGGATGTAGCTATTAGCACATTTAACCACTGCTGCTTTGACTACAACACCCAGTTTCAACCAGTAAAGTAGAACATTTTTTTTCCTCTTCTTCTCAGTATTACTCTTTGACATGTTTGTTCATGTTGCATCGGGTTTTATTTTTTAATTAAGATTACAGAATTCTATCTTTAAGATCCTTAGGTCTTCACTCTTAAAGAGGAAAAAAATGTATTTTAAACCTTTTTTTTTTTTTAATTTTGTTGCATGCTTTAAAAAGTCTATGTATTATACTGATGTCTCTTTAGATAGATGATAAAATGAGATGGAGTGGGTAGCTGATTATTGGGGTGGTGTTTCCAAAATGGATACCCAAAAATGCGTGTGTGTTTGAGCGCGCGAGTGTGTGTTAGGATTGCGTTGGATGGAATTAACCGTTGACTTTTGTGATTGTATTTCCTGTTCTCTAGAGGCTCTGCAAAGCACCCACTGTTTGGGTAGCCATACTTTGAATCCACAGAAACAACCGGCAGAGTTTTGACTAGCGTGACCCTCGACCGTTAGTAATGAATTTTCCTCAACTCCCTCTAAAATGCTTTATATGAGCGGGCATATAGGAATGCTGTCCTTTCATGCTGAAGTGATGTAAAAACCTTCCCTGCTCAAATTTAAGATGAGAAATCCTTTTAGTAGGTGTGAGGAACAGCACAAACTAAAAAAAATCGCCTCCCCTTCTTGAATTCGAACCCGACAGCGTGCAGGGATGGCCGCTGAGCACATGATCAGTCGACTGTGGCCCTGCTCTGCGTTGCTTTTTGTTTTGTTTTTTTGTTTCTTTGTGCTACCATTTTATTTCTGGCCTCCCACAATTTAACAGGAGAGAACAAAGCAAAGCCAGGTGTGCGAGGTCATAGACCTGCTTTTAAATGATTGTATACGCTTAAGAAAAGAACGAGGGGGAAAAAAGGGGTTGGGATGTGTTTAGAAAGGAAAAAGACAAAACTCAGGTAGTTCTCAGCAGCGCTGTGCTGCAGGTGTCTCATTGAATCGTGTAGTGATAATGTAGTGACTTTTTTCTCCCCACCCCCCACTGTTATGATCTCTGTACTAGTCTGATTCTTTTTGTGTGTCCACTTGCATATATAAAACAAATAATTTCTCAATTTGAAAATAATGCTTTCAATTTGTACCCTGATTTTATTTTTCTTTCCCCTCTGGTTCAAGTTTTGGTTTGTTTATTTTTATCTTTAACAAAAAGTACAACTATTCACACCACTTGATGCTCATTGGCCCTTTTAGAATGTATTTTGTGAAGAAAAGGCTTAAATGGCATCTTGCTGCTCACTCGCCGGCGCCATCTGCTGGTGGCAGATACACGACACGGCAGAGACCACAGAAAATCTGTGTTACCACCGGCCGAGGTGGGAGCCGTCTCGTCCTGTCAGCTGTATCCTGTTCTTCCAGCAGCTGGTTGTTGCGTGTCAAGTGGGCGCCATGTGCGTGTGTCTGCGTGTTTGCGCTGCATCTGTGTCGTCTGTGCAGAAATCCACTGAATGTATCCTCCTCGCAGTCCAAGAGCTGGGGTGAGCCAGCGTGGCCAGCTGAGTTTAGATGGGTGCTGCTGGTGCTTTCTCATCCACGCTGCAGTGTGTGTTGTTATCAGTTCAATCTCAGTGTGTGTGTTTTTACACATGTGTGCACACACATGCACGTTGTAATGGATGGAAGTGCAAATGTCAGGTCTTCAGTCTAAATAAGGCATCGGAGACTATAAGATAACGGCCACGTGCTGCTCTCTCTGCACTCTGTGGACTTTAAACATTTCCTATGCAGTTTTTTTTGGGGGGTTTTCTTTGTTTACACTTAAATAAAGTTGTGTTTCTTTGACTTAAATCTCCTGTGAGTGGTTTTTTTTGTTTTTTTGCTCTTAGGCCACGCTAAAACACTTGAGGATTGCTTCACACAGCCCTGTTTCATCACATGTGGGCCGGCCCAGTGAAATTCTTTTAAAATAATTTTTTTTCCTTTTGAGATTTTTGGTTTTTGTTTAGTGAGCCACCCATTTTCAAAGCTTGACACTACACATTCAATAATCAGTGAAACCTTGACACAACCACTGTTAGTACTGCAACCGAGACCTCACTCTGATAACACTACAGCTAACAACTGCTTCCTAATGAAAAAACACAATATTCATGCCCAGTTCTGTGCAGTTCTCAAACGGTGTGGCTCAGACGTCCACTGAGCCTTTTGTCGACCAATCCTGGCTTACTTCCCCAGACAGTATATTGGTATTTACAGTGTATGCAGTCCAGTGGAAAAACTAAGCACACCCAACAATTCAGTAGCTTGTAGCACCACTTTATCAGCAATAACATCAACTAATCTTCTGCATGACTTTATCTGTCCATCACATTGTTGTGGATGAGTTTTGGCCCTCTCTTCTTTACAGTGTTGATATTTGTGGTTTATCAGTCAGATTGAGGTCTGGACTTTGAACCACTGTTGCACCTTGATTTGTTTGGGGTCGCTGTCCCGAGCTGGGTCATGAAACTGGAAAATCTTTAGCTGGTAAACAACATAATACTGTGTATTAAAGCAGACATTTAGAGCCTAAATAACTGAATGTAAGGGTCTGTGTTAAGTTTCTTAAGTTTCAGTTAAAGATTCCAGGAATAACTGAGTAAACGGGTAAACCTGCCCTAGGCTGGATTCCCCCCCCGGCCCCACCCAAGCTAACTGGATTGGACAGACACTGGTTTCACTGGGGGAGGGAAGCAAGCACTTCATCCTATTAGGCAATCATCCTTTCTTTGCTAACAGCTTTACAGTCCCCACTGTAAGGAAACAATGAGAAGTTTAAAAATATGTGAAGAAATGGAGCAGTATTGTTTGATTAAAATTGTGCATTAAGTTATAAAAGTCTCATGGAACTCATGTTGATGGTCCTTGATTAGCGCATTCTGGGCTGTCATCGCCATCTAGTGGACACGATGGGTAAAAATCTTTGTTCAAAGTTACAAGATCACGAGACAAGCGCACATGCAGGACTGAACTCCAGACCGGCGATGATCGTGTCAGCACTTCACAGACTATTTGTGCACTGCAAAGTTTTTAACCTGTTCGACTATATCCTTTGTTACAACCTGGCCTACTGCTGGGGTAGGTTGTAAACATTTAAACCTTCTTAGTAACCACATCTTAGTAATTTTGTCGTGCACAGACCAACACTCCCAACATGTTTCTGGATTTTATACAGCAAAAAGCACTCGCCTCTGACTTTTAAATCAGTCAGCTATAGCTACAAAACATGTGCAATAGGCTAAAAGAAGAAGAGTCTAGGGAAAACTCATAATGAACTTTTTAAGGTGTTGTGGAATTTTGAAAACTGCATCTACTGAGACCGCAGCCCCATCTACACACAATGATTATTTTTATTTTGTAAAAGACCTCACAGCTGAAGTGTCAGAATAGCAACAAGATATGGTACTAAAATCACCATCTCCTTGAGATACATCATTTAAACTAATGCAAAATTGCATAATGTAGAGCGAAAACCTCATTCACCCCACTGGAAGTTTACATTAAACATCAGTAATGCAAAAAGCTTCTCTCTAATGTTGCTTTTCAGTGAAACGTCTCGCTACATCATTACTTCTTACAGAGCTCCTATGTGCATCAAGTGGGTGTCTCATTTAGTTTTCTTTATCACATAGCAAGAAAAATGAAATTAATAATTTAGAAAGCTGGTATAAGCTGGTTAAGCATATTCTCCAGGGTGCTGATGGTCTATATTTGTGTTTAAGGGCTCTCAGGGGAAACCTAAAGATGACTACATTTTAGAGTCTATTTGAATTAAAGACCTTAAAGCAGATTTAGATTAGTCTTTAATGTAATAGTCCACACCTTCACATCCTCTCTGCTGGACTCCTATCTCCAAAAACAGCAGATGGGGTTTCGTGAATTTAAGTAAAATATATGAAAAGGCTTTGAAAGGACTGTACACAAAAAACAATCACTGTTTTAGAGAAAAGGAGTCATTAAGAAAACCTTTAGGTACTAAGGTAATCCAGGGTTGGGTGATGCATGCATAGACTGCCCATACATAGCCCAATTTGGCAGCCGCTATTTTTGTTTGTTGTTTGTTTTTTCATTAGAAAGAAATGGAAAGCATATTTGGGTGACAGTGGAGCGCTGACAGCAAACGGCTAGCAAGCTTGTTTATCTAGGTATGTTGCTGGTGACTCATTTCTTAGTTGAGTAAACAGGGGGAGGGCGGACATTAGACAAGGAAGACTCAGATATCAAGTTACATTTGAGAACCATTAAATTGACGGCGTTAAAAACTGTCTCAACTTATAAAGGTGTTTGTTTGTTTTTTTGCTATCATTAGCTTTATTTTCTTTTTTGGCAACAAATAATAAAATTCAGTTAGCTGCTAACACCCCCTCCTTATTTCATGATTTGGTTTGGTCCAGGTGCACGCACTCGGCTCGTTGGGCTTCAAAAAAGAAAAGAGAGACAGGTGGAAAATAAACTCCTAGAGAAGTCCACATGAAAGAAACTGCTTATTAGTTAGCTTCATTCCTAACAGAAGATAACGTTTGTGTTATTTTAGCCAGCACGCAGACACTTTGGACATTTGAGTGTTAAATAACTAATCTGCCGACCTGCTGCCCGGCTAAACCGATCAACCCTCTGGCTCAGGCTCAGTCCCACTCCCATCTCCCCACACTCCTGACCCTTAACCAGGCCCACTGATATCTGAAGGGCCTTCAAATCCCTATTGATCTACCTAATCACACGACATGAGCCAAGGTGTAAAAACGGGTGTGGGTCACCAAAGTCAAAATCTGGGACTCTCCACCAATTGCTCTTAAAACTGAAAAAGCTTCTCGGATGAAAGGTGAAACGTCTTCAAGAAACCTAAAAGGGTCCAGACACCTTTCTCTCCAAGATTATTTAGGTTATATTTACCAATACTAAATATTATAAATGAAAATCTTTAAACAATTTTAGACAATTTTATTGAATTATTATTATAATTATTATTTTATTTACTTCATTCCAAAAAGTTAATGTTTATTTTGATGTAAGGAACCAATCAATGTTAAAAACAAAACAAACAAACCCTGATAATGTTGATAATTTCATTAACAACATTAAAATGAAGAAAAATGGCTTCACATCTCTCATCAATCTAATCAAAAAAATTATTTATCTAAGCAGAATATTGATCCATGTCTGCACAGTGTTATATTTCTGATTCCTGGTGGCACCCCTGCCTCTTATCACTAAGAGTAGCCCAGCCATCCTTTGGACAAGGCTCGTTTTCATTTCTTGGATCTGGGATCCTATTCTGTGGCCTTAAAAAACAAAACCCTAACATTACTATACCTGATAAAATTTCCCGACTACTGATAAAAGCAAGGAAAGCAAACCTATTAGTATAATTAAGTACAAAACTGCCTAAAATCTTCGTCTGACAATAGCATTAAACTTTTTTTGGCCGTTTCTCTGAAAGCAAAATTGATCAACGATGGTGCAGATTAGATTCGGCATGAGCCCCCGCATCCTCAGGACCTTCTATCACTGTGCCATTGAGAGCATCCTCACTGGATGCATCACCACCTGGTATGGCAACAGCACCGCCTACAACTGCAAAGCTCTCCAGCGAGTAGTGCGGTGCTCTGAACGGATAATTGGAGGTGAGCTTCCCTCCCTCCAAGACATCTACAGGAAGCGGTGCCTGAGGAAAGCGGGGAGGATCATCAAGGACTCCAGTCACCCCAGCCATAAACTGTTCAGACTGCTTCCATCAGGAAGGAGGTTCTGCAGCATCCGGTCCCGTACCAGCAGACTGAGAGACAGCTTTTTCCATCAGGCCATCAGACTGCTGAACACGTCATAGACACCTCAGCTTCACTACTGGAACTTCAACATTATGCACTCCACACTGTATATAAATGCCACTTGTTTTGCACATATTCAACTCTGTATATTTTATATATTTTATTATTATTATTATTATTATTATTATTATTATTTTTTTTTTTTACTATTTAATTTGTAAAAATGTGTATACACACACACACACACACACACACACACGTAGGAAAATATTTAGTATACACATCCAGAAATGCATACACTATTATATATTGTACATATATTTATTAGTTTCAGGTTGGCCATTCTTGTATTTTGCTCGTTTGTGTTGTTGTGTTTGCACATCTCTGTTGCTTGTGGGGCTCGCACACAAGAATTTCACTCGCATGTGCTGTGCCAGTGTGCCTGCACATGTGATGTGACAATAAAAGTGATTTGATTTGATTTGATTGTAGATCAATCAAAAATAGACATGGAGGTCCACTGTGCAGCACTGGGAGGGTGGAACCACTGAACCTGAAGGCAGCTGTTTTAAATGTGAGCTGTATAATGGAGGGTATTTTAATCCTCTCAAGTTTTTCCATTTCTAAATCTGATTGTGTTTTGACGTCTGTATTGAGCGGCTCTTATCTTCTAAAGTTTTTCTGACTGCCACTCTCTCCCCCTCGAGGATGGAAAAAAGTGCATCCAATGCAGTCGAATGCAGTTCCCTTTCTCTACAACTTGATGTCAGCAGTGCTACACCTCACTCCCTGAGTGCTCCACTGTGGGTTAATTATGACACAGTGGATTTGTGGTATGATACCGTGTTGATGCAGTGACTGCGCTCTGATCAAGATGAGGTTTGCAAGCTGTGTGAAATGCAGGTCTTCTGTGGGCCATAAAAGTGATGATGATGATGAGCTCTCTTGTTGTGTAAAGTGCTCTTCTGGTCCTCGAGCAGAGAGAGGGGGATTCTTACAAAAGAAACAGCTGTTTGGACAGACATGAGTTGTGAACCGCAGGTTTGCAGAATCACAATGACAAGGAGCGGCGCGGCGTCACTGATCAAACACAACAGCAGGCTGCTGGGACCCCGAGCGTCTCCTGAGCTCAGAGTTGGGAAAACAGGAGCACCTGTATGTGCGAGCCCCCAGCAGATGGCTGGGAGGTCCTGAGTTGGTGTGTCAGTGTTTTTCGTGTGGATTTCTGCATCCACTGTGTTTATGAGTGACTGTACACGGCTCTCAGAGGAGCCAATTAGCTGCAGCAGACTGAGAAGGCCCCGCAGAGCACCGAGATCCAGACTGCTTCGCCTTGGTGGCGGCACAAACTCGACTGTTCTGCCAGAATCCGCCGAAAGCTTCAGTCACCTTTAGCCACCAAAGAGCTGAAAGATAGTTTCACAGTTTTTAGTAGTTAATAAGAGGGAAAAAATGAAAAATAACCGAATCAAGAAATCATGAAGAAATTGAAGTAATGATTAAAATGCATGAGGACCTTTCAGATAGCTAGCTAGCTCCATTAAAACCACTAACAAGTTAAAAATGGAGGTTTAACGTGAGGTTCAACAGCACATTCCCATTACGGTCCCATTAAAAATGATTCTTTTTAACCCTTTCCCCCTCTGACACCTACTTTAGGAAACCCTGGTTTCTGTTTTCTGAAATGAGCAGTTTCTGTCACATGGCTGGGCGAGGGTGAGCATTACAGCACTACACAGTAGTGCTGTGCAATACTGCAAGTTTATATAGCTTCATAGGGCTACCCTCAGAGACACATTGCATGTATATTGCGGTGTCAAATCAGATCAAATCTCAGTCATGATGATCTCAAGTGGGGGCAAAAGGGAAGGAGAAGGGAAGAAAGTGCATCATAACTCCAATACACTTTACTGGGTAAAAAGTCATTTTGAGTCATCTATGCGCTGCTACGTTTGCTGTGAATGAGTTAAGAAGTTTCTTTCTTTCTTCTTGGAGGGACCTGATTTTTCACCTGATACTCCGAGGCGTGGGCGGATTTGGCCGACCCCGTTCGTACGGAGCGGAGCTGGCAGCTGACGCAGTCTTGACGTTGAGGCGATGACGGGCGTGACGTCCTCGAGGCTCCAGAGGAATGTGACCATCCCTTCCACCCTCCCCCCCCACCCTTTATGTGCCTTCACATCCAATTGAAGCCTCTGAGTTGAGGTGGTGTCAGGAAGGCGGTAAAGAGGGGGCAGATGTGTGGCACGAGTGGCAGGGAGAGGAAACCACAGAGAGAGAGAGATGCACATCGATTTTGTCTTGTATTTCACAGTCTTCAAAGACTTTTCAAGCACATTGACCCCAACTCACAGCCAAGAAATGTTTACGCTCCGCCTCATCACAGAGACAACCAGAAAACAAGCCTGCCCATGAGATAATGAGGCTTTCCACTCAGACAGATAACAAGACACACACAGTGAAGGCAGGGAAAAACAAAAAAAATCAAAAAACTTCTCCTGACCGGACTGACATAAAAACATTTTATGCATTTCCCCCCATTTTATTTTTCATTTAGCTCTCATGCGTTGTCTTAAGTTGCTAATGTCTGCTCCATCTTTTACTGTGCGCGGTGTCATGTAATGTGTGCAGTTGGATTTTTCTCTGTTGGCTCTTTTCATGCCTGCTGAACAGAGCTGTGGACAGAAATGCACAGACAGATTTTGCTCAGCAGGGAGCTAAAAATAAGGTGTTAAAGTCATCCTTATGTCCAGATGCAGCAACTGTTAGTTCTCTGTGGTTGCTTCTGGGACCGTTTGTGTCAGGCCAAGACTTTACCTCATCCACCTCATCTATAAGGAACAAGCAGTTTAAAAAAGGAAGCTAAAACATCAAAAACTGTCATTCACTGAGTAACCACTTGAGTCTGGCTCCAAAAGTGAGTAAGTCCCCCAAAGACTCAATTTTTGAAATACCCAAAAAGTTTTAAGCCCTTTGTGATTGGTTGCTGACATTAAAGTTGATTGCCAGTCCTCAGTTACACAATGCTGAATGTTCACCTTTTCCAGTTTTGGAAACAGAGTTTCAATCCCAGTGGGGTGCCTGCAAGTCAGGAGGTAGAGCAGATCATCTACTACAGAAAATTGACGGTTTGATCCCTACCTGCTCCAGTCTGCATGCTAAATATCCTTGTCCATCTGTGTGAATGTTAGAAAGCAAGCACAGATAAAATAGCTTGTATGAATTGGTAAATGAGGCATGCTGTATGAAGTGCTTTGAGTGCTCGGGTAGAGTAGAAAAGCACTACATAAGAACCAGTCCATTTACAATTCAGTGGTTAGTTTATGATTGTTTGCGAACAAATCTGCAATTTCCATACAAAGTAAAGGTGACACTGGCAAATAGCTAGCAACCATAGCAATCCCAAGGAGGTTTTTGGCCCTTATTCTAACTAATTTCACCCAACGACCCCCAGTAACTACTTGCCAAACAGTTGGGGAACATACATTTTTCCTTTGCAATCAGATTGCCAGCAGGTCTGCAACTGGTCTCCAAGCCTGCTTGAGCTAGCTCTTATTAGTATTGTGGCTTAGCATTATTGCATTGTTAGAGGCTGCTAGCTGCCTGGATTACGAGGAAAGTGCTTACAGTCTGCTGTCACCCACACTTAAGACTCTTAAGATCTCTCAAGACTATTTGTGTTTTTAATTCAAATATGTGATAACAGGGCTCGCTGTGTGGTTAATATTGCCACAAGGCATTCAAGAAAGTTTTGCTACAGACTCCCAATCGAGCTTGCTAGTCTTAGTTCATAACTGACATCTTTTCTTCCAAATGTACTCACTCCCCCCTCCAAAAAACAAAGATGGCCATAATGCCAAACTTGAGACTTCATATCTTTTAAATACAGTGTCAGTACTCACTGGCACTGGACCACCTCTGAAATATTTCATGTATACAAGCTAACCTTCTTAACGGAAGCAAAGACCCATTTTCAGGACAGTCCATGAGTTTCACTCTCACACACAAACCCACTCTCATACATCCTGAGCACACTTACTCACCCAACTCTTCTACACAGATGACAACAATACTCAATGAATGCTAACCTAAGAAGTTCATGCCCCCTTTTCTAGTGAGGAAGATTGAAGTGACATGTTGAGTCATGCTTTCGCTCATTTTCCTTCCTGGTAGTTTGGGGTTTTTTTTGGTAACCCCTCTTTTCAGAAGATGGGATAGAGCCGTGTGGAAGACACTGTGCTGCTGTAGCAGCTGGAGCCATAGGGTAAGTTATAGACGTATACAATGAACTTTATTTCTTCCCATGTTGATTTCATCATGACATCTTCATCTTTCTCCCATCCTGTCAGGGAGTCATGGCAACTCCACAATTGCACCATTGTCAGACACAATGTGAGTAATGTGAGGCGGGACATAAATCAATACAGACTCACAGCAGCCTTGTAACCTCAAAGTTTGCCTAGGCTGACCACTTCTCTACGTGGTCATCGTGCATCACAGCTGTTTATAAGACAGACACACACACACACACACACACACACACACACACACACACACATTTGAGCAAGCCTTCATAGAAAGCAGTGCACTGACAACCACATGAAGTGACCGGTGCAACATAGAGTCATGTTGGAGCCCACTGACCCCTGCTGTTCTGGGCACAGTTATTCTCCGGTGCAAATTACCTGTCCATCCATCCCACGTACCCTCTTAGCACAAGGAGACTGACTTTGGATGACTGACTTTCCTTCACAGATGTAACCCCCTCCTTTCCAGAGATTAGGCTTCTTTCATTTGTGTTTATGAGCAGTAAAGTCACAGAGGAAGCATAGGAATGAAAATATATCTAAATCCTGTTAAACCTCACCACACACAGATCTGTGTTGTACATAAATGTAAGAATAAAAACATGATTCTGCAGGAATATGTTCCAAATCAGTGTTATATGGATTAATACTACTACTGAAACACACAAACTAAACTGTATAATCTACTATAGTACATCATATTCTATAAAATAATGTTTGTGTGACTCTCCTGTGAGGACCACATATCTCTAAATCTATATCTCTGTGTTGGCAAAACAGTTGTTTTAACTTGAGTGATTACGCAGAGATGCTGAAAGTGCTAGCTGAGGTTTGACCTATTCAGCACGCCTGTTTTGTTTTTGTTTTTTTCAAATTTGATGTCTCCTCTTGATCGTTGAAGTTTCCTTGCTAAAATGCTAAAGTAGTTACTAATAACCTTTTCACACTCCATCTTTTCTACATCAAAGATGTTTGCCAAGGTGGTTGGCGAGAAGAAACCCATGTCATGATGACAAATCATAGAAGGTTGTTTACCAGGAAATGCTTTCTGTTTCCAAAGTGCAACTTGTAACTGATCTCAGAGCAGTAAAAGTAGAGCCAGAGGCAGCTTTCATTGCGCGCCTCCCATTAGTTTGTGTCAAACACCACAGGCTTATCCATAATGTGCATGTGCAAACAAACAGAAAAACTGCTAAACTGTTAGCTCGGAGAGCACCAGGAATTGTTACCGCACCTGTGAAATGGAGACATGCTACAGTTTTCAGCAGGATCCAAGGCAAGAACAGCTTTCAGAGACAAAAGCGAACTGCGGTCACAAGATGGCAGCGATGCAAAGAATGGAAGCAAATAGGCAAGAAGCTTTATAAGAGGATGGGAAATATCACTTTCACTTTTTAATTGATAATTGGTGACTGTTTTTAGATATGACTAGGTAAGCCCTGCTTGCCCTGAAAGGAAAAATTACAGGCGACTGTTCTGCTAGCGACCAAAGCAATAACCACAAGGTTTTTTGGTCCACCACCAGCCTCCAGGAACCGCCTCCAAAAGCAAATGTTTCCCTAGCAACTGGTGGTTGCATCACATTCAATATGGCGGACAACTCTAATGTGTGCATGATGTCATATGAGAATCTCAAAACTGAAGTGTTTAAAAGTTTGTTCATGTGGTGTCAGAATCCAAGTGACCGAAAAATTCATATGACGGTCCCCTGAAGGTAAACATCAGCCCCCTCCTCGATTGTCTTTCCCTTTTCACGTAAATGACCTCCTTGACTCCGCGCTCAAACCAGCGTTCCTCCCTGTCCAGGATAAGTACATCCTCATGCCTCAAAGAGTGTCCACTGGCCTGTAGGTGTAAAAAGACTGCAGAGTCCTGGCCTGACGAATTAGCTCTTTTGTGTTGTGCCATCCGCCTCCCCAACAGTTGTTTGGTTTCCCGAGGCGATTGTTTAGCTTTTAGATGTCCCCCATTACTGATAGAAATCTCACAGTCTAAGAAGTCTAACCTGTCCTTTTTTATGTCGTCCGTGGTGAATGTGTTGGTCCACCGAGTTACTGTGATCAGTGAACTGTGGTACATCCTGAGATTTGATTTTCACCCAGGTGTCATCCACATACCTGAACTGATGACTTGGTGTTCCAGGGTAGGATAACAGAGCCCTCTTTTCCACTCCTTTCATGTACAAGTTGGCCACAATGAGTGAAACTACCCAATTGCATTTCATGCACTGGCTTGTGGACAGTAATACAGAAAGTTTTTCCAAGCAGCTGCAGTTTTGAGGTCCCCACATTTGAACTCACAGCAGGACGCAAAGGAAAAGACACAGGCTTCCTGCTAAAACATAAAACATCTTTACATTTTCAGTATAAATATTCATCTATTCACTTGTTTTTTGGTCTATGTCTTGCTTCCAGATAAGCTCAGTCTCTCCAGAGACTGGCTTAATTTAACAATTTGTCTGTTTTTTAATAATTCACCCAGCCAATTTGTGATTTCCCCCCCACTCCTCTTGTTTGTTAAATCAACCCCCTTGAAGTCAGCCATGCATAAACAGGTGCTGCTGTCAATATAATACTTTTATTTATTCATTCAGCATGTCTCTTCATCTTTCTTGTTCTTGTTTCCTGCAAGTCTGTCAACAGCCTGAAGACTGAATGAACTACTCTTAAAAACTAAACTCCATGTAGCCGGTGTGAAAAAGTCAGCACACATGCATACATGCACGCAGGTCATCACATGAACACAGATCAATCATCATCACCCATTTTCCTGCATCTGTGTCACGATTGTGTTCTTTTCTGGGTCCTTTCTCTTAACCTCCCACTCATTCATAGAGTTTTCCGTTTGTTTCTTCCTCTCTGGTGACTGTGGAAAACCCACTGGTGAAGAGCATCAAAGTTTGTTTCATGCTGAGGCTTTTATTCTGAACCTCTGATGCGCTGTAGATGAATTTGCTGGATTTTTAAAGCCTTGTGGCCTGTTTTATAAATTAGTCTAAGTAATGAGAGCTCAGACCTTAGTCACGTGCATTTTTGATAGATCCATCCTTCCACTGGATCTATCATCCTTCCACTTTATAAGACAACAAGAAAACATTAGACATCTCATGCATAAACTCCTGGGATACATCAAATGGGCAGGAATGGAGAGGAAAACCCAGCAAAAACCGAAAGACATCCGGCTCAGTGACAAAAAGTACTGCAAAATTATGTTCTGATACCAGCTGTCCTTGAACCCCCATAAAAAAGGTAAAAAGTCAGACACACACGAGCAGCTGAGGCAGGAAACACTCACACGCCTCAAGCAAATCAACAGCACTGCTCTCTACGGGAAGCTTAAACTTTTAAGCTTTCAATTTTGGATGTTGCCCTAACTCATGGGTGTATCTCAAGCAAATTAGGTGTAGGATACGGTGAAGTCACAAGTGAGGAAATAGTTTAGCTGCTCTGAGGTTCACTGTTTTTTGTGGATTTACACACCTGAATTTAACCAGATGTCAGCAGATGTTTAATGAGTTGTCCTGGCTGATTTCCATCCTCTACACTGACAGTACACAGTTTATTCTGTCTTTATATTAGACACTGTACAGCTGGTATAAAGGTGGAAGTCAGTGAATAAACTCAGCATCAGCTTAAATTCAGATTAATCTCTGCGACACTTGATGTAACCTAACTCTTGACCATGAGCACCACAGCTGCTGTGCACCAGTCACACACTGTTCTTTACTTTAAATCCATCACAGTACAGCAAACTGAGCTGTTTATCCTGCAGAGGATTTTCATGCAGTCTTTAAATAACACAGTTAGTCTACCTCAGTTAGTCTACAGCATGTTTCACAATATAAAAAAAAAACACATAATGTTAAATGTACAGACCCAATATCTGCTTTAAAAACATAAAGACTTAGATGTAAGCTTTACATTCCCATTTCTTAAATCCCACTGAGCAGTCATTACCGTTACATCTAACCTCTTTTCTTCCTCTCCTGCCCTCCTTCTTATCTTTTTCCATCTCTGAGTGAAGTTAGCTGGACCTTTAGCTAGCAACACACTGTGAGACAAACTGCACACAGTTTGTGTATTTGCTGATGTTTGTTGAGCTCATAGAAACGCTGCATTTAAAATTACCTGCCACTTAAAAAGTCACTCTCTTTATGTTCTCTCTTTATCCTTTGTCGCGCTAGCTAGATGCTGAAGTTGCAATTACAACTTATGTACACCTGCACTGTTGGTCTGGTGTTATGCTAAAAAAAACAAAAAACTCCAAACAAAAAACAAAACATCCACTAGTTACCCAGATGATTCATAAAATAAAGAGACTGGGTCATTATTTGCCATAGATTACCAGGATCCGCCTCTTAAGTCTGATATCATTAGCCGTTTCCGGGTCCCAACTAGTTTTATTTCCCAAACTCAAACAAACACCTGTTAAACACACAAACACATTATTATTATTATTATTATGTAATAATTATGCAATCAGTTCCACTTGTCTTACTGTTTGCACAGTAGTTCACAGTTTTCAAAATATAAAAATATAATTTGGTGGGGATAAGAAAAAGAAGTTGAGTCTGAGGGTTCAGGTGGTAACTGTTCTTAGCATTTATTTTATTTAGATATGACTGATTTTAAGGACCCAAGTTGTTAATGATCTACAGGGGACACGTGGGTAAACCTTCGTTCATGACGGAGACAAACCGCACCTTGACATAAATGATATGTGCTCAACATGTAAAAGTCATCTGATAGCGAGATAAGGGACTGCAATACAGTCTTTGTTTCATTGCAGGTAATCATTCAGTCAATATCACCTGAGGACGGCAAACACGGAGCTGTTGGCACAACAAACCACTGAGTGATTAGGTTTCCAGGGGCAGGGTTGGGGTCGTAGTCATTCAGGTTTTAGTTGTGCTGTATATCCTCACATGCATTTGTTTGTTCTGGATAAGTGAAACTACTGTTTTCTAATAGATTTACTTTTCTTTTTTTAAAGGTAACAATAACAGGTCTGTCATAATAATATGTCACAATAACATGTCAGTGTTCAAGCTTGATGCTCAGTTGGCTTTGAAAATCAGGTCAGCACAATAAAAAAAAAAGAAAAGCAGCTTACAAAACCAAACCAGAGCCCTAATTTCACACATGCTGCTAATGTTCCCTTCTTTCTTGATGCAGGAGAAGAAAAAAATAAGCACAGCTCACAGAAAGCGTGGCCTCTTTTCTTTTTCACAGAATTGAGATTTAAACTTCGGAGCCAGATTTGCGAAAGCCGACGTGTGTCAGTTGACACCACAATATCTGCAAAGTCTCTGGGCCCATCAAATATTGAAGGGATGTGCATTAAAAATGCACGAGGTTAACAATAGTGAGTTGTTTCTCTGATCCTTTTTCCACTGATCACCTTTAAAGGACCCAGACAAGCGGCCGCTTACACAACGAGCCCTCGCACGAACATGAATCATCGCCAATACGGTTTCCAGTGCAATTTCACTCGATCGGTTTTATTTCTCTGGGAGCACACGGTGTTATTGACGTCGAACAAATTGAAAAGAAGGTTGTTTTTTTTCTCTTTTTTAGATGGCAGTACCTTTTTTATTATTGGAAGAATATGTCAAACATCTTCCACTTTACATCTTTAGAGGAGCCGTGACCCTGAGACCATTTCTCTGTCATCAGCACTTCAGTCTGCATCTGTAATTATACACTGCAGGTTTATGCATATTTAGATATTACGCTTCACTGCATTTACCCAAAGGCTCCAGTTTTTCTGCATTCCAGCTGGATACATTGCTCTTAAACTGATAGTTGAAGAGAATGGCAGAAATACATTTAAAGTGCAAATGTTCTTTGATATCTCTGCCGTCTCCCTACCTCTCTCTTCCTTTGCTCCCAACTCTATTTCCTCTTCCTTTATTCCCTTTTCTCTTTCGTTCTTACTCTGTAACAAAAGTTTGGAATAAAAACTAATGAAGACCAGGGAGACTTCATAATGGCACGTCACCACAAAGGTCTGCAGGCTTTCATGAATTAAGACGGAATGACAGTGAAGGATTTTTTCATCTTCATCATTATTATGATGATGACTTGACTTGAGCTAGAAACTCATGTGATATTTGGTGTAAAATGAGGAGCAGACCGATAACCTTCCACCATGCATAGACCCCTGTGTGAATATCCCTCTGCAACAGCAGAAGCACCGCCATATGCTGTTGTGATTGTTGTGTGTCTCAAGGCTGCTGTATTTTGACATGCAGTGATTGTGGATGAATCCATCAGGTTGAACAGGACAGGGGGATCAAGAGATTAGAAGCTTTACTGCCGTCCTCGCTGTCAGCATGGAGGACAAGTGATGTGACGCTGCTGGGAGAACTGTAGTACATTTTTAAAGAGGCAGTTATGGATGGATGCATGCCTTTTTTTTGCATTCTCAAACGCATGCTAAATCTTTCACTTTGACAGCAAAAACACTGGTGATCAGTGGCACTACAAAAAACACGGAAGTGCCACAGGGTAAAAGTTAAAAATTTAAAATGTTGACACTTTATGGAAAAGCTAAGATTGGGTCTGCGGCTTAAACTGAGAGCACTGGTTTGTTGCCTAAGATAGATATCCTTGACTCATACACGATTGTTAAAGTTACTTATTGCAAATTCCTATTTTAAAAAGCTTTCTTTACATTTCTTAAGAAAATGTCAAGAAAAAAACTTCAGTTTTTTATTTCCAAAAACATCTGTGTGCAGTACTTTGTTGAAGTGATATCAGCTGAAGCTTAAGCAGGGCTGGGCTGTACTTTTGTCAAATATCAGCTTGTACCACTAGGTGGTGTAATGAGCTATTTAGCCAGGAAATGCATGCCCACTGGTGGTGATAGCGTTAGTGAAATTATTCAGAGTGTAATGAGTACAACATCTTTTGGGGACAGAGTTTACTGTTATAGATTATTTTTCATGACCTAAGCCAAACTAATACAAAGCTTTATGGAAGGATGCACAAAATAATGAAGTGGAAAACTGAACCATGAGCTGAAGGGTCGTTTTCCACTGACTTCTATGTAATTGTAATTTGTAAAGACTGATGTATACCACTACTGACCATTAGAAAGAATCCAGGTTTAAAGGACTCCTGCAATCCATTCAACTAAATCCACTATTATGCTTAGATATTAGTAAAATTATTATCCTTACACCTGAACCTATTATTATTATTATTGTTATTAATTAATAAATTAGACTACTGGTGTCCTGTTGTTTTCAAAAAATAAACAAAAAGAAAAATTAAAGAGTGTTTGTTCACCAGAACAGTGAATATTAGTGCATTAGATAAGAAATTGGGGGAAGACGCACATTAATGTACCCTTGGTCAAACTCAGGCTGCTGCAGTGAGCCTTGCAGCATATGGTTTCTCTTTAAACCAGGTGAGCTAAACTGGTGCCAGTGCCCTATTCTATTCACAGATGATGTTGTAGAAAGCATAACGTTCACCAAGGTGTCTCCAGACTGTGAACCTGCTCTCATCTGTGCAGAGAATCGGGTGCCAGTGGTGGACCTGCTAGTTCTGGTGATCTCTGGTGAATGCCAGTTGAGCTGCTAGGCTGTGACTACATCCCACCCTCACGGACACTAAGACCTTTGGTCAGAAACATGCCCATGAATAACCTGCTCGAGGTCATTCTGGCAGTGCTCCTCCTGTTCCTTCTTATGGACCAGATAGCGCTCCTGCTGCTTGGTTGAAGTCATTCTACGGACTTCTCGAGCTCTCCTCGTGTATCTCCCGGCATCTCCTCTACACTCTTGAACTGTGCAGGGAGACAGTAAAAATTCCTGGAGCTGGAGTCCCTGTGCAACCTAAATGGGCTAGGGAACGTGCCATGCCACCAGCAGTGAGAAGGACACCAGTGAAAAGCAAAACTAAAGAAAAAACCAGTGAGGAGGATTATGCAATGGTCTGTGGCCACCACCTGCTAAACGGTTCCCTTTTTAGGGTTTGTCTCGATAGTCTCTTCACCTGTTGTCACTTCCATTTGCACCAAAGCAGATGAAATGCATTCACCGTGGTTTCTGCTTCCTAGCTGGACAGATGACATCCCTGAAACTTCATTGACTTTGTGTCACGCCGTGATGATCGAGTGTTCCCTGAATCATTTCTGACCATTGTGTTGTCTCTAGCTGTTGTCATTCTCTCAAACTACACAGTAACAAGTTGTTTTTCAATTATCGACTGCTTCTCGCAGGAAATTAAATAATCTACTGTAATAATTTAATTAGGAGCAGCGCTGGTGTATTTTTGGTAGGGTCAGCGATAGGATGGCCTTCTAGAAATCGTAGCAGTCGATCATCGCTGCGCTGTAGCTCCTGCTTCTCCTGACGAACAGTAAAGGAGAAGAAAAAAGACAAAACCACAGCTGTGATTGAGGGACAGACAGATGTTATCACCCCCTCTTTCTAATTAACACCCCCTCAGACAAACATCAGTGCAGATTGATTTTAGTCTTGAGTGCTCCATTGTCAATTCCCTTGTCTTAGAGGGAGTGATAATTAGTACTGTTACAGGACATGGCTTACACTAAAATGACAAGTAATCAGTCAAGAGAGGTAGTTTGCCCTAAATTACATAAAACATTTGAGACATTTTGTCTTTATTAAAACCTCCCAAAGGTTGCCTCTTTACTGTATCACCCACATACTTCAACCGAGAGGGGCTTGATTTTCAAAATTAAGGCATCTTCCGTGCATTCTGGAACAAAATTAGGAGTTACGGTCAATGTCGATACATTTATTTGATTTAAAAAAAAAATTAGCCCATGCCCAAACTACAACAGCACATCTGGGGCTAACGTGCAGTTTTTAATCTTCCCCAGAAAAAAAAAAAGAATGATCCAATTCATTCCCGAGTAACCTTGATCACCGAAAGACCCAGCTGTTCACTGCTGTTCGCTCATCTCGTACAAGCCATTAAAACTCGCACAAAATGAACTTCATAAATTCTCGAGGATAAAATTATATCTAATATCCATGTAGTGGAGTGATAAGACTCACTGTGTCATTTCAGCCGCGCAGTTTCTGGTCCATTAGTGTAATATGAGTCAACTGAATGGATCAAAGTGCAAAGCATGCTGTGAAAACTTGTTTTTTTTCTCTCTCTGTGATACAACATTTCAAGTAACTCTTCAGAATTACTGTATTATTTAATTTAAAGCTGAATTAAAACAGTAATGCAGTTGTTAGATGGCTGCACTGGTGCAGGGGAGAACAAGAAGGCTCTGGGTTCAGTCAGCTGGAGCAGATTACATGTTCTCCCTGTGCTTGTATGGGTTCTCTCTGGTCTTCTTGCTTCGTCCCCAAGTCCAAACATATGCATGCTGGGTTACATAGAGCTTTAAATCGGCCTTAGGTGCAAATGGTTGTCTTTAAATGTTAGCTCTATGATAGGCCGGTGACTCCAGAAGGGTTTTCCCAGCAAGACTCCAATGCTATCAGGGAATCACTCCAAACCACTAACATGGTAAACTTCATACGGTTAGTGAAAGTCAGTATTCATAACCAAATTCATAAAGATGACCACCGAGGAAAGTATTACGATATTTATGTATTTACCGTATAAAGAGCTGTGAAGTCTGGAAACGCCTCTTCTATTAACTGATTACTTAGAACACTTTAGGGAGCAATGTAGCCAGCAAGTATTTTCATAACGGGCTTCCTGGATCATGTGCCATCCCACGTTCACATTCAGATTCAGTCAAATAAATAAAGAAAGCAAAGCCGATTTTTAAAAAAAGAAAAAAGGAAAACATTGTAAGATGGTAGCCAATGCTTTCAAGAAAGCCAATCAGCCGATGTGCTACTCTTCTGCTCTCAGACTGTTTACTTGGATGAAGCCAAAGTCCGTTAAAACATCCATCCACTGACTCATCCACTCAAACAGGACCGGGGAAGATTCTCTCAGCAGACTTGAAATGAAAACCAAAAAATGTTAAGATGTCTACAGATGTCTGATTATTACTGTGTAAAGCTTCAAGCATGAAGTAATTGCCAGAAAATTATCATTTTTTGCTGCTGTTGCTGTCATATAAATAAGAAAGGGGCTGCTGAGTGAGCTACGCTGACTTATGTCACTTATGTCACACTGAAAAATTCCCCTAAATCTTGTTTTATTTATTGCTCTCTAGTTTGTTTGTTTTTTTACCATTTGCCCCTTCGAGTGATACACACTCACTTAACTACAGGTGTGACCTATTTGTTAATGACTCTCACAACATATAATTTTAATTACAGGACAAACACCACGCTCAATCCGAGTAAAACGTCACGCCTGTGTCACAACATATGGTAAATGGCCTGTATTTGTATAGTGCTTTTCTAGTCCCTAAGGACCCCAAAGCGCTTTACACAACCTGTCATCCACCCATTCACACACTGGTGATGGCAAGCTACATTGTAGCCACAGCCACCCTGGGGCGCACTGACAGAGGCGAGGCTGCCGGACACTGGCGCCACCGGGCCCTCTGACCACCACCAGTAGGCAACGGGTGAAGTGTCTTGCCCAAGGACACAATGACCGAGACTGTCCAAGCCAGGGCTCAAACCGGCAACCTTCCGATTACAAGGCGAACTCCCAACTCTTGAGCCACGATCGCCCCATATGGCATCCACAGACAGAGACAATGGAAAAAAATATTAAGGAACGTTTTTTAATTCTCTGCTGAGCAACCTCTGAACTGTGACGTGCTGCTCAGATTTAACACATACTACTCGCTGAATTGCAGACTGTTGCGATTCGCCTTTGCTAACTTAATAAAAGTAAACACATTTCATCTGCTGCTTATTTAAACATTCATTTTAATAGCTGAAAACAAAACCTAAGAATAAGCACGGGCAGTCAGGATGGGGCTGCTGGTGAAGTGGGCGGGCCCTGGCCCCATGAGGCCCACCCACATCACTCCGGTGGGGTCTTATTCCTGCAAAATGTGGTGATTTAGTTCCTGCTAATGCAAACTGAGCTTTTCCTATACTGTTGAAGCTTCAGATTAAATACTTTATTACAAAATAAGCACATACAGTTTTAAGTGGGCTTAAAACTTACAGCTAAAATGCACTTTTTCATTTCATGACCTGTTGTTAAACAGCTCAACACACAGTCTTACCTAAAGACTCACTGAAACCATTTGATTATTCATTGATTTATTGAAAAAATGGAAACGTATTCTAACTGCTAGTCCAATAACCAAAAGATGTTTTAAGGATCTGGAACCATTTTTAGATTGTAAATATCTCCTATAAATAAAACTTCTCAGTTTTATTAAAACTCTTGGCGGTTTACCGTCGGTCAGAAGAGTAAATCATGTCATCTGAACACTTCACAAACACAAGCACAAGCCAGCCAGGTCGTATGACATCATAAAATCCACACAAGGGTCAATTTAAATGTTATTACAAAAAGGAAACATGGAGTACAGCCTTTTTTCATTTTCACTTTCACAGCTCTATAACCAAATTGAAGAGCTTCACACTTTCTCTCAGACCTGAACATGGTTTGTTTTAAAAAGGTTTTCGCACAGCGACAGAAGCTTCATTAGTTCTTAAAGGAATTTTGAAGCCTACACCCCCCTAACCGGTTGTGGATGGCGCCATCTGGGAGATGGGCGGCTTGGCTCCTCTGAGATCGTCTGTCAAGCCTTAGTGCTGCCTCGCCTGTTTGGCTTCGTCTCTGTGGGATTCTCTGTAGATTCAGGTTGCTTTCTTCTTCGTCTTTGTTTTACTTCGGTATCTCGTGGACCACATGGACTAATGGGTTGCCTGCCACATGGGTAACGTGGCTGTGCATTAGACGTCTCTGCTAACAAACATTTATGAGTCCGCACATTGTTAATTTCTTAGCCTTGACTTTTGTTTAAAAATGTAGAAGTTAAAAAGCTTTTATCTAATTTTTAAGCAACTCTAGAAAAGAAGATGAAGCGTTATTGCCAAAATTAGCTCTGAGCAAATATCTACCTAGTTCACTCGCCTCACGGAGCGACTTCCTTGTTAAGTTTTCCTGCTTCTCTCCTGACAAATGTGAAACAGCATCTTTGGTCATTAAACCTAAAGTAAGACAAATACGAGTAGAAAAAAGGAAGTTTTACAGAGAAGCAACTGGCTGCATGACTTTCAAATTTTTTATGGATCCCATTTGAGTCTGAAAAGAACAAAATAGGGTGAAATCGGGAAGCAATTGAGCAGCTGATCTAATGTAACCAGACCTTTCCCGGAAAGTGAGTACATACCACAGTGTGTGCAAAGAAGAGAGAAAGGAGAGTGGAGAGAGAGAAATACATTCTTAAATGCTAATACGTGAACAAGGTCCAGGTGTACAGGAGACAGGCAGAAGAGGTACCATCTGCTTATCTGGACAAGGCATGCCAAATATGAAATATTCATTATGATTCATAGACACACACACACACACAGCCATACCATGCATACTGCATTTCAGCAGGGTTCGAGGCTACGGACATCCATATGCAATAAGCTGGGAGCTGGATGTAGCTGTCGGGATGTGTGAGAAAGAGAGACCGAGTGCCCACATAAAATAACTGTCTGGGTTTCAGTGCGGCTGTTGTCATGGCTCTGTGACTAATTCCTTCATGCCAGCTCTAGTTAGGAGCGTTTAGCCTGTCATTGCTGGGCTACTATATGACTGTGTTATTCCAAGGGAAAAAAGAAACGTCCCCACCATTCCCACCCATAAACGTTTTCATAGTATTTTTGTGTATGTGTGGATTTTTGGATTTATTTCCAGCAGTTCTGTAAAGTAAAAGATTTGTCCACAGTTTTAAATATATGGATGATAAAGATTCTGAGAATAAAGGAATTATTTGTGAACATTTAAACAAGGTTAAATTATATATATAAAGGATGAAGCCCCTATGACACCCATGTGAGTGATTGAAGTCTGATGTTGACGCTTCAGTGTAACATCTCAGCCCCCATCTTTCTGGATGCCTTGAAGGCCGTTGATACTCGAACTGCTGCAGTTTTAAATTTTATTTTCTGGCTGGTAATTTTTCAAAAATTATTGCAGTGTTTTTGTCTTTATATCAGGTCTCCAATTATATTAATTTTATTTTAAAAAAATGTATACTATATTTTCACGTTTGTTTCTACAAAGACGTTGTCTTTATCGTAACAATTAAAATTATTAATTATGAAGGAAAGCCTAACCACGCTGTTATTAATTGGGATATGTCTTTAGACATACACACATAACTTAGACATAACTCTACCAGAAGTCGTGTGTGTACAGAAGACATGCAGTATGACAGGAAAGGAACTGGAAAAATCAATTTCTGAGCATGTGTGAAACAAACTGATTTCTGTGTATGTGGATCAGAAAGTGACAAAGCCAGTGCTCGAAAAAACAAGTACAGTCATGCAGATAATAATAATAATAATAATAATAATAATAATAATAATAATAATAATAATAGTATGTTGTTGTGATAAGTTCACTTATCTGTCTGGTGTTTAACAGGGGCGGATCTAGAGAAATTTTCTTAGGGTGGCAAAGAAATCAAATGGGGTGGCAAAATCAAAGCCTTTTTTTTTCAAACACATGTGCAGGTGGTTACATATGGTTAAAATAATTCAAATGCAGTAAGTATACACGTTTTTCATATAAATATAGTCTATAACTTATTGTCTGTAGCCCACATAATTACACACTTTAGTTACATAAAACATGTGAGTTTGGATCTTATGTACTGTATAGCCTGTATAATAAATAAATATGTAGCCCAATAACTATAAAACCCAGAAAGCTACACAACATGGGGCGGTTCATTTACAAACACAAGTCTAACTTAAGTTTCACACAGTTTTTTGTTAGAAAACAATCACATTGTTACAGCTTAAATTACACAAAATGTCAGAAATCTGCACTGTCATGAACAAAAATTTAAATCTAATTTTTCACGATTTGTTGGATGAACCCTCTGAGGTCTGAAATACAACCGGCCATTTTTGACTCCTTTTGAGTTTACGTTTGTATTTCACCCTCAAATTATTTCATTTTATTTTTTCCCCTTGCCTCGTTTGGTATCTTTCTTTTCAGCTCAACTGAATTTAACTGTTTTTTTTCACTGACATACTGCATTAGTATTACTGATCTGAAATCACACAAAGAACTTAAAATCCTAGTAGTATTTCTTTACTGTAAAAAAACCACAGACATGTGGAGTAAATTTTTATAACTTGAAATGCAAATATAAATTGTACATTTTGGAAACATAAACAACAATTTATCTAAAAATGCGGCCAATAGACCTGCCGTTTTTTTATTTTGTACAACCATTTAAAAATATTACTAAAACTAAAATGAGAGAACAATCAGGTGTTGCAATAAGATGCCCCACAAATGATGTGTGCCAGTAAAAACAGGAGAACAGCACAGGGATAAACCTGCAAGCCCGACAACAGGAGGTGTATCACTCCGCTGGTTTTCTACTTAGTGACAGTGTTTACCTTGCAAATGTGTCTTAATGACATTCATTAGTGCCCTCACTGACACACAAAACAAAACAACGACTACACAACAGAACAACTACACAACACAACACACTTATATACTCCACACTAAACGTCACAAATCTCCCACATCTAAAAACTCTCTCGCTCGCTCTCTCTCTCACTCGCTCGCTCTGTCTTGCTGCCGTTGCTGTCACTCACAAAACTCTCCCCTCTTCCTAAACAACCAAATCCCACGGGTTGACTTTTTTTTTTAATTGGTCGACATGGTACATTTTTCCACCGATAGGAAACATGTGGCTTTATTTCTTTCTTTACCGTTTTTGCGCTGTCCTTAGAAAACGCTTAAAACACACACACACACAAACGTGACGACAGTATTTAGAAAAAAGCATGGCTTATATATATATTATCATAACTCTGGATTTACTGGCCTGTAATTAAAATGTAAAAACTTTGAAGTTCGAACTTTCAATGTGGGCTGAAATAGAGACTCAGCGTGGCTGCAGCTTGTTGCTATGTCAGCTTACATCAGTCATGTGATTTGGAGGTGCAGCGTGTCCGTGGACCACGCAGGGTTAATAACACTCACCTTCCTTCCATTTCCACAGTGTAACATCCAACCACCTGTGTAAAAAGCGAAATTTCCAAGGTGTTGTTCAAAATGTGCTCTGGCACAATCATAACCATCACTTGCTACTGAAAACAAGAAAAAAGCCTATGGGCTGAACCATTTGTTAATGGTGGAGGGGGGAACACTATGCAATATATTCAGTTTTAGCATTTATATTCACTGTTGACTGTAACTACGCTCAAACTGTTAATGCTATCTTATTTTAATAAACAACACTGTCATATGCAAAACTGGGGTGGCAAGGGATCATTTTAGGGTGGCACTTGCCACTCCATGCCACCCTTCTAGATCCGCCCCTGGTGTTTAATGGTTTACGCACTAAAACATTCACAGCAGGTGGGATATCCAATCTTTTAAGTGATGAACTATAAACCCTGCTTCTGGGTCCAAACTCCTCTGCGTTTATTAAGGCCTTTTATGTTTTTAATACATTTTAATGTTTTGTATCTTGTTGTATTTAATCTGAACAAGCTCCTAAAAAAAGTCAGTGATCACTGTCAGCCTCTCTCTGTTTTTATTGCTGCTATTCGATTTAAAACTCAGTTTTTAAAACCTTACGATGTAACTTCAGCCCAGCCCATGCAGCAGTATATTATTGACTAACCTCGTATTGTGGATGGATTATCTCAGTTGTTCTCCTGACTGAAGTTTTGTCCGTTGCCATTTGTCCCTAACCATCGGGAACCCTCACGTTAAAAAAGTTAGCGTTCATCATTCTTCACTGTGTTAATAATGTTTATATTATGCTAACCACAGCTGTATAGCTAGCCACCACGTTAGCACATCGTTATATACCAGCTAGCCCGACTTCAATAACCCTATAACCATCACTGCTGTTTAGTTTTCTGTCTTTATGTTGGAAGTGATAGCAGAGCTGTATGTTGTAATTTTTCAGAAATCCCTCAATCAGAACATGGTATATTATTTAATCTTAAAATTTCTTGGAGACTTCCCACATGCCACTAGAGGGAGCCCACGTACCACCAGTGGTACGCGTACCACAGTTTGGGAACCACTGGTTTAGCCCTTGACTGTCACATTCAAAGCTGAGCTTATCACGTTTATGGTACATTTACCTCTGATAGAACAGCCCTGACCCTAACGCTAACTGTTAGCTTTTTTAATGTTTAAATTTACTGCATTTTTAGCTCCAAGAAGAAAAGAAAATACTGTTGTAGCTGCATATTTTTATTTATTTTTTTTACAAAAAGAAGGCTTTAGGTGTGAACATATCACACCAGCCTTCTGATCTGGCCTCAAGTTCTCAAGCTAGAAACTGCAGTTTTCAGCAGTTCTGCACTGGCTTCATTTTCCAGACCTACAGGTTGCTGCTTATGTGTTACACGAGTTGTTTGTAAGGCACTCTTCTTGAAACAGACCAAATCTGCTCTCAGTGGGTGTTTGCAGTGCTCATAATTAAATTTCTTGTAAGCTTTTGTCTTCTTTCTCTGTACTAATAGCTCTGTATAAGAGGAGTGTTTTTGCACCTCCTAGAGATAACCTGTCAATCAGACAGCACTTCCTGTCAGCACTCTCTCCGTAGGTGGCACTCTGTTTATTCAAGGTGGCGATCAGTGTTCAGCTTACTACCCACTCCTTTTATTTATTCCCATCAAAGCAATGATAAAGGTCAAATTTTGCTGACAAAGTCCCATCAGAAAACAAATGCTGTGTAGCCGATAATTTATACAACAAATATTATAAGTTTCCACGAAAGCTGCAAGTTGAATTTTTACTTTAGCAAAAAAAAAAAACCAAAACCCAAAAAAACACAAATATAGAGTTAAAAGTCAGATTTATAGATCTATCCACTGGTGACATGTCCAGGTATACCGTGCTTCTCATTCTGTGACAGCTGGAGAGACACCAGATCCAGGTCCAGGACACCAGTTGATTCCCTACACTGGAAACAACTAATCACTTTAAACACTTTTAACATATTTTGAGCAACTGATGTTGTCTGTGAAGGTTCTCAGTCATGGTTTGAAAGAGGAGTGAAAGAAGCCATCTATGTCCACTGTGAGCGACCATCTTTGAACAGAGGCGGGGGTTTACGACACCAACTGTCTGCCATCTATAATCCAGTTTTGAGATCCCTTCCCAGACGCCTTAATGCCCACTCACATCCTGGGCCATCTGATCCCAGGATTTCGCATGATAAGGTGGGGCCAGGTTTCACAATGAACGCACCCGAAACTCTGGCTGATTGGGACCCACACCCAGTTTCACACCTTGGCTCAGGCGATTAGAGGATCATCAAGGGGTCCTTTTGTCCCTCTGTGGGGGGTTACTCCCACTAGGTTATATCTGGTATCTCCACCATTTGACCTTAGAACTGAAGAAGCTTCTTGGATGAGAGGTGAAACGTCTTCAAGTAACTTAAAGAAGTCCAGACGCTTTTCTTTGCAAGCTCCTTTGAAAGCAACTGATGTTGTTTTGTTGAACACATCAAAGCATTTTGAAGTCCTGAGGGTGCTCAGAAAAAAAATTAACTGTCATCCTAAAAAGATCATGGCCTAGAAATTACAAATATTTAATGGAAAGTAAAAACTTTACTTTTATTAATGTGCTGTTTGAGCTCACTGAGTGAGCAGGCAACCATATAGCACATGAAAGAAAAATCAGCGGTCCAAATTCAAGTTCAACTGGTCGCCCATTGCTATCTTCACAGCTCTACTGTGCAAAAAAGGGAAAAATACCGGAGCTATAATTAAAAAGTAAACTTAAGTAATTAAAAGTCTAATAAATAGATTTTATTAATATATACATCTATAGTTCTTATTTTTGTTGCATATTTGTCACACTTAAATGTTTCAGATCATCCTAAGTAAATACAAAATGCAGTTTTTAAATTATAATTTCATTTATTAAGTGAAAAAATGTTATCCAACCTACTTGGCTTGGTGTGGTTGTGCCACCCTTGGGAGTAATAACTGGAATCAAGCGTTTGTGATTACTGGTAATGAGTATTTCCCTTTGGAGGGATTTTGGCTCGCTCTTCTTTGAAGAATTGCTTTAATTCTGCCACACTGGGGGGTTTCACCATAAACAGTCTGTTTAAGGTCAAGCCCAAACATCTCAACCTGATTTCACTATGTGACGGGACTCAAATTTCCTAAAAGTTCAGCGTTTGTCTCACAAGTCCACAGAATATTTTTCCCAGAAGTCTCAGGGACCATCAAAATGTTTTTGGGCAAATGTGAGACAAACCTTTTTATTCTTTTTGGTCAGCTGTGGTGTTTTTCCTTGGAGCGCTCCCATGGATGCCATTTTTGCCTAGTCTCTTTTTGTTGATCTGAAACATGTAAGTGTGGCAAATATGTAAAAAGCAAAGAACTCAGGAAGGGAGCAAATACTTTCACAGGACTGTGAGTGTGATAAAACTCAGAAAGATTTATAAGAGCTAGGGTGACATAACCCATATGGAAAAGAAATAGAAAAAACTTATAAAAGACTTGGTGGCCTTTCACTTCATATAGTGAATCATATAAGCCTTATATGATTTACTCATGAAAGTGGCCACTTTCATGTATTGTTTTAGCAAGTATCCAAAACATACAAATTTCATTTATATAATTTTTCTAGGGATCTTATATCTGTTTTCACTCTTATATGCTTTTCATACAAGTTTCACACAAGACAGAAACAAACTTTATAAGATTTATATATATCTTTTCCATATGGGAAGCCCTGAATATCACCCTAAAAATCTTTTGGATTGGATCGACTGAATCACTGCTGCTTAGGAAGACTAATAGATGCTTTCCACTTCTGAATTCCTCAGTAGCATCTCTGACATGTGCAACGTACCTCAGTGCTTTCAGCATCTGTCATTCTCTCGGGTCAGTGCTTGCACACCCCCACACACTCTTCTTCTTCTCTGTGCTTGGACCCTTTACTTCTGGTAATTGCCAAATTTGTGTCACATTACTACTCTGAACTCTCACAGAGCCAGCAGCTGCCAAACTCCACTAACGCATAATTAATAGTACATCCTGTTCGAGGAAGAGCCAGGCAAAGGGTGTGTGTGTGTGTGTGTATGTGTTCTTAAGTCATTAACTTCCCTGCTGTCTTTACCATTCAACAAGTATTTAGAAATGGAAGTTGAAGGAATAGTGAGAACATTTGTATGAGGATTTTAGTTAACTGACACTAATTTGTTCTAATTTTTATGACTGAGAGACATGAAAAAAAAGAAAAACCTCATTCAAATTCAGGAAAGCTTGCAGGAAAGCTTACAGAGCAATAGGTAACAGAGCGGACCAGCGATCTGCTGCAGTCACACCTTCAGTTTGTTGTCTGTGGTGCAAACCTTTTAAGCCTTATCTGTTGTTCTTTTTTTTTTTTAACATTCATGCTGCCTAATCACACAACAAATAAATAAAAAATAAAAATAGTTTAAAGTCAATATGCTGTGTTATTCTACGCGATCCAGAACACGCAGTATTATACATTTCCTTGAGCAATAGCACGTGTCACATGCGGCGCATAAATATTAATCTCAGCCGATCAATATTTGGTTAGTTTGTTAAGATTGTGTTTGATCGTTACAACTGCAGCAATCAATAGAGATTCTCTGGGCTGGATTTTAAATCTAGTTAATGGTTTCCCCTGATGACAGATAACGACCGCTGCTTATCTCCTTTTATTGGCCGATTCCTTCTTGTGTCACCAGCGCAAACATTGAACACAAAATCTGCGGCGCACGCCTCATATACGCACATCCAAGTGTGAGTCCATCATTCTAAATGACAATTAGCTTGTTTGTTTAATATTTAATGATTTATCTAATGGATTTGTACTTAACTGGCTTTGACGTGAGTTGCGGTTCGCATTAACGCGCCCGACTCTTCCCAGGCAAACACCATGAGGTGGAAAAAGAAAAAAACAAAACATGATGAATCAAGTGAAACTTTCCAAAAACCAAAATGAAGGGAGAGGATTTAAATCAGAGTAAGTGTTTCTAAAGTCCTGGACAAATTAATCATGAGGTTTCCTCCATATTGGATGCGATACAACCACCAGTCACTAAGGAAAAATGCAAGTTTCCCCAAAAACCTACTTGTCACTGCATTGGTTGCAAGCTGTATTTTGTATAAAAGACAACAACTTGTCTGCAAACACTTGCTAACTACTTGCCAAGAGGAAGCTAAACTGGAAACCCACTTGGCTTCAAAGTAAAAGTTTTGCACTTTAAAGAGCAACTTTTACTTTTTGTTTCTTGCTTGTGCCACAAAGCTCTAGCAGCTTCCAGACACGTCTGCAACTTGTGACCACGGCTGAAGGCCACAAGCTGAAACGCGTCAGTGAGCTAATAAAGTTGTTCCAGATCTTTGTCCTTCTTTGGATGTGCAGTGTGCAAGCAACCAAAGTGACTGCAAGGAGCTTTGGCCAACAGCTCAGGGAATAACCTCCAGCAACCAGTCAGGGAATAAATGTTTCTCTTCCGTGCAGTGGTTGCCAGAATGTTGTGGATCCGTCCCCAGGCTTGCATGGACGGAGCCCATCACTCTGACTTCACCCACGGAGTAATGTAGTCCTGTGGCAACATCTCTGTGACAAAGTATCCGTTAGACTGTTGAGCGCTACTTTTTAAAAACTTTGACTAAATAAACAAGTTGCTGGTGAAGATGCTGATTTTGTCTGGAACATACAGCTGTAGCTTCAGAATGATGAGTCATTCCATCTCAAATCAGCATATTTTACAAACATTTTCTAGTCAACCATTTTTTCTTTGCCTTAAAATTTTATGGTTTAAAGTTTGGACACATAGAATGATTATTGTGAGATTTAGTAGCATACTTTCCTTTTTGCTAAAGCATATAGTTAGGGCTGGACCAGGTGACCCTGAATCCTCCCTTAGTTATGCTGCAATAGGCAACGTCCTTTCCTTTGGCAAAATGGGTCAAAAGAAGGACTTGACAGGCTCAGAAAAGTCAAAAACAGTGAGATATCTTGCAGAGGGATGCAGCAGTCTCAAAACTGCAAAGCTTCTGAAGCGTGATCATCGAACAATCAAGCGTTTCATTCAAAATAGTCAACAGGGTCGCAAGAAGCGTGTGGAAAAACCAAGGCGCAAAATAACTGCCCATGAACTGAGAAAAGTCAAGCGTGCAGCTGCCAAGATGCCACTTGCCACCAGTTTGGCCATATTTCAGAGCTGCAACATCACTGGAGTGCCCAAAAGCACAAGGTGTGCAATACTCAGAGACACGGCCAAGGTAAGAAAGGCTGAAAGACGACCACCACTGAACAAGACACACAAGCTGAAACGTCAAGACTGGGCCAAGAAATATCTCAAGACTGGTTTTTCTAAGGTTTTATGGACTGATGAAATGAGAGTGAGTCTTGATGGGCTAGATGGATGGGCCCGTGGCTGGATTGGTAAAGGGCAGAGAGCTCCAGTCCGACTCAGACGCCAGCAAGGTGGAGGTGGAGTACTGGTTTGGGCTGGTAGCATCAAAGATGAGCTTGTGGGGCCTTTTCGGGTTGAGGATGGAGTCAAGCTCAACTCCCAGTCCTACTGCCAGTTTCTGGAAGACTCCTTCTTCAAGCAGTGGTACAGGAAGAAGTCTGCATCCTTCAAGAAAAACATGATTTTCATGCAGGACAATGCTCCATCACACGCGTCCAAGTACTCCACAGCGTGGCTGGCAAGAAAGGGTATAAAAGAAGAAAAACTAATGACATGGCCTCCTTGTTCACCTGATCTGAACCCCATTGAGAACCTGTGGTCCATCATCAAATGTGAGATTTACAAGGAGGGAAAACAGTACACCTCTCTGAACAGTGTCTGGGAGGCTGTGGTTGCTGCTGCACGCAATGTTGATGGTGAACAGATCAAAACACTGACAGAATCCATGGATGGCAGGCTTTTGAGTGTCCTTGCAAAGAAAGGTGGCTATATTGGTCGCTGATTTGTTTTTGTTTTGTTTTTGAATGTCAGAAATGTATATTTGTGAATGTGGAGATGTTATATTGGTTTCACTGGTAAAAATAAATGATTGAAATGGGTATATATTTGTTTTTTGTTGAGTTGCCTAATAATCATGCACAGTAATAGTCACCTGCACACACAGATATCCCCCTAAAATAGCTCAAACTAAAAACAAACTAAAAACTACTTCCAAAAACATTCAGCTTTGATATTAATGAGTTTTTTGGGTTCATTGAGAACATGGTTGTTGTTCAATAATAAAATTATTCCTCAGAAATACAACTTGCCTAATAATTCTGCACTCCCTGTATGTATTAATAGACCTCTCTGCACTGAATCATATCTGTTATTAACCTCTGTCTCTCTTCCACAGCATGTCTTTTATCCTGTCTTCCTTCTCTCACCCCAACCGGTCGCAGCAGATGGCCCCGCCCCTCCCTGAGCCTGGTTCTACCGGAGGTTTCTTCCTGTTAAAAGGGAGTTTTTCCTTCCCACTGTCGCCAAAGTGCTTGCTCATAGGGGGTCATATGATTGTTGGGTTTTTCTCTGCATCTATGAAGCGCCTTGAGGCGACTTTTGTTGTGATTTGGCGCTATATAAATAAAATTGAATTGAATTGAATTGAACTTTTTAATATGGAATTCTTTATCAGTTGTGACCTAAAAGAAAAATTGAGAAAATGCTATTTTTTATTCAAAATTCATGCTGGATTAAACAAATATGTCAGAATCCTGTCTTCTCTAAATAGAATAAAAATGTGAAGTTTCTGATCAGCTAATAAAATGTTTGCTAATTCTTTTAAAAAGTGAAAAATAAAATAAAGAATTTTGTAAAGTATGTCTTTATTTTCAGAGCCTGTCGTGGGTTTTTGAGTTTGTTTAGACTTCTTGTTGCAGAATATTGAGAGAGCCTCTGAGTTTTGTTGAAGTTCTAGTTATTAGTTCTTGTTTAATTTCATTCCCTTTTCTTGTCCAGTCTCTTAGTCCTTCCTCGCTGCTCAGCGTCCAGAGTGTGTTGTCAGTCATGTATGTTTACATTTAACCCGTGTCTGTTGGCCTCGTCATGTGTGTGGTTCTCATGTTCTACTTTGACTATTGCTTGCTTTAATGTCTGTTCCCCTTTTCGTGTCCAGTCTGTTGTGTGTTTCCATGTCTGTTGTCAAGTGTCCTAGTGTCAAGCACGTCTCAGTGTGCTGGCCACTTCCTGTTTTATTTTGATAGTCCCTCATCTCATGTGCATTCCGTTTGGTTTTGCTTCCTGTGTTTCATTAGTTGGATTTCTTCCATCTGTGTTTTCCACCTGTTGCCCATCCTCTTTTTATCCTGTGCATTTAGGCCCTTAGTTTTCCCGTGTTCCTTGTCACATCGTCATCATTCCTTCCTTGTGTGTTTCCTATTTGTTCTGTTATGAACACAGTAAGTTCTAGATTTCAATTTAAGGTGTGTTTCTTGTTTTTTTTGTATTTTATTTTGTGAACTGTTTGATCTGTTTAAGTTCTTGTAAACCTGCCAAGTCCTGCATTTTGAGTCCTCTCTCTGCCTACCATACACCCTCACGCCACAGACCCCTTTTTTTTGTTTGCACATTGAAATCTGAGGCCATAACTGAAGATGAATATCAAAATCTATCACAAATAAAACCCCAAATTTTCCCTGTTCTTTCTTACAATCAGAGTAAACCAGAATCTGTCATTTGGGACACATTCATCAACAACTGTATGCTATGTTTGTGTTTTTTGATGAAATACGCATGTAATGAGTTTGGCCATTTAATGAGTTTGTTAAAAAAATTGACCTAAACATGCACTCACGTAGAATACACAAGTGGTTTCACTGCATGCGTAATCATCAGCAGTTTATCCACTCATGATGACGAAAAAGATGTGCCTCCTCTTCCCTAACTGTATCTCCCTCTTATGTTCCTAATTATAATATTTTTATTAGCTTTTACCTCGTTTCTGTCAGTTACAGCCGTCTGATTTGCAGCCCCTATGAGTCAGATTTGATGAAAAGAGTCCCATTTGCCCCTTTTGTTAAATTGAAGAGAAAAAAAAACCTCATACTGTTTCACATTTACTGCACATGAGTCCGTGTCTAAGTATAAGTGTAGGAATAAAGCCATCTCAGATATCTTTTCGCTGCTTGATGCCGCTGTTTGCTCAGTCGGAGTAACCTACAGTATATCCACTGTCGTCTGTCAGCCGTGACACACCACAGGATCATTTATAATTCATTGCAGAGACCAAGTAGAGCCAGAGGAGCCATACGGATAGCTTTCCTGCAGACAACGCCGCAGCCGAGAAACAACCACCATCCTGTCGGGCTCCTCTCCTCTCCACCCATGTGTGCCGCATGTGTAAACACGCCGTGCAAATTCGTTGATGACATTTTAGAGCTTTTAGATAAATACCGGGAGGACTGACAGTGGGAATCCATGTTCCATGAGAGAATTAATAAGGTTTCAGCTTACCCCATCTTCTTCCATAGGCCTTCACTAGTTTTTGTCACAGGCTGCCTTTCCTTCAAAAGCTTTGTTAATTGCTTTGGGTTCAGAAATGTGGTGTCAATTAATGAAGGCTCATCAACTTAATTGGATGCGCACGATTCACATACAGTCAATATAGCAGCTGACTGCACACATACAGATAAATGTGCATGCGCACATACTGTACGAGTTGAATGAAAAAGTGCACGATAACATATTTGCGTCCTGATTCAGGCTTTAGCCGAGCAGCTAGGAGGAAAATTTATTGTACAGGAAATAGTTTCTTAATGGAAGCTGTTCCTGTTTTTGGGAAGAATATCCAAAAAAGCCATCATTTCAGCTGGAAGCCTTTTGCAAGCATTAATGAGCAAGTTTTCTCTAAAAGCCATTCTTCCTCTAAAGAGGCAGATCCATGCTTGGTATTGCAGGTTAGGATATCTATAAAAAAACAAAAGGCCTACTTATTTCGACAGTTTTCTCTTCTTCTGGGCTGTATCCCTCGACGCCAGTAGTTTTCTAAATAAGAAAAGTGATGCTGTTATATAACAAGTCCTGACGAGGAGATGCCAAAGATCAGGACACGAAGGAACAGTTTGCGAGAATATAGCTGAGGGCAAAAACCTGGCTTCCCAGTGAAATACAAAATATGTTTCTGTATCTACATGTTTTCCTGAACGATAATGACACTAAAAGCAAGCAGACTGTTACAGCTCTGCTGCATTTTACATCCTAGGTTGACATGAGGTAGTAGTCACTTAAATAGATGACCCCATCTCGGTACAGTCTCATTACCCACCATTACTAAATGTGGAAATCGAGTCAGTTTTCCCACTTTTCCCTGTTTGACATCATGCAATTTGACTTCTGCAAAAGTCACAATGACACATTTAACACTGTTTGCAGTTCAGTCTACAGCAACAAGGTGACTGAATAATAAGAAGTGTCGTGTGTTCTGCCCTAAATCAAAAACGCCTGCCTCTGTTGTGCCAGGCTTGATGAAACTGATTCAGATGTTGTTGAGGGCAAAGCTATAAAATAATGTTGGCTGTTCTTTACTTTTGACTTGACCTGAATCTGGATGGCCTTCAGTATCACTGTGAGGAATCTTTGAGTCGTTTTTGACCACGATATGTCCTTCAATGTGCACATGAAAGAAATATGTAGGACTGGTTTGTTGCATTTGTGCAGTCTCTCAAATTAGAAACTTCCTGTCTCAGAGTGATGCTTATTGTGGTTCATTATTATCAGGATGTCCTAAAACCTCCCTGTTAAATTCAGAATCAAATGTAAAATCCTTCTCCTCACGTACAAAGTCATAGCACCGTATCACCTCATTAGAGGACGTCGCTGTTTTTGTGCTTCCTGGAGTATTTAAAAGTAGAATGGGAGGCAGAGCCTTCAGCTTTCAGGCCCCTCTTCTGTGGAACCAGCTTCCAGTTTGGATTTGGGAGACAGACACTATCTCTACTTTTAAGATTAGGCTTAAAACTTTCCTTTTTCATGAAGCTTACAGTTAGGGCTGGAACAGGTGACCCTGAATCCTTCTTTAGTTACGCTGCAATAGTCCTAGGCTTGGGGGCTTCCCATGATGCACTGAGTGTTTTCATCACTCACCTTAAGTTTATACGTCACTCTCTTGAATCATTAGGTATTATTAATCTCTGGCTTTTTTCCACAGTGTTTCTTCTCATGTGTCTGTTTTTCTTTGTTTTTTAATCTGAATTTTAGGTTGATCAGATATTTTCTCATGTTGCATTATTATAAGTTGGACTACATGTTTGTACTTTTCTTATTAACCTCAAGCAGTAAAACCGTAAGTTCTTTTAATGGAGCTACGGGAACATAGCAGGAGGAGTATTGTTGTTTAAAAAAAAAAAAAAGCTTATAGTTCATGTGCCAAATCATGCATGTTTTGATGGAGCTGATCATTCAGTGTATGCTCATTGTAGAGAACCACATGGGTACGCTGCCATGGCTTATTTGGCTGGAGATGATGTAAATTTTGCATGTTTGGACTACCAAATAGAAGCAAGAGTCTGCCAGCTCGCTGGAGTTGGCTTGGTTTTTGTGACATTCACAAATTAGTCCCGAGCTGATGAGATGCAATTTAGCGAATACAAAACTAACTTGAATCTTTAGACTGAGAGGAAACATAGTCTTCTCAGTGAATACAAAATATAATGCCTTTTATTTGTATGGAAATGAAACATGCAAAACACAACCCACACTGAGTGTACTCTACATAGACTGATAACCACCGGCGTTTCAAAGTTAAATATGAGAAAAAGGCTCATTTACTACAAATCGCAGAGGACCAACTATGTGCTGCTGGAACAATGTGTTAACAGATGAGCTTATCATGAAATGTGAAAAGTGGAAAAATGAAAGTGCAGATGCTCCTGGAAGCCACGAGCTGCCTTAAGCTCTGGCAGCAGAGAAGCTTTTCAAAAAGCAGGTGAAACAATGTTTTCATTAAAGTGAATCCATACTATTGACCACCTGAACATCTTTTAAATAACAGCTAAACTATACCTGCTGTTAATGATTCCTTCCTTCCTCTTGTTTTTTTTGTTTTTTTTTTTTAATCTGAGCCTCTTCCTTTTGTCTGCTCTTTTCTGCTGTCTGTTTCCCCTCTTTTCACTCCTGTCGTCAGTTTAATTTAGAATAGAAAATGAACACCACAGAGGGAAATCAAAAATAAATTAGATAGCCAATATATTATATTAATTTCTTCCACCTAATACAGGGAGTGCAGAATTATTAGGCAAATGAGTATTTTGTCCACATCATCCTCTTCATGCATGTTGTCTTACTCCAAGCTGTATAGGCTCGAAAGCCTACTACCAATTAAGCATATTAGGTGATGTGCATCTCTGTAATGAGAAGGGGTGTGGTCTAATGACATCAACACCCTATATCAGGTGTGCATAATTATTAGGCAACGTCCTTTCCTTTGGCAAAATGGGTCAAAAGAAGAACTTGACAGGCTCAGAAAAGTCAAAAATAGTGAGATATCTTGCAGAGGGATGCAGCAGTCTCAAAATTGCAAAGCTTCTGAAGCGTGATCATCGAACAATCAAGCGTTTCATTCAAAATAGTCAACAGGGTCGCAAGAAGCATGTGGAAAAACCAAGGCGCCAAATAACTGCCCATGAACTGAGAAAAGTCAAGCGTGCAGCTGCCAAGATGCCACTTGCCACCAGTTTGGCCATATTTCAGAGCTGCAACATCACTGGAGTGCCCAAAAGCACAAGGTGTGCAATACTCAGAGACATGGCCAAGGTAAGAAAGGCTGAAAGATGACCACCACTGAACAAGACACACAAGCTGAAACGTCAAGACTGGGCCAAGAAATATCTCAAGACTGGTTTTTCTAAGGTTTTATGGACTGATGAAATGAGAGTGAGTCTTGATGGGCCAGATGGATGGGCCCGTGGCTGGATTGGTAAAGGGCAGAGAGCTCCAGTCCGACTCAGACGCCAGCAAGGTGGAGGTGGAGTACTGGTTTGGGCTGGCATCATCAAAGATGAGCTTGTGGGGCCTTTTCGGGTTGAGGATGGAGTCAAGCTCAACTCCCAGTCCTACTGCCAGTTCCTGGAAGACACCTTCTTCAAGCAGTGGTACAGGAAGAAGTCTGCATCCTTCAAGAAAAACATGATTTTCATGCAGGACAATGCTCCATCACACGCGTCCAAGTACTCCACAGCGTGGCTGGCAAGAAAGGGTATAAAAGAAGAAAAACTAATGACATGGCCACCTTGTTCACCTGATCTGAACCCCATTGAGAACCTGTGGTCCATCATCAAATGTGAGATTTACAAGGAGGGAAAACAGTACACCTCTCTGAACAGTGTCTGGGAGGCTGTGGTTGCTGCTGCACGCAGTGTTGACGGTGAACAGATCAAAACACTGACAGAATCCATGGATGGCAGGCTTTTGAGTGTCCTTGCAAAGAAAGGTGGCTATATTGGTCGCTGATTTGTTTTTGTTTTGTTTTTGAATGTCAGAAATGTATATTTGTGAATGTGGAGATGTTATATTGGTGTCACTGGTAAAAATAAATAATTGAAATGGGTATATATTTGTTTTTTGTTAAGTTGCCTAATAATTATGCACAGTAATAGTCACCTGCACACACAGATATCCCCCTAAAATAGCTCAAACTAAAAACAAAAACTACTTCCAAAAACATTCAGCTTTGATATTAATGAGTTTTTTGGGTTCATTGAGAACATGGTTGTTGTTCAATAATAAAATTATTCCTCAAAAATACAACTTGCCTAATAATTCTGCACTCCCTGTACATTCCCATCTCTGTCATATGAGACGGGAGGAATAACATGGACCAAAAGAAAGAAAGAAAAAGCTTAACAGGAAGAATTTCTGAGCAATTCGCACGTGATAATATGTGTGAGCATGTCCATCATAGTGGGTCCATTGCTGCGGTGAGACGAGTTCAGTCTCATCAACCCATGTGTCAGAACAATTGATGGGAAGCAGGGTGTAATAGGTCTCCTTGTCCTGTCCGTGCTGGTGCTCCATCTCCTGTGAGATTCATTCACACGAGACGTCGCCTACGGTCCGCGAAGGAAAATGGAAAAGCTTCATGTGTAGAAATGAATCCTAAATGTCCAGCAAAGGGATGAATAAAATCTCTGTTTTAATAATGTTTCCAGTTTTTTTCACTAGATTTCTATAAAAGAATTGATTTAGATATATGGTCCGTGTATGGTAAGCTAACAATGAGATTGAAAGAAACTGAGATCTGCATAAGGATGCTGAGAAATGAGCTTTTACTATTCCCTTTTGAGTTTGTAATGGATGCAGGATTGGATGATTTCCTTCCAGGTATGCGCGTCTGCTTGTGTAGGTGTGTAAAAGGGAGCGCGGGGGCTCCTTCCTTGTCTAAATGCAGCCGAGTGCCCAGGTGTCTTTTTCATACTGCACTTGAAACTGAATTCATTGGGACTCGAGTGCTGCTGGACCACCTCAGTATCAGCACAGAGCATTCATCCATAATGTAAAAGTATGTGTGCTTAAGCTGTTTCAGAGCAAACCTGCGGGCATACACCAGTGGGTGGTTGCTACACTGTTGTGTTGCTCTGCACTTGAACTGAGGTTGTAGCTTTACGTCATAACACACAAAGGGTTACTGAGAGCTGATGACAAGCACTGGATATGTAGTGTCATCTGCTGTTGTCCAAGACAATTACCATTATTCGTTATTTATCGAAAGTTTTATTGCAAAAAGCATAAGAGATGAGTCGCTGTGACTCATCAGTCAAATAGGATTATACATGGCTATGACAGATAACACAGTCTGGAACAAGACTTACGCCTTTACACATCGAGCACGCTGCGAAAAAACAGCTGGATTTAAATTTGTCATGTAACGCATGTGCCACATCATTTCTAACTTGCCACAATGACAAAGCCGTTATCACACAAACATACTTTCGGAAATATTGTTGGAGGTTATATTTTTCCTTCTTCTTATTGACACTTTGGGCATAATTTGGACATTTTCCCTTAGCAGTATACTTACTTTTGTTGCCAGTTGTTTAGACATGTGTTGAGTTATTTTGAGGGGACATCAAATTTACACTATTATACAAGCTGTACACTGATCACTTCACATTGTATCAAAGTGTCATATCTTCAGTGATGTTTCATGAAAAGATTTAATAAAATATCTACAAAAATGTGAGGGGTGTACTCACTTTTATGCGATATTGTATGTAGCAAAGAAAGAAATGATAAATAACTCTAAAATGTCTTATATTTTAGACTCCTGAAAGTAGTGACAGTGCTGCAAACCCTTGGCCTTCACAGGTGCGTCAGGATTCATTTGTGGAATTTCTTGCCTTCTTAGTGGGGTTGGGACCATCAGTTGTGTTGTGCAGAAGTGAGGTTGGTACATAGCTGACAGCCCTATTTGACAACTGTTAAAATTCACATTATGGCAAGAACCAATCAGCTAAGTAAAGAGAAAGTCCATCGTTACTTTAAAAACTGAAGGTCAGTTAGTCCGTAAAATTGCTCAGACTTTGAATGTGCCCACAAGTGCAGTTGCAAAAACCATTAAGCGCTACGATAAAACTGAGGACACATGAGGACCGCCGCAGGAAGACCAAGAGTCAAAAAAGTTAACAGCGCAGATTAGAGCGCAGATAAATGCCCCACAGAGCTACAGTAGCAGACACATTTCTACATTAACTGTTCAGAGGAGACTGTGCGATGGTGTGGGGGTGCTTGCTGCTGACACTGTTGGGGATTCAAAACTGAAAGCACACTGAACCAGCATGGCTACCACAGCATCCTGCAGCAACAAGCCATCCCATCTGGTTTGCATTTAGTTGAACCATCTTTTTTTTTTCAACAGGACAATGACCCCAAACACACCTCCAGGCTGAGTAAGGTCTATTTGACCAAGAAGGAAAGTGATGGAGTGCTGCACCAGATGGCCTGGCCTCCACGGTCACCTGACCTAAGCCCAATGGAGATGGTTTGGGATGAAATGAGCCTCAGAGTGAAGGCAAACAGGCCAACAAGTGCTCAGCATCTCTAGGAACTTCCTCAAGACTGTTGGAAAACCATTTCAGGTGACGACATCATGAAGCTCAATGAGAGAATGTCAAGTGTGTGCAAAGCAGTAATCAAACCAAAGGGCGGCTACTTTGAAGAATCTAAAATATAAAACATGCTTTGAGTTGTTTCACACTTTTTTGTTTACTAAATATTGTTCATTCAATATGTTCATTCATAGTTTTGATGCCTTTAGTGAAAATCTACAATGTAAATAGTCATTTAAAAAAAGCGAAACCTAACATAACCTTTCCTAAAAAGCTGATTCTGTTCATCTGGACGTAGCGCTTTCAGTGGGAGAAACGTTTCGTCAATCATCCAAGGGACTTCTTCAGTCTCAGCTGACTGCAGGTTTCCCCAACCTTAGAAACAGTACTCATGGTCATGACAATTTGCATATTAATGATCAAGGAATTGACCTCACTGTCCATTGTTCCTTCAGTGGGCTGGTTTCAGTCATTGTGCAAATGTACTGTTTCTAAGGTTGGGGAAACCTGCAGTCAGCTGAAACTGAAGAAGTCTCTTGGATGATTGACGAAACGTTTCTCCCACTGAAAATGTCCAGATGAACAGAACTAACCTTTGGGATTTACTTACCAGGATGATTGAGCATAAATCAAGACACAATGACCTAACCTTTATTTTTCTTTCTTTTTTTTTTTTTAAATAAAACAAAAATGAGAAGGTGTGCCTAAAGTTTTGACTAGTAGTGTAGATGGCTAGTCTCTAGGCATGTCCATAAAATACCACTAGGCCACTGTATTCAACATGGCTGTTTCCATAAACTGCCACTCACACCTATTTATTTTTAATGGGTTTACTTTAAGTATGAGAAGACATGTAACCAATGCATATTTATCAGTACAATATCTTTTCCCCTGATCAATAAACTCAAAAATTGATTGACACTACCTTTAAAGCATACCATGTGAAAGTTATGTTTCTGTGTAAAGAGCTGCAGCATTGTTCGGATGAACTTGTTTTTTGCTCTTTTATCTTATCAAAAAAGATCAAGAGCCTGACTTCTTGGTTTGGTCGGTGTATGAATGCTGAGCTTGATTGTAACACCTGGGAGAACAACTACATTGATCATGTAATTGTAGAAAAATCTGGAACATTTTTACCTCTGATAGTGCCTCAGTCTGAGTGTGTTTGTTGAAGAACTAGGAAATAGCTTGTTATGTCAGGCATAACAATTAGCACCGTTGCTCTGGTTACGTAGTTGGAATAGTTATTTTTAGGGAGCTAAAGGTGGGGTTCATCTGTTTTCTAGAACAAATCATTATCCTTTTTTGTATTTGAATGACCTCTTTTTACTTGTTTAGACCTTAATTATGCAAACAAATAACTCCAGTTTGTCATGATCATGGCAACAGCAAAGCAGTGTTGCTAAATATAGTTTAATATTTGTTTTGGTTATTTTTACTCAGCTCATAGCCTCTCAAACAAAACTTAATACTGCATGTATATACCTGTGTAGAAATGATGGGTGGAGCATCATTTTTATGCTCATGCCTACATTGTTAGAATCTGTAGTTGCATGCAAACTCATGTTTTAATTTTAATTGAAGATTTCTGGTTTAAAAGTCTACGTGGGATGAGAAATGTGAAATGAAAACAGTCATATTTTACCATGCACCATTGCATTTAAACCAGGGGGGTCAAACCTAAGGCCTGCAGGCCAGAATCCTCCCTGCACAGATTCTTATCGGGTACACTGGAAAACGTTTACAGCAGTTTTACAGCTTTTTCTGCTGATAAAGACCTCCCCCATGGCAATTTATACGACACCAAAGTAATTAAGTAATAGATCAACAATTAAATAACGTGAACGAAAGTTCATGTTTCCCCCTATCTACTGTTTGTGTTATGTGGATCATTGTGCAAATTAACAAAAACTTTCTGTTTTATAATTACAAGACAGTCTGTGCCATGAGGTACCTGAACCTTTCTGTAACTTTACACAGTAATTTCTTACTACTTAAGCTCAGAGAGTCGTGCTGACAGATTTATTTATTAGAGCAGTATTTCTGTATCATGTAGAAAAACTGTACTGTTGAAATTCTTTGTCTTATATTAGGATAGCTGAGCGATTAAATGTGTAGTTAAACTTATTTACAGTGAGGTGACTGAGGTGGCTAAAGCACAGACTTTCTGTACTTAAGTAGAAGTACAGATGTTTTTCTTAAATAATACAACTTCTTCACTCAAGCAGAAGTGAAAATGTAACAGGCTCTGAAAGGTAGTCAGAGTAAGAAAGTAAAAAGTAGCTCTCTGAAGGACAATTCTACCTACCATTTTGGTACAAAGGTAACTGAACTATGTGCTACATTTCAATATAATAATTAAATAATATTACATGAGAATGCAAATATACGAATCTAAATTCTAATACAGTTGGTATAAAGTTGATATTCTAAGTGTCATTATCTGAAATCCAAATTCATTTCTGCTACCCTTTAATCTAACTCTGACCATGAGCACCACAGCTGCTGCGCACCAGTCACACACTGTGCTATACAGCAGTCCCCAACCCCCGGGCCGTGAGTCGTTTGGTACCGGCTGCGAAAGTTGAAGCTCACGCGTGAAATTTATGGTTTTCAGGGTTTTTATTATTAACTCTGTCTTATTTTGAAAGAAATATTTACGCGTTACCATAGCGACCAGAGAGCATTAAGGGGTAGAGAGGAGGATGTTACTCTCAATTTTGTTGGCGCATTTCAAGAGGACACTGCTAATAAAGTTACACAGTTACACAGTGAATTTACATTTATTATTATATTTACAAAAAAACACAGATTTTGTCTTGGCCGTATCATTTTATTTTGTTGTATTTATCCGCGACACCTTAAAGGCCGTGAAAATATTGTCGGACATTAAACTGGTCCGTGGCGCAAAAAAGGTTGTGGACTGCTGCTTTACTATACATTTACCACATTGATGCAAACTAAATTGTTTATCCTGGACAAAACTACCAGGATTTTCTTGCAACATTTGAGCTGTTGGAAATGTTGAATTTGAAATTACCTGCCCCTTAAATTATGTCATTCCCTTCATGCATCCTGCTCTTCTGCAGCGCTAGCTAGAATCTGAAGTTCCTCAAACATAACTTACGGACACCTGCAGTCCTTCCGGCCGTATAAACCCTATGAACCTAAAGTCTGTTTTGTTAGAAGTAGAAAGTACAGATATTTACGTTAAAATTTAGGGTGTAAAAGTTGTCAAAAAAAAAATACTTAAGTAAAGTACAGATACCTAAAAATTCTTCCCACCTCTGATACTGACAGATCAAAGTATGTGGCCCAAGGTGTAAAATGAGTTTGAGATCCCTGAATTAAGGTTTAAGAACATGTGAGGTGCAGGAGTGCGTCATTCATCCAGAGTGTATTTTCCTGCTGTCTGGCTATGCTATGGTCTTCGGCTTTTGTGATGTCATTGAATTTCGGTTCCTGTTTTATTTTTTTGTCTTTCAGTGGTTTTCTTTCTTGGTTTCCTTACATCTTGTTTCATTTTGTACTACTTGTCTACCTTTTGCTTTCTCCCTAATTGTTTCCACCTGTGGAAACCTCTTTTGTTCCCTCTCTGAGTCCCCCCTCTGTCAGATCATTGGTTCATCTCCAGTGTTTGTCCTAATTTCTCTTTTTTTGTGGGGGATTTATACAATAAGCTAAATAAAAGACACCTTTTCGTTTCTTTTGTTTGGCGGATTTCCTGCATTTGTGTCCTCTCCACACCACACCCTGACAGATTAAGGCTGTGACTGTGGCAAGTATAGCATAATAACAATGTCCAGTCAATCAACAGAATGCCATTTTAGCCTGGAAGCCACTATAATTGGGACGTGAAGTAATGCAGAAGAAATTCCTTCAAGCATCTGTGCAGTGACTGCACAGAAATAAACAAAATATTTTCAAAATGCTTACATGTTGCAGTTTTTCTTTTGTTCATGTGTGTATATCTGTGTACATATGTGCGTACATATAGATATTATGTGGACACTGAGATAATAACTACCAAATAACACTGAAAGGCATAAGATTGCATAAGTTTATATTTTTTCCTACTCCTTTTTCAGTATGCAAATTGTGCCGTATTTCTATTGGCTATTTGTATTATATTATTTTTGCTGACATCTTCGAAATCAATCAATTAAAACTTGCATAATAAAACACGTAAATATGTAAGCCATTTAATCGTGACTGCTCTAAGACGCTTGTTTGAGTGGAGCACAATGCTACTGAGACAGATGCATTAATAGATCTATGCATTATTTAGTGTGTTTACTAACTGTATACCAAAGCTGTAGCAAACCCCTCAGCGAGGGGTCTCTGCCAGTTGTCTCTATAATTACGCGCTTTAAGAATAGTTACTTCTGGAAATCTCCTTCAGCGTCATCAGTTAAATTCTTCATTCGAAGCAGTAAAACCCGCCTGTCAGGCCAGATGTGTGCTGCAGATAGATGCTCAGCTCTTGGAGTGCAGACTTTTTGCTCACTTCCACTAAAAACTGAGAGTGAGAGCAACAGGTTGCCTCTTGGCTGCCATCTCGTCTGTCCACATCCCAAACACACATACACAGCCCAAGAAGAGACGCCCAAAAGCAAGTGCCTGAGACAAACATGCACGCCTCCCACACCGCATGGTTAATCAATTCTAATTTGAACGACCGTAGCCTCACCTCCTACACTCATGCCTTCTGATGGTTCCTGGAGAAAATGTCTCAGTGATCTTCAGTGAGTGGAAAAGACGAGCAGAGTGAAGCAAAAGCATGAATGTGAAAATAGAAAAAAATGTCAGGGGGAGGTGATGTGATTGGCAGATACTCATTGTTCCTGTGTGGTGGCTGGGAGTCTGGCTCAATGTTTTAAAGGCAGCTTTGCAAGTGGCAGCCAGAAGTGCTAGCTTAATTGGATTGAGATGGTCATCAAATGTGGTGTTAGTTCTTGGAGGATACAACGTCAAGCTCGGCTGCAGTCAGTGCTAGGACACATCAGCTGATGGTGCAAATTTACACAAGTGATATAAGGTGCTTTACTTTGGCTGCTTTAGCCTGGCCACAGTCTAAGTTCAGAGAACTGAAGAAGCTTTTCGGATGAGAGGTGAAACGTCTTCAAGCTACTTAAAGAAGTCCAGACGCTTTTCTTTGCAAGCTCCTTTGACTACGATGACCTGGATGACTGAGAACCTTCACAGACATATAGCCTGACCACAGTTACTGTGCAAATGCAAGCCACTTTACAACCCACCGACCAAAAGCAAGGAACCCACTAGCTTTTGGTCAATCCATCCATTTTCTTCTGTTTATCCAACTCAGGGTCACGAGGAGGCTGGAGCCTTTTGTAATTATGTTCTAGCATTTCGTTGTTATATTGATCTTGAAAGTGATATACAAATAAATATTTGACTTTACTTACTTACCTCCACACACACACACACATTCCCCATCCCCATGCTGTATGTAACTTAATCAGTGTTGTACATGTTGCCACTGATGCCTGATGTTCAGTGCTGACTTCTCGCCGCCTTATGAAATCCATGTGTGCACAAAAAAAGGTTGGGGATGTCCCAAAATGAAATCATGTTGCCACATAGATTAGATAATATTACAGTACATGGAAAAATCAATCTTCTTTTAACTACAGTGGTTCTCACTGAAGTACCATAATTTTTTTATGATGTCAGTAAACAGTTTACAACAGTTACACAACCTGGTGAGGTTATGATATCTAATGCAAATTATATAAAACATAAAACCTGATATATTTTTTTGGCTGCTTGGGGGCATTGATGTGTAAGGACAAGAAAGAGCTAATTCATTAGTTTGTGTGGAAACCTCGTGGCGCTTTTGTGGATCTATACCTGTAGATGAAGACTGGTGAATCACACTTTTTTGTTTATGTTTATTTCCTTGATGTACTGTAAGAAGTATTAGTGTTTTGAGTTTAAAGACTAACCACAGTGCGCCTAAAAGAGCTGTGAGAGATTGTACAAATGAGTAACGTTGCTCCATGTATATACATTTGCATCAGTAAAGGCGAAACTCACAAAGCTACACTGGTTTTGATTTATCTTAATCCAAGTGTGCAACAGATGAAAGCAGAAAACACTGAGAAATATCCCAGCAGTTGGTGCTGAATAATGACTTTTTTACACATCCAGCAGCTACATTGGATTTCTGACATTTACTTAGATTCATATTAATGTCCATCTGACAAATGTGAGGCCAGTTTTTACTCTTCATTTTGGTGCATTATTAATGCAGTTAAGACAAATAATATTGATGGCTCCATGGTTAATATAGTTAATGGCCCCTCTAAGAAGTGTGTGCTCCAGTGTGGGAGATTTGGGTATCTGTGTCTGTGCGTTGCATTGTGTATGGATGCATCTCGCTTACTAGCAAGCTTAGTAAGCTAGCTTATTAAGCCACTGACCAAAAGCAAGGAAACCACTAGCTTTTGGTTACATCTGGCCATTTTTTTTGTTTATCCAATTCAGGGTCACTAGCAAGCTTGGTAATAGAATAGAATAAAATTCAACTTTATTGTCATTGCACATGTCACAGGTACAGGGCAACGAAATGCAGTAGCTTACTAAAGCTAGCTAGCTGATATGTTAGCACTGCACCTGTTCAACCAGATACAACCAACCAACGTGGCAGCTAACTAACTAAAATGCTAACTCTGGGGGTTCAAAATGCTCAATCCAAAACCAATAGCTAGCATCATGATAGCTACGTCCATGGTGGGATTTATTGGAGGTGTTGGGCTCCGTTCATCTGTTAAACCATTTTCATTCCTGGTGGGGATCAGTATTTATATCTTAAAACAGTTTACAGATCACACAACACTAAAACCAGGAACTCTCTTGGGATTTCAGCAGATGATGAGTTAGATTTATTCAGCTTTTCATTAAGCTACCAAGCACTGGCGTTTCAGAGTGTGCAGCTTCTTCTGTTAGCTATAGTTCTTGCAACATTCTCCAGGTAGAAAACCGTGTTATGAAGGATGTCTCTGAAGACATTACCCGCACAGTTTGTTGGCTCTGCAAATGATAGTGCAGCTGCTGTGATGAGCTGATATAGAGTAGCAGCCACCCTGCTTAATGAAAAGATAAACCTTAACCTGTCTGCCATTCACTTAATCAGTCACAGCTGGAACTCGGGCTCCATTAGACTGAGAGAGTCATTTTCACGTATTTATTGACTCTCCAACTCCAGAAGTTTGCAGCTGATCTCAGTAAATCGAGCACTTTTGTCCTCCTCTGATGCAGATGTGGGTTAAAGGGAGGCAACTCGCTGCAGGTGATGTTATGCAAAAAGCAGAAAGAGTACATCGTCAAAGTGGACTGTTTTCTAAGTTTGATATGTAGAAATTTACTCTGCAGGGTGATATTTATATATTTGTTTCTTTGGTTTTGAACCGACAGCATTTTGTTCTGGTGAAATATTAAATGCATTCAAGTGGCACAGCTGACCAAATAGCAACGAAGGAAGTGGGATTTAATTCAATTTTATTCATGCAGCGCCAAATCACAACAACAGTTGCTTCAAGGCGCTTTATATTGTAAGGTAGAGCCTACAATAATACATACAGAGAAAAACCCAACAATCATATGACCCCCCTATGAGCAAGCACTTTGGCGACAGTGGGAAAGAAAAACTCCCTTTTAACAGGAAGAAACCTCCGGCAGAACCAGGCTCAGGGAGGGGCGGGGCCATCTGCTGCGACTGGTTGAGGTGAGAGAAGGAAGACTTTTATGACTAATATGTAATTATTTAAAGCACACAGGATACAGTGAAATGAATATTGGTACTGATGACATATTTATTTCCTCCTGGGTCTTTGACACTGCGAGTGACCTCTTTCATATTGAACACTGATGATGTAAGCTTTCATCTGGTGCAGCTTTGCATATTTTACAAACCTTTCCACTTTGCTAATGCAAAAATATCAATTCAAACATGGTATTAAATGTGTGAGAAAAACTGCAGCAATTTTCTAATCTCTCTGTTACAGGGTCACACCATTAATACAGCTTCTATTTGTGACTTGTGGCTTAAATGCAGCTAACTCTCAGTGTCTTTATATATGTCTGGCAGTACAACTTCTGGACAGGACAGGTTAAAAATAAATAAATAAATGTATATAGGTCTACATTTAAAATCTTCATCTTTTAAACAGTGGATGGTGTCTTTAAAGAGATTTTTCATCTGCACTGGCAAAAAAAAAGCAAAGTAAAGAAGTTAAATGTCAAGAACAGCTATTGCTTTTAACAGAAACCCCTCAAAGAATCTTGGAATTGTGATTGTTTTTCACTTATTTGACAGCAAATAACCAATAATCCATATTTCATGGAGATGTAAGCATACTGTAAACTGTAGCTGCTTTGAAACATTGCTCAAGTACAGCTTCAACGTCCTCTCCATTTCAGACCCGCCACTCATGTTTCTCCTAATTAGTCTATTTGTGAGAAAAGGACGTCTGCGTTCCTCTTGTGCAGTTCAATTGTTCACTTTAACCTTATTTAACAGCCTTATTGACGCTATGTTATCTCAGCAGGTAAGAAGAGCCCCGGCGCTCTAAGTCGTCCACCAGCATCGGAAAAATCAGCCTCATTAATAAAACTGTTAACCCATAACAGCTGATCCATAGCAATCAACCGATTTGCACCTGCATGATCAATGAGGCGGGTTAATACTGCGTGGTTAGAGAAGCAGAGAGGGTGGGGGGAGAGAGACAGTAGGTGGATGGTGAGGATGTCTCACTTCAAGATCGGTCAACTGTTAAATGAGCAAAACCAAAGATTCTCATTTGTGCTTCCGCCCACTTTTTAAGCAGCCACTGACATCTAACACATATGTGGGTGTGCACAAACACTCACACCTACGCATGCCTGGCCAAACGGCCCCCACTCACACTCACACACACACATGCACGTGTGCACACACACACACATGCATTATGAATGTCCTCGATTTTCCTACATGGATACTGTAGAACTTCTCAACATTTAAATAGCAGTTTGAGGCTTTACTTCAGATCAGAATGATTCAATGTCGTGTGCAATGTTCACAGATACGTTCACGATTAAACACACGCACACACACACACACACACATATAACGCAGTGTCACTGGATGTCAAACAGGCAGCTCTTGACGTGGAGTTTTATGATAAGCTAACAAACAATAAAAGTGAAGCTCTCCGTTGTATCACTGTAACGAGCACGCTTGCGCACGGCTCTCAAACATTCAGAGGGATACACAGGATGCACACTCAAGGCAAATCACGCACACGCAGACACACACTCTGAGGGCGCTGAGCAGGGAGTATAAAAGGGGCATCCTTCCCACTCAGCGCAGAAGTGCTCTCACTCTCACACACTCCTATAACGCGCTGAAGATCTTTCTCAAGGTAAGCTTTATTTGCTTTGTGGCAGGTGATTTGAGGCTTTTATGAGGATTGTTAAACTAAGAATTTCCTTCTTTTTTTATTATTCTTTTGTTTTCTTTATAATCATTTCAAAATTCAAACACAGAGTCTTTTCTAAAACAGACAAAAAGTGAGGTACAGAGGATAAAATCTGATATTTTTGTGCTAAGCTTTAATTCTTTGAAAGCTACACATGCTCCCTCCTTATTTATACAATTTGATTAATATGATTTGACACGAATTCATAAAACAAATTCCAGAGACGTTTCCCAAAATCAAAATGGACATTTTTGTCTGCAATAAAAATCAAGTCACTTCCACCTGGTGAAGCTGCATTCATGATATCTACCCTCAGTTATCTAATGTGGCCAGAGTGTGTTGCGCGCGGGTGACTGTGTTAATATGTTAATATGCTGCCCTCATTAATGTGTTGAGTCAGAGTAATTTTCAGTTGTGAAGGAGCGCTTGTCTGGCAGATGGTCCAAGCTGTTGTTTCTCACTCTGGACTGCATCTCTGATTCCTTCTCATTAAACTTCTGTTTGCTCCTCTCCCACCGCTCTCAGATGAATGCTGGGCTGTGTGTGTGTGTCGTGCTGGCAGTCCTGTGTGCGAGCTGTTTGGGGCTCCCCTTCTCCTCCCAGCCATTAGACGAGGGCCAGCGCCCCATCTCTGCTCTCTCTGAAGGTAAAAGTTGCGACACGTTTCTCGCCATCACAGTGAGTTTTTGTGCCTGACTCGTGCTTTTCTTGCCTGTTTTGAGCAGCTCTCCTTGAGGCTGACACCCACACCTTGGGAGATCTCCACCTCCGACACAGGCGCTCTGCCCCCCAGCTGAAAGCTCTTCCTCTGGCTGAGGAGGATGCAGACTCCCGGGCCAATCTCAGTGAGCTGCTCGCTAGACTCATCTCCTCCAGGAAAGGTGTGTTAGTGAATGTGAGGAATGTGGATTTAGGTGGCATCCTTTCCATGCCTGCAGCCTTAAATGATATATGTGTTTAGAGAAGTGTCTGTGTGCATGTGAGTGTGAAACGAAAAACATCTGGCAACAGTAGTATTTGGAGCGCAGTGCTTTTTCCTGCCTTCCCCCTCCCCTCAGTCATGCTAATTACGGGAATTAGTGCACAACCAGCTTTGTAAAATGAATTAGTGGCTCTGAAAAGCTCTTGTGGTTTGAAAGAGCACGTATTAGTGTGTAGAGCCTTCCGGCCACTTGCCTCATACCATCTTATTTCACTTTTGTTTTCCCCCTATCTGACTTCACATCACTTTTTTTTCTTTTTTTTGCTAAGGAAACAAACCCTCGACCCTGTCGTAGATTATAACGTCCAGCACTCACATCTCTTGGACAGCTGACCGGACAGGGGAAAACACACACACGCACAGACACACTGTCAGAATCAGACTTTTCCACTTGGCGTCCAGATACTGAAACTGACTTCTTGCGTGTCTCTTTGTAGGACAGTTTGTACAGACTGAAACATTTTGCAGAGCTACAGATGGACAGTGAAATCTTTTATTTTGGCATCAGTGGCTTTAGTGAGAAATCTGGATTTTGTTTTTACCCCGTTCTTTAGCTCATTTTTTCAGCTTAAATAAAACACAAATATGTATTTGAGTTACAGCCGTACTTTTACTTTGCTGTTGTGTAATATCGATTATAAAAGTTCCCCAGACTCAGAAAGCGTTGGGCCAGACAGTGAACACTCTAAAATGTCAGAGGGCGCCGTGAAACTCATATGTAATGCCTCGGGGAATGTGTGTTTCTGTGCGATTGTGGGTGTCTGTGCTCATGTGCATGCTGTTCACTTGCATGTTTTGGTGTGGGAGGTGTCGTTATCGAGTCTTTCTGCAGCCAATCTTCTCAGCACGCCAGGGAGTTGAAACGCAGTGTGTATGCATGTGCATGCCGCCGTGTGCGTGTGTGTGTGTGTGTTGTGTGGGAGGATGTGGGTGGAAAAAAACTCCATCTCTGTGAGCGTCCAATTGATTACCAAACGGAGAGCAGTTCTGCTCCAGTTCACTTGGAACAGAAATCAAAAGATCGGAAGCAGACGTGTTCTACAAGATCTGTGTGTGTGTGTGTGTGTGTGTGTGTGTGTGTGCGCGCGTGTGTGCGGTCATTTCTCTGCAAAGCACACACAAATTTCTGCACACATGCACTGATACAGCGATCATGACACACAGGAAGGGAGGCTAATGGCACGCTGTCAGGCTAGACTTCAGCCGTGTCTTTAGTGTGTGTGTGTGTGTGTGTGTGTGTGAGAGAGAGAGAGAGAGAGAGAGAGAGAAAGAGAAATAATGACGATGTGAGCTCAGAATCACTACCGGGCAATTACAATGCCCAAAAGACACCCAGTTTACCGCAAAGCGCTCACAAAATGAAGCGAAGATGAGAACATTTTTTCAAAGCCCAGCTCACCAGCCAAATATCCTCAGTGCGGAGAGCCAGTTTTCGAATATTGTGCGCACTTTTTCTTCTAGAAGGCACAAATAAAGAATTAAATTAAGCTGTAAGCTGGTAATGAACACAGCTAACTGCCAAAGTGCCCTTAAGTGCACAAAATGTGCCTTAAAAAGTTGGAAAAGAGATGCAAATTTAGATATTCAAAAGATAAATCCCTGAAAATGAGCTTTTGTGCAGAGTCTATAAACTGCTTGGTTTATGAGAGCACTTATTTGCTCAGCGTTTCCCACATTTTTAAATTTCCTGCATGTGCTAAAAACCTCTCTGCCCTGCTCAAGCTTCTCGCGGAATTAAAAGTCTGATTCATGTCTCTTACTTTGAAAATCAGAGCGTCTCTATGCAAAATAAGAAATCAAAAGTAAGATTTCACCGCAGAGAAGTTCTCAGCTTCTCTCATGCTCTCCTCACTCAGAGGAATACTAATTTCACTCATGCTCTTTTTCTCTCCTCCACCCACGCTTTTTTCCCTCCTCCCCTCCAAGGTTCTGTGCGCAGAAACTCCACGGCAAACAGCAAAGGCGTCGGACCGAGTGCCAACCACCGGATAGCAGACAGGGACTACTTAGGCTGGATGGATTTCGGCCGCCGCAGTGCAGAGGAGTATGAGTACTCCTCATAAGGGGAAGTCATGGCTCACACGACCACCACCATATGGGCACAAGATAAAAAGAAGAAAAAAAAAAACCCTGCGCAAGCTGTCTCACAACAAGAGTCTATTTATGATGTATTTGTTGTACATTTGTTTGTAAAACTGTAATAATGCAATATACATACAGTATGCCAAATTTTGCAGAAAAGCTCTCACTGTCCAACTTTCTTCGTTTTTTGGATTTCTCTGGTTTCTTTATCATTCAAAGTGGAAAGGAGTCGGATGGTGTCAGGGCTTGTGGAAAGTAACCAAATAAAGATTTAAACTATCGCTCTGCAGAAGTATTCTTCCAATGCACGCTGCTTAAAGTAGATGCATTCACATTCAACTGCTGTTACGTAACATGCGTGCCGAAGAACCAGATTATCTGAAACACTTAATTTCTAGTGCAATCATACTCTTTTATATAGCAAGGAGCCGAAATGACAACATAAGCATGGACAAATACTCAGTACATATTTACTTTGGTGACAGTTTGTGAGAGTAGACGGCTTGTAAATCAAAGGTGGCAGATAAAACATCCCAGTCAGGGTTAGGGTCTACTTTATTTAAGTGTTTCTACATCTAGGATTAACAGTTAAAAGGCACATTTGAACCCAGGATCTTCTTGCTGTGAGGCAACAGTGCATACTACTGCACCATTTAATTACTTAATTTGCCTAAATAAAGTAACCTATTGCCTCATTTAAATAAAGTTATATGTTGTAACTGCTATCATTTATTTTGAGTCCCGGTGATTAAAGTAATAAAACCACTGGCTGTATATAAAAAATGGAAGTTGCCCTCTGGTTTGTTGACTCACATTTCTAAAACCTTAACATTTTGGCTGCTGCAGTTTATTTTGAAGTCAGAAGTTGCTATGTTTAGATTAGCAAGTTATCATCATCAGTTAACGCTAGCTACTTTAAATATCAACATCTATAAACTCTACATGTGCAACACAGAGACTACTGCTAACTGATGTTCTTCAAAAGGCACAAACACCTCAAGAAATTATGGTGTGCTCCAATTCAGTGACCAGTCTTTGTGGAGTGAAACATTGCAGGCACTGATTTGCCACAGCTGCCTCTTAATCTATATATCCTTGCCTGTCAGTCCACAGTTTTAATAAGACATCACTCTCTGTGTATTATAAAGGAGAAAACTATCCATAGAGATCCTGATCGCTTTGAACATGTTAATGTGATACTTGAAGGTTGGAGTCTAACGCTGCAGTCTGTGGGGAAAGACTGGTTTTTCACATTAGTCTCAAGTGTTCTTTAAAGGAAGTGGGGATTTGAGCTTTTCCATTTTGAAAGAGCCAAAGGTTGATAGTTGAATAAAACTCAAACTTAATACACTATTCCAAAGTAAGCAAGCTCTGCTTGCATGTTAGTTTAGAGTTTAAGATAAATCAACTCAGAAAAATGTGATCATGAAAGGTTTTATTTATTTACTGTAGAAAGCTAAAAGTAGTTAAATGAACAACAACATTACATATCAGTTGACAGAGATGTCCAACACACTGCACGGCTAGTGCAAACACTATTTTTATTAACATTTGGACATCAACTCAAAAGCAAATCTTTAATCTCAGAGTCCGAGAAAATCTCAGAGTCGTCTTGGTCATGGTCACTAACTAAACTTTATCCCTGCTCATGGCCAGAACTTTGGAAACCACATGATACATTCACTACAATTAAAGTTTAAAGGCACAGTGTGTAAAATGTCACCACTAGATGCTTGTAGATTGTAGACTGCATTCTCCTGAATTCAGTTTTCTCACCCCTCCCATTTTAAATCCATAATTCTAGCTATGGCGGTCACTGTAAGACAAACAACTGTGGCTGTAGTGATTGTAGACTGTTAGTCTGCTGTTTACCTCAGCTGACATTATTTACTCTGGAGGAGTCTGATATGAGTCGATGAGTCAGTGAAGTTCACTTCTGTTCAACTACAGCAATAAAGAGGTGAATTTTTGAGGATATCCTGAACTTCTCTGTCAGTAAATGCTGTTGTTTTCGCTACTGTTAGCATCTGTTAGCATCTTTTAGCTGCCTTTAGTGAAACTGTCGTTATTGGACCTAATATTGTTGAACTTGGATGCTTAGAGAATAAACTCTCATACAATATAAGAATGTAATCAAACTGCCTATCAGAGGGAAAGTGTTATTTTTAGCACACTCGAGCCTGACATTAGCTTCCTTAATGTTAGCTGTTGTTGTTGTTTAGCTGGCTTCCTGTCAGTTCATGTATGAAGCGCCTTGAGGCGACTTATGTTGTGATTTGGCGCTATATAAATAAAATTGAATTGAATTGAATGTCAGGACAACATGGTGGCTTCCATTAACTGGCGCCTTCTCCTTTGCATTTTTAATGGATTCTAAGTTTATGAGAACACGTCAATGTGTTGTAATACATAATTATGTTATATCTGTCAGTACAATACTCTTTTTTTCTGTCAAATAACCTTAAAAATGACTGACTGCAACTTTAAATTGCCATTGTAAAGCGCTTTGGGAGCCTTGAAAAGCGCTATATAAATCCAATCCATTATTATTATTATTAAATGCTGCATATGTGAAATAACATTTAAGAAAATCTTTATGTAAGGTTAAAAAGCAACATTACAATTATTCTTTTCAGTTGTCAGTGTGTAATTGTATATATTTAGAAAAACGAGTTATTAAAATATTAAATGAAAGTAGGTATGCAAAATGTACATGAGCCCGAGCATAAGAAAGCAAAGTTTAAATATTAGCATAAACTGAGCTAAAAGCACTAATTTGTTGCAAGCAAGCTGTTTATTTTCATTTATAGTGCATTTTTAGTGAAGCTGAACCTTCAGGATGAAGTACCGAAAGTGAGTCCCTTGGAGCTAGTGATAGAGAAAGACAATTACTATCTGATTCTGCCTAAAGAATAAAGATACAGACCACAACTGGACTGTAGCCATGGCCTTGGTGTGACGGGTGGAGTAAATCAAAGCTGGGAGTCTGGGGTCTGTCATTCCCTCCAACACTGAATTACCATTTCTGATCTCAGTATCTGCAAACATTGGCTCATCTCTTTTACTAATATATGCTTTTATCATCTGACTTTTCTCCTCACTGTACTGCTCTCTACTTTTCTTCTTTTTCATACACATGATGAAACTGTGTGAATAAAGGCCCGCTGCAGTGAAGTTGCTTGCACTTGCAAGAATATTATAACACTAATCCACTGTAAGCAAGTACAACTAAATGGTAAGAAACTACTGCTAATTGCATAAATTATATATGCAATACAGCATATATAGCGTACACTTCACTCAGACTTGATGTCCCCTAATAAATCAAATATAATTGTTGACTGGAGCCCATGCTCACCATTTCTGGTCCTTGGGAGAATGTGTAGCTAATTTGATAACTAAGATATGTTAGCAGGTGATAGCAGTAGATGACTGGTTTGCAGCCACATGTTTTCAGGAAAAAAAAACTTTCACTAAGCGGCCAGCTGGAACTACTGCAGCTCCTTTAGTGGCCATTTGAAGCTGGCTTAAAAATGAGCCGATCCCCAGAGACTGTTAAATGTTAAAATACACAGCTTTACAAGCTTTACAGCATGTTTACACCCTCATACAAAAACAATATTGGTCTCTATTGATGGTTTCTCCCTGGTGATTTTGTAAAATAACTACTCCTCCTGATTACTGGGAGATGGCAAAATGACTGCTTTGGTTAGCATCATTCTGACATAGGCAGCTTTAGCGTCAGCTGACAGCTGTGTACTTGCTGTTACCTTCACTAACTGGATGTTTCCACCATGTTTGTAGTGTTAGTGCCTTTTAGAGCATTTTAATTGAATTAAATTAAATAACATAGTCTCCTGTGTAGTTCAGACCATTGTTTGTCATCCAGATTGGACTTCGATGTCTATCTGAAAAATATGCATTACCTGACTGGTTGTGAGTTGTTGTTAACAATAACAGAAATTGCTGAGGGCCCATAGGTCTAGAGACCAGTCAGTGACTCACTGGTAACTAGGCAGACGTTTTTATTCTGCAACAGGTTGGCAAGTGGTTGGCAGAGGTTGCTGGCAGACTCTAATGTGAAACTGGTCGCAAAGAGGTATGTGGTGCTGTACCAAAACCTCCTTGCATTTGCTTTTGTCACAAGCAGGTTGCCGCAGTCAGTAATAGCATGCGTGCAAGATGCCAACCTGACTGCAAACACTTGCCAACTACTTGCAAAGCTGCACTGAATCTGTAAAAAGTATAGCGCCAATTGAAAACAGAGAACGTTCGCCTTCAAAGTAAAAGTTGCATATTTTGGAATTTGTTGGTCACAGCGACAAGACATGACACTTTTTTTGTTTCACTTCTCATTTGCACTGCACTCTTTCAAGTTTCACTACAGTTTGGTGGACAGTGATTATTTATTAGTATTTTGTTAAAAAATCTATAACATCAATCTTATGTTAAAGGGAAAGAGAAGTGCGTTGCAAGCATTGTATAATCACGCGAACACAGAGGTCATCCTACGCAGAAGATTCAATTCAATTTTATTTATATAGCGCCAAATCACAACAAAACTGGGAAGGAAAAACTCCCTTTTAACAGGAAGAAACCTCCGGCAGAACCAGGCTCAGGGAGGGGCGGGGCCATCTGCTGCGACCGGTTGGGGTGAGAAAAGGAAGACAGGATAATAAAAAAAAACCTTGCAGGGACATGAAGAATTATGGGTAATGATGTTGTCTTTAGAATATGATGAATGTAAAGGAGAAAACGTCTAAGGCTGACATAAAGGGACAACTTGGAGCAGCACAAAGGAGATGAAAGTCTGAGAGCGTATCATTTAGGGAGCCAGCTGGAGAAAGTTCAAAAATATCTTCAAAAGAACAGCAAGATCGTTATGAGCTTTAACGTCTATGCTAAATATTGAAATGGCTTGAAGCGTCTGGGGGAAACTGGTATCAATTGAATTATTAAAGCAGGTCTGAATCTAAATCCTAATAATTGCTTTTGACTCTACTTGAGAGGCAGGAAAGGCTTTTGTGGAGTCTGGTATATTTTGGCGTGCTGTGAAAACAATGTAGGCAAAGAGAAAAGCTGATTTGATAGCTCGGCACTGACAGTTAGTCATATTGTTTACTCCAGTCTACTTGACATTTTGGCTCTTTTCTTTGAAATGATCTTGAAAACAATACCAGTGGTTACAAAGGGTTATAAAGTTGAGCCTGTAGAAAGTATTAGCAGACACAATAGCCACAGTGGTGGTGAATTATAATGAATGATGCCCATTATGCTGCTCCTGGCTGTGTGTGTTAAGTGAAAGATGTGTCTTTGTGAGTGAGAGGTGGAGAGGGCGATCGATGAACAAAGCAGGTTTGGTGAATTATTCAGAGAAGTGGGCTGGGAAACCCTGGGGGGAAAAGTTTGGTTTTGCTGTGCCTGTGTATGTGTGTGTTTTGGGCATTAAAGCCACTGGCTTGGACTGAGGTCGCACATGAAGCAAAAACCTACAGAGCCTTGAGATTCACAGCAATCCATGGGAATCGATTCAGCCTTCTGTTTAAAGAGCTGAGGCCAGAAAGGCTACAGAGCTAAAAAGGCTTAGGAAAGGTTTAAAGGCTTCAGTGGAACGAGCTGTAAATGTCTCCATTTGTATCGTGCACATCTGTATGTGTGTGTGGTTTCAGAACTGTCAGTGCAGGAATAAAAAAGGTCAAAGCCTACCATAAGCCTACCATATCCTATGTTAGGCAATTTGACCACTCCTGTATGGACAAGATTTTGTTTATGGGCAAAGCCACGCAGTGATGAAAGGAACAGGCGTGAGGCTTTAATGAAGTTCCAGCCACGTTGATGAGCAGATGGTCTGAGCTCTTCCTGAAACTGGCTGAATATGCTGCGTTTCATTCTGTTCTATCCATCTCCAAAACTTTCCTTCCTTTGACTTCAGATCTGTCATTTGAAACACATTTCAGAGGCGTCTAAAAGAAAAGGGCTTGTGGCAAAATAGGGAGTCTTTAATGCCTCTGATGTTTGGAGTTGAACTCCAAAATGCTCCGATTCCAAGCTTACATAACGCAGATTCATCTAACAGCACCACCACCTGACAGTGCAGCAAAGACGCTGATCATAAAATGGGATAGCTACGCATTTTGAACTGTTAGAAAGATGTCTTAGTGTTGCTGCATAGAATACATATGGCAGGGGCCAGTTAGCTAATAGGACTCATTAAGTAGTTCCTGTAATGCTTGTTATTTTAGCATACTTTTGTTATTAATGGTTGCAATTTTAATTTATAATTATAAAGAAAGTTGAATACAATATATATAAATGGCTCAGCTGGTAAATTTCCCAGTACGAGAGGCTCAGTTTTGTAACTAAAATAGGAAAAAGATAGCTCTTGTGTTTTATTTAGCTTGGTAGCTATTGCTACCCAGTGATCATGGTTCAAGCAGTGACAGTTAAAAAGAACGAAGGACTGTAGGAAGGAATATTAATACAATAGAAGTTCAATCAGATCCTCCAGAGCAGTACACCTTAAACAGGCCATCACAAATGAACTCAAAGTGATAAATAACCATTCATGCACACTTTCACACCTTTGGGCAATTTACAGCCACCAGTAACACTAACATGGATATCTTTGGACCAGTGTTGGGAAGGTTACTTTTAGAATGTATTCCACTACAGATTACAGAACACATGCTCCAAAATGTATTTTTACTGTATTCCGTTACGTTACTCAATGAGAGTAACGTATTCTGAATATGTTACTATATAAAATAATAATAAAGCCTGAAATAATTATAGCTTGTATTCATTTTCCTGCTAAAAGCATGTCTGTTAATGACTTTATTGCAGTTTATATTCACACATGTCTTTAATATCTTCGTAGACTCATCAGCCACCTTTTAATGCTTATAACCGACATGTTAAATCAGCCAATCACGTGGCAGCAACTACATGCAACATTTAGGCATGTAGACATGGTCAAGCTGACCTGTTGAAGTTTGACGTGACCATCAGAATGGGGAAGAAAGGTGATTTAAGGGAGTTTGAACATGACATGGTTGTTGCTGCTCAGAATCTGATCTACTGGGAGTTTCCCACACAACAATCCCTGGAGTTCACAGAGAACGGTCTGAAAAAGAGAAAATGCCCAGTGAGCCATTGCTCTCTAGTGAAAAGGCCTAGTTGATGCCGGAGGTCAGAGGATAATGGCCAGACTACTTGGAGCTAATAGGAAGGCATCTGTAACTCATATAATCACTGGTTACAAACCAAGTTATGCAGAAGAGCATCCTTGAGTTCACAACACGTCAAACCTTCATCATCTACACGAGCAGAAGACCACACTTAATGTCACAGAACAGGAAACTGAGGAAACTCATTAAAACTGGACAACAAGAGATTGGAAATATGTCATCTGGTCTTATGAGCCTCGATTTCTGCTGCAACATTCGGATGACAGGATCAGAATTTGGCAGCAACATAAAGCATGGATCCATCCAATGGTGGGGGGGATATCTTCTTGGCACACTTTAGGTCCATTAGTATCAATTAAGTATTGTTTAAACGTCACAGCCTACGCGAGTCCATGTTCATCCCTTTATGACCACAGTGTACGCATCTTCTGATAGCTGCTTTCAGCAGGATACAGCTCCATGTCTCAAAACCTCAAATCATCTCAGACTGTTTTCTTCAACATGACCGGATGTTTACTGCACTTAAATGGTTTCTATGGTCACCAAATCTCAGGCAAGTACCTAAGGAGACACATTTAGGATGTGGTGGAAGAGGTGATTCCCATCACGGATGTGCAGCAGACAAATCTGCAGCAATTGTGTGATGCTACTGAATCAAAAATTCAGAGGGATGTTTCCCATCAATAAGTAATCTTTTCACTCACTGTAGTGCACATCTTTGCAATCAGGAAAAGCTACTAATCCCATTTCTCGAGAATATCATCCTGTTTGTTTTAGGTGCTTTTCCCCCACTCATCTGCACAAATCAGGTCCAGACACTCATTCTTCCACATTCGAGTGGGAAAAAGGAAACATGCACAGGAAAAAAATCTTTTTATTTAGGTGTTTGACTTTCAAGAGGAACTACTGCGAGGGGCTTGAATGTCAGCACTTGAACCGGTTAACAACCAATCATAGCCCAGCATTTATAAAGACCACCAAGCAGTCTGCAATCCAGGGGCTAAGCGAAGACATTACAGAGAAACAATGTTGTATGGTAAATTTTAAAAAACAAACAAATACCCCAAGCCTTTAATAAACACTAAATCCTGTGAGAGTAGTCTGGGTGTCAGTTATTGAATAAAAATGATGCTTCCAGACATCCTGTCCACTGTCACCTAAAATGAGCTCGTCTGGTATATGACAGGTACCAAAGCTCATCTGTTGGGGCTGTGTCATTACATCCAACAAAAATAAGGTTATGAAATAAGATTATCAAAATGCTTCTGTAAGATGACAAATATCTGACATGAGCGACGTCACTGGCATTTGAAACCAGTTTATTTTTTCTAATTAGACTCGCCGCCTGCCACTGTGACATTTTTTGGTTATTGCTCACCTCTCATTCACCTGTGGCCAGCCTAAGTTTAATAAGCAGCCTTCGTCATATCCCCTCCACGAGATCCAGATGGTGAATGGGTAATGGATGATGACTGTAGACAGACAGATGAACGCAATACACATCCTCGCCGTCGCGTGTCGAGTTATTTGTGAGCACCATCTGCTGGAGGAGGCCAAGTAATCATTTCCTGCGTGTGTGGCTTTTCTTTACGTCGTTATTACCCCCTCTTCAATTCTGAGTCATGCTTTAAAACTCCATCACACAGAAAGGGAAAAGAAATCCTATTAATAAATGATTGTTTGATGACTTTTTATTTGGAAAAACCCTGATTACATGCTCACCCAGATACTTACAGCAATGTGTGGTTCTTGGTTAAAGCACTACAAATAATGGTTCATCTACACATGACATTATAGTGACTGTGAACAGTATATATATACAGTCTGTAAGACGATGCTATTTTTTACAAAAAAGATATCTTAAAATCAGGATTTTTAAAAATAAATAAACACAAGTGCAAACTATGGTTGCGTGAGCGCCTTTGGACCTGCATGACAAGGGAAAAATCACAAAACACAAGGCTGAGGCACTGTATTGCTTCATTCTCTTCAACCATAAAACAATAAGGGAAAAATAGCTGAAAGCTTCCAACCACGATAAAGCAATCCCTCAGTGTATTGATCTCTCCAGTTCAGTGGAAGTACCATCAGCTTTACTGTCTAACGGCCATTTAGAAAATGAAACTGAAGTACCTTTAACACTGGCGTGAAATCTATTTGATGATTTAGTGAAAGTGACTTGTCAGACTCACACTTAATCCCTTCAAAAGAAAGGAGAGAGAGACAGAGGATGACATATTTTATGAATTCGGTGTACTTTTTTTTAAAACCACTTATGAAATTTTCATCTGCTAGTATTGAAGTAGAAAGGCATGTTTCAGTGCTACAGTGACTACAAATAGCCAGCCAGTGCATGGAAGATTTAGCAGAGTGCACCTGTGTGAGTCTGGATGTGCGTGGGATTCTGTGGATGTGTTTCAGAAAAGGCAAGAGTGGGAGTACTACATCTAGCCAGCAGAGTCAGTCTCCAAAGCAGGAATCCGAGTGATATTTCAGTAGCTCGCTTTCAGTGTATTCTGTTTTAACGGGTCAGTTCACCCAATTATGTAAAATTAAGTTACATAAAACTGGCTTTGTGTGTCCAGAATTTTAGATATCTGAATATTAGAGAGTGAGCAGAGATTACAGCAGCTCTATAAAGAGTGCTTTGACTTACATGCAAAACTCAACATGCTAACAATGACAAGGAAAGACTTCCAGATGCTCAAAAGCATTTCATAGGGGGTGCTTGTGCATCCATCCATACATCCTCTGCCTCCTCCGGGTAGGACTTGTCATCAGGTGATCCTATTCAGATGCCTGAACCCCCTCAACTGCCTCCTTTTGATGTGGAGTAGTAGTCCTCCAAGTCTGGCCTGAATAACTAAGCTCCTCCCCTTATTTCTAAGTGAGACCCATTTCTGCTGCTTGCATCAATTCCACAGGGTGGGAACAGCTACCATTAAGGGTTCCTCCCTTAATGGCATGTAAATGCTATAAATTCTTTCCTGATCAATCCGTGGGCATTAGAAAATGACAAAATATTTATGTATATTATTAGCTTCCGATTAAGAAAACTTTAGGTAAATGTGTTTTTATTTCCGTGCAGACATATTGTCAGTTTTCCACTTTAGATTAATAAGAAGCATTTGTTGCTCACGGACATGGAAGAAACTAGTTACCATCTTAAGAGTTAAAGTCAAAATAAAGCTGAGGTGGGTGTGTTTGTTTTTAATTTTGCAGGAATTCTGGCAAAAATTTAAACTCAGACCTGTTGCAGCTAGAGAGAAGGTGAGCCTCTCCATCACTTTTAGTTAGTCTCATCATTAAAACCAGAACTACCGCAGGTGTTCGAAATATAAGCAGCTGCATGTATTATTCAGCACCTTCCCACTGTCTATCAGAAAACTGACTAAGTGTTCCTTCCTAGACCCGTCCTGTGAGATCCAATCAAATTCACATTTAGCACTCTTGGCTTTTAGAAGCATGACGTACCTGAACGGCATAATTAAATGACTTTTTTCCCCCTAAAACTGCATTAGCCTTTTCCCCTTAATTTTTACATAATTAAATTAAAAAGAGTTCGCTTCTCGAAGAAAAACACTAATTTTTATAAAAATGAAGATGAATGCAGGTGACGTGGGAGCACTTGTTTTCAGTTCGGCAGGAATTCTGGCAAAAATTTTAATTCAGACTTGTTAAAGCTAGAAAGAATGTAAGCTTCGTCATCACCGTTTAATTTAATTTAATAACTGAAAGTCTTTAAATGTCACTGTTCAGTACTTACACAGAAGAGCCTCCAATCTGTCCGGTCATTTTAGCAATATCTCAAAATCTGGGCACGCAAAAGCAAAAGTACAGCACAGACAGTATAGAAGATGTTGCTGTGTAGTTTGGATGAACTAACCCTTTAAGTTATTTTTCTCTTCGTTCAAGCGTGAATCACCACTGTAAAGCACTACAGAGGTGTAGTGTTTGTGTAAAACTGTAGCTGTGATTAGAAATAGGTCAGTAGTGCCATGTTGCTGTTGTACAGTGGAAATATTTTTATGGGCTCCAGGTGACTGATCAACAGCCAGTCCTTGGCCCTGCTGGGCTCCTACTCATCTACCCTGTTGGCCAGCAGCTATCCAGACTACTCTTGGGGCCCTGGGGCTTTCATGACCATGCTGGCTCCTACCATGCCTGGATAACTCCGGTTCCTCCTCATTCCATCAGGTCCAAAAGGGGAGCCAGATCTACGCAGTCCACCCAGAGGCCCTAGCATGGGACCAGGGCTCATCGCTCTGCTTCCGGGGGCTCCAGCCACACCCAGACGCTTCACCTTGTCTACCAGGTTCAGATTGTGGACGGCCACGCTAACGTCTGTTTGGCTTTCACAGTCCCTGCCTCGCTGCCTGCCTCTCATCCCCCCTGTCACCTCCTTCAGGATGGAACGGGCTGGTTTGGAAGCCAGGAAGTTCTCATAAGAAGGACTCTTGAAGTCAAACCCAGCGGAGCTTGGCACAGCTGAAGCTCCCTGTCTTGTGGGAGAGTTTGGAGGGGTCGAGGGTCGCATAGGATCGGGATTAGGTGTTCGGTTGGGGGCAATGGAGGTGCTTAATAGGACTCCTCCGCTGCCCTGACCCTGCTCCAGGCCCTGGCTCTGGTGATACACAGCTGCTGAGATTCCTCTCTCCTGGAGAAGACGTACCAACCCCAGGGAGGTGCTGGTGGTGCGTGTAGCATCTCTGCACAGACATGAGACAAAATACACACATAATGTCCTTTCTTAGAGGAACAGTTCACACCAAACTCAAATGCATATAGTTTTACTGCTGATTATTTATCCAAATAAACAGCCAGCTATAACCAAGGAACTACACCTGTCAACCAAAGGAAGCATTCAGCCCGACAGAGAGGGAAGGCATTAATGCTTACAATACCACAAGTCTGTGATCTCATGCAGTTGAATGCAAACTTACTTTTTCTATGCACTCAATTAAATATGACATTATATAAAATATGAAATTAGCTAAAACAATCTTTTGATTTTACTTTGTCTTTTAAATAAAAAGGAAAATGTCAGAATATGCAGTTTCTTGCCTGAGGTTAGTTGAGGATTCAGAGGGCCTGAGACTGAGCCTGCGGGACGTGCAGGGAGTAGCAGCAGGAGTACCCAGCAGAGTGCTGGTCATCACACAGGAGGACGATGCAGGCACTGGGTTTAAACTGGAGGGAATGAGAAGATTTCATCTAGGTTAACAAAAAAATATAAATATATAAATCACACTTTCAGATGGTCTCATCATTAAAACCAGAACTACAGCGGGTGTTCAAAATATAAGCAGCTGCATGTATAATTCAGCACCTTCCCACTGTCTATCAGAAAACTGACTAAGTGTCCTGCCTAGACCCGTCCTGTGAGATCCAATCAAATTCAGAATGAGTGCACATTTAGCACTCTTTCGGCTTCTAGAAACATGATGCATCTGAACGGCGTATTTAAATGACTTTTTTTAAGAACTGCATTCGTTTTTTCCCACTTAATTTTTCTTGTCACTACAGTGTGTGAAGTGGCATTAAGTGCCGTTTTAACTTTCTAAAAGGGTGAGCTTCTCGAAGAAAAACATTTACTAATTTTTATAAAAATCAGAAAAAAGCAGAAAAGCTCAACTCTGCAGGAGTCAGTTATAGATAAATTTAGTCAGGGTCACTCTAAAAAGAAAAAAGATATTTCCATGTGCAACGATGTCCATGGCTCTGGGAAGCATTCAACAAGCCCCCGGCTCTGAGTAGAGTAGCATTAAAAGGTTATGCTGGGGAGGAGGTGGGTTACAAAGCAGCATGCAGATGTGCACCAGGTATAGGCAGGCTAAAGGAGCTTAAAGAGTGTGCCCATAGTGAGAACTGTTATCCTCATCACCTGCCTGAACTAACACTATGTGTGACTTTCGGTGGCTCGAATAATAACAAAGAGTCGACTCTGATCACAGACACTTAATGATGCCACTCACCTTGGCGTAACCCGCGTCTGCTCATCAGTTGGATGGAGGATCCGACAGGTTGTAAAGGTGTAAGTGGAGCTGGTGTGAGCCATGCATTTACCTGGGTAGTATGCAGCTGGAAGTCAAACACACACAGCCCGTCACTGTCAGTCACCACATTTTAGCCTTTTACACATGTTCAACAATGTGGAAGTATTTATGCACTATACTGCCAGAAGTGTTTGCTCACCTTCACACGCATATGAACTTGAGTGAAATCCATTCTTAATTATACTTTTGGCAGTATAATGTATTTAGAGTCAATGAAAATTTGCTATATGTCCTCACCCAGAGCATCGGTGTTGCTGAGGTGTGGTGATGGTGAGGGCGGAGAAGGTGGGGCCAGGGTGACTGAAGGCTGTACGAGGTTGGCGTCACTTGTACTGGAGGTGGGGGCCACTGCCGGTGAGGCAGAAGCTGAAGAGGTGGGAAGATTTTGGAAGTATTGCTCTCCTGGTTCATCCTCCTCAAAGCCGCCCCATGGGTACGCCTTAACACAAACAAAGAGCCATGCAGGGAAGGGAGAGGAGTGCTTTACAGGTGATAAGGTTTGATTCTCGTTACCAGAGGATGGGCCTACGTTTAAACCAATACAGCGGTACATGTAATCAACGGAGATGGTTTAGCGTGAACACAACAGATACACGCAGAGAAACCTCACACACAGACCTGCTCCAGCTCTAGTTCTAGAGGTCTGTAGCCCTTTGGCACAACTCCTGGCCTGGCGTCCAAGATCACACCCAGGTGAGGCTGGGCTAACTGCTGCCAGTGGTGCAGAGTGGCAGATCCTGGTGGAGAGAAGTGGATTTAACTTAATGTACTTAACTCCACCTGCACCATCTCCAAACACACAGACAAAAAAACATTTAGGGGAATATGAAACGTTTTCAACTGGCTGCTTTACCTTCAGCAGATGTTTTATACCTTAAATCTCCTGAAAATACTTGTTAGCATTTTAAAAGGCATTCCTACGTTAACAGGTTTTAAGAATTATATGTAACTGAGAAGTAACTAGCAGTAACAGCAACAAAACCGATATTGTGCACACACATATCTCAGAGTGTCAGCCAGTAATTCATGCAATTAAGAACAAAAAGTATTTTAGATCCTTTTCTCTAAAGAGCTCATCCATTCAATAAAAAAGTGAAGATGAAGCTAATACTATAAGTGAAGAGGATGGCAGAGAAAGGTGAATATCAAAAAGCTATGATTATCAGAGGAATGATATGAAAAGGAAATGAAATGGAGGAGCAAAGCAGAATGAAAATCTTTTTATTAAGACAGCCACATGGATTAATGGCAGAAAATAAACAGACAGCAAAGAGGTGACAGAGTGAGCAGTGAAAAAATGAAAAAGCTTAAAAAATTCTAAGTTACGAATGAATATGGACAGAACAACGTGTATAAATATATAAGAATACATATAAACAAATCCACAATATCAGGGCTTCTGCACGGGGGATAGATTCAGTTTAAATAAAGTATAAAATATTACCAGCAGAGGGCAGCACAGGCCAAAGGAACATGTTTTGAGTGGTTCTATTCTACTTAGCATTATTTTCTATTGCATACAGAGTATACCATTACATATCATAATAAACATAGCCAAAGTTTCATATAAAGACCTCAGAGTATGTGCAAATAATCCCTGAAGCTCGCGATTCAGACTTCTCTTAATGGCCAGCAAGAGCAGGTTTCCTTAATTTTGTCAACTTTGACAGCAGTGTTGCCAACTCCTCAGTAAGGAAAATCGCTATTGGTTGTCCTAAAAATCGCTAGAAGTCGCTAAATGACGTCATCACTTAATTAGCATAATTGGTGATGCTTATGTATTTGCAAACTATGTTGTAGGAGAGAGAAATAACATTGTGGAAGAGACATAAAGTCAGTAAAAAACAGCCTAAATGCATTTAGGATATATTTAGAACTACAAATTAAATTTCTTTTAGCAATTATTGTTTTTTTATTATGTCACAATTCCAACTCTCCTCCTTTATCCAGGCTTGGTACCGGCAAAAGTAACCCGAAATAGGCAGTCTGGCGGAGTTACTTTTTGTGTTTGTTTGTGTGTGTTTTTAAAGTAGTTTTAAACCTTGTGATCCACAAAAAGTAAGAGTAAAAGAAGAACCGACTGTTATAGTTAGGGCGGGAGCAGCGGCTTCATGCGCGATTCATTTGCAGTTTGGACGCGTAGGGGTGAACACAGTAGCGGTTTTTGATACGGGCGACACAGGCGGTTTGCCGGGGCGGCATCGTAGTGGGGCGGCATCACGGGCATCGGAAAAAAATAAAAATTTACTCGTACTCATGCTGCTCCGACATCATGCCAGCGCATATTGGGAATGGCATAGGCACCGATCGGTTTTCTATCGCCCGTTTGCTGGGAGTAAGGGCGCCCTCTGTTTGCGAGGTGCGCGGGTTGTTGCGGCACAGGGAGGAGAGGGCGGGGCGGCGGGGGATTCTCTGGCTGGCTGGAGCAGCATCTAATAACCAACTCGCAAAATAAAACAAAATAAAAACAAAACAACAAACACGAAAACACCAGACATTATGATACAGACTTAATAATATGCACCGATGTTTTTTCGAAATTCTATAAAGTGAGCGCGAGAGCCCTCGGTGCGCCTGCTTGCTGCTGAAGTCAAAGTAAACTTTATTGTCATCTCCGCTACATACAGTCCAGTATATAGAGAGACGAGCCGACGAGGCTCCAGTTACAGCAGTGCAAGTAAACAAACAATAAATATAAGAAGAGTAAGAAAATAAATATACACTCTAGGACCAGGGGTAAAGGGATCAATAACAATTTAAAATTTATAATTTACAGTTTGATGATTTAAAGTCTCACACACAACCCGTCGATAGGGGAGGGGGACCGGCTGCTTCCAAATAGAGCACATTTCATTCATAATGTTGTAAATCCAAGCCCCTTATCTATTCATGATTTGAATCCTGGGTTGTGTGAAATCCCAGAAATAAACCTTAGACAAAGTGAATCTGTGAACTAAGGTGTAGGTCTGTTAGGTTATGTTGTGGTGATCCTCGGGTTGGGGGATGGGTGTTCATACTGGAGTGCAAAATTAAAAACAATGGAAGATGGACAAGAAAGTTCAAAGCCATCAGGTCCTCAGTTTAGAAAAAATAGAAAAGAAGATGAGGAGAAACGAGCAAATGATACAGGTAAGCAGATGTGTCATTGGATAATGGCAGGTCATCCTGAAACAATCAGAATACTTTATTAATCCCTAAGGAAATTATGTGTGTTACAGTTGGTCCAAGAAGAAATAGTAGCAGTAACAGACTAAACTCCAAACAATACATTATGTTACAGATTTTAATATTAATTAGTCATTGTCAATTGTTGATTCTTCCTGTTCTCATTGTATGACGAATTATGATGGCTGTTTGGTAGCCGTTTGCATACAATGCATACTCTCTCTCTCTTCATATATGTGTGTGTGTGTGTGTGTGTTTCTCTGGCCAGAGGGAGTATTCGCCCAGGGCGCCAAACAGGCTAGGGCCGCAACTGGGTGAACATGTCCTGTTTTGACAGCAGCTGGGGGCGACTTCTGCGTGAGGACGATCCGCCGCCTATGAGCGCTTTGGCACGGGTTGCTTTTTAGAAAAAAAGTCGCTAAGGGGATCTGAAAACTTACTAAATATAGCGACAAACTCGCTAAGTTGGCAACACTGTTTGTCAGTAGAGTTAAACCTTCTGTTTGCGAGGGACAACCAATCAGAAAACACGCGCCTTAAAAAGAACAGGCAGGAAGCCACAACAGTCCGATTCTGACAACGGTACCAAGGTTCAGTAAAGATAAATAAGGTTAGTTTGAACTGTGAATCATATAAAACTAATCTAGCACAGAGTCCAGTAATAAATATTTGGCACTGATCTGGAAATGAGCATAATCTTCTTTAAGGTTAAATCTAAGACACCAGCTCCTTAATTGTACATGCTGACTGAATACTACTGTGACTCTATCACACTGTATAGACCTAAGGTCTGCCTGTTTCCCCTTTTAGCCCCCGATCAGTTCATGAGCAGCAGCCAGTGATTTGGATAGACTCCGTCTTACTTCCTCCGTGTAGTGCATGAGTGCTCAAAGCCACCCTCTGGGCTGGGTTTCTTTGTAATAGCTGTGTGGAGATGCAAAGCTGCCAGACTTGTGATGATGCATCAGAGACCAGAAAGAGTTGAAGAGCATCAGAGACAGGGGCCTCTCTGTCCACTCTTGCGCACTCCTCATCTTCTTGCTGCCGGCTCGGTCTCTAGCCCACCTCCTTCCCCTCTCCCTCTCTATTCCAGCTCCAGTCTTCCTCGTCCATCCCCACACTCTCTCCCTTTCCCCTTGACTGCCATCTTGCCTCCTCTCCCCCTCTGTTCCCCAGCCCTGCCTGCTCCCTTTTTTTGCCCCGGCCCCTCGGTGCCTCTCTCCTTCCAGGTTCCTCCCTGCCTTGCCGTTCGTTCCGTGCTCCCTTTCTACCTCACCTTCGAGTGGTTTGACGATCTGAAGCTTGTCGGGGAGGTAGGGCCCTCGCGAGGCCCAGAGGTGGAGGTTTCCGAGGGACATGATGCTTTCGGATGGGGTTAAGAGACTCTCCTGGCTGAGGGCATCGTGGAGTCCAGGGTGCCCTCCCCGCCGTCGCTCTCGCTCCTCTTCAAAGAAGCGCCTTTCACTTAAATTGTTTTGTCGGCGCAAAGACAGGCGACGCAGAGCAAGCCGCAAGTCCTCTGCCCCACTTGCCTTCTTCTCCTGGCCCTCTGTGCTGTTGACAGAGCAGAGTTAAAACAAAAATCAATCAAATGTTTTAAAATAAAATCATTCTTGAGAAAACTGAGTTTGATTCATACAGATGACAGCAGCTTATCTCGGTCTTACCTGTCCTGATTGGATGCCGTCTCCATTAGGATGCTCTGCGTTCGGTTATCAAGGACTACACTTTCTCCACTAAGGTCACCTCCAAATATGCTGGAGTGGGGTGTGGAGAGACCACTCGATTGGGGTGACGTTCGAGCTGACAGGGACTGGTTAGAACCCGGGATGTTGGAGTTGGTTGGAGTCAGAGAACGCTGACGAACTGTCTGGTTAACATTTTTGACCGTCTCAAATACACGTTTCCGATGGACCCTGCACAAAGTCAAACATAGTATTATACTGATGCTCTTCAACAGTGGTTCACAAACCTTTTTACCTAAGTTACTCCCAAAGATGGACTCAAGAACGCTTCACCAAGGTTACATTTATTTGAACTCTTAACATTAAACAAATCCCAACTTTAAGTCGAGTGTTTAAAGCGACTAACAATCAGAGTGAAGAACACCATCCACCATAGCCATGTGAAAAAGAAAGTTTTCTTGTGACACTATGGAGTTCTGTGAAAAACTAATACTCCATGTAGCTTATAGAACCATCAGTAATAACCTGAAGCGATTGTTTTCTCTAGGACTTAAGCCATCTCTCACATTGTTGTGGAGGAATTTTGGTCCACTCTTCTTTACAATGTTGCTTCAGTTTATTGAGGTTTCCAGGCATTCATTTGTGCACAGGTCTCTTAAGGTCTTGCAACATAACTCAGTAGAGTTGAGGTCTGGACATTGACTGGATCATTACAAAACCTTGATTCTTTTCTTTTTCATGCTTTTGCACAGTTGTTGCTGTGCTTGGGATCATTGTCACTAATGCTAAGATTTAGCTGTCAGACAGATGGCTGTGAATTATGACCAGAAGTCTCCAGAAAGCAGTGGAGTCCAAGAAGTAGCTTTCGATTTTTGTGCAGTTTCTTAAGCATTGCATGGTTTGAACTTTGGGTGATTTTTTTTGGACGCCCACAACTAGGAAGACTGTAGTACTATGTTAACACATACCCGAATGCTACAGACCAGGAAACTGCCAAAAGAGAGATACCCACACTTGCTGATGATCAGTTAATCAAGTGCATTTGATTATAAGCACCTGGCTGCAACTTACCCTTTTAACATGGTGTGCTTAGTTTTTCACAGAACTTCATGACAGCTAATAGACAGTAGTGTCCATTATTAGCGATTTAATAAGCAATTTCTGTATGATTACCATTCATCAGTTACACTTCATTTCATTACACTTTACATTTTAACCAGTCTTTTCCTAGTTTAAGCTACTACTTTATTATAAGTGTATTCATTAGGTTTTGTTACTATTTTTTTTAACAATTTAACTATTATAGCTATCAATTTTAGCTAGAATGATATTTAGCAGTTTAGCTAATCCTCTCCTCTTGTATCAGATCTGGTATTTAGCACAAATTAACAGTGTCTGTGTATTTTAGCTATACAGCTTGCTAAATAAAAGTCTGCTAGCATTAGCTGATAATTTAATACGCCACCTGTTCATCCAGACATGGTAACTTCAGGCTTCTAAAAAAGAACATGACAGTGGCTACAATGCTAATGCTAAAGCTAAACATTTCCAAAAGTCCAAACTCAGTAGGTGAGGTCACAGTGGTTACATTCCTCTCCTATACACTGTATTCATAACTTAGACTAGATACTATGCTTATGTACAGTGGCGGTGCTAGCCTGTTTGGCGCCCCGGGCGAACACTCCCTCTGGATTTCGCACAACCCAGGATTCAAATCATGAATAGATAAGGGGCTTGGATTTACAATATTATGAATGAAATGTGCTCTATTTTGCAAGTTGGTTATTAGATGCTGCTCCAGCCAGCCAGAGAATCCCCCGCCGCCCCGCCCTCTCCTTCCTGTGCCGCAAGCAGCAGGCGCACCTCGCAAACGGAGGGCGCCCTTACTCCCAGCAAATGGGCGATAGAAAACCGATCGGTGCCTATGCCATTCCCAATATGCGCTGGCTGATGTCGGGGCAGCGTGAGTACGCCCCCCACCATGATGCCGCCCGGGACAACTGCCCGTGTCGCCTGTATCAAAAACCGCTACTGCTTATGTATACTTTTAGAAAAAGTTTTGAAAAGACTTTTAGTGAGCTATGCTGGCTAGTTTATCAGTTTTTTTGACAATTACTTATGCATTTACTTTTCACCGTAGTATATTTATTTTGGCTATTTCTACTGTCTGTCCATTACTTATTGCCAACTCTTTTGATCAAACAATTCCAAAACCTGTTCCCATGTTTGGAAATTGGCATCTAGTATGCATGCATGAATACCTACTTCTGTTCTTCACACTCTGGGTCATCAAGACTCAGCTCCTTCCTCATCGTTCCCTCAATCTCAGCTGCCAGAGAGTCCTGCAACATATAAACTTTTAAGAGGGGAAGACAATGCCTACAAGCAAAGAGAGGCACACACACTTTTACAGTAACTCACCATCGGGTACAGTCCCAGCGGGTGATAGCGGCGTGGGGTTCCTGCAGGGTAGTTTCTGTTTCTCAGGTTCTTCAGCTCCTCCTGAGCTTCATGCAACATCTCAATGCACTCTGAGTACTTCTCTTCTAACTCCTGGAGCTGTTGTATTGTAAACACAGCAATTAAACTCACATTCACAGTATTTAGGGAACAAACTGTGATTGGGGACAAGCTTGGAAAGCAAAGAGAAGTTACCTCTGCTGTGAGCTGCCTTTGGGCATCTTTAGCTGCCAGCAGGTGTTGAGAGAGCTCCTCATTTTCCACTGCATACTAGACACACAAATGCAGCTTTGACTGAGCAAACAGCTAAACAGGACAAGACCAGTAAAAATATAACCAGTCAAAGTATATACCTGTGTGCTTATATACTCACAGATTTGGCTTTCTTTTGCAGATCTACTATCTGAGAGAGGAGGTGTGTGATCTCTTCTTGCTGTCGTGATGCGTCTTCAGTCTTACGGGCCAGTTCCTCCGCTATGGCAGAAATCTGAAGACTGGACAACCCTTAAAGTTTGACAGGGAGTTCAAAAAGAGCACAGAGAAAAATCGACCGGTAAATTGAGTGTTTCGCTTTTACACTCAGCTCCCTCTTCACCACAACAGACCGGTACAGCGTCCGCATCACTGCGGCCGCCGCACCAATCCGTCTGTCGATCTCCCGCTCCCTTCACTCGTGAACAAGACCCCGAGATACTTAAACTCCTCCACTTGGGGCAGGAACTTGTCCCTGACCTGGAGTGGGCACTCCACCCTTCCACAAAAAAAAACATTTTTTCACTATATATTTTTCAGCCTGTTGTCTGCTCTTCAAAAATGTTGATTAAATCCAATTAAAAATTAGATAAAGTTGTAACAGAATATGATTCTAAATGAGTTGCGTCATTGCCATAGACAATATAAAAGGTTGATGTAGCTACCATGACATCACTCAATGATTTCTGAAGTACTGCTTTGACGATGCATTTTCGCTGTTACTTTATTGCAAAGCCGCAGATGTGATGAAGAAGAAAGAGTCTCACTATGAAACAACAAACTCGAACTACTACCAACTACTTGACAAGATGTGACAAAATGTGAAAATGATCAGCTATTGAACTTGGAGTTTGTTACCAAAGATAACCCTTCACAGACTTAACTTTTTATCCAGCATGATCCAAACCAAGTCAAACTCAGCAGGAAAGTGTTTAAAGAGGTCAAGTCATAAAGCCATTTTCTCGTAGACTTTTGGGACAGTTACATATAGGACTGGGAGTCTACCACAGCTTTTGCCATCCAGTAGAATCCAGATTTAAGGCACTTCCACTCTGGCTTCAATATTCTGCCCTGGAAGCTGCAGCCATATTATATACTGTAGAGTGATTGCATTGTGTTTTTATTCAAATATTACACAGCATGCAAACTCTCGGAGGGAGTTGTGTAAAGAAAAACAGGCAATTTCACACACAGAAGCTCCAAAAAAGAAATTGGTGGCAAGACAAAACTCACTGAGCTCTTTGACACAGTCGTTCACAAGCTGCTGCTCCTTTTCTTCATAAGTTTCGGTCTCTGACTTTAGATGGTTAGCCTGCGAGTAGACGTCCATAATTACACAAAATATCTGAGCCGTTTCGGTAACTCACCTCCCGTGTTTTCCTCAATACTGCGTGTGATACCTCTGAGCGGAGTGACAGGTTCTCCTCTTCCAGCTCTTTGAGTTTCTTTTGGAGCGTGTCGCTCACAAAGCCTCCTGAAGCAGTTTCCACTTTGCTTTTTTTACCCCTTCAGGAGACAAACACAAATTTTATCATGGAATTTACAGCCAGTACAAGTGAGGTTATATTTTTACACCTGTGAAATGGTAACAGTATTCACACATTTTAGGAGTGACATTAAGAAAGGAAACTAACGTTGGGGAGCTGCTGGATTCATCCTCGATCTCTTCAGCTGCATTGGTGTAAAACTGCAGCAGCTCATCCTTGAGGTTCAGCTCATGGTGCAGCTGGGCAACCTGCAGGAGGACAGGTACTGTTCAACACCTGTAGCACCAAAACATTTTTTCCTGGTCTAAATTTCTGTGAGGCATACCTCCTCTGTGATTTGTCCCACTTGTTCCTCCAAATACTCCTTCTGCTCTGTGAGAGTCCGGTTCTTCTTAAGGAGCGACTGGCCAATCTTTGCAGCAAGCTCCAGATCTCTCTCTTTCTATTGGTTGCAATGTAGGAGAAGCAAACAGAGGAGAGGAACATCTCATTATCATTTGGTCTGATTAAAAAAAGAAAAGCTTCAATTTACCCTCATAGAACTGGCAAAATTAAAATACCTCACCTCTTCCAACAAACGTGTGACAGCATCAATGTCATTGTAGGTTTTCGTCATCTGGCCCACTCTGTCTGCACATAGCACTGTGGAAAAAACAAAAAAAGAAAACCCAACCGAACATCAAAACACCGAATGACCTTCTGGTCATCCCATCACTTGAGTTGTGATCTGCAAACATGTGTGACTGCATGCAAAAACGGCCCCATTATGTAACACAAAGAGTATTTATACACTCAGAGGAAGTGGATGTACCACGTATAGCGTGCAACACTTCCATCACCACTGTTTGGAAATGCACGAGCAGGCGTTAAAGGGGAAAGGGTCGTGTTCCATGGCGCACAACGTGTGGCTCTGCTGCCGCGGGGTTGGCAGCAATTATTGACTTCAGAGCTCGAATCGATAACGTGCTGCACAAAGTTATCGAATCCATTATGGTAAGCCTCTGTAATCCTGTTGGTACTCTAAACAACACAAAAACTTCCCATTTCTGAAAGCAAATTTAGGTGATGGCACTGAAATAGTGATCAGCGCTGGTTTACAGGGGTACAACAGATAGCCGTGGAAATTAGACAGGAGACATGCGTCATCTTAGTGAGGCGAACTAACTAAGAAACAAACACCGGAGCAAAACTATCAGCAAGAAATAATACAGCTTTTCTGCATTACTGGAGCTCTGAAATGATGAGACTGCAGCCTGTAATCCACCGCAGTCAGGAAGCAAAGAGGAACAACGATATTCAACAAAAATCAGAGTGCTGAAAAGAAACTAATATCCCAATCATTTGATCGCATCTTAACATTGAGCAGTCCTCCGGCCCACACTCATCCCTTTCTAATCTTTGCTCTTGCTGTCCGTATCCTCCACTTGCCTTGATAACAATCGACCGCTGGTCCAAAACACTGATCCATTTGCTTTCTGTCTCTCTCATGCCACTGCTCAGCTACTGTATCACAGGCTCACAGACTATATTACCCTCCACCCACACGGACGTCCCTGTGTTGGTGGAGCGAGAACATGGTAGGCGGAGAGATGAGAGAGAGCGTGTGTGCATCCGTTTTGGTTCCACAGCTGCGGAGGTGAAGTGGAAGTTGTGTTATGATTGGACAGGCGAGGATGCATTATCCAGGACAGAGTCAATAGAAGTGACTCCCACTTCTCTCATTTTCACCTTTCTTTCATTACCTCACTTCCTCTGTCTTCTGACTCATTCTTTAGCACCGCTGCTAACACAATAGACTGGCAACCTGTAATCAAACTTCCTCAGCAATTAAACAACTTAGCTGTATGCTAAGATGTCAAAGCTGAAATCATCTGAGCAAAGATCAGGGATGAGTCTATCTGAACTGTAAAAACTCAATCTTAGAAATTATAACTCTACCAATCAATCTCAGATACGCACAAAATAAATGAAGAAAAAAATTCAACAATGTTTCAGACAACATCCTTCACGTGACACGATCTAACGTCTCAGTAAGCCAGTCAGATTCTTCCTCTTTTCATTAGATGACCTAAATTCTTCTTCACATCTTTCCATCGTGCAAGTTTTCCATGTGGGTCAAGGAAAAAGTCATTTGCAAAAGCCATAGGAGAGATTTTACCAACTATACAACCCCAATTCCCAAAGTATTAAGTAAGTGAAAATATGAATAAAAAGATAATGCAGCGATTTCCAAATCTCATAAACCCATATTTTATCCACAAGAGAACACAGATAGCAGAAAAAATGAAATGTTTAAACTTAACTTAAATTTATCATTGATTTGCAGATCAGTGCATTCTGCCTTTATTCACATTTTACACGCCGTATTTTCGTTTTGTCCACTTTTTCAAACTGGGTTATTAGAGACAACCATGTGGACAGAAGCTGAAATACCAGCTTTATCCATACAGGACAAAGACAGACGAGACTAGATTAGAATAGAAAACAAACAACCCAAATCTAACATTAACATCTTATTGAAGATCACTCTACTCAAATGTATCTGATCTTCAAAATGTCAATCACATCGTGTTGTGTCACGCCCACCAGCTGCACGTCCTCCTTCATCTGCATCTTGATGATCAGCATGTTTGATTTTGCACAGATTTTATGGCGGACGCTTGGTGGCTCGGGTTATACTTTATAAACAGATGCCATCAAAGATTCAAAGAACAATGTAATGCGACGACAGCAAGAGTTAATATTGTTTAATATTGCACATTAATCTTTAATGTGAGAAAGCCTCTGCAGAAAGCGCTGTCCTTACTCCATAAACCTCTTCTGCCTACTCATAAAGCAGCGAATTAAGCAGAGTGCTGATATGATATACGGGGAGCGCAGCAATTATCCAGAATAAACAAAGATGCATTCATGTTTCAGGGCCAAACAGAAATAAAGGGCTTGGTATCCAAATGTTTTTATGGCTTAACTTTGAGCATTAAGTCAAACAGATTCATAAAAGACATCAAAGAGCTATTCGAAACCTGTCTTGTTCATCTATGTAGGAGGGGTTCTCAGAGGATTTTAAGGGAAAGACCCATAAAGGCAAGTAGAACACCCGAGTACCTCTTTATAACATCTACCCCATTTGAGTGCATGTCGACTACAATTTGTACTTTTTGCTGTCATTAAAATTATTTGTATTCTAAAGCTTTTCAACTGAAACACTTCTGCAATTTTAATATTGATAAACCATGTTTCAGTTTTAATCCTGCAGTTATAACCTGAAACCTTTAAGTAGAGAGTTCTATTATCATTGCCTTCGGCAGCTTTTCCTTCTTGCTTTCAGTCTGTCTCGGTGTGAAACATTTAAAGTACTGATCGCGCAGACTTACAGAAGTATTTTAGTGTCTCTTCGATCTGCTCGGTGGTCAGGTCGAGCCTGGCCTCAGGAGCGACGAGGGGCGTGTGGAGCCAGTCGTCATGGTCGTAGCCGTAGACGGTGTCAGCCCGCAAGCGGTACACCGGCAGCTGCTCCTCCAGAAGACTGATGATCTCAAACTCCGGCAGGTCAGTGCTGTTACAGACATCTGAACATTAGAGGGAGAGAGAGAGAGAGAGGGGATGAGGGTGGATGAGACGGGTGGGTTTTTTCTCATTCCCTGCGTGACCACAGCGAGTCAGGTTTGTGATGGCCGACATTAAATCTGATCAAACATTTGAAAGGCAAGTTTACGTTTAATCAGAGACAAAAAATATTCTGCTAAAATAAAATTAGATAACTCTTCACAAGACTCTTTTTTTTTTGGTAAGAGGACCTGTTTTAAACACAGCCAATGTTTCAAATAAAGACATCAGACAGCACACGGCTCTGGCCCCTGGACACCTGTGGGTTCAAAGCTAATGTTTACGCGGAGCAGCCAATCAGGTGAAAGCCGGCTTAAAGGAAGCTGAGGGGCTACACCAGTAGCACAGGATTGTCTTGATCTGTCAATCATGCAAAGCTACTCTAGTAGAGTCCATGAATGAAACTATGGAGCTGGAATTTAACATAACACGTCCTATTTAATGTGAAATATTTTGAAAAACAAGCAATACTGTACTTTAAAAACAAAAAGAAACACTTGTGCATTTTAACTTAATTATGACTGCAAGCTTAGAATGGTAAAAGACTAGTTTCACCAACTGGTATCACTTTACTTTGATTGCATGGCTACATCCATGTGCAAATTGTGGAAAAGTAACTTTTATTTTGAAAAATTACGTTTGGAATTGCACATATAAAATTGCGTTTTTTAAGAAGAAGAAGAAGAAGAAGAAGAAGAAGAAGAAAAAGCAATACTTTATTAATAAAACTATTTAAAAAAAGATTTATTAGAATAGTAATTTCAACACTGTCACCAGACGGTGAGCTGCATACTCAAAATTTTGTTGCTATATTTGGATTTTTGGATGATCTGAGTTCTTCTGCACCTGTGATGGTTTCGGCGTCCCTGCAGTCGGGAGGCTCCGGACGTGTCTCGGGCTGGTTGTACTCGCCCTCGCTCACATACTGCTCCTCGTGGTTGTGCCGCCGGTCGGGCTCAGGCTCTGACTCTGGGTCCTGGGACAAGGAGGGGGCTGGGGAGGCCAGCTTGGCTCACCTCTCGCTAGCGGAGAGAGACGGGGGCCATGGAGCCGGAGCTCCACTGTTGTAACGGTGACACGGGACAGACGATAGACAGCAGACACAGACACCTGCAGGGGACAGAAGAGAGGAGAAGGAGAGACCTTTACTTTTTCTGCTGCTGTGATCCAAAGTCCACTTCAATCAGTGTGTCTCTCTTTCCCTACAGACTCTTTACCACAAGTGCTGCTGTTGACTCTGCAAAGTGCTTCCTGCCAACAAGCTGCATAAAACCACAGCCTACCCACTGCAGACACCAGGTTTCATAAGTTGCAAGACTTAAATAAAAACAGACGGTGGTTGGAGGGGAACATTTATGCTTTTCTCCATTTCCTGTCATATATACAGTACAGTAGTGGATGCCCATATGAAACATGGCCAAAGTTTCAAATCATGAGCTCAGGATATGTGCAAATAATGTCTGTGGGTCAAAAGAGTGGGCTTCAGACCTCTAAACTCTCCATTTCTAACACTTTTCCTAACATCTCCAGTTGATGTCAGTGAGAGTGGACATCTCTGGGACAATCATCACAGGCATCCAGCTCTGGCTTGAATCACATAAGCTCCACCCACCTGCTTTTAAACCTTCTGTTTGTGAGGGATAGCCAACAGGAAGAAAAATGGTGCAAAGGCCTTGTAAGAGCTGTAAATCATGCAGATCTACTCCAGCAGACTCCAAATGAATAAAAATAAAATATGGAGCTGGAAATGAGCATAAGAGGTCCCCTGTGCAGCTCTTTATAAAGACATTATACCGAAGAAGAGAAGAAAGAGTGTTCTACCTAATAGATCCAGTAACTTTAAATTAAAAGGACAAACCTTTTAGCTTCAGCCTATTCCAGCTGACCTCACAGTCACCTTAGACGGCCTCTTTCGCAGTCACACACTGTACTGGGATCCCTGTCTGAAATAAACACACCGGTGCTCATTCACGGTGACCTTGTATATTTCAGTTTGCATCCTGCAGGGATCAGCGTGTCAAGGCAGGGTAAAAACACACACAAGCCAGATGAAACAAATTCACCTGAGCTCCAGATCAAACAGCCGGTGCTGCAGCTCTGAACAAAAATAGAGCCTCACTAAAAGTCTCTGTGAATATGCATGAGTGTTTGTGTGAGCCAGTTGCATGAATAGCCGGTTACCTCTCTTAAGAGAGACATGTCGGTGCAGAAAGTGTATGTATAAAGGGAGGGACACACGGGCAAGCACGGGTCTCTGTCATCACTGTAGCTGCAGTGCAACCTTGGAACGTCTTTCCCATTGCAGCAGTCTGAAAGCTGAACTCACACTGCTCAATGTGACAGCAGCATCTTATGGGAATTTATCTATTTTTAAAAACCTCACCACATACTCTGTGGGTGAAAGATGACTTCAGATATGAACTGACAACACACACATGCACCACATGCAGATTTGGGATTAAAACAACACATTAAAGCTGCAATCCCGTGCTGACGAGGATAAACGTGAGGTGCTTATTGGATGTCCTGCAGGCCCAGATATTACAACTGTCCCGCAATGAACGCTAACAGCTGCTCCTGCTGATTGTGCTGCAGTAAATAGGCCAGGGTTCATTCAAGCGTGGGGCATACACAATGCCATGTCTGAGGGCGTGGCTTCATCTACATCAGCACCCGTCACGGATGCGAATCTGTGTTTTTGCAAATCGTGTCACCGTACAAGTATGACAGTAAGTACCAGGACCTGATCAGTTGACCTTATGATGCACGGCATCGCCATTAAAAGCATTTAATCGTGACAGCAGTGCATCTGCCACTACACGGACACTCACGGTGACGGATCCAAGCACGGTTCCTTGTCCGTAATCCAGAGAGGACTCGGGTGAAGCTGAGCAATCCTGCAGCTAGGAAATGTTTAGACAGTGAAAATGTTTCCAGGATGGGCAGCCGAAGACGGTGTCTGCCACACAGTCCTCGGTCAGGCCGGGCTGAAGCGCCGTGACGGGGGATTTGCGCGGTCTGGACTCTCGTTCCTCAGCGCAGACACCTCTGGATGATCAAGATCACCTTAGACCGCTGTCCCGACTCGCTCCTGACCTGGTCCACTGCTCCAGCCTTTCAGCCATCTCCCTCTGTCTCTCTGTTCTCTCACTTTCCCTGCGATCAACCTCCCTCGCCACTGTCACACCACACTGCATTAGAATAATAGAACTTCTGGCCGAGACCTTCAAAATAAAATCTCTATTCCCTAACAGCTTTAAAAAAAACGTGGATGCATATTTTGCACCGTAGTAAGTATGCTGTTATCACGCGCCTGTAGAATACAGTGAAAGTGCACAATGATCATCTTGAGATTAACTTCTATTCCCACTTGATGATTTTAATATTTATTACGGCTTAAGTTGAAAAGTTTCGTACTTAGTAAACGCGTTGATGCTTTTAATTGTAAGGCGCGGCTTTATTTCGCACGGTTTCCTGGGTAACTGTATATGACTTCACTTTCTTCCCACCCTGCTGCCACCCAGAAGACTCCCAAACCAGAGACCCAACCCGTTCTGGACCGAGCATCAGTGACGTCACACGCGCCTAACAGGAAGAGGTTGGGGTGATCATTTGCGGGCAATTTAAAATTATAGGATCTTTACAGCTTTAAAAGCTTGTAAGGCTAGTTTTGCTGTAATCATGATAAGGAACACATTTAATTTCTAATCAAGAAATGTATTTGTCCAGAACAAAGTGGTCACGCTGAGCAATGATATTCTTACTTTGCGAGATTTCCTACACTCAATAAATAAAATAAATATAATAAAGGAAGCACTGTGTACAGAAGGGTAGAGAGTGGTCAGAATATAAAGTGCAATTAGTTATCCATATTATTGTAACGTCGAGACATTTAGAGTGTTATTATATTTTAGATTAAAAATAAAACTTGCATTTTGTGCAAAGTTACAAATGTACAGGTCACGACAGATAATCACGTTTCTCCCACAGGTAATTTTTTTTTTTTAATTTATTGTTGATGACACACAACTTCAGTTCCCAGCAATCCTCAGTGTTTTCTATTTGATCAACTGCACAAGTGAGAGAGGGGTAACTTAAGTGAGACCAGCCACTCAGGTCCTCTTTCTCACTGTTTCTCAACCATTTTTCATCCTGTTCTGAAAGCCAGCTGCATCAGTGCAAACGAGTAGGTCTGAAACCAGAGGTGCCACCCCTGCACCTCCATTTTTTTTGTCTCCACCAAGCATAAATTCTGTGATCATATCAGTGCAGCAATATGCAGAAATGACAGGAGGACAGATCCCCCTTTGAAATATTATATAGGTATGCGCTGTAACCTGTGGTGATTATAAACGCAAAACAAGATAGCCTTGCATTATCGGCTGCAAAGTAAGAAGTGTGTCCACAGTTGCATTACTATAAGTCATTTGTTAAATGGTTTATCTTGGTGTTTCTTTATGATTCCTTTTCTGATTTCTTATGCTTTTATTTTCTATTTTTCCCAACTCGAGCCCCTGAAAATGAAATCTTATGATATACTCTGGACTCCTCCACCTCCCTCTTTTCTATCCTGATGTTCATATGCCACTAATCACTAACTTTTCTCTCATCTTACTGTTTTTGTTTGTTTTGTTTTTTTTATTTGTCCTGATCCCTTTGTGCTCGTCTTTTTTCTGCCCCTCCCTGATTCTGAAGTTTCTTCCCTTTAAAACAGAGTTCTTTCTCCCCACCGTCGCTTGTCTAACACTTTATGGTCTTTACCTTTCATATCTAGCACTTTCAGGTGAATGCTATGATAACCCCCGCATCCCCTCCGCTCACAGAAGTTTTGTGCCTACCATCGCATCAAACGGCAGGTGGCAGCAGAGAGCCTCTTACATAACGCACAACCTGCTTTTTGCGAATTGAGAGTAGAGATGTTGTGTTTGAAGGCTGTGTAACAGCTGAGTGCTACACCTGCATCCACGCAGTGAACTGCAGCAAGTGAGGTTTACACGATTTCCACATTGAAGTGCTTTAAATCCGGTAATCTGTGAAATCACTGCGCCTCAGTGGTGGCCCGTGATTCTTACACTGAGTTTTTTGTTTTTTGTTTACATATGAGATGTGGTAGCGATGCTATGGCCCTTCCCCTATAAGTCACGGATACGTAACACCACACGCGCTCCCCGCTGCCATAATGTGCATATTTTGTACAGAGTGGAAAACAACACTGGCGTTTTGTTGGGTGCGTGATTTTACTCCCTGTGCAATATTTACAACGGAAGACTAATTGTGGATTTTTACTTGTTTACTTGTTACTTGGTTTGAGACTGAAAAACTTTGTCCGCGCGTCTCATCTTGGAGCATTCTAATCGATCTCTGTGAAGCCTCATCTGCAGACACTCGCTGCCCGTGAGGCGAGAGTGTGTTTGCAGAGGGAGGATAACCTTCTTGAGCTCGTTTCAGTAATTGTTAAACAACTTCACGTGGACTGACCACGGCAGCACATGGTAATTTATCTTGTTTGTCTCCATAACACCGCCTCAGTATCTGGTCGGTATTTACAACCATCTTCCGCCTCCATCTCCCCGGCTCATCCACTCCATTGGAGCCAATTTGACCTACATTTGAAATGAATTTCGATCAGATCCTCTCTGCCATTGGAGGCTTTGGCAGATACCAGAAAATTCTCTACATATGGATATGTCTACCTCAGATCCTCCTCGCCTTCCACATGCTGGTGAGCATCTTCACCGGAGCCACGCCGCCTCATCAGTGCCGCGAGGGCTCGAGTCCAGCAGCGGGGAATCAGTCCCTGTATTCAGCCACCCTGAACTTCAGCCTCTCCAACTCCTCCTGCTTCTCGCAGGATGTCGTGCTGCTGGGCAACGGCACTCAGCGCGTGCCGTGCAGTGACGGATGGGTCTACAGCAGGGAGACTTTTGAGAGCACCACCGTCACCGAGGTACAGAAACATGACCATCTGGTCTGTTCGGTTTGGGCTGAAGATCAACTTTAGTCATTAATCAGTTCACTTTCATGCTGGGAAAAGAGGCGGAAATCAAAAAAAGCGACAAAAAGGTGTCAAATAGTAGACGGTAGGCTATCATTTGATACTTTTTATTGCTTATATTACCTATTAAATACTTATTATAAGTATCAGAGTAAGGATTTTAATCTCACTAATATATAAAAAGACATATCCAAAGATCATTTGCTGCCAGTGTGGTTTTTAAGCTATGGTGTGGTATCTTTATCCCAAAGTTGGGACTTTTTTGTGTTACAGCAGCCAAAACTACCAGTGTTTAAAACATTTATTAGACCAACACCTAGTGTAGCGTTTATGTCTAAATTAACCGTATTGATATTTACCAAAATCATCTTCTTTTGTTTCTGCAAAGCCTAATCCAAGCGTGCTTAAATTCTTTTATTTAAATTATATTTTTTAATGCTAAAATATAATCGTTGTTGTTAGCCGTTGATTCCCAAATTTACTGTTTTATAAGCAGAAAAAAAGGGAAGCACTTAAAAATTATATTAAGATGTCAAATTACGGTTATTTACTTGCAATGTTGGCCTATAATATGTGAAACACATGTACAATCTGTCCCGCGTGAATGATATTAATTCGTTAAGTGCCAGAAAGAACATTTCTGTCACAGGGTAGAAGCCGCAATAAGTTTTTGGCAAAGTGACTTTCATCGATCTTTTATTTATCCAGTTAAAAAGTCTCATTGACTTATGACTTATGTGACCAAGTGGGTAGCAGAATTTGCAACAAATATCTAGAAGGAAATTTTAATTATTATTTTTTTTAAATTTCCTAGGAAGATATTTTAATTGGCCATAAAGGACTACACTGGTTATAATGTCGCAGTCATAAAGATATGAAGAGCTTGCATTTTTTATGTAACCCTTTGTAAATTCTGTTCACTAAACTCTATTTACCAATATAAATAAAGATATTACACATAGAAAACGCATAGAAACATTGGAAATCACTTTTTGGCAAAACCTGAATTTAGTGTTTTATGTAGGCTACCTATATAACAATATAGTTTTCTTTATTTAGCCTGTTTTTGACAAATATTTGTGTTGTTCTTATGACATGTGGTCATATGACAATGCTTCTTGGCAATAAATCATAGCTTATTTGTTTTCCCTTTAATGTCGTGACAATTGTCAGGAAAATGCATTTGTGGGTTGAGCAGCAGAGTTGAGTACGTGGGTTGTGCCGTGAAAAACTTGACAAATCTTAATCGCTGTTGCTACATTTTCTGTGACCAGCACAACAACATTGTCTGAAATGCGACAAATAGTGATTAAGACTGGGATGCCATGCCAAAGCAGTGTGTGGCCAAACTAGTGAGGAGGAGGTGCCGGGCTGTTGTGGCTGTGTACGGCTTTTCTACATGCTGCAGAGGCCCCTGTTTGATAAATGAATCAGTTGTTAATCTGCCAGTATCTCTTGTTTCTTCAGACTTCAATCATATAACCCAATAAACAACACCAAACAAGAGTCACGATTTAAGAGAAGATTTGCAGGTTTTTCATCGGTGCGATCCACATACTCAGCTCTGCTGCTCAACCCACAAATGCATTTTTCTTACAAACGTAGCACCATTTGGCACCCAATGTGGCACCCAAATAAACTGGCTGTCCAAAGAAATAATCAACCAAACATAAATGTTCTTATTTTTTTGTGCTAAATGCATGTAATAAAACAATATGGCAAGGCAAATATCTCAAAATCCATGGAAAAGAAAGGAGCTAAATAAGGAAAAACATGAATAAAATAAAATAAAATTCAAATATGTAAAAATCTGAGAAATTATTTCATGAAAGACTGATGTGATGATAAAGAGTAATGAACCCAGCACAGCAAACATCCACATTAGCTTTCCAAAGGGCCTTGGAGCCAAAATAAGCAACTGGCCCCACTCACACCCTGCTGCACCCCTGCTGTTCACGGCTGCTGTTGTAATCATACACAAATTAATCAACAACAGTTTGTATTATATTACATAAGAGTCTTCTTGGCATAAAGGTTCTTGTGTCCTTGATATTGTGCTGTAGTGCCACATATTTTCCTTGACTAACAGTCACTGTCTCAATAAAGGGATTCAGAAATGATTGCCATCATTTTGTACTGCGACCATATCCTGGACAGTTTTGCCACTTCTTCTTGGACTTTGGAAGGTTCAGTTTGTGTGCAAGGACTATTTTATGTTTAATGAGCCAGAACAGAAACAAATGACAGTGTAATTTGAAAATCATCAGTGTCTGGTCATTTACAGCTGGTCAGCTGCCATTTTTGGCAAGTATAGACTGATTTAATCATATTTCCTTAGAGGTTGCAGTCAATCTGACCCTGATGCAGCTCTAACCCTTTCCTAAGGTCCATTTGCACTTGGAACTTTATGACAGTGCTTTGTTTTGTCCAATGCCAGTTTGATACCATACTCTATAATCAATATCAGCAAAGAGCAGCCCTAACACACAAGCAAATTTACTTTGACAATACTCTACATAGACATAGGTACTGGGCCAGATACAGCTACAGGATCTGCATAAACATGTGCAAAGCTCCCATTGCACAGCTTTTGTGCTGATGTTAATGTCAGCAGCAGTCTGGAGCCCTGTAGTTACTGAGTCAGGAGAGCGTTGGCAACTTTTCCACAATATGCGCCTCAGCACTTGAAAGGCCTGCTCTGTAAGATTATATGGTCTGCCACTTTGTGGATGAGTTGCTGTGGTTTGGTTCCTAAAAGCTTCCACGTTGCAATGATACCACTTTCATGTTATTGTGTAGTATCAAAGGAGAAAGAAATTTCAGGAACTGACTTGTTTCACCGATATCATCCTACTACAGTACTACACTTAAATGTATTGAGTTCTTTTACAAAAGTGAGGTGCTTAAGATTACGTGATGTAGCCCGATACTTTGCCCACAGAGTGTATGTCACTTGCACCAGTGTGTGAATGTATGTGTGAATGCGCTTTGGGGTCCTCAGGGACTAGAAAAGCGCTATACAAATACAGGCCATTTACCATTTGCATGGCCATTCACCAATACATAAGAAATAAACAAATGTACAAGGAGTAACTTCTTTTTCCATCTACCAGTGGGACCTGGTGTGCAGCAAAGCTGTGTTCAACAACATTGGATCATCTATCTACATGTTTGGCCTGCTGGTGGGATCGGTGGTGTTTGGAGCCATGGCTGACAGGTAGGCTTTTCTCACTCGGCGCACAGATAGAACAAAGTGTCAGATCCTCAGCATCAAAGCACGACTGTAGGGGTGGCCACTGCTGTAGGCCTTTGCATGTGGTAACTGTATGTAAGGGGAGCAGTTAATTTATTTGCTTCATCAGCTACAGATACACACGATAAAACTGTTCAGACTTAACTGTGTGACAGTAAAAATCACCCATACGTTTAACATTCTTGTTCATTCTCTGTTTTTTCTTTAAACTAGAAACAATAGAAGGGTAGTATCATCAATATCTTGGAAAAGTCTTTGAACTGACACAGTAGATCTATTGCAGAAAGACAAATGGGAAGTGGGAGTGGGTCATGAGACCTGTGCTTCCCTTTTATTGACGGAGCTGAAAGGGTTAAGAAACTGAAGAGTGAAGGCTGCAGTGGGTGGTAGTGAGCAGGTGGCAATATGTGGTCTTCCTGGTAAGTTAGGGCTAAAGTGAACAAAAGGAAGCGTTTGCACCTGAAAAGAAAAACAGCCCAGGGAGCAAACTGAAGTTCCCAGCTTTGTTACTAATTTTCAAACCTCAGATTTTCTCTGGTGAACATAAAGTTATAAGCACTTGGTTTCTGATAACTGCACCTCCTACACTAAGAACTAGATAAAGACTTAGTATTTTTTTTCTTTTATGTGTTTCGAGCTTAGTGTGATATCTTTACTTCTGTTTCGTTGGGTCTACTGGTGCAAATCTTTAATAATGAGGGAGGGCTAACTCACATTCCTGTGTCCTCTCTCTGTCTACAAGGTATGGCCGACGCTTCGTCCTGCTGCTGTCCCTCGCTCTCCAAACTGTGTTCGGTGTCGCTGTGGCTTTCGCACCCAACTTCCCGGTCTATGTGATTCTTCGCTTTGTAGTTGGCACAACAATATCTGGTGTCATCATCAATGCTTTTGTACTTGGTACTAAACAAACACACACACACACATACTCAAACCCTGCATGAGTATGATGATTTGAGGCTGCTGTAGTGGAGCGTCAGCACAGAATACCCGACAGGCACTTACCTTTCTACTGTGATCATTGTAGTGTATGTATGCATATGTGTTGGGTGGGCCAATCGGAATGAAGCTGTGCACGAACACCGTCATGCATGTAGCAATTATTAACATCTATATGTTTTTAAAAATATTTTAAATAAATCCAAATTCTTTTGATTTTCATATAGATCATGTCTCATGAGTCATGTTCAACATACGTTGCCCATTCGAAACGTAATGTCCAAGACAACCATAAATAAAGGATGAAGAATTTGAGAAAGCGCTGCTAGTAATTATAAAAAAAGTGATGTTTTCATAAAACACATTGGCTGATATATAATCTCAGGTTCATTTAAATGGTGAAAAAAGATAATTCATTAATATTTTTTTAAATTGTCAATTATTTAACAATAATGCCATGTATGACAGGACTGACATTTCTGTTGATGCAGGATAGTGTGTTTATGTTTTTTAAATGTTTAAGCGTTCCTATTTTAATTTCCTCATTATGACTTTAATTTTAAAGCAATATCAGATCAATAAGATGCATCTCAGACATATAAGGACCTCATTTATTCATATAGAACTTTTATACTAAAAAACAACTTACATTTCAATATTAAATATTTAATTTGGTAATTAATTTATAAATTAATTAATCTATTAATGTTATTATTATTTTTCAAAACTTTTCACACTTTTCTGATGACTTCAGGGTTTGTCATTTTCCGAAGAGTTTTTAATAAAGAAAACATAATGACATACGCCTCAACAAAATCATCCTCCTAGTCAGTGTTAAGACTTTTTAAGTTTTATTAATCGTCACAGATCCAGCACAGGCGTGTTTCTGGTTGAGTGTCCCAAAAGTGTGTGTATAAAAAAAACACGTTGGTATCTGTTGCAATGTGATTACATTTACTTTAAATGCAGATTAAATGCAGTTAAAACACTATTTCAAACCTACATAGTTTTATATCCTGGCTGATAAACTTCAATTTTATTTACTCAGAGTGGAAACATGGAAACAGCTAACGAGGCTCTAATTAGATACACTGAGAGACACCGCTAATACAAATTTATGGTTGGTGTCTGTGTGGAGTCTGAGGGATTGTGGGATTTGAGTCTGTGAAGATATATTTGTACACAGTTCTCTAAAAAAGCCAACAGCACATAAACTGACATTGGTGGCCCTGCAGATATGTTCACTGCTGACTGGTTGAAAGTATATATTTAAAAAAAACATGCGTGGGAAGCACAGATAGTATTTGCAGTGGTTAGTATTTATTCTTTCACTTGGTTTCACTTCACTACAAAGATGTTCTTATTGTCTTACAACCAGAGCCAATATCAGCACAAACATGAAGGGAACAGTACACACCTACAGCATGCTGATCAGTGGTTCCTGCAGGTTGCTGGTTCTCGCTGGATGAAATCAGTTACAAAGAGGATGCTGCACCATAAACCTGCTTCTGATTTGAGATTACTGTGGTTCCCAGTCGTTTGCATGCAACACGTCAACTTATTTCCAAACAGTCTGTGACTGCCAGCTGAGTGAATGGTAAATGGATTGGTTCTTTTATAGTTATAGTTAAAGTTTTCTACTCTACAAGCACTTTTTTCTACATCTGCATCTAACATTCACACTCACACTCTGATAAATGCACTGGGAGCACATCAGGGTTCAGTACCATGCCCATTGCCCAAGGACTGGAACAAGCACACTAAACAACAAGCCTACCGATTTGTAGAAGACCTGCTCTGCCTCCTGATGGCCAGGGTGGCAGCAAGCCTTGACAAAGCCAGAACCAGAAATGGAGAACGCTGACTGCAACAACCTCAAGGAGGTTTTTGCCAACCCGCAGGGTGATACACATTTTTTCCTTGTGACCAGCGGTTGCCAGGTTTTCACTGAATGGGTCTAGGCTTGTGTGACTGGGGGTTTAGGAGTCTATTTCACAACAACTGCCAGCAACCTGCAGAAACCACTCAAAAACTAGTCGAAGAATACTCATTTTTCCCTCACGATTGGTTGTTGCCAGATGGTTACAGAGCAGCCTGTGTGACATTTAAATTATCAACCCCTTTTGTGAGTGTGGACTCTTCCTCTCTTTGCTCTTTAAATACTTTGCTTCTTTTATTGATTTTTATTGATTTTTATGCAGATTTTTTCCCTTTTTTCCGTATGAGCTTACCTGCGATAGCTTCTGGATACTGGACACTTATAGATCATCAGGACTAAAGTGTTCTTAACAGAAACAGCAACATTTTTATAGTTAGCTTATCTTCAGCGCTCCGTGTGTTTGTGGCCTACACACAGCTGAAGCCTGATTACAGCGTCTGGGCACTGAACAGCCTGGAAAGATGCTAACCGCTCGGCTAACTAGCAACAAGATGCCTTCCCTCTCCACAGATGACTACCACAGCCTCCTGCAGAAGATTTCAGTACTGGAGACAAAAATTCATCACTTAGAAGTAAACGTGGAGGTAAATGGACTGTGTGGAAATGAAACAACCTTGCCTTTGATTCAAAACAATGGCGATGAGCAAGCTAGTACACAGCTAAGGAGCACAGATAACATGACCAAGAAAGTAGACTCTGTGCATTATAATAAATCCTCAAGCGAAAATCCCCCCTTGGACTGTCTTGGTGCAAAACCAAGACATAAATCATGTCTCCTGGAAGGGGGAGGACGTATCACAGGCAGAGCACAGCGAGCTGAAATCTCTGAAACCGACTGGCCTTCACTTCCTACAAGACAGGGAAGCTCTTCAACCCCTGTATATGGGAGGAAACAGGACTGGACAACCGTGAATAGGAAGGTTAACAACAAACCTCCAAAACAACTGAATGTGAAACTGCAGAACAGATTTGCTCCACTATCAAAGGACCCTGGATCTATATCGGACAACCATCCATCTAAAAGTAGCGAAGTAAGGACTGAAAATCTGTTGAAAAGTAAAAGGCCACAGGGAAAGCTAAAGGCTAGGCCTGAAACTCTGATTTTGGGTGACTCTGCCGTTAAGGATGTACAAAGGATGTGTGGTAAGAACACTAAAGTGCTCTGCTTCCCTAAGGATATGGTCAACAACCTGAAGGAGAGAATTCTTCAAATTGCAGATGAATATCCAACTGTGACAAACATTGTTCTGCATACAGGGTCAAACGATGTGTCCAAACAACAGTTGGAGGTTCTGAAACGGGACTTTACTGGATTATTAAATACTGTAAACTCTGTGAATGCAGCTGTATTCATCAGTGGACCTGTACCGCCGGTCAGAGGAGGAGACGAGAGATTCAGCAGGTTGTTTACACTGAATAAATGGCTTATATCAGCATGTACTGACCACTCAGTGCATTTTATCAACAACTTTAATATTTTTTGGGAACGCAGAAGCCTGCGTTCCCAACCCAGAAGAGCTTCGCCCAGAAAAGCTTCAGAAAGGAGAGACATCAGAGGCAAGAAGAGGGGTCCCTATTTGCCTCCAACTCTCTCAACAACACCAACGACCAGGACCAGGGACCATGACCTTCCCCAGTCCCCCAAACCCCTGACAGGCCATCACCCTCTCCCCCCTCCCTTTCTCCCTCCTCCCCACCCCTGAAATTCACTGAGGAGATGATGGAGCGGGTCAGTACTGGGCTCAGATCTACCCCCCGGCCCAATCCCTTTTTGTCCCCCATAAACCCCCCACCAGAGCAGCCAAAGGTTTGCCATCGAGCCCCGCCCTCAACAAAGCAATCGAAGTTACATTGCCCAGCCTCGCCCCCCTTAGTTCCTCCTTACCACCTTCATGCTCTGTCTCCGCAGTCTGATGTGTGATGTGTGGAGGGTCCGGGCTGCGAGGATTATGGCAGTGGTGACTTTTCCCAGGAGAAGCTGGGACCCTGTTTACTAGAAGGTTTTAAAATCTCTGTACTTTTAGGTGACAGAAGGAGACATGTGGCCTGGTCAAAACACAGAGAGCTGCACTCTAAAAGATCTTTAAATATAGTAAACATACCTTGTGTGCCACAGACTGCTCCCAAACACAAGGGGGCAAATAATGCCTCTAAAACACTTAAGTTGGCTTCATTAAACGTTAGATCTTTAGCTGGGGAAAACATTTTTAATTAATGATTTAATCACTGAGCACAGCCTTTTTTATGTTTTTAACTGAAACTTGGTTGGACCAAAGTAACAGTGGAGCTGTTCTCATCGAGTTGACCCCTCCTAACTACAGTCAAAGGAGCTTGCAAAGAAAAGCGTCTGGACTTCTTTAAGTTGCTTGAAGACGTTTCACCTCTCATCCGAGAAGCTTCTTCAGCTTCTTCAGTTCTCGGATGAGAGGTGAAACGTCTTCAAGCAACTTAAAGAAGTCCAGACGCTTTTCTTTGCAAGCTCCTTTGACTACGATGACCTGGATGACTGAGAACCTTCACAGACCTCCTAACTACAGTTTTATCAGTGAGGCCAGGGTGAGCAGGAGAGGAGGGGGGGTTGCTGTCTTATTTAATGACTCATTTCAATGTAAGCAGCTCTCTCCTGGAAGTTTTCAGTCTTTTGAATATGTGGCTTTACAGCTGAAGGCCCCATCCAAAGTTGTGTTTCTTAATGTTTACAGGCCTCCCAAATACTGCACAGACTTTTTTAATGACCTCAGTGAACTGCTGTCTGTGATCTGTGTTGATTTCGACTGTGTAATTATTGTTGGAGATTTTAACATCCATGTGGACAACCCTCAGGACAAAGGGACTAAAGACCTGAGTAACACTCTGGGCAACTTTGGGCAATTTCAGCACACACAAATATATCAACAGCAGTGATCACAAAACTGTGTATAACTGAATACAGTAGTGAGATCTTTAACCAGGTCTTCCCATTAACACCTGGCCTGTCCAAAGGTTCAGTCAATGAGCTCGTCAATAGCTTCAATGCTAACATGTTAAATGTAATGGATACAATTGCTCCCATTAAGGTGAAGGTTATCTCTGGAAGGAAAAAGTCTCCATGGAGAAACTCCACACTAGTGAAAAATGAAAAAAGAGAGTGTAGGAAAGCTGAGCGCAGATGGAGAAAAACAAACCTCCAGGTTCATTATGACATCTATAAAGAGAAACTTCACAATTGTAATTTACAACTGAGGAGTGCAAGGAGGTCCTACTTCTCTGACATCATCACCAAAAACAGTCATAATGCTCGGGTCTTATTTTCTACAGTTGACAGGCTAACAAACCCTCCTGTGTCAGTGGCAGCTGAACTTCATTCAACCATGGCCTGCAATGACTTTGCCAAATTCTTCACAGAAAAAATCCAAAAGATTAGACAAGCAATTGGTACATCAACAGCAGATCCAGGATATGTACTGTGTCCACCAAAAAACTGTTTAAACACCATGAAACAGTTTCAACCTATTAACAGCAAAGACCTGGAGGACATCTTAGGTCAACTGAACTCCTCCTCCTGCTGTTTAGATGTCCTGCCAACAAGTGTTTTCAAGAAGGTCTCAAAGACTTTGGAGTCAGACCTGTTACAGATCGTCAACTTTTCTTTAATGTCAGGTGTGTTTCCAGAACCACTAAAAACTGCTGTAATCAAACCTATACTGAAAAAGGACAATCTTGACAAGACACAAGTGAACAACTACAGGCCGATCTCAAATCTCCCATTTTTAAGTAAGATCATTGAAAAAGCAGTTTCTCAACAGCTCAATTACTTCTTAAAACAGAATAACTGCTACGATGCCTTCCAGTCAGGTTTTAGACAGAACCACAGCACTGAAACCGCTCTGACAAAAGTGTTTAATGACATATGTCTGAACACAGACAGTGGAAAAAATGTCAGTCTTAGTTTTACTGGATCTCAGTGCAGCATTTGATACAGTTGACCACAACATATTACTCAAACGACTGGAGAACTGGACAGGTCTTTCAGGAACTGTACTAAACTGGTTCAAAACTTAGAAAACAGGAAATACTTTGTATCAATAGGTAACTTCACATCTGAGCAGACAAGTATCACATGTGGAGTTCCCCAAGGTTCCATCTTGGGACCCCTTCTGTTTAACATTTACATGCTCCCACTGGCACAGATTATAAAGAACAACAAAATAAACTACCACAGCTATGCAGATGACACACAAATATATATCACAATGTCACCAGGAGACCGAGGCCCTGTACAGGCTCTTGGTAAATGCATTGAGGAAATTAATGACTGGCTGTGCCACAATTTTCTCCAGCTAAACAAAAACAAAACTGAGGTAATAGTCTTTGGTGCCAAAGAAAAACGATTACAGGTCACCAGAGAACTTCAATCTATACATCTAAAAACCACAAACCAGGCAAGAAATTTGGGTGTAGTGATGGATGCAGACCTAAACTTAGAAAAACACATTAAGACAATAACAAAGTCAGCTTACTATCACCTCAAGAATATATCAAGGATAAAAGATCTGATGTCTCAACAGAACCTGGAAAAACTAGTCCATGCATTCATCTTTAGTGGGCTTGATTACTGTAACAGCATCTTTACAGGTCTACCTAAAAAATCAGTCAGACAACTACAGCTCATTCAGGACTCTGCTGCTCGAGTCCTCACTAAGACCAAAAAAGTGGACCACATCAGTCCAGCTCTGAGGTCTTTACACTGGCTGGCTGTCCGTCAGAGGATAGACTTTAAAGTTCTGATGCTGGTCTATAAAGCTCTGAATGGTTTAGGACCAAAATACATCAGTGACCTCCTGACCCAGTATGAACCTTCCAGATCCCTCAGGTCCTCTGGATCCGGTTTTTTAACCAGACACAGAGAAGCTGCATTCAGCTTTTATGCTCCTTATATCTGGAACAAACTCCCAGAAAGCCTCAGATCAGCTGAAACACTCAGTTTATTTAAATCCAGGTTGAAGACTCACCTATTCTCAGCTGCATTTGAATAAAGCACCAAATCCACACCTTTAAGCTTAAATTTCAAAACTTACATTTTAACTACTGATTTTATCTACTGTTCTGATTTTATCTGTTTTGATTTTATCTGCTGTTTTTTTTTTTTAAATCGATTTTAAATCATGCTTTTTATTTGTTTTTGTTTTTTAATGTCTCTGTAAAGCACTTTGAATCACCTTGTTGTTGAATTGTGCTATATAAATAAACTTGCCTTGCCTTACTCATTTAAACCTTGTTACACATCCAAAAAAGCACACAGGTTATATCAGGTGATTAACGGTCACAAGATTCGTGGTCACATGACTCAAAACCTCATAGACTACTAATGCACCACCATGCCAGACATTTAAGAGCTCTGTCTAGCGCTTTCCTTATTTTCACCTAAGTTCTCATACAGTTATTTTTTGTGCTGAGTAAGCAAACATGACAGAACTTTTAGATGTAAATTCAGGCTTTAGACAGCTAGGCTCTCCTCATCTTTATGCTAACAACAAAGGAACACATTTGTGCAGACCTTTCATTATCTTCAGATATGCAAATAAACTGGTTGAAAGCTGTTTTTGCAAAACCCTTGCCACCATTACCCACAATTCCTCTCCTCTCCTCGCTTCGTTCTACAGGTACTGAGTGGACATGCACCAAGAGACGCATGCTGGCTGGTATCATCACCGACTATGCCTATGGCCTGGGTTATATGCTGCTAGCAGGAGTAGCATATCTTATACGAGACTGGAGAAAGCTGCAACTAGCAATATCAGCCCCGGGCTTCCTGCTTAGCTTCTATATATGGTGAGAAATTCAACTGACATCTGAATATAAAATCTGCCCTGCTCAGACATGAAAATACACCTGCATTTCTATGAGTGTCTTGCATGTTATCATTCCTCATTTTCTCCTTTTCTCTACCTCTCTGTTTGACCTCTCAATGCCAACAAGGGTGCTTCCCCATTCGGCCAGATGGTTGTTGGCCAACAACAGGAGAGAGGAGGCCATCGCGCTCCTTCGCAAGGCAGCGCTTGTTAATGGTCGTGTCTTACCTCCCACCGTACAGGTGTGTGTGTGTGTCAGGTTCAGGATCACCTGGTTCAAAAACAGTGTTTGTGACAGTGCTAGGCTTTATTTTTACAGCCACCTTTCTCCTGTTTACTCTGTAATCTCTAACAAAAACCTCGTACTCCTCCAGCAGCAATCGCACACAAACCTAACTGCATTTCAGATCACACACCAGTAGTGTGAGCATTCATTACATGCTACATTAAACCAAGGGAAAACAGTGAACAGGGCATGCTGTCCTGGAAGCAAATGTTTGCTCCTTTGATCTTCATGTGGCCTCGTGCGACTCTGTAACAAAATTAAAAGAAAATAATCACAGAGAAATCTCCTCCCCTTACAGTTGCCTTTATATCAGCAGCGATGATCTCGGAAAAGCCGCAGAGATTTCGTCGTCTTCATCATTTCCATGCGAAAAAGAAAAGAAAAGGCCATATTAAATGTTTTGTTTTGTCTCGTAGGACTCATGCTGCAGTTCTCTCATGAAACGGGTCCCTTTGGCATTTTCTATCTGGCAAGATATTCATAAGAATTAAATATGAATCAAGTGAAAGCTGAGCTTCCTGAGGAAAATGAGACAATCACGAAATGAGGAGTACAACTTTTATACAGTGAAACTTAATAAATAAATAAAAACATACATTTCTAAGCTGGTTTTCAAAGCTGAATCCTCTGATTTGGTGATGGCCACATGAAAGCTGAAGGACTTGAGGTTTCGTGCTGAGAACACTGTTTTCTTGATTTGTTTTAATGCAGCGTGTAATGCATGGTCAGGATAGCAGGGATTTTCTCGGGCTGTGTGCTGAACACGTGCAAGTTTGTGGCACAGATGAAACTTCAATAACTGGTAGTCATGACTCACAGCTGGTGATACACTATTGCAGTCTAGTGACGACCTTCCAGACTAATCAGTCTTCCCGTTACCGTGGTTTCATGTACAGAGCTAGACGGAGAGATACGCAGTAACTATATTGTTTGATCAATATGTAAAAAGGCTTGAATTAATTCACTTCACATGTAATGAATAAAGAATATATGCAACTTTACCTTTTTGAATGAAATTACAAATAAACGTAAATTTTCCATGAATTCTATTTCAGTGCTATCAGGCCAAAAATGATCCAACAATGTCCTGTATATGGCTGTGAAAAAGGCCATCCTGCTTTACTACTGAGTATTTTATGTACTTTAAATTTTGATACTAAAACATGTTTTATTATTAATCATGTACAGGTGTTAAAATTGAAATTGACAGGTGGGGAACCCTGAGATAGATGGAGCAGTGCCACAGGGGGGTTAACTTAAATAAGTCACATGATGATGTGCACTGGGAGTTACAGTAGTTTCTTTGTGGACAGCCGGTGATCAGCTGACCTGTACTCCTGGTGTTGATGACTCAGAGGTTTACTGCTCCTTGTGGATTTAGCTAAATGCATTCGGCAAAGATATAAGCAGTCGTTACATGAGCCATCATGACTGCTTAAAGCCAGCGTGGCTAAAGGCACCTGTACCACAACACTGCTAAGTACTAGATCAGCCTACACATAACTGTATGGGGTTTGTAAGCTGAAGCATGTTCCACACCTTATAAAAACATCTGGTTTGAGGATTTTTAATGTAACACTTAGATTTAAATATAGTATATTTTGATTTAACATTTACAGTACATCAAGTAGTGTAGGGATGTTTTTAATGTACAGGTAAAATGTAAAAGCCTCTTTTGTGGTTTCTGATTCGTTTGTGGCGTCCACATCAGGTTGAGTGTGAGATATCGGTCGAGGGGAAGAGAAGTCACTCGGCTGTCGATCTGGTACGCACGCCTCAGATGAGGAAAAGATCGCTGATCCTGTTCTATGTTTGGTACGACTTCTTGTCGTTTCACTGTCATTTTCAGCAGAGACAATGTCTCTGTAGCTTTTTACCACTCCTCTCTTTCTCCCCTTTGAAATCACAGGTTTGTGAATGTGCTGGTCTATTATGGTCTCTCACTGGGCGTGTCCAGGTTGGGGACAGACCTCTACCTGACCCAGTTCGTGTTCGGGCTGGTTGAGATCCCAGCTCGTTCTCTGGTCCTCGTCGTGCTGCCCTTTAGCCGCCGACTCACTCAGAGTGGCTTTCTGGCAATCGGAGGCCTCGCCTGTCTGCTCATGCTTGCAGTGCCTGCAGGTAAGATGGAAACTTGCTAAAATGCATTTTTTTCTTCCTCAAAAAGCTAATATTAAAATTTATTTCATCACTTGAATGATTTTTCTCCTTCCGTCTGCAGATCATCCCAATCTCCTGAGTGGTCTCGCCATGGTAGGGAAGTTTGGCATAGCGGCGTCGTTTGCTGTGATCTATGTCTACACTGCTGAGATATTCCCCACGGTGCTTCGGTGAGACTTCTGTCCTAATCATCAAACGGTTATTTCAGTGACGCATTCCTGAAACAGTTTCTTTTCCCTTGCTGTGCCAAAAGGCAAACAGGAATAGGCGTATCCTGTATGTTTGCAAGGATAGGTGGTGTGCTGGCACCCATTATCAACATGCTGCATAACCACAGCCCGGCCACACCCCTCGCCATCTTCGGCATCTCTCCGCTTCTGGGAGCTGTCCTTGCCCTGGCCCTTCCTGAAACTGCCAACAGACCTCTTCCAGACACAGTGGAGGATGCAGAGAACTGGGATGTTAGGTAATTGTTTAAAAACCATACAAAAGAAAGGATGAAAGTAAAAACGCAGGTTAGCAAACTTTAACACACAGTCTTCAATTTGAACTCCAAAGCACATGAAACCTCTACACTTATGAGTGTCTACTTTTTGTTATTCCTCTCTCACAGGACACCTCCAACCGAGGAAAACCCAGAGATGTGTGAAGATGATAGCCAATCAGGACGCAGCACAGAGAAGCTGGAGTGATGCAATCTGGCAAGCCACACCTAATGCACAGCCTCAGCTTTGATGCCAGAAATACTACTTTTCACAAAACCCTCTATGCAATTACACGTCAGGTGTTTGATTCTGAGCAGAACATATTTCAAATGGAAAAAAAGCAGCACAGAAATATCTGTGTTTTACAATCTTTTAAATCCATCAGAGATTTACACCTTTTACTTGAGGTTTGAATGTGGCTAGGCAGAATAATAGCTCCTATTAGGATTTTGCACATGTGTATATATTCATCCATGCATGAGAGCACTCATACATCACTTCCCTGCCACCAGAACGTCTGCACTGCCTTTTGGGTGAAAACAATCAGCGTAAAAGTGCATTACTGTAGGGTCTTTACATCAATATAAAGCTGAGTTGGATTGTTCTGTAAGTATGTCATTTAAGTAAAATTTAAAGAGTAAACAGTCACATTTGTAAAATCTGCCAGTTTAATAATAACTCTGTAGCAACAATGAAAACGCAGCAAAAATTAATTTAATCTTCTCCTGTATGTAAGTCGGCTAACAGTTAGCTTGTCAGACATGGCTACAGCAAGCTAAAGCGACTTCCTCTCTCCTTCTGCGACACTTGTTAACTCCAGAAACTTCTTGTAGAACCACATGTATTAACTTGAAGTAATAGTTCACTGTATGACTTTCTCAGTCTACCACGTTATCGTGGAGGAATTCTGGGACATCTTCCTTACAGTTAATTGAGGTTTGCAGGCATTTGTTTATACACAGCTCTGTTAAGCACCTGCAACAGCATTTTAATCAAATTGAAGTCTTGACTTCGACGGGACCATTGTAACGCCTGGATTCTTTTCAGCCGTTCTGTTCCTGCTGTGCTGTTACGTGACCATATTTGGGTCAAACGTTAGCTGACGGACTTTAGATCACTTGTGTGTACGGAGGAGTTCATGGTCGACTCAGTCACTGAAAGATGCTTAGGTCACATGGCCAACAGGAAGCCTGAATCATCACCCCTCCACCACCGTGCTTCACAGCTGATATGAGCTGTAAGTGCTGATATGCTGAGTTTAGTTTTAGCCAAAAGATATTCTTCAGAAGTGTTGTGGTTTGTTCAGATGTTACTGTTCAAACCTAAGCATTGGTGCCATGTTCATTTTAGAGAGGAGATGTTCTCCTGGTAGGTCCTCACAAGCAAGCGACTTTTTCTGTCTTTTTTTAATTGTACTGTCGTGAACTTTAAGATTTAACATTCTAACTGAAGTGTGTAGACTCTGAGATGTAGCTCACGTAGCTGTTTTTTGCTGTTACTCTGAGCATTTGGTGGTCTGACTTTGGGGTGTCCATTCCTCTGAAGATTCGGTAATGTGTTAACACACACCTGAATGCACCAGACCATCAAACGTCTGCTTTTTTAGAAGTGGTCACGCTTGTTGTTAGTCAGTTAAATAAACTGTGTTCTATTATCCTCTTAATTGCTTTGGAAGCATTAAATGTGTACTTGGGTCTTCACAGGCAGCATGAAGTCCAGTGAAAACTTTCTGTTTCACGTGACTGTAACAGTGCTGATTGTTGATCTGTGTGTGCTGCGTGCTATAAATTCGCAAAGATCTCCGGACTGTGTTTCGCACCACTTAAAATTAGGTATTGTTTTCACTCAAGATGGGTGTGCGGTTGCTGTTCAGGGCAAAATCCCTGGACGCGCTGCTCTTGTGATTGGGGGTGCCGAACGCACAACTAAACGTTGTTTAAAGACTGGAGAAGACTAGCAGACTGCCAAATGCAACGCACCTATTCTCCAAACGTTATTACTGCATTTTAAACATTTTGTTCAAAGAAACATGCTTGATATTTTTGTATGAAAGTGTTTTTGTTTTGGGCATATGTTGGTTGTAGCACAAATTTATATTGCAAGCAACTGCCTCATCTTCGTCTCAAGCCAAGAAAAAAGAGACTAGTCAAGTGAGACTGCATGCACTAGTGAAGCCTTTTAGTTAGACTGCTGTATTTAATAGATTTGGATGAAAAAAAAGAGATTTGACTGTTATCAGCATGTGGAAGAATATTTGATTTCAGCAGTGTTGTTGTTGTTGTTGTTGTTGTTTTTAGATTTGTTCTCCTTTTATTATTGTCCAATACAAATGGACTGCAGCATGTATCAATGATAACACTCTATGAGTCTTCACAAGCAATCAAGGGCTGTTATTGTTATGAATTATAGAAGAAATTCGATTCATGTATCGGATGCACTTGAATGTGCAATATGATGCCATACAGTGCTGTGAAGTATCTGTGCCCCTTCTTGATTTTATTTTTACACATTTAATGAAATCATCATTTAAAAACTGCGTTTTGCGTTTACTCTGGTTACTCTGCTTAATGATCTGAAACATTGTGACAGATGAGAAAAAAGAAAAGAGGGACTCAGGAAGCGGGCAAATACTTTCACACAACACCGTATGTTTGTGCTGTTATTCAGGCACAAGCATTTACATGTCCAACTGTAAAATTGTAAATAGAAATAAAATGCAATGATTTGCAAACCTCATAAACCCACATTTGATTCACAATAGAATATGGAAACAATATGGAACATTTAAACTGAGAAAAAAAATGATTCTAGCTGCTTATCAGTCCTGAGTCTTTATATCTTGTTCTCTTCATGATGTGCCAATTGCTTTCTGTTGGTGGAAGGTCTGGACTGCAGGAAAAATTCCAAGAAAAAAATGGAAAAACCCCAACATGTTTTACATTAAAGTGGCAAATTAATGAGAAAAATGGCAAATTTGCCAGGAATAATACAAAAAAACCCTTTTTCTTAGATGACCTAATTTAATTCTACTTTTCAATTGGACTTTGCAATAAAGAAATCCTTGTGGTTTAAGTTCAGAATCACCACATTTTCAAAAGCGTCTGAGTTTCAAAGAGTCGTTGTCGTGAGCTGCTATTCATGAGAAAACACACTGATTTGGATGAGGTAACAGCCTGTGTGTGAAGTACTACAGCACAGTTGATATCTTGAGGACTTGTGGTACATCAGGACGCAATCCAACAGATTATTAAAGCATTCAATCCTCATGGTTTGAAGGGTTGAAACCATGAGAGGCGTCTTAGGCACTGTAGGCTCAATGTTCTCTCAGATTTGCCACTTTAATGTCAAAAATCTTGAGTTTTTTCTCAAAATTTTATACCCACTCTGCTTTTTTTTTTTAATTTTGGGCCCTCATATGTATGTATATGCCATTCAGCACTGATGGTGCCTTTTCAGATGTGTAATTGCACAGCCCCTGATGCACTCACACACCGTGAAAGACACAGGATTTATCCGGGAGGACATGACGCTCATGTTTTCCAAAAGGAATTTCACATTTCTGACCACAGAGCAGTTTTCCAATTTCTCCGGCATCATTTCTTTATCATGTTCCTGTATGACTTAATATTTTTGTGACCTTCCATCAATTTAAAAAAAAAAAGAAAATAGTAAAGTCAATTGAAACACTTGATATTATTTCTGTTCCATTATGAAAACAATTTGTTGTAAGATTTTTTGTAGATTTAAAAAAACAAACAAACTAAATTCCTTTTGCAAAGAAATTAAAGAAACCAATTGTATAAATGTCGATATGCATGATGTGAGAGTGCACGCCTTAATGCTGGCCACAGCATGTGATGTTAGATGTCATTATAAATGCAACTTCTTTTTATAGCAGGAATAATTTGCCTGTAAAGGACGAGTGGAAATTTGTGACTTATCTGAAATAAGGGAATTGAGCCAGTGTGCCTTGAGCAGTAAAATTTTAATGACTGAGTGAACTTGTTCTGTGTGTGTTTGTGTGTCATCAAGTAGAAACAGACAAAGCAACCAGAGTTAATAACTTCCTGGGACCAGCAAATTTATTTAAATTTGTTTTCAATAAAAATTCTGCCTTCCAGCAGCAATTAAAAAACTAACACCACAGAGACAAAATAGATTATCGGGACGTAACACTTTTTACTTCACAATGATCCAGTTTGTCTTGTTATCAATGCAACACACTGTAGTGCTGTCTCCTCCCAATCAGGCTGCCATGTTTAGTTCAGTCCACGATAAGTTCTTAGGCTTTTTTCCCATAAAGCTGGCCTAACACACACATCAAGATTAAGTGTAATTCAGCAGTCATGAAGTGGCATCAACAGCAACATAAAGGCTTTAAAAGAAGACAGTCTATGCCAGTGTAACATATGTAGCATCAGTGGCAACACCACAGTTGTTATCCTTCATAGACATGAGGATGTAGCCATCATTGCCCCAGTATGTGGACCAAGAGTTCTTGATGAGCCAGTATGGCTCTCCATTCAGGGTGCCATATCCCACTGCAAGCACAGCATGGTCCAGATCATCCACAGTGTTCCCTGAAAAACAGAACCAGCGAGTTACGTTGTTGTGAGCGTGAAGGATAGTATCTAACGCAATCACTGTGGAAAGAAAAAACACTCACCACAAGCAGGTTCGTAGTAGACGCCGTTACTGTAGAAAACAAACGAGCGATGTGATGCGTCGATACTCACGGCAACGGGGCCGTTTTTAAAGAGCGCCAGCTTGAGGGCCAGTTGATCGCCAGACGTGACGTTCGTGTAGCTCTGGATACGTGCAGCGAGCTCGGACGAGTTCGTGTGGCAAAATCCGTTCTACTCGGAGAGAAAAAAATATTTTTAAAAACTTTCTCACAGCTTCTCGAAATCCTCTTTTGTGTTGAAATCCACTGTTAATAAGCAGGCAGTTATTCTGCTGGCTTTTTAAATATAAATTTGTAGGTTTTGCTTTAACATTTAGGGAGGAATGTATTGAAATGAATCATACGCATGTGATTTACTGGGGTTTGTGGAGGGCAAATTAATGGAAAAACAATCCATTATTTAACGCAGAAAGAAAGTATGTGATGTTTTGCTCCTGATGATTCTATGATAGCTGCAAGGAATGTTATTTTAATTGGAATACCAGAGGGGAGGGATTATTGGAACAAAATGTGAATCTTTGTTTGGGTTCTGAATATTTCTGGACCTTAAAATTGCTGTTTTATTACAAAGGAAAACTTAACAAGGAGCACTGGAGAGAGTGGTAGAATAGCTGCCCAGTAAAGGCCATTTATACACACCAGCAGTGGTCATTTCAACTGGCTTTCATCCATCTCTGGCTTTTTGTGACCTAGCACATGTGGGGCAGCTGGGTTAAAGACATGAACAGACATCACATAGTTTATTTTTAAATACATGTATAATATTTAATACTACTCTTAAACAGCAGATCTATGTCTGCTTAGTTAGAGCATGCTAGATTTATGACTGAATTTTGCAAAATACTGTTCAGGTGTCGCTACTTTTGGGTGACACCAGAGCAATTTGGGATAATCACAGGTCACTGGAAGTCAGTCTCTTCCTTTGATGTTAATAAATACACAGTTATACACAGTGGGGCAAACTGACAGTAACTTTCTGAATGCTTTAAGTACTTAAGAGACACATGAAACAGTCTCTGGTCAAAAGCTTGTTTAACTGTAAGACAGGCTTCCTGAGCCTGAAATCAAACATGCCGTTAATACCACAATGATAAGATTTGTAGAATTACACTATTAACGTCGCTCTTTTAAGGGGCGATCGTGGCTCAAGAGTTGGGAGTTCGTCTTGTAATCGGAAGGTTGCCGGTTTGAGCCCGGCTCGGACGGTCTCGGTCGTTGTGTCCTTGGGCAAGACACTTCACCCGTTGCCTACTGGTGGTGGTCAGAGGGCCCGGTGGCGCCAGTGTCCGGCAGCCTTGCCTCTGTCAGTGCGCCCCAGGGTGGCTGTGGCTACATTGTAGCTTGCCATCACCAGTGTGTGAATGTGTGTGTGGATGACTGGTTGTGCTTTGGGGTCCTTAGGGACGAGTAAAGCGCTATACAAATAAAGGCCATTTAAATTTTTGATTTGTTGTTGTGAAATCATCTCACCATCCCCATGTAGGCGCCATATGTTTCCATTGTGGCGATGCCTCCGTGCTTCATGATCCACTCGTACGCTCTCCACTCCTCCCCGCCATCGCAGCCGTTATTACCGAAACCCCAGGAGCAGTCGATCAGCATCTGCTGAGACAGAACCTGCAGAGAGCCCGTCTGAAAGACACGAGCAAAAGTATGATTACACTCGGCATTACATCAGCAGCCTGCGCTTACTCTGCACTAATCATGAATCAAACTCTAATAAAATGCAGACATTTTAATCCACTGATCCACTTTATTGACATTTGATTATATGAAACACAAACAAGACAGCTAAACATTTATAATCGGCTTTCATTCCTACACCATTTTTACTCCAGCTGCAATCTACAGGTTTCTAGGCAGATGCTGTGAGATCACGAAGAACTAAATTCAAAGCGTGCCCCCCACTGAGTGGCTCTGTTTATGAACCTGCCCATGGGGGTCACTGCATCGCTCAGGTTCAAAGACGACCTGCTGCAGCCTCACAGCAGTACTTCCTCCTAGCCAAAACAAACTGTTCCTGCAATTATTGCAAAGCAATTAGCAGTTCAAGCTGCTTTACCTCAGTGAGAAATGTTAAGATTATTGCACGGATGAATCCCTTACATTTATATATTTATACATCGTTAAACAAGAAGTCGCTACAGAGACCAAAACCAGACCTTAAAAACATGTTTTGGTGTAAAGTTGGACATTTTTACATGGAAGTCCATCACGACCACTGACAGTGTGAAACAAGGATGCAACTACCATAAAGTTTTCTACTGCATTGTGAAATCTCATTGCAACATCATCTCGGTGCTTTGAACCACATGTGACAGCGAGGGGTAATCTGACCATGAAACCGCGCTGATGCCAAAGAGCATGTCCTGGATAATCCTCCTTTCTGACACTTCAAATGACTAAAATTTACAAAAGGGATAAAGATTTATGGGCTCTTCTCCTACAGACTTTTATAAGGCAGGAGTATTTTTAAAATCACAGATATCACCTCCCCGGTGGCTTTAATAAACTTGCAGTTGCTTCACTTTTCAGAGCCAGTCTCAAGGGGCTCACTTCCACATTCACTTTACTTTTCGACCCTGGATTTCGGTGTTCGTTATGTACTTTGCATTTTCTGATCAGTAATTTAAAACTAGATGAGTAAATAAATACTAAGATCAGATTTTACTGATACTCAATGGGAAATTTCCAAGCGCAGCACCTTAAGTTTACTGCAATGCAAAAACATTTTACTTCAGTTAATGTTTAAATGTTGTTACTGCACTGCGATGAAGCAGGAGCTTTAATGTAAGTATTATCCCTGAGACTTCCTCCATCACTGGACCTCAGCCTAGGAGTTACAGAGCTACAGGCCAGGGGCAAGACACATAATTAAGAGTCTCCTATGTGAGGGAGAGACACAGAATTCGGTCACTTCAATGGGGTGCCGTCAAGTCCCAATAAACTGATCCTATGTTTGGATCAAGTTGCTAGGCAACATGGGATAAGGAATGCCTTTGAGCTCAGCTTTCTACAGGATGGAGGCAGCCCAAAGCTGACGTCCCCTCAGACTCATTCATTCACACAGACACACACACTGTAAAGCCCGTCCAACACGACTGAAGTTACACAATGAATCTTCCTGTGGATCTATCCCCAAAAGGAGGGCTGCACTTCGGAGAGAAGGATGTTTGTTTGTTTTTTTTATTTTTTAAAAAAGGTCAGTAGACTCAAACAGCAGCCCTATGCTAAATAAATGTGACAGACTGTCATATCTATCTAATTTACAAATGGTTATTTTTAATTTTGCAAATAATTCTGCTGGTTTTGTCACAAAGAATCTATATCAGTCATGCACCTTGAATAATTTGCATCTTTGTATTTTATTCATTTCACTGGGTGTATTCTTCTGCCTGCACGAGCCACTTCAATACAAGGAGTATTAAAATAAAACCTAATTTCTCCCTAAAACATCAGAAAGATAGATATAGATTTATACCAAACGTAAGTGCACTGGAAATAAACCCAAACAAGAACAGATGAAGCATCAAGCTGAGCATCTGCGGCTTCAAAGAGAATAGGGAAGGAGCCCCATTATTCGAAGACACTGGAATGGGGCCAAGGACTGTGCAGCAAGCTGCCTCCTATCCTTTTTACCTTTAAGAAGAGAGCGCCCTCTACTGCTCCAGTGGTGGCAAAGCTCCAGCAGGAGCCACAGATGGCCTGGTCCTTTACTGGGGTCACGGCGCCTGGGAGGCCAGAGTTAAGGTGAAAAAACAAACCTTCCTCACAGATGCATCTTTGGTGAATAATTAAAGCTTATACACACCATAAAGCCTCCAGTCGAGTGACTCGGGAAGATTGACTCTTTTGTAAGCTTTGAAGGGGAAGGGGAGCCCTCTGTTTGGGGTCTTTCCCCTTTTTCTTCCCCTCATGGTTGCCAGCTCAGACATGGTGCGATCCGACAGAGAGTTCAGAGCCAGAGAGAAAGACATGCCCGCTCTGTTCTTAGAGTGAATGTACCTAGAAAAACGGAACCAGTCAGACACACCGCTGAAAAACTACTACTAAAGCTGTAGCCTCACAATTATTATTAAAGTATTAAATGTTGCGCTCACCGTAGGTTAAGAACAAAAGCATGCTCCCTCTTCTCGTGCTCCCTTTCACCGCTGTACTGCCGCTGGAACTTGTCCTTGAAATGGCTGAACATGCGCTGTGACTGGCCTGACGCTGAGGTGTGGATGAGATCTTTCATTGGATTGGCCAACATATGGTGCTCCACTCCAGGACCAGGAAACCCACCACAACTCATGCCTATATAGAAACACAACAAGAAGGAGGAGTTTTTGTTTTTCTTTTGTCCTCTGAGTCTTCCAAAAGGTCGAGCAGGTATATATTTACACAAACCTTCAGGCAGCAGGAAGACTTTGGGGTTCACGTCAGTGCTGAACTCCTTGTATTCCACCAAGTACTTGTCGTAATGGGACCCCAGCAGAGTGTTGTATCCCATCATCTCATAGTGAATGGGAATGGGGGTGTCTTTTCCTCCATCTGCACCTCGCTCTGAATGTGTCACCCACAGTGTGTACGTGTTCTTCTTGTAACCCACAGTGGTCACATTCTGCCAGACTTCACACAGGGAACCTCTGTAGTACTCCACCCTCAGGAACTAAGGAGGGAAATGAACAACTTGACTTGTCAAAATAAAAGATAAAAACATTCAATGAAATATGTGACTACGATATAAATACTCACAAATGGTGACGGTTTGTTTTCCACTAAGACATACTCCTCATGAAAATGTAATTTACAAAATGAACATGACACTGTAATAAAGATCTTATGACTTATGAGCCCACAAACTCATCAGAAAAGGTTTACTGAGGTAAGCAGTTGAGTCATTTACCTGTTTTCTTTTGCGGTTTTGCTGACACATCACCACTGACCGTGTGATGTCAACTTGTTAACCATTAATACCATGATTGTGTGACAATCATGGTGACAACATAGGATCAAGTGAATGCGTCTATAGTGACACGGGTCTAGAGAGTGACCATCTGACAACCCTCGAACGTGAGGAGGAAAATGAGTACTCCAAGACCAGCGGTGAATGATTGCTGGAGGCTGATGGCAGTTGCTGCAAAAATGACTGCTATAACCAAAGTCACACAGGCCTACAGACAGGTTAATGGTTTCCTGGAAACAACCTGTCACTAAAGAAATATTAGTATTCCCCCAATGTTAGTAATACTGGTAATGGTAGCATATTCCCATTTACTGGTCTGACTGTAAGTGAAAGGCTTATCTACAAACACTGGCAATCTACTAGAAACACTGCCAACTGGTTGGGGAATAGAAGTTTCCCTAGCAACCGGTGGTTGCATCATGTCCAATGTCGAGGTCAACTCTTAACCGATGTGTGCGTGACCTCAGTACACTCTGACTTCTTCTTGCAGTAGGGTAACTACCCCCTTCTGGCCATTAGAATGATAGTATACAGCTTTAAGACTTTTCTGCTTTGGCTTCTGTTTTAACAACCGGAGACTGTTCCATATATACACTTTTACTCATGAAGATCAAACTGAAAAGTGGAATAAAAAGAAATAAAACACACACCTGGAAGCCCTGCACATCGGGGAGCGCAGCCTGCGGTGTGACTGCTTCGTCCTTTGTTCCGTTAATCTGGAAGCACTTCATCACATTTAGCTCCTCTTCAGTGGTCTCAGGCGAGATCTTATAGGCAGTGCCATACTGCTGCTCTGAAGCTAACTGGTAAGTCAAAACCTGGCCTGTTGGTGATAAAGAGTGTTAAAATGAGACATTATTGACTTCTCTAATGTTAATAGTACATTTATTTTGTTAATAGCTCAAGATTTCTGAATGAATATGCTATGTGTGGCTCAGACAAAACCTTATTAGCTATAGTCAGGGCTTTTTGGCGTATACACCTGTCAGTAGAAACGCATTATATCAGGATTCAATTTTATTATTATTATTTCATTACTACTTTGAATGTGTTCATTCTTCCTTTTTCCTAACAGACTACAGTTATGTACAAGTCAAGATGATGATTTGTCTGATGGAAGAAAAACTAAATAAAGAGGAGTATTCGTGGGTAAGTTTGCACCAGCCGTCATCAGCACTGTAAGCATATAAAAACACAATTTTAGTACAAAGTCACATGCAACACAAGTCATCAGATTATGTTCATCACGCGTGCTTACTCTGTCTTTTTTCACTTCTTTTTTTTGCGATAATGTTACAGTCTGGTATCGTTTCTCTTACACAACAGGCACTCAATTTCAAATTACTGATTAGCCAAGCAGGGGAATACAGAATCTGCTTCAGGAGAATCAGCTGAAGGGGGTTTCTCACCGTGGTAGTAGTCTATCCGGCTTGACTTTGCTGTTAGGTCTAACCAGGCCTCAAATGGTTCCTCAATTTCAGCATAGGGCAGAGAGATGATTCCTGAAATGTAAATACTCAATGAAACATAACTTCCAACAAGGCCCAAAACATACCGTGTAACCCTCTGTTAGTTCACAGCTTACCTTTGACATGATAGCTCTTTCCAAAATCAGGAAGGCTATGTACTGCCTTTGCCTCTGTACCTGACAATGAAGCAGAGGTGACAACACATGTTAGTAATATAACTACAGAGCTGTGTGCAACAAGCAGCAAATAGCAAAGCAAGAAATACTGACAGCTATCCCTGGATATTTGCTATAACTGGTTACATGGACGCTACAAACACTGGTCATTTACAGACGCCTTGTTAACTTCTCACACACGGAGCAGAGGATAAAACAGACGTTTGTAGCCATTTTGGCAATATAAGTTATAAAATTAGATAAACTTCTCATACCCCAACCTTCCTTTTTTAAGTTTTAAAGCCCACTTTATCATAAAAGGAACAGGTTAAGCTTTGGTAAATAATAAAGTTAGTTGTGTGCCGAATTAAAGAGTGGTTAGTGGAGCTCGTAAATTAGCACTTCTCTCAAGCTAAAACAGGAAGACTTTAATGTGAAAGTTAAAAATTATCGTATGTATTCCTGCTCTACTGTATAGCTACTTACACACAAAGATAGCCTCTTATTTAGCAAACTGAATGCTAATGTACGTTTATTAACATGTTTATTTGCACGTAACGGCTGCGTAACAAGACCCCCGAGTGCTAGCTACCTCCACAGCATGTAACGCTGGCTGACTGTAAACAGCTAACCTAAAAAAACAAATATGAAATGTATTTCCTTACCAGCGACATCGCACAAAAAAATAGCTGCAATGTACCAAAGCTGCATTTTTTTTCTTCTGTATTCTCAGAGTGACAATGAGAACAGCTGGCAGACTAAAGCCAAACCTCACAGAAACACATTGCTCTGCGGACGTTCTTTAACCCCCAAAACAATGATTAAATCATGGAGAACGGTGCCTGCCCGGTCCACCAATCACATCGCGCCGAGGAAGTGTCTCCTCCAATCACAGTTTTATTTGCACGCACATCATGTGAAGCATGTCATATGACTGTAGTTAACTAGATAATAGGAAAACAGCGGAAAGGGCAGTGTTTGTGTGAACTACCACTGCGTGTCACGAAGCCGAGGCTTCCCCATTTTTGTTTGGAGCTCTTAAAATCCTTAAATCAATCAGACGAAAATACTTTGATAAGATAACTTAATTGTGTGCTAATTGTATGTTAAATGACATTTACAACAGGATTAGTCAGAGTTCCCTCTTGGGTTTTGTTTGTTATAGAGAAGGGTTGCTTTTTTAAAAGCTATTCTTTATATACAATCCTGTGCAAAAGTGTCAAGTCGCCCCATTTTGATTCCCATTTTGATCCAGTGATGTCGAGAATAGTCTTTCAAAGTTTCTGAAGGGTTTTCAAAGTTTTCTTTGGACAATAACTGCTTTTTTATTCAGTCCAATCCTCATACCTGACCATTTCCAGAAGTTTTTAAAACAATTTCTATTATTCATTTTTATTTATTTATTTATTTTTAGAATGGAATAGATAGAATAGAATAGCCCTTTATTGTCATTGTACGTGTAAAATGAAGTTCAATTCAATAAAACTTTATTGATCCTGAAGGTTGACCCCAAAGGAAATGGGGTTAAGGCTGCCGACCTTTGCCAGCGCCGACTTACCCTTCTGACCATACATACATTACACAAACACCACATGGGGAAGACAGGTCAGAGAGGTATAACAATGGAAAATGCACCACATGAGGAAAGATAAGGAGAAAAAAAATAACTCCCCCCAGACTGAGCTCCAACAGGGAGATCGGTTTGAGAACAGAAAAAAAAAAAGTTGTGGGTGCTCCACACCAACGGTGCCAGAATAAGATATAAAGAGTAGAAAGCAGGAAAAAATAGCAAAAGAGGACAAATATATACAATCAAGAGGAATATATTCGGAAATAAGAGAAAGACAGACATTGGAGAACAAAATAGCTTCAAATAGTGGCCTGAGTGATGAGGGTCACACAGACCATGGCTCAGATTCATGAGATGGGTGTTTGTTAACAGTCTGAATGGCCCAGGGGAAGAAACTGTTACTGGGTCTGGAGGTGTGGGACCTGATTGACCTGAGGCGCTGACCAGAGAAGCGGGTAAACAGATGGTAAGCTGTGTAAGGGCTTACCTATGATTTTCCTAGTTTTCCTGAGACAGGAGGATCTGGCAATGGTCTCCAGGGTGTCAGAGGGCAACCAATAATTTTTTTGGGTGGTGTTGATTACCCTCTGTACAGCCGTCCTGTTGTCAGTAGTGGACTCTGTCTATCAAACACCCAGTGTGGAGGAGATGCTCTCCACAGAGGAGCAGTGAAGGCCAGCAGCAGCTTCTGGTCCACGTAATTCTTCCTCAGGACACGGAGGAAGTGCAGCCGCTGCTGGGCCTTTACCAGGGTGTTGGTGTTGTGGGTCCAGGTGAGATCAGGGGAGATGTGGGTGCCCAGAAACCTGAAGGTGGAGATAGATTCAACCCATTCCCCGTTTATAATTAGAGGGGAGTGGACCTGTCTGTGTCTTTCCATTATGAGTTCTTTTGTTTTAAGGATGTTCAGCTTTAGGTTGTTTTCGGAGCACCAGCGGGAAAAGTTCTCTACCTCCGCCCTGTACGCTGTCTTATCTCCATCAGAGATGAGTTTAACCACGTTGGTGTAATTAGCATACTTGACAATGACGAGAGTTGGCTTGGTTGGTGTGCAGTTATAGGTGTACGGGGCGTGGGATCTGGTGCTGGATGACAGTCGAGGAGAGAGGTTGGGGGTTGGACTGATTGAGGCTGGTTTGTGAGGAAATCTTTGATCCAGGAGCAGGTAATAGGTGGTCCAGTTTGGTGGTGAGGATGTCTAGTATCATGGTGTTGGTGGTAAACGTTGAGCTGTAGTCCACGAAGAGCATCGTCAAGTAACTCTTCCTGTTCTGCAGATCATTTAGTGCTCTGTGAAAGGTGATGGTGTTAACAAAGAACTTATTTTAAATGGCATCTTTAAGCACTTTGTTTCTAATAGCCTGTTACAAAAAGACAGAATTTGTTCCCATTTCTTTTGTTGAATGTTTGAAAAATGTCAAAGAAAATGCAGTTTGACAAGCATGAAAAACTATTTTTACAACAACAATTTTATTCCAAAACAGCTATTGTCTGAGAACCTGGCATACTCAGCATGGTGTGCAGTGTGTCCTTAAAAAAGTAGCGGACAAAGGAAGTGTCAGGCCTAAAAAACTGCTGTAAAACACCCAAAAGAAGTGAAAATAAATAACCAATCGAGTAAGAGTTTTAATTCTCTCACTCTGTCTGTTAGAGACACGTTTTAATGGTTGCAGTTGTTACAAAAGAAGAAGATGTGGTTTTGTGGGTGAGTCTGCATGCAAAAAGATTCATCTTGCTGATTTTCTTCTTGATTGGAAAGTGTAGAGCTGTGAAGGTGTGTGTGTGTGTGTGTTTTGTCTGTCTGTGGGTGTTTGAGTATGTTTGTGAGTGTTATGCTGGTGGAGTTTCAAAAGTGATAGTTGTTATTAACTACATGCTGAGTGTTTTCCATTTATGTTCCAGTGCATTTAAAAAAACACCAACGTGTGCACAGTGTGACATTTTAAAGAAGAAGAAAAACCTGACTCTTAGTGACAATGTCTTGTACGTACATTGTAGTTACAATATTTATAATTTCATTGTTAAAAGAAAGCATGGCCCCTGTCAGTTCTGAGGTTTTACGTCCCAGGATAACAACATTTTGATCCTTAGCAGGTCTCAAAATTAGACAAACCAAATGTCAGGTGAGCTACAACAACAGTCTTCTCATGAGTGGAAATTCTCCCCAATGCTCAGTTGAATTGTAAAACAAAAAAATCCAAGGGCTGCATCTCAGACTCTACAGGCCTCGGTTAGTATGTTATATGTTAAAGTTCATCACAGTACAAGTAGGAAAAGTCTGAACTAGTATGGCTGGTTTGGAAGGACTGCAGGGTGACAGCCGCTTCTCTCGAAAGAGAACCTGGCAGCACAGCTTAGGTTTGTACCTGAATAAGTTACAAGACTTCTGGAACAATGTCCTTTGGACAGACAAGACCAAAGTGGAGCTGTTCGATCATAATGCACAGCACCACGTTTGGAGAAAACAGAACACAGCATATCAGCACAAACACCTCAAACACTGTTGCTTGGTGGTGGAGGGGTGATGATTTGGACTTCTTTTGCAACCATGGGGCACTGGGGATATTGCAGTCATTGAATTGGCCATTAACTCAGTATAGCAAAGTATTCTAGAGTCAAATGTAAGGTCATCTGTCTGAAAACTAAGTATTGGCTGAAGCACAATCAGGCAGAAACCACGAGGATTTCCCAACCACAGCAGGAAATCTACAACTGCATGGCTGAACAAGAAAAGAATCAAGGTGCTGCAGTGGCCTGGCCAAACTCTAGACCTCAACTTGATTGTGATGCTGTGGTGGGACCTTAAGAGAGTTGTGCATAAGCAAATGCCCAAACCTCAGTGAACTGAAGTTACGTTGCAAAGAAGAGCGAGCCAAATTTCTTCCACAGAGATTTACGAGACTGATCAAGTGGCACAGAAAATGATAATTGGTCGAAGAGGTTCTATAAGCTATTAAATATCAGCGTGTACTCTGTTTTTCTGCATTTTGGCCTAATTTTAAATGAAACCAAACAAATAAAGTGAGAAATCTGATCTTTGCTGTGTTACCACTGAAATGAAACTAATTTAAAAACCTTTAAGAACATTAAAAGTGACAGAGGGCGTACTTTCTTTCTGCCATGACAGCAATTGTATAATTACAGTCATTCAGTTTTGTATGGTAAATGTTTTAATGCACTCATTTGTTCTTACGCAATCTGATTTCTAATAACCTAAAACCACAAACAACATTTAATATGCTGAGAGCGAGATACAGTCTTTTGTGCTCCATAAAAAACAGAACCCAACCCTGTCACTAGGTGTCAGTGTGTGACAGAGCATTGCTGTGCTGTTCCCCTGCCTCAGTGAAACCTCTGGAGTTGATCTGGCACAGACGGGGAGATCACAGGATCTTAAATAACTGAAAGGTAGCTTGCTGGCAGCAGCCTGTTCAGACAGACACATGGACAAAGATTTTAGAGTGAGAAGTCGTTCTACGATCTGTCTCAGGGCACTAACTGAAGTCATGAGATTACTCTTAAACAGCTCAGCAGAGCTAAAAAAAAGAGTGTGTGTCACTGCAAAAAACCAAAACAAAAAACAGCTGACTGGAAAAGGAATCAGCAGGAAAAGCGAAGGTTATCAAATGATAGGACCAAATATCCCCAAACAAAACATTGAGCAGATAAAGAACTTTCACATTCAGCAGTTCCAGTCGGCCTTGCTGCCGAGCAAATCTGTAACTCTAGACCATCTTTACTGCACTACGCTGGCAGCTGTGGCAGCACGAGGCAGCTGTTAGTGCTTCATTTGATGACTTGGGTCACTTTTTTCCACCGGTGGCATGTTTTAACATAAAATAAAAAGTTCCCAAAAACCAGGCTGCAGTGATCACCACTATGACAATCAACAACCTGAACGTCTAACACACACCATCAATTCGCTGATGAGTTAGATGAAGTACGTGTTTATTGCTTATTTGGTGTTAAACAGCTACAACGATAACCACACGACATCGTTCATATACAAGAATACAGGAGTATAAATATAGAGTATTTGTACTACAGGGTCAAAAAACACAAGACACACATTCAAAAAGTCATTCGCTCACACATCCGTGCAAACCGGCGACCTCACAGTGCGGTTTGCACTTTACACACATTCAGTCACTCATTCACAAATCCAAATGGAAGACCAGTTCTGCCTCAAAAACAGGGCTCAGTCCCCCACGTGAAGTCTCTTTAGTGTTCAGAGTGTCGCCTGCACTCGAGGTCCTACTTCTGCTCTCCAGAGCCGTCGTTCTTCATTTGGAATAAACAGGAGTAGAAGGGAGGGGTTCGAAAATGGACTAATCCTTCAGGAGACAGCTCGTCTTTGTCCCAGTTTGACCCTCACTTAAAGGGGACGTATTATCCTTTATAAATACTATTACAGCGGTGGGCCAAAGTTTTAAAAAATGAGTTCAATTTAGGTACAAGTGATTAATTCAGATTGTTTCAAACACTATGTTTAAGATTATGATGTCACAGAAAGGGGATATTTTAGGTCCACAAACCTGTTTGTTCTCTGGCAACCAATCAAAGGAAAGCTGGCTTAACTGGAGGGTAAAAATAAGAATGAACTGACCCCCCGTATCTGACCTGAAAATCAGTCCAAGAATTTAGACATGGAGTAAGAAAGGAGCGTAACGCTGTTCAAAATAATGAAATGCATGTTACCGGTGCCAACAGTAGCAGGTTAACTATTAAAGTTTCCTGTGTTACCTTGGAAATATCCTGCATGACCCGTGAACATGTTAAAACACAACTGAAATCACCAACGTCTTCCACAGTCTGTAGAGGAACTTTGTCACACAGTCGTAATACGCAGTTTTTTTGGCACAAGATGAGAAGAACTTTGTCTTCTGTAGCAAATACAGAGCAGGAGGGAAGGGGAGGGTCCAGGGGAAATGCAGTGCTGACACTCAACACCACAAGGGTGAAGCAGAGTCCATCAGTCATCCTGTCCCTGATTTCATTTGTTTATAATGAAAGATGTTAAACACGCTACACGCAGCACCTTCCACGTGACAGCACTGATGTTTAGACAGCACAACGAATGAGACACAAAGTCATGCGGGTGTGCAGCGCTTCACTCTCCTCCCATTGTGTCTTCTGCCAGTGAATCCACTGAGTCTTAAAGCTGCGCATGGCGAGAGTTCGCGCCACGACGCATCCTCGTCACACGCTGTTGAGGAGCAGGATGGACGTGGCGGAGGTGGGAGATGTGATTTCGGGGTTAATGTAGTGGGGGTCTCGCTCATCAGCGGGATCCTCATCTCGTTCTTGCGCTACATTCAAGGTCAGCTTGTTCAGACCGCTCTCCACTGTCGCCTCTGCTCCTTCTGCTCTGTTGCCTGGAAAACACGCAGGAAGAAAAGTGCAAGGAAAGGTTCAATTAAATCAGGGAAATTATCCGACAGAGTTTTAGACAAAAGTTAACCAGCAACTTCTACATTACGAGTCCTTCACAAGGACTCCTACTTTTATTTTAAACCTGTAACATCCTCTGCCAAAATAATTCCTCAGTCATTAGATTTGCTTTTGTTTGTCAGGAAACGTGCTCAGGATCAGGTTGCACATCAGTGCTCAGTGGGACACACACCTCTCTCCTGGTCGCAGTCTGGAGAGGAGGCGCCGCTGCACTGGCTGCGAGGGCCCAGGAGAGGCGAGGCGTGCCCGGAACTGCACACTGAGTCTGGGCTGTGAGAGCCAGAGGGGCTCGCTAGCTCCAGGACACCGGTGGGGCAAGAGGAGGACAGGATGGAAGAGGAAGAGGGACAGGAGGAGAGATAGGAGGATGAGGAGGGGGTGTGGAGCAAGGAGGACGAGTAAGGTTGAGGCATGTCGACGGGGGTGGAGGCAGAGGTGGAAGGCGAGGAAGAGGTTGCTTGGGGCGAGGAGGTGGAGTGCGAGTCGGCCTCCTCCTCTGAGCTGCTGTGACTGCCCTCTTCGTCGATAGACACTGACACCACTGAAACACACACACACACACACACACACACACACACACACACACACACACACACACACACACACACACACACACACACACACACACACGGGGATGTGAGCTTGAAGACACACACATGCAAACGGCTCAACAAAAACAAAGAAATGATAACGCGGCTCGATGACGCGGGTGACTGCCCATCTCCGAGTGGGCGTGGCACTCACTCGACAAACCGTCCGACTCCATCTTGAAGTTGGCGATGTCGTCGCTGCCGCCGTCGCCTTCTGCTCCAACTCCCTGCTCCCTGGTGCCCATGGCGAGGGAACGTCGCTGGGCGTGGATCTCCTCTGAGATGCTCTCCAGGTTGCGCAGCGCCGTGCGGTACTCCGCTTTGGCAACCACAAGTTTGGCCTGAAGCTCGTCCACATGACGCTTTATTTGCTGTGAGAAATAAAACAGTGTTTCTCAGCAAAGACACCTTGTAATAAAACACAGATATATAGATTATGTTTACTCCTTCGAGTCTATGAGTAGGTGATACATACCTCCAGATGTAGGTAATACTTCGCTTTGAGTTCAAAATACGGTCTGCAGGGGGAGAAGAAGAAGAAAAAAGTGAGAGGGGGAGGAGAGAAATTTAGCCCGCTGGAAGAACAACCCTCCTCCGTGTGCAGTCACATTCCACGTCTCTATGGAGGGAGCGCAACCCAGTACTGTCAGCCAACACACAAAACATCTGGACTTCATCAGGTTACAGAAATTTCGCTTCCCCCACTTCTCGAGCGCCACTTTAGCTCAGTGGGTGAGCAGGCAACCACTTGCACCATGGCCAGAGTGCAGTGGCCTGGGCTTGAATCTGACCTACGGCCCTTTTCTGTGTGTCTTCGCACTCTGTCTCCTCTGTTTCCGGTCTATCTTCACTGCTAATCTATCCAGCAAAGGCAAAAACCCCCAACACGCTCGCATAAAAGGTTCAGGCGGCGGCAAACTTATGAGCAGCATTTCCCAAAATCCGATCACAAACCTCGATTTGTTGATGGAGCGTTTCAGTTTCTTCTCGAGCTGCCTCATGTGGCCTATGCAGGAATTGTGGTTGGCTGCTGTTTTCTTGTGCTCTGCTTCGCTGCACGTTCTCGCCTGCTCAGCCTCCATCACCTGAAACGACCGAGAAAAAAAACGCCTGAGGCTAAACCGCTCGTTCAGGATGGAATTTTTGGGCTGTGCTGCATTTATATACTTACTCTCTGTGTGGCGTGGTTAAGCATTTCCTGCCAGGCGGAGTCAAACTGCCGGGTGTCCTCCTCGAGCAGCCTCTCCTCGGCCAGGGCGATGGTCTCCTTGGCTGCCCGCAGGATCTCCACCGACCGCTGGAATTCCTGAGTGGCCTTCTGCGCTTCAATCTGAGCCTGGAGTTCAGGGAAGGACAAGCAGCGGTCAGAACTTATTAAGTCAGACTGGAAACCAAATGTTCCACCTAAAAATACAATTCAGGAGGTAAATATTACTGCTAACATTTCACACATTTCTGATGTGAAACAGCTCACTGCCTGCTCCATATTTTCCCTAATAGAGTACCTTTGCTTGGCTCACTGGTCAAAATAACGCTCATTTATCATCTACTGGTTCTCGGTGCAGTCTAAAAAAAAAAAGAAAAAAAAGAGCTGCTTATACTTCTTTCCCTACTTGCTTTAAGCCAGCTTCATCCTGATTGGTTGCCCTTGAAAAACAAAACCAAAAGATTTGAAGAGCTGTGTTCACAGCCAAAGCATGGACTGTGTATAAAAGATGGACAACGGCACACCTCCACATGCCCTCTCATGCATAAGTGCCTTAACTTTAGCCGGTAACTGGGAAAAAAACCCTCTTGGTTCTTCTTAGATTCGGCAGGAAGGCTAAAGCAGCGTATTGTTATTGGTTAATGATCTGTCAATAATAAAACATTAGCCAATGGGTGTGCAGAGTCCCAGTGTCTTTGAGCCAGAGCTGTGTGCCCAAGATGACCATGTTAGAGATATGACATCATTAAGATTAGAAAAATCTACACAAAACTGATCTTGAAACCTGAAACTTGGCTCATAGCTGAAACTTTATCCAGAGTAGAAGAATGACAAAAACTAGAGAAAAGCAAAACAGGTCCCTTATAAATCATAGTGACAAATGACTTAAAATTGCTTTCATGAAGTAAAAGTTCACTAAGTTCTTACATGGTATGAATGAACCAGGAGTCTTTGTGTTGCCTGTGTGTTTAATTTAGGACCCATACCCGCCCTCGGCCTCCCTCCCCTCACACCTCTAACCCTGAACCTGGTTCTGCTTGAGATTTCTTCCTCTGAAAAGGGAGTTTTTCCTTCCCACTGATACCAAAGGCTTACTCATAAGGAGCTTGTCTGACTGTTGGGGTTTTCTCTGTATTATTGTTGGGTCTTTATCTTACAATATAAAGCAACCCGAGGCGACTGTTGTTGTGATTTGACGCTATATAAATAAAACTGAATTGAATCGAATTGGTTGAGTCCTTATGACGCCCAAACAGGCCAACATTCATAGAAAAAGACAACTGAGCCTTGATCCAATAGACAAACAGAATCTTTGTCACTGAGGAAATCTGACACACTGTCAGTGGGCTCCTCCTGCCCACAGTCACAGTTAACAGGAGGGTTATTCTCATCACGTTGGACATATTTGGACCCACTCAGACAGGCATAACTCCAAGGTCATTGCACTGGCTGAATGCTAACATGAAGTAGTTACAGTAACTCCAATTCAATGTCCTTGAAAGAGAGAATAATAATAATCAGGGAGAAACTTTCCCTCTGGTGATTAGTATTTAACAAGTGTATTATTAACAGTACAGCAGTTCAGAGGGACATATTTCATGCTGCCTGTCTGTCGGGTTTACAATGGAACCAAACCTGCTCGTCTACTTTGTGTTTTTATCTCAAAGTGTTTTCAATGGACGATTGTTTCTACTAAATGGTCCTTTTAAACTAAGAAGTAAAGCTGTGTATTCATGTTAACACTTATTATTATGTTAACATGAATGCACAGCTCAACGTCTCAAACATCTATTCTTTAAAATCCAAGAGCGATTTCTCTACCAGCGTTTTCCATAAACAGATGCAGACGCAGAGGAAAGCAAAACCCAAGCTGAAACACATGAATTGGTCTGTATGAATGTAATCCTGCTGACATGATGTCAAGGATAAGAAACTTATGTCACTTTTAACACATAGCCTACACATTGAAGCCTATACTTGGATTTACATTATAGAAACAGTGAAAACAATTATTTTTCTTACTTATTGTGAAGCTGAAATGTAACACAGTAACACTAAAGTCACTGTGTAATATACACCATTACAACAAGAGCACCGGGTCACCTACATGCTCAGCCATGAGGTGAAGCTCCCGGTTTACAGTTTTTGTGCTTTTGTTAATAACAGAGGAAGTTTGGAGCGCTACAGTTATGGAGTCAGCAGCTCGTTGGCCATGCTTAGCTGAAACAATAATACCACTCACAGCTGATGGTTGAATATCTCGGAGGAAAGAAATTTCACTGTTGATTTCTTGCAACAGTGGAATCCTGTTACAGTGCCACACTCAAATTCAGAGAGCACATTAAAACAAGACAGACTGCATGGCTTTGTGCTTGACTTCAATCCTGTGGCAATGAGACTGAAACCACCTGAATTCAAAGGCAATATAGTGCCATCAAAATAGTCTGTCTATGATAGATAGGTACAAGTACAGTACCTGCTAACACTTTTCTGGAGGGGCTTTTTGCCTTTGATTAATAGGTCACCAGTGAGAGGTAGACAGGAAAGAGGGGCAAAGAGAGTAGGGGAAGGCATGCAGCAAAGGGCAGCAAGTTGGACTTGATCCCAGGGCCACTGCAACATATAGCCTGCTCAAGCAGTGAGCTGAACTGACACCAACCTTCTAGCAAGTATACACCTGTATACTTTGAGTGACTGAAAACAATGTGGACAAGAGCAGTGTTAATGAGCTACAAAAAAAGTTGGAGTATAACCAGGAGATTTTCTCTGTCCTTGTCCCTGATAGCAACGCACTTCACGTTACTAAGGTCAGTGTAGTCACACAAGCTGTTAACCCGTGTAACGTCGGCCATGTTTAAGATAAACCCAGCAGTGATCAGAGGTCTGCTCCAACTCACAAAAAATGTAGAAAATACAAAATCTTTGGCATCAATTGTCGTGACAGTGTTGTTGCTAAGGCCTGTGAAAGGTGACGAGAGAGAGAAAAGAGGCGGAAGATAACAGCTTTTTATTGCGCGCGATCTGCTATTTCAACAAAGTGGTAAAGATGAATCCTTCCTCTTTGTCTCTCATCGTGACCCATTTCCCAGGCTCTAAGAGCAGGGAGGTTGAGGGGGGAAACAGAAGGAGGGTAATAGATATTTAATGAGGCAAAAACAAGAAGAAAAACAGAAAAAAGGAACTGAAACATTAAAACAACATCCATCAAGATGAAGACAGAAAGAGACACAAAAATACCAGAACTTCCCAATCAGAGCAGCTTTTCTCGTTGCTGGCTTGGTGGTGTTTCCATGAAGTGTCAGTGCTGTGTGAGTTTCTGCCTTTTGCAAAAAGCCTGACGAAAAGTCTTTGTCACCCTCGTGAATAACATGTCAACGCTTGAGAACACAATTTGCCATTATCTTCATGGCACAAAAGCACACTGAGCTTCAGACACCACGCACATAATGAATGGGCTTTGTTATCAGTTAATTAAGTTGATGTCATAGAGACCAAATCATGTGACACTCAGAACCAAACAATATGATGTTCTTTGGATCTGAAATAGCCTGGCAGGCTGTGATATGCACCATGGCTGCATGTGTGTGTGTGTGTGTGTGTGTGTGTGTGTGTGTGTGTGTGTGTGTGTGTGTGTGTGTGTGTGTGTGTGTGTGAGAGAGACTCATTCATGTGTCAGACACAGTCACCCCGTCTGATGTCTAAGTCTCTCTAAAGACATCCTATTTACAATTTCAAACGGGTGAGATGGTTGCAGGGCTGGGAAAGGTGGAGAAAGGTGACTAATACCCAATGTGGTGAGGGTGGGATATGCAGGGTGTGGACACAGACAGCCAGACAGGCAGCGGTGCAGAAGTGAATGCTGGGTAAAAGGGACAAAAGAGAGGACAGTGCAGGAAAATACCCCCCGCCCACCCCAATCGTTGTTGGAATGTAAGGGGGAAAACATGGGGGGCGGTGTTTGAGGGGATGTAACTGGCTTATGGGTGGGGGTAGATGGAATATGTGTGTGTCTGTGGTGGAGGGTCAGTGAGGTCATGCATGAGTCCTTTTAAAGTAGGTCGTGTATTAAATATTAAATATTTGTCTATAAATCATAACCAGACAATACGCCAGTTTAAACCCGAGACCGTTATCGGCTTTGCTCTGTTTAAATCACCCAAACACACACGCGCACACACACACACGCACGCACGCACGCACGCACACAAGCAAAGGATTTTGATCCTTTCGTGCAAATGCCGGTCCCATCAAAATTCAAAACCTGCAGTAATCCCTGGCTCTCACGTGTTAATACCAGAAGCAGATGCCACCTGCAGGTATTTTGTCACAGCGCAACAGAGATAAGCAACATACACACACATACGTACATTCACACACACACGTGTACAAAATCTATTTCAGTTTGACATGCAAATGTCAGCCTTCTGATGCATGACTCATAAGCTCCTGCATTGGCTAGGATGGAGGGGTGGAAGCTTCAACAGCCTGGAGCAATAAATGAGATGAGCCACTGCAGAGGGAGAAGCACAGACTTGGTGTCCTAACCTTTAGGTTGTGTTGCCCTGCTTTGTGTCTCCCTGCAGCAGTGCTGCAAGCATGACAAGTACTCCCAGATCCAGCAAAAAGAAACAAGTCAGGCCATGCAAAATGTCGCAAGTCTATCACCACGCAGAGACTGCGTGTGCGTGTGTGCATGCGTGAGACACTAGCTTAAGATGCAGAGCTGTGACTGAGTTTAAATATAGGCGTCATGTGACCGTACTCCCTTTAAGTAGATAGAAGCGGCTCTGTTTAAACTTCTCATTGTTAATCCTCAGTAATCCTGCCCTCACACTGTCTGCTGACCTTGGAGTCACTCCCGCTCACTCTTGTGAATGTGTGTGTGTGCATGTGTGTGTACCTGTCTTGCCACTTTGCGGGCCTCCCAGTAGGGTTTGGAGTCATCCACGGCTCGCCCGATCTTCTTCACCTGCTCATCCAGTTTAACTGTTGCCTCAACCAGCACTGCTCGGAACCTCTGACGGAAGTCCTTCACACACACACACAAACACACACACTTAGAAATGAGGAGAGGAACTTATCGGGTCACACTATTAGGTTGGACATGGTAGACTGTTCAAAGCACCACTGTGTCTTCAGTGCAGCGTTACAGAACAACAACTGTGGTTATTATTTATATCTGTGTAATATCAGGCCTTATTGTGGTGTGAGATTTCCTGTTGCCCCCATTAGTCATACCCATATACAAGAGCATGGTTTACCCATGTAACACACAACTGTAGAGTGTGTAAACTATATTTTGTTTTCTTTGTTTTATGCAGTGGGTGTGTCAGCTCTCATTGTTGCTGAGCAGCATTGCTTATGTTTTTTGGTGGTGACCCACTGAATGAGTATGAGTAAGGATGAAGCATTACTGCAGGAGGGCCCAATATCCGTGTGCATTTATGCAGCTACTTTTGTGTGTCTGTGTATGCTTTAATTTGCTGAAGAGGGGTTTAAAAGCAGCTGCATCCTCTTCACAGAGCACAGATCGGCATAAATGAGCGGTTAAAGAGGGAGAAGGGAGAGGGCGCTACAGGAAACACACTTCCTGTGACATCATCGCATTTCCTACGTCCTGTTCCTGCAAAGACGGGTGACACGTCACAGAATCTACAAGGTAAACTCTGTGAGCACGCTGCTGGCCTTACATACTGCTCAGGAAACTAAATAGGGGCCCGATTGTTGGAACTGGGCACGACCATACACAAATATAATGTTTGTGCATTCAAATGCCAAATGTTCAAAACTAGTTTAATCAAACAAATTCAAGATTTATTGTAAACAAATGGAATAACTGCGGTGTGAGAAAGTCTTGAGTCACCCCTTATTTCTTTATATTTTACTAAGAAAGTGGGAAACGTGCAGAGGTTACTGAAACATCAGCAAACATCATACAAGACAACAAAAGAATGAGGTAATGTCAAAGACAAATCTACTGAGAATAAAACTTATTGGATGACTCACTTTTTTTGTTTGAGTCACCTATTCCACGCTGCACCGTTACACTGAAACCTGGGGTTTCCCCACCTGTCAACACCTACTTTAAGCCCTGCTATGACCACCTTTACTCATCATCACAGTCTGAACTCCCTTACATAAGCATACTGGCCATTTCTTTGAGTCGTCTTCAGGAATAGTTCTCCAGGCTTGTTGAAGGACATTCAAAGCTCTTCTTTGGATGTTTCTGCCTTTTGTTTGGTTCTCTGTGAGCATGATCGCACACTGCTTCAATAATGTTGAGGTCCAGGCTCAGGGGAGGCCAATCCATGACTGATAGTGTTCTTTCATTGTGCGCTTTTCTATTCAGGCATGTTTATAATGCACTATCAGTGTGTTTGGTATCACTGTCATACTGAAAAATGAAGCTGCTGATCACACACTGTCCACTTTTCTTGATGGTAGTTTTCTGCATTCAGGGCCCAAACATTTCAACTTAACTGTAATTTATTTATATAGCTTCAAATCACAACAAGAGTTGCCTTAAGGCGCTTTATATTGTAAAGTAAAAACCCTACAATAATACAGAGAAATCCCCAACAATCATATGACCCCCTATAAATGACTGCTTGGTGGGAAGTAAAAACTCCCTTTTAACAGGAAGAAACCACCAGCAGAACCAGGCTCATATGGAACGCCAGGACTGCCATAATGAATTAATTAAATACACCATTAAATAATTAATTAAATGTGTCAATAATTAATTAAAATTGGAATTAATTAATTAAATAAATAGTTATGACACATGTAATTAATTAATTATTGACACATTTAATTAATTATTTATGTATTTCACATTTTAATTAATTATTGACACATTTAATTAATTAATTATTGACACATTTAATTAATTATTTATGTATTTCACATTTTAATTAATTATTGACACATTTAATTAATTATTGACACATTTAATTAATTATTTAATGATATATTTATTTATTTCATTTTGGCAGTCCCGGCGCCTGGCTCTCGTCATGAAATAATTTTATCTGTCAGCCTCACCCATCAAACTCAGGGGGCGGGGTTAACGCTGCCCATGCAGCTTCTCTAACATTTGATTGGTTGCCGTGCAAAGTAAGTCAAAACAGGTCGATCCTAGATAATCGATTGCTTGTGTAGACTTGGGGCAGCCAGTTATCCCAGAATGCAGATCAAATCACAGGCAGCAATGGTGGTGGTGTAGTTTTAAAATACCCCGTTTTTCTGTCACCAGCTACACTTTTAACAGTGTTTTAGCCGCGAATGTCGCGCCGTATGTCTGGTCAGGTTGTCAACATAGAACATGCTTGCAAAAGTGCTCAGATGTTTTCAGAGATTTCACTAGCTCTGCTAACAGTTAGCATGCAGAGCGCACCGAGGGGGTACATTAACCGGTTTGTTTACATATTCCACTCTCCGTGTTCCACATGTTGCATTCGCAGATTCTCATTTTCACCGAACGATCGTCTCTTTCCGCCTGGTCTTGTGTCTCTGTGCTTCTGTAACATAAAGAACGAGCTGACATTTTTCTCACGAAACCAGCGATCAGCTCAGCAGACCCTCAGTTTACCTGCATGCATCCTCCTCCTCATCTGTCAGCTGTTTAACACCTGCTGCTAATTCAAGAAACAGGCCTACGTTACCTGGTGATAGTCACAGTTTAACTGGGCAGCCGGTGCTCGATATAAAGCAATGTCAGCGCATTTTTCTGCACAAGATAAGTAAATATAGTGTTTTCCCCGAGCGCAGAGCTGCTGGAGCTTGTTTCCTTACAGAGCACTTTATAGGCGAACAGCTTCATCAGCGGCTGATGTCCAATCACCAGCACACAGCTTTCAAACCTCAGCTGAGTTTTAGCTCTCAGTGGTTAAACGCTGGACTTCATTCACTCAGGTTCTGTCTGTCGGGTCACGTTTACTTCGCTGTTTTATTTACAACTGAGCAAATCGGTTTGGCTGAGGTTAAAGTTACGTTTCATAACTGCATAGTTTCACAGACGTTTAATGGTTCACTGGCACATGTGTTAGACTGAACTATCATCTAAATATCATCTGTTTTTTAATAGTTATTCAACTGTATTCTAAGCACCAGCTGTCTGTTAGAATGTGATTTTTTTTCTCTCTCTGTTGGCAGAGGTATAAAAATGCGCAGGAAAATCTGACGTGCATGGCGAACTTCACCGACGATATTTAGGGAGGAATAAACACACATCAAACATAAATGAACCATTTGCCTGTCTCCATAATTGAGAGAATTTTCTCTTCTTATATCAACACTCTCTCTCTCTCTCTCTTTTTTTTTTTGCTTTTTCGGTCATGTTATGTTTACCTGTCAAAGGCTTGTTACAAACTATGAAACACATTGTGCAGACTTCTGGATGTTAGAAGAAAACGAATACTGCTCATGAATGAGACTAAAGGCAGGAAGGTGTCCTTTAAAACTAAACATGTTAATAGGACCTCCCTGTTTATATCATAGTTTATGATATAGCACGTGTATTTCAGTAATAGCCTGCTGAGGCCACTATACGTGCTGGCCTCATATCAAATGTGAAGGCAGACTGAGTCTATGTTTGACGTTTGTTTATATCTAATCTTCCTTTTCAAACATTTAAACAGCAGCGAGTCTGCAGCTGAGGGAATACAAATTCAAATTGTCGGAACAGGTTTGCTCGTTTCTTGGATTCATTTGGTGATTTATTAAATGTATAACTGTAATTCTAATCTGCTGCTGAGTCTCTTACACTTTTCTTTATGCTGTATATTTTCACGTCTCTGGAATAGTTGGCAGTTAGATAGTCAGCTGGGAAACTCATGGAGCTGAGGATATCGTGGATATGCTGACCTCGCTGCGTGGTGTACAGAGCGAGGTCAGCATGATTAATATTCACAATAAAAATATTAGCCGAACATCATGAAGTCTGTATGTGTTTCATAGTGTCGAACAACCTTTGTACAGTTAAAGCCAGCAGTTACTACATGACGGAAACACCAACGTTATCTCTTTTATGTGTTTATACACAGGTCACGCTGATTACTGAACAAAAACCCAAAGATCAGATGTTAAACAGATTTGCTCTCTCTCCTCCTTAAACATTGTGGCATGAATAAGGCACGGCGGGACCACAGAGCGACGTTCAGAGCCAACTTTATTTGATTCACATCACACCACACCACCACCAACCCCTGAGTCCCCGTGTTTTAACACGGCGGGCGTGATTGCGGATGCCGTGCAGGTGCGTCCGCACGGCCCCGCAGACCACGCCCCACCACATACCCCCATCGCCCGATTGAGGCCGGGGAGTGATCCGGCCAAACCTACTCCCCCCCGCGACCTGGGGCGAGACTCGGCCCCTACACATCGGCGCCCCAGCCCCCGACCAAGCGACGGGGAAGCGTCCGTTCTGGTGGCCGCCCGCGCATCCAGCGGCAACGGCGAAGCTGGTCCGGAGGTCGGCCGCGTAGCAAGCGGACACGGCCCCACCGGCATGGCCGTGTGCTCCTGCACACAGGCGGCTGGGCAGACGCCAGGCGCGCAGAATCGACTGGTGGCAGCGAGGCTGGACTAGCCAGCCCGCCGATCCCCGGCCTAGCGGGGCTGTCCCGCTCCTCTGCCTCCAACTCCGGCTGCACAGGCTGCCCTGGAGCAGGGACCTCCGTCTCCCCGCACAGCTGCTCCGCCACCGCCTCCGCCACTCCCGTTTGGAGCGGCTCCCCGCACTGCGCCTCCGCCCCCAGCAGGCACCGCCCCTCGCCCCCCTCCGGGTGGAGCGACTCCTCTGCCTCCGGCAGGTGTAGACCCTCGCCCGCCTCGTCCTCGGCCTCCGATTGGAGCGGCTCCTCCACCGCTCCCGGCAGGAGCAGCCCTTCACCCGGCTGCTGCTCCTCCTCCTCCGGCAGGCTCGGACCCCCGCGTGGCTCGTCCACCACCTCCGGCTGCCGAGGTGACCCACACGGCTCCTCCACTGTCCTCGAGACACACTTGTGGGGGTGGCGCCCAGGCCCAGAGCAGCGCTGCCAGCTCTGCCATCTTCCCCAGGTGGCGTTCGCTCTCCTGCCGCAGCTCCTCCTGTTGGCGACGCACCTCCGCCGCCTGCTTCCGCTGGGTGGCCGCTATTTCGGCCACCATCTCGGCCAGCTCTTTCCTTTCCTGGCTCTGGTAGGTACCCGCCATGCCGCCTCCTGGGTTTCGGCACCAATGTGGCATGAATAAGGCACGGCGGGACCACAGAGCGACGTTCAGAGCCAACTTTATTTGATTCACATCACACCACACCACCACCAACCCCTGAGTCCCCGTGTTTTAACACGGCGGGCGTGATTGCGGATGCCGTGCAGGTGCGTCCGCACGGCCCCGCAGACCACGCCCCACCACAACATGTTTTTAATGTTAGTTATAATTCAGAATTGGCGACTGAAACACGTAGGACACATAAGAACATCAGGAAATAAAACACCGATAAATATAACCTCAGTAAAAGAAGTCAGCGGGGGTTACTACAGCTGTGTACCGGGGCCTGCGCTTTGTCGGTGGGATTGCTTGCGAGGCGAGCGGGTCTATCCCACGCTTTGCCGTGAGACTGGGACGACATCTCCGAAATCATCGAAACACTTTTGCAAAGAGGCTGTATCTTGACAAACCGACCAGACACATGAAGATTAAACCACTACATTCTCGGCTAAAAAAATATTAAAACGGTATTTGGTAACACACAAACAGGGTTTTTCAAAGCTCAGTTCTGTTAGCTTCCACATGCCGGTTGTTGTGTGCTAGAAACAATGGCCACCAGGCCAAAGCAATGGTTTTGACTCGATCAGCGTTAACCCCGCCCCCTGAGTTTGATGGGTGAGGCTGACAGATAAAATTATTTCATGATGAGAGCCAGGCGTCAGGACTGCCAAAATGAAATAAATAAATATATCATTAAATAATTAATTAAATGTGTCAATAATTAATTAAATGTGTCAATAATTAATTAAATGTGTCAATAATTAATTAAAATGTGAAATACATAAATAATTAATTAAATATGTCAATAATTAATTAATTAAATGTGTCAATAATTAATTAAAATGTGAAATACATAAATAATTAATTAAATGTGTCAATAATTAATTAATTACATATATCATAACTATTTATTTAATTAATTAATTCCAATTTTAATTAATTATTGCCACATTTAATTAATTATTTAATGGTGTATTTAATTAATTCATTATGGCAGTCCTGGCGTTCCATAGGCTCAGGGTTGCCATCTGCAATGACTTGTTGGGGTTGAGTGGACCAATACAGGACAAACACACGCCGTGGAAGAATTTGGATTTGGATTCATGTCTCCATCAGTCCTGTTGTCACTTATTTTCAGTGGCAGCAGGGCCAGATGCATCTCTCAGGTCCTGTTTCAAGGCTTTTCTGGATTTAAAAAAAATTCCTGAAAGATACTGCGTTTAAGTCAAAGTTCGTCTGGGTGGATGCTCCCCATAAGCAAAAGACCAGAATACTCTAGAGACATTCAAGAGGTGTGTACCCAAGATGATATCCCTTCAGTGACATCATACAGAGCCAAGAGTAGAAAAAGCTTAATTTAACTTTTCCATACAATAACTGCATTATTTCAATTCACCACAGCAAATGTTATATGTATGACAAAAACATAAGGACATGTATATTAAGCTCGTTAAGGCAGCTCAGCTCATCAGGAGCTGACAGATTCAATTGTTCCTCTGGGACAATAATAAAGAAGACTTAGTTATCGCTTCATAATAAAGGTTAAAATTTAAAATTCTGTTTATTTTCTATGGGAGGCTCATGATGGCACGCATCACAAGGGCACAGTCCCACATCTGCCAGACATAGAAGAGATTTAACGTTGTGTTGGCAGGCAGAGTCAACTGTGGATTTAAACTCTCCGCCCCAACTTACTCATCCTCTGAATCTACCGTACATCATTTTTAATCAGCTCCAGGCTGCAGGAGGACCCCCTGCAGCCTGCCAGGGGCTCCTTCCATAGTCCTTAGCTCCTCCTTAGCTTTTTTTTTGTTGCCTCCAGATGCATCCATGTTTCTTCTTCTGTTTGCTTGTGTATTCACATCGATCACCCTACTTATAATGCTGTTTCCTGTAAACACTGCCAAAGCTGTGAAAAAGCTGAGCTTTCCAAAAAGCACCAAGAAACAATACGTTAAAAAATAAAATCAGGATATATATATATATATATATATATATATATAAGTTAAAATTCAGCTGGAAAACATGGATTAAAACATGGATTACAGGAAAATCTCTCCTCCTGTCCCTCTCTGTCTCTGTGCGTGCTGTTACAGTCATTCCAGCTGTGGTTTGCTGGGTTTGGATGTGAGCGCAGGGCTAATGAGAAACAGAAGAGGCCTACTTTCAGGAAAACAAAAAACTGAGGCCTCGCTCTGGAATGTTTTCACTTTTCCTCAACAGTGACCCAGCTAGCACACACTTGAGCCGAAGCTGCCCCTTCTGTGTGCCGTCTGCCCTCCTGCAGTTGTTCGCTTCACTTTACATCCTTTATTCCTCCATAATGTGTCTGATTCCTGTTTCTGTTCAGACTCCTAAATGAACGTGAGTGTTATGAGCAAATAGATGAATTTCACCAACCGCTCCACGGCAGTGTTTCCGACTAAGACCACAGCTGCACTAGGAGTTTATAAAGTGCAGGGAGGGACAGTTCCTGCTTCAGTTTTTCCACCTCTTCCCACTGATGCACATTTAGTAGTTTTCCATCTTTCGAAAGCTTTCCGTTTAGACTGTTTTAAAACAATGGCACCGTTGCTAGGCAAATCCCTGACACTACAGTGGCAGAGAGACAAATCTCACAGCGCTGACACGATTTCTCACCACTTTAGAGTTTTAAAAAAAGTGAGACTTAGTGACTGCTGGGTGGGTGCCAGAGCTCGGCTTACGCCCTGCTCTCGGTGTTTGAGGGGCAATAATTCTGATGCCAGCAGTGTGTGTTGTTGGGTCTCACCTCCAGCTCACTCTCCCAGCGGTTAATGTCGTCTGTAGACTGGTTCAACTTCTCCAGCTCTCCCTGTTTACAGAAAACACACCAGTGATGGAAAACACACACACAGAGAGGGAGAAAGGGAGGAGTGTGATTAAATAAGACTGGCAATCCTCAGGCTGTGACTCGTGTTAACCAAATTATTGAACTTACAGCTCTCAGTAGGTCATTTTGGAGACAGTCAAAATATGACACACACACAAACACACACAAACGCTCTGACATTTTTTAACCTACTGTCACTCCACATCTGGAATCATTGTCCTAACCCCACCTTACCTGTATCCTGGGGTCCACTTCTTCCTCCTCGTCAGCACCCTGCAGGTCATCCTCACAGGTATTCCCATTTCGCTCCATTGTCGGAATTTCTGGGAGATTTCTGGTAACCAAACGAGGGTCTTCGGCGCAAACTAAGCGCGACCCCGGGGTGCTGAACAGCACAGGAGCGATCCAAACACGCTCTAACCTTTAGCGCGGTGCATAGCTGGGCTTTTTAAAAGCGGGCAGCGAGTTTAAAGAGACGTCCACCCGCGGGAAGAGCGGACACGCGAACTACAGCGGACCACAACCTCGCGGAGGACGAGCTGCGAACGAAGAGAGCGTTTAACTACAGCGAGACCTACGGCTACTTCCGTTTGGGACATTCAAAATAAAAGCGGCGCGTAACGTTTACGTCTGCAAGCCGGACCTGAAAGGGGGAGGGGCCAGGCACGTGTCTTATTACAAAGCTGTTAGCTTAAAAGTGGCGCTGCGCGTGAGTTTATGTTTGATGGATACTTGCTCTCAGATTATTTATCTGGACATTATATTTTAGTTACTTATAATCTTACTGCACAAGCTTTTTAAACCAGATACAACAGATGAAAGTACCGATAAACGTATTATCGATTTTACCGATAAACAATCACATGCATGATCTGTTGATGTATGCTCAGTCATCCAGGTAAGGACATCCCTCAAGGTTGATTTTGTGAATCTGGACTTAACGTTTTCAGTGGGAGAAACATTTTGTCACTTATACAAGTGACTTCGTCTGTCTCAGCTGACTACAGGTTTGCCCAGCCTTATAAACAGTCCATTTACACAATGACTGAAACTCCCACACTGAATGAACAGTGGGCTTTGACGCCAGTTTCTTGATCATTGCAAACTGTCATGACCATTGATCTGCAACCACCGATCAATGGCTGTATCCCAATTAACGGCCCACAAGGGCCGCGTACTCAAAGACCGCTAAGGCCGGAAGTGCGAGGCTTGTAAAATGGGACGGTCTAGCCTCCGTCGCGCTGCCCAGGTTGCCTAGCAACCATGATACTAACAGCTGGAAACGTTTCATACAGCTTTGTTTGACAGAAATGAAGGAGAAAATCTTTTGTTCATTTGTTTGTTTGTTTCTACATGAGCTTTGATCATTCTCTGTAAGATTAAGGTCAGCTATTGGACGGCGTATATTTTAAAGTAAAGGCTTTAAAACCAAGTTAGTACAAACGTCACATAACTTTGCCGACATGTGGCCAACAGTAATGTTTTAGTGTTCTTCGTTATTAAACATTTGCACATAAATAAGTGACATAATATTCAGTATTTACTTAAAGTTTACTCTTCGGGCGCCCCTCATCCGCCGTTTTTTTCCGGCAAAATTATCCACACCCAGCGCCGCGCTATGCATTCTGGGATATGTTGGGCCACGAAGTCTACACCGCCACATCCTTAAAATTCAGGGAAATTAAGGACGCATTTGAGGGCCGCAATTCGAGCAGCCTTTGAATTGGGACAACCTTCGTCGCGTCGCTGCGACATAATCGGCCTTAAAATGCGGCCCATAAGGCTGCAGACCCTGACTTGGGATACAGCCATTGACCACTGATCATTGGCCATAAGTACCAGTTGGGGAATTTTACTGACCACGCTTTACAGCTGTAGGTCATTTTAATTACTTATGATCTATAGCGGTGGGTAGCTTAGCAGTGTTGGTCAAGTTACTTGAAAAAAGTAATCAGTAACTAATTACCGATTACTTCCCCCCAAAAAGTAATCCTGTTACATTACTGATTACTTATTTTCAAAAGTAATTAATTACTTAGTTACTTTTTAAAAACACGATTTACAACCTGAATAGGTAATAAAGTGATAGATCTTTCAGCCCAATTCTACTTTTTCTGCATAATTCATCATACAAAATGTAATCAAATGGAAAAGTCCTTTTTTAAAACTTGTTTTATTAGTTTTAGTCTTTTAACTTTATGCATCAAGCAAAAAAAGTAACGGTAATCTAATTATTTTGCAATAGTAATCCCTTACCTTACTCGTTACCCGAAAAAGTAATTAGATTACAGTACTTCCCATCTCTGTAGCTTAGTCTATAACCCGGGCAAACATGAGGCCTGGGGGCCAGAATTAGCCAAGCAAAGACTCCATTTCGGACTACTGGACGGCTTTGGAAAATGCAAAGGACGGCATAAATACTTTACCTTTTAAATGTATTTTAATTTGTTTAGCAGCTTTTTCTTCTGGTAATTACCAGAATTACACGTCTTTAAAGACGTTCCCTATTGCCATTCATACTACAGAGTAATACTATGTAATACTAAGTAAATATAGGGCCAGTATTGCTGATAACAATACAGATACTGATACTTTTCATCTTTAAAGACAGCTTAGCAGTGTATCATGATTTATGACTCATCAGAAGTTTGCAAATTCTGAACACACTTTAATGTCTACTAAATCACTGTGATTCTACAATAACGAGTTAACACAATAAAAACACACCTTTCAGCGTTTTATGCATTTTGAAACTGTTTATTTTTGGAGACCTGATATGTAAATGTACCTGTCCCTAAAGCACAACATATGTTGTTTACATGTGCTATAAGCTATGAATAAAATAGACCTGACAGTCAACACAAAAAGACTTACCGTTATACCGTTATATGTATATTTTTATATATGGTATATGTTTTAATTCACAAAGAAGTGACTTCACACAATTCAGTGAACTTAGAGGATAGAAACAAAGTATCGATCCAAAACCAGCATTGTTATTGATACTATTAATATTTGGATTGATCTGCTCACCTTTGCCCATGAAATAAAATATGTTTAAAATCCCTGGCTTGTCATAACACAACTGATCTACAAAGACCAGGCACTGAACAAATGATACAGAGTACAAAGTACAGTATTTGAATTGATAGTTAGATTAGACATCCTCGCCACAGCCTACTGGTTGGGTAGAGGAGCAGAATGCTCTCCTCACCATGCTGCAGTCCGGGCGGACCTTTGCAGCCCTCAAATCATCTTCTCTCACTCACACTTCTGGTACTGCCACAGTCTTTTATCCTCTGCTATCTTTAAATGTTTTTATCCCTATTTTTTTTTAATATAATTTAATTATTTTATTAATTGATTTATGGTTATGACTGGAGGAATACTTATTTTTTAAAATGATCTGCTGGATATTTGAATTTGAATAAACAATCTATATCAAGTAGAGTCAGTGTAGGAAAGTTACATTCCCACTGATATGATCTGCAGTAATCCAGTGGTGTTATATCTATTCATTTATTATTATTCACTTATTCTTTCAAACCACACCCTGCAGATACATCCCCATACTGTAATATTAGTTTATCACTGAATATGTTTTGTATTTATTTAACATTACTGACTGAATCAGATTAGCAGGATGCTACAGGTGGGATTTGAAGTAAGCCATGTGCTGATAATATTCGGTCATGTCAATTTTAAAACAAATATAAATAATTGTTTTTTGTCGCAATCTACCAAATTTCCCCAATATTATTCTTTTATCTCAAACAGACTTCCTCTTAGACCCGTTCCAACTTGACATAGCCCATTATGGGAGGTACAACAGTTACTGGTTTCACGGGTGTCGCTCGCCCCCTGTTGGTGAGGACTCCGTGGAGCAGGCAGAGTCAGACTGGGCGGCGGGGGGCACTAATGGAAGCGGGCTGGATTAATGGAAACACTGTAGACACACTGTTTATGCAGAAGAGTGGTTCCCAGTACTGTGTGGGCTACATGCCAGTATAGTTTTTAAGGGTCATCAGTAAACAGAGAAGAAAATGGAACAGTTTGGAAATATTTTACACTTATTTTGGCTGCCAGTAAAGCTGATATAGTGCTTATTTCAGCTTATTATTATAGCAAGATCAGTGCTTACTATGTAAGACATGCTGACTTTTAACAGGTTATTTATTTTGTGGCTCTTTTTGAGTTTGACTGACACATACAGTTCCCTTTGTCTAAAACAGATATTGTGAAATGAACAAATGTGATAATTATGGCTTAATCATTTTTAATGCAAAAATGAGTCAGCATTGAGTCTGTATCAGGTGAGCTATTTCCATTATTTAAATAAAGCATTTTTCAGTTTAACTTGTGATTTCCTGCCTCTTTGGAGCTAAAACAGGCCACCTAAACTCACTATTGAGCATCAATATCAGGACCTGGTACGGTAGCTCAAATAAGTCAAAAAAATATAGACCCAAAAGCAAATGTCCATTACAGAGGACATAAATGAATAGGCTGGGTCTCGGGAGGACATACCACTTCATGGTGGGACATAAATCTAACAATTGACCCCGTTTTAAGATGACGGGCGCTCACGTGCTTTCGGTCACATCAGGTGGCCTTCAGAAGAGATGCAGTTGGCATAATGTCGAAAATTGGAAGTCTGTTTGGATGGAAAACCGGAGAAAATGTGTGTGTGTCTGTGTTTTTATTGCTTGCACACTAGAAACCAGTAACTGTGTCATGGCAGCAATGGCCCATTAATATATGATGACCTCACACTCTTTCATATGGAAGTATGGCAGGACTTGCAGGCTGTCGCATGATCTCAGCTCTGTGGGTGATGAGAGCAGGTTAAACGCTTCGCTGGCGTTGTCATCCTCCTGTGCCAGCAGTGAGAAAGTTAGGGTTAGGCTTATACCGTCTCCGTTATGGACGGCTGCCCGGCTCCACTCGTCGTCATCGCGTTTTCTCCAGCGTCCTCCTGCGTATGCATGCATGCGACCGAAGGGCTGATTTCATAACGTGAGGAGGAAGAGAGGAATGGGGTTCTGAGCACGGATGAGCGCCAGACCCCGCTAGGCTGTGTGCGCCAACAGCGTTATCTTTATTCCCGGGCCATGCAGAAGGCGCACTGAGGGAGATGCGGTATAGTGGAGGCTGCTGATGCTGCAGGCAAATCAGCTGTTAGGCCTATTTTGCGTCTTGAGCATCATCGCCGCGACGGCCAAAGAGACAGAGACACCAGGGACACCGCAGAGCGGATAACAGAGGATGGAGTTCAAGCATCTGGTGGAGGCGGCGGAGAAGTGGTGCTCCGGTAACCCCTTCGACCTCATCTTCGCCGAGGAGGACGACGAGAGGCGGCTGGACTTTTACGCAGAGCCCGGCGTCTCTTTCTACGTGCTGTGTCCCGGCGGCACCGACAGCTTTGTAAGTGCTCGATCTCCTGCAAGGCCTCGTCTCTGCGCGCTCTCTCCTAGGTGTGTCGAGGTTCGGCTGGAGGTGCGTTCGGCCCGGGTTTTCTAGCTGATGGATGTGGGAGAGGAGAGGAGGGGATGATGTCATTTCAGTTTGGGTGCACCTCACCCACCCCTCCTCCAACCGCCCTTCTTTCCCCTCAAAGTGTATATGTTGCTTATTTATCCAACATATAATCAACTCTGCTATGGGCACAAAACAGGAAAGCCTTATGACTTTCATAATAAAAGCCGTCGCCATCATGTGGATTTTGCGACACTAAACAGTTCATTTTTATTTCTAAATTGAAATTGATTTAGAAATAAAAATAAAAGCTTCCTATTTCGAGCGTTTATGTTTTCCCCTTATTTGAAGGCAATTTTATTACTTGAAAAACTTTAAAGGCCAGTGCTTGTTGTCACAAATGCAAAAAATATTTTACATTTTTGCCATCATGCCTTTATTTTGAAAGAGTTATTGCTGCTGGGTTTCAGGTTAAGCCTACTCTTATTAGAAATGTTTGTCTAGAGACGGCAAAGTTTACCAGTTGACGTTTTATTTCTAACACTTGATTTACTTTGACTAAATGTGCCTCCTTAGAAGATAATCCAAACAGCTGTGACTGCTATGAAACACTGATTCCTGGTGTTTTCTCTGAAAAGGTCTTAAATAAAAGGGGCGTGGTTGAAGAACCACCCACCCTTCCTTCGCTTCATCACTTTTCAAAAGTGAACTTAAAAATAAGACAAGAGTGAGAAATTTTTAGCTCAGTTTCTTTGCAGTTGAATGTTGTGCTTCGAAGCAACTGCCATTTTTTGATGGGGCCGCCGTGACTCGTTTGGCCCCCGTGCCACCACATTTTTAAAAATCCTGGATACGCCCCTGCTAAACAAGAGACTCTGCTTTAAAAACAGCGTGCACTAACCACTCTAAAGAAACTAGATGGGCTCATTAAAAGCCCCAAACCTCCAACCACACTGCAGCTATGCTGTGAGCTCAGTGTCTTTGTAGCTCCAGCACTGCTGTGATCAGCCACATGCTGTCTTGAAGCATAGCTGTATCATATATCAGTGTGCTGCAGTGGTGGCGTTATGACTCCTAAAGCCCCAGAGGCCAGGCCCGCCCTCCTCGCTCCTCCTGCTCAGTGACAGGGGCCAACAGGGCGGGGAGCAGATGGTGATGACCCAGGAGCCAGGGCGTCTGCTCGGTCAATATCACATTATGTCCCTGTCTGCGTTGTGTGTGTTTGCAAGCATTGTCTGGACTATCCTGCAGACAGGAGAGCAGCATTAGAGCCGGGGTTTTCCATAGCTGTGCGTGAAGAAACTGTGACGTTTATAGCTGCTGCACAATTAATTACCCAGTCTCTCTGACACACACAGACACACATAAAGCGCAGGTGCTTAAATGCATCATGTGACTCGATGTCTTTTAGCACCAACTTCCTTTTTTCTCTCTGTTTCTCTCTCAGCTCACAGTTTTCTACAGCTTTTTAATCTGGTGCTCGCCAACTGCTGCAGGCCTGCCACTCTCTCTCTCTGTTTTTAACACACACACACACACACACACACACACACACACACACACACACACACACACACACACACACACACACACACACACACACACTAACAGTTCAGCGTCTGCTATGCACATTTAAATAAGCTTGAATAACTCTCTGTCTCTCTGCAGGACTCTTGAGATCTAGTTACTCTCCCCGCGATCAATACTGCTATGAGCAGGACGTCTCACATGCTGTTTTTCTCTGATTCTCTCTCTCTCCCACACACACACACACACACACACACACACACACACACACACACACACACACACACACACACACACATGCAGGGCATCATCTTGTCACCTAGCTGCACCATAACAATAACCATAACGATAATTTGTTTCCTTCCCTGTAATTTCCCTCTGGATATGATACAGTAGTGTTTGTTTTTAGCAATCCACATCACCCGTTGTGGCGTTCAGCTGCTGAAAAACAAGAAGAATTGAACGTTCCACGTGACTCCACAGACGCCCCTCTGCTTATCAGAGCTGTAGCTGCCGTACAATCAATTACAGAGTCACGCACACAGCTGTGCTTGGTGGGTGGGGTCAGCTGTTTCAGTGGAGACGCTGGCTGATGTGAGAGTCCGTCCCATTCCCCCCTCCTGGGCTGTTTCGCACCATTTCACATGAATCGCTCTCTCTCTTGACTCTTGCAGTTCTTATCTTGAATTTTCACTGAATCATCAGCAGTGATGACATTAAGATAGTTTTTGATGAGATTTTAAGGGACTAATCAACAGATGACGCAGTATAATGAAGTACTCAAGGGATTTCAGTTTTCAACTGAGATTAAATTTCATTGTCTTTTTCCCCAGGATGTTAGGATAACGATGATCACTGTACCACAAATGCTGCAATAACCAACCAACCAACAAAGCCTCACGGCTGCATGTAAAACAACTTTTTGTGTTTGTTTTGCATCTGCTCCTTTTTTGCCATGTCATTCTGCACATTTGATTTGGTTTAGCGGACGACATTGCCTAATACATAACTTAACACAGTGGCCTTTAGACTCTAATTAAACTATAACTATAAACATGAGCCAAATAGAGCAGCTCCAATGGGCTTTGTCATCAGTATTTATCTAACAATTCCTGTAAAGGCTTTGAGGTGGCCGACAGTATGTGCTCATGAGGAAGCTGATTTTAATCAGCGTGGAACTCGTACATCTGATGTATCAGATTTACATGGTGATAATTCACCGTGCTTTTGTGCTGACCATAAACACACTCGCTTCCATTTCCATTGAGGTGTGCCTAAACTGTCAGCCCACGCTGTAAACTGATCCCGACTCGAAACTGCACCTGTGGTTTGTGCGTTTTGACCTAAAATACAGACAATGTAAGGCAGTTATTGTCTTTATTGTAGCTTGCCATCGCCAGTGTATGAATGTGTGTGTGAATGTGTGAATGACTGAATGTAGTGTGAAGCGCTTTGGGGTCCTTAGGGACTAGAAAAGCGCTATACAAATGCAGGCCATTTACCATTTTATTGTCTAAGAAGATTGTATCTAATTCACAGAGATGGGAATTGTGTAGTAGTCTGATCTCAAGAAGTCTGTACAAAAGCCTCAAGCCACCCTCATCTGATTACATTTTGCTTTTTAGGAGCCAAAAATGTTTTAATGTGATCTTGAGTAGCAGTTCTCCAGGATTTCTTTGGACCTCAGCTGCTTTTTTACTCACTTTCAGTCCAGTCCGTGTTTCATTTTCAGAGGTATGTTTTTAACACTGAGCATCAAAAACAGAACCTAACTCAAAGGACAAACCAGTGTCACCCCTACATGTGACAGGACACTTAGCAAAGAACCAATTTTAAATGGCATCTTTAGGCAGTTTGTTGCTAGCAGCCTGGAGGAAGTCATGAGAGCGGCACAACAGTGAGCATCTGCGGCCATCTGTGAAACACGGTGGAGGCTCCGTCATGATGTGGTGCATCATTTCAGCCAGTGGTGTTTGGGATCTTGTCAAAACTGATGGAATTGTGAAAACAAAAAAGCACAGTGAGATTTTTATTTAACATAAAATACCAACTAAACTGTATGTAAAACATATCTGAAGCATGGCACTGATCCCAAACACACTGACCATGCGGTAAAACACAAAATCGGTCATGATGTAAAGTCTGAACCTCAACATTACTGAAGCAGTGTGAGGAAGTAAAAATCCCCCCAAAAAGCAAAAGAAACACTGAGGATTAAAACAACAGACCGTGTATCAACACAAAGATCATGACAACATGTCTTTCTCAGATTTAGTTGCATTGCTCTGTTTTTTTTTCCTGTGCTGAATCTCCTGTGACTCAGTTTTGCTCACTTATCCATTAATTAAGTTGTGTACAGCCCACATGAGGCTACACCAGTGGAGGAAGTGTGACACTGTTACATCATGTGCTCTATTGTGTTTAAAGTGCATGGACAGAAATTGAAAGATTTTCATGATCTGTGTGTGCAGCATGTGTGGAGTGAGAGCGAGGACTGCCTTCCCTTCCTCCAGCTGGCCCAGGACTACATCTCATCCTGCGGGAAGAAGACTCTGCTGGAGGTGCTGGAGAAAGTCTTCACATCCTTCAGGCCTGTAAGGAACAGAAGCGGGGATGTTCCCAGGGTCGCGTTTCACTTTTGGTTTTTGTACCCAACACACTGCATCAGCCACGGCTCTGTTTGCTGCGTCTTTTGCAGTCCTGAAAAATTCTGTTCTCTCTCAAAATCATCACAACACATACTCTTAGAAATCAGACATTTCACTGTTGGCTTGTTTATCACTCGAGGATTTTGTGCATTTGTGCAATTTTCTTGTCTCTCAGGAATAAGAGAAATGATCTTTATTTCCCCAAATGTAAATCTGAAGCAGTTTTTTGGTAAATAACATATTTAAAAGGTGTAACAAGCAGTAATCAGTTTTTAAAAATCATTCAGTAAAAGGACTAGATGTTGTAGTTCCTAATACTGCTTTGCTTTAAATGGTGAGAATCTTGAGGGATGGCTGTTATGAGGAAAGGCAGCCCAGAAACTTTACCAGCAGCACACATCGTTGTGTGCCTCAACTTTCGGTCTTTTACCCAAGCTAACCTGCCATTTTTTGGGGGGGATTAGAGATCTGATCTAGGTTATCGTATTAAGATTTGGGACACATCGTCAGTAGTGGACCTTGGATTCATCGGGTGTTTCGGCCATTATCACTAGACACCCTCATCCAAGGAGGCCCTGCCAGGGTTGATCAGGAGTGTGTCACTGGTTTATGTGAAATTGTTATTTGTCTTATTCTTTCTTCTTTTTAGTTTCCTACAGTTTATTTTATCCTATCTATTCACTGCAACTGAGAAATAATACTTAACTCTTTAGCATTTATAGAGCCTAACTTCTTTAAAGGGATAGAAAAGGTGATGGAGAGAAGTAAGACAAGAGGGACAAGATAGGAGAGCTGGAAGGGGGGCGCCCGATCTGGCTTCCCACACCTCCCCGCCGGATCGGGCTGTTACTGCTTGGAGGTTATCATCACAAAAACAAAAATCCATTTATCTATTTACTTAAGTATTGCAAGTTTCACTACTCTTAGCGACAGCGCTTCTTTGCCGTCACAAATGTGAAGCAATAATTTTGTGTAAAATGCATCTGAAATATATCAAATCAAAGATTTATTCAAATAATTAATCATGAAAGAAAATAAATTTGGATTAAACTGAGTGTATATCAATCAGGTGAATTTCATTTGAACAGCTGTCGCTAAATTTAACGCTTTACACCGTACTTACACAGTAAGAATATCTGTAAAGGTACAGTACAATGTACCGTTTTAATTTTTTACGGATATTTTCACGTATTCTATTCCACACATTGAATTTAACATTTACCATTTATGGAAGCCTGCGTAAAAAAATGGATAATGTACTAGCAGAATATTACCAGGACATTTTTTGCCTTTTTTAAAAAAGTGTATGTAAAAAAAACTGCATGAAAATGTTTAATTTTATAATATTTTAATCAATGTTAATAAATAACTCTACAAACCTGAAACTGGTGAGGCTTGGAGACACATTTAGATGATAGTAAGTTACACAAGAGAAAAAGGCGTTTTGTATCAACTGGAGAAAAAGTCAAAGAAATGAAAAATGTTTAGTTTCCAAAAAAAGCTTTACATAATGTGTTACTTGTTTCGAGGTAGAGTTGGGCTGTTCCTGCTGTTTCCAGTCTTTATGCTAAACTGAGCTCACTGCCTTCTGGCTGTAACTGCACAGACGTGATAAGGGTATCATATTATATAACGCTCCCACTGCAAGGTGTGTTTTTCAGCAGTGAATCAAGGAATAACTGAGCAGAATTGGAAGGATTGTTTATTTAGTGGAAGAGAGAGAAACTAGACCGCTGACATAAAGGCTTCTTCTGAAAGACACTGAGTTTGTTTGCTTTGTGATGTTAGTTAGCAAAAAAGAGAGAGAGACAACGTAAACACACTTCATGGTCTAACACTGCATTCTCTTCCTCCCTGTCTCTGTTAGCTGCTGGGTCTCCCAGACTTAGAGGACGACAGTTTTGAGCATTACCACGCTGACATGGAGGGGGAACCCGGGCCCGACCACCAGCAGATGGGGGTCAGCCAGCAGTGATAATGCCCAAGGAGAAGCCCGGGCCTCAACACATTAAGCCCAATCACCTAATGACACACATTCGTACATATTTAAAGTGAACTTGCTTTAAAAAAAACAAAAAAACAAAACAAAACAAAAAAATTGCACCGCCATGTTCTTGAATGTCTCAGTGGCTTTGCTTCCCAAAGAGTGCACGCTGCGGCACTTTTTTTCAGCCCCCTCCCCTTCGCCTCTCAAAATAAAATGAACACACTTACACAAAAATTTGGAGGCTACGTGAGCAGTAGCCATGTACAATGCAAGTATCTCAATCATTCACCATCTGGTTAGTTAAAGTTCCACAGCACAGCAGTATTACATCAGCCTCAGCTGTTTCTTACGCAGGAATACAGTCAGATGTTACCGCAATACCCACTCCCCCCCACCACCAACCCCCTCTCAAACGGGGAGATGAATGTTGCAGATAGCCTGCTTTCTTTACCTGACATACGCAGGGGTGAAAACTAACGGTTTGTGGCAACATGAGGCAATCGGCGCTCTAGCAAAGTTCATTTTCCACCTCATGGAGGGAAAGAGGGAGGGAACTGAAAAACGGCTCTCAGACCCTTCCCTGTTTTAAACACACGCTTAGAGAAGTCATATAGGAAACCGTTTTAAAGACGTTTTACAGTCGCTCCTCGCGTGGAAATCAAAGTGCGCAGCTTTACAGTAGCATGGAACCTTTCCCCCCCCACCCACCCCCATCCCCAAGGTGTGTTTGTGTTAATGTTTCCAAATGCAGCACACCTCAAAAGACTTTCAAGTCACTTTATGAGGATGTTTTAATCATGTAATTATGGTATGACCGTCACAGCTATGACCCATGCTGCAGCTTGATAAGCCCTTACCCAGACTGGGTGTCCCAGACTGCCCCCTTCCAAGTTCTTGTATCCAGTAGTCTTCCTGGTTGTTGGTGGTTCACACTTTGCCCTCTTTTCTTGGCAGCATCTGAGGAGATACCTTCTTTAAAGCTTGTACATCATCATAAATGTAATAAGGGCACACACCCAGACCCCTGAGTGGTATCACAGGGAAGGGGGAACATATTTGTTGTTAGCCACCCTCAGCTTAGCCTTGTTACTTTCTAACCTCAGTATTGTAGTGTCACACCTGATGCACTGCAACGCATCAGGCCACCCACGCCCACCCACAGCTGCCTTCAACCACTAGATCTACATGCAAGACTCTTTCAGACCTTTTACCCATTTACTTTTTTTTGCTTGTACAGTTTTGTCTTCTTTGTTGCCTGGGCGTTCCTCATTCAGTGTATCTTTTGTTTGTCCTCATGTGTGTGAAACTGGTCAATAAACAGTGTGAACAGAGTGTCCCGACAGCTGGTTTTTTCTTTAATCTCAAACGCCACGAGTTAATGAAAGACAAAGCACCAAATATGGAGGGCATTTCATATCAGAGTGGACTGGTGACCTGCTGCTGTGCCAAAGGCCTGCTGGTGTTACTGGGGTTGACGTCACGCAGCCACTCAGGGCCGAGTTAAGCTTCGGACTGAAAAAGGAATCGCTGACAGGAAGTAGTGGTTTAGTATTCAAATTAAAAGCACAGAAGTCAATGCAAAGGTGCCTTTTTCTGTCTTGTCACCACGTGCACATTTATAGGATACATTTGAGTATTTGTAACAGTTATAGAGGCAGGGTTGTGTATTTTTCTGGTTAAGATTTCACATAGGAGGAAAATATGAGCTTACCCACAAAAACTGCTCAACAGTGAATGAAATTGTTTAAAATCTAACATCAGCTGGACAAACTATGACAGTACAATGCTACTTTTCAAAATAATACCCCTAGAAGTAAAATTTCCAGCAAAAATACACGCAGCAATAAAATTCAGTAGTTACAATCCTGGTAATTCCCCCTTTGACGGCAGGTACTGTACTTCTTATTGGGTCAGTTGTGTGTCACTCAACTTCATGTAATAAATTAAGCTGCTGCAAAGCGTGGCACACAACTTGTGTACAACCTTCATAGAGTAAATAAAAGGAATCACTATCTGTCAAATTGAACAATTGGATGCTTTTACTTTGAAAGAAAACGTACTGTGTTCGGTGGAGTTGATTACGGCTGACAGCGTTGGCTTACCGGAAGAGGAGGGAAATCCCTGCTTATATTTTTCTTTCCAGACACCACAGTTGAACACAAAAACAAACTTGAAACCAGACGAGCTTTGGGGTCAACGCTTGTGCGTGTGTTCTCGGCTAAAGCGAAGAAACACAAACCTTGTTACTTAAGAGATTTTCTCTCTCTTTTTTTTTTTTAATACATCTGTTGTTGGAACAAAGGGGGAGGACTTTGAAACGAAGAGGAAAAAGAAAAAAAGAACCTTTGGAAAGGAAGTTTTGCGTCAGTGAGTGCGCACTTTACGCACAGTGCGCACTGTGAAACTTTGACATGTTGAATAACCTCGGCTGTATCGCTGCATACTTGTTTGGCTGCATTTCCTTTGTTGTTTTCGACTCTCCGGGGCTCGCTGTGATCATGTGTCGTGGCTAAAAAAAACTTCTTTAAGAAAGAAAAACGCACTGACAAACAAAACCCCTAAAACTTGCGGCAGTATGGGGGCCAAGCAGAGCAGCCCTGTGTTTGACAGCAGAACTCGAGCTTATTCCAGCTCCGATCTTCCATCTGGAAATTCCAGCAGAGGAGAAAGGTTTGCGGGGTTCAGGTACACAAATGGACCCGATGGCCCAAGAATCCGGTTCACGAGTGGAGGGCCAACAAATTCTGGGCTCAACATACCGGCCGGCGGCAACCAGAGCCTCGACGGCACAGATGGTGACGATGAGGGCCAGCTGCCCCCAGAGGGACACCGGCTGCTTATAGGGTCCCTGCCGGCCGAACTGTCCTCACGCCTGCTCGGGGGTAAGGCGCAAATTTATAAAAGTACACCTGGAGAGCCCAGGCCCATTATTGCTCAGTGCACACTTGGATTTTTAATGCACTGATTTCCTCTTTGTACTCGAGGTGCACTTCCGCAGTGTCAGTATAGCTTTAATATCGTTTTATGCAGTGCATTTCGCCTTCTCTGATATTACCACTCATTATTCTAACGATTCTAATCAACATTTAAAATCCTGCAGCACACAACTGCCCACACTGCATATCCGAGCTACGTTATTATGACTTAAATTTCTATTTAATGTAAGGTACCCTATCATTATTTCTCAGTTTCATCTCCAAAGTTGTATGTGTAATTTTGGTGTCAGAGTTACTTATTATTTTTCCATTTGACATGCGATACCTGGCATATGGTTAAGGCCGTCTGATGACTGAGCCCTTTGTTTTGCACTTCTGCACTTTTATTCCAGCCACAGGTGGCTCTGCTGCACCACGCTTTCTTTTTTTTCCTTTTTTTTTTGTTGGGGGGGGCTCTTTCTTCTTCTACTGCTTCTTTGTTTTGCAACACCAGCCTGTTTTGTCACTCTGGCTATGAGAGGGAAGAGTAGTGCACTATGTAGGTCAGCAGATAAGAGCTTCCTGCTGGTTACATATTGCTTGACAGAAACACACACTTGCACACACACACACAACAAACTTCCTGAATCCGCAGGTCTTGCTGTTTCTCAACTGAAGGGGTGTCTCACTGGGCCCAACCTGCAACAAAAGCGGGAGTCAAACTAACATAACGTAACATTCAGAGAGCCTTTAAACACCAGTGTTGCTGACAGCTCAAAAGCTGTTTAAGCACAGGTTGAATTGAGTTTTCTAGGTTTTTTGTTAGAGGCCTAAAAAGTTGTGACATGATCTCCATATCCAGCTGTGTTCCTGCCCTCTTCTCTTCCTTTTTCCTTACCGGCATATAATTCCCCCGATGAGGAAATGTAATCATTAATCGCACCATCAATAATCTTCACTCACGAGAACCACATGACTGGAACTCTGCAGGTCTGAGACTTTATCTCAGGCCTGGAGGTAAGCTTATCTAACGTCGAGCGGTTCTTGGCCTATTAATCTTTGTGCAGCTGTGCAGATACAGGGGGTCAGAAGGAAGCAAGCGATCGGCCAATCGCATGTTTTATAGATGCTTTTGCAGTAAAGATCACATCTGTGTTTAAGTGTGCGCTTGCAGTAAGTTTGCAGCGCTGCAGTGACATCTGCAAACTGTGTGAGGTAAGCAGATTGTTAGTTTATGGGAGATTTGAGTTCGTGCAGTCAAAAGGTCCCGTAGGTCACAAGATTAAGCACAAGCCAACAGTCCCACGTCCTGCCATGTGTACATATCAATATGAGGTTATGAGCGGTGCACTGCCACATCAGGGTCCCTTAATGTTTTCTCTTTGCGTTTTTTCCACTCCAGGCTTCCACTGTCCCGTTTGCTCCAAGTTCATGGCGTCGGATGAAATCGAGAAGCACCTGCTCATGTGTTTCAGCAAGACGCGCCTCACCTACAACAGTAAGACTGAGGGGGAGATTCTGAACGTCTTCAAGACTGTTATTTTGTTGCCCACTGCTAATTATTAAATGAAACTGCACGTGACAAAGCAAGATCATTAAAATTGTGTCCTTAAGTAATGTAGCAATTCTACATTGTAATAAAATGCTGTAGTCGTTTAAGGTCTCAACCTGCTGCACTGATGTACAGCTGTTCTAAAGGTTACTGTAACGGCTCTGGCTTCTGTGGTTACAGCTAACTGATATTTACGGTGGAAACCATGCGTATGGTCGCCTAAAAGCCCACTGAGCTAAACCAGTGCCCCTGTTTTTACCTTTTTAAAATAAATCTTTTTGTACTATAAATATAAGCGCTAGAGCCTGACTGATAAGACTGTCAGACCAATGCCGATATTTGGTGATTTAAAATCCCGATAAATAGGCACACAAAAAGATTTCCATAATATTTGTTGTTTCTTTTGTTTTAAGTTCTTACAAAGACAAAATGACAATGCGATTTAAAAATAATCTTGCTTTATTTTTACAAGTCGCCAATTACTTGTTTTCCCTTGCCCAACGCCTCTCGGATAATTGTCCCGTTTCAAGTATTAGAGTGCCCCCTGGTGGACAACCTATGCCACGCCAACATTCGTAACATGGTTGAAGGGTGTTTCTCCCACGTTGTCTTCAGTTTTTTTTTTCAGTTTCATTTTGCGACAATTATAAATGCTGAGATAATCCTAATGATAGATCGACAAATAGCTAGAATCAAAATATCAATTTTCCTCGAATAAATGTCAAAATATTTTTCAATTTTAGAAATTTAATCATCATGTGATGATTAAATTTTAAAGCTTTATCTTGTTTGTCGTTATTTTTCCTCATTTTTAATTCTGACATTAGAAACCACTGAAATATAATTATTGTAATGGTCATTACTGTGTAAGTAGCAATTTATTGGTGCAAAAAGCTGTAATGTACTGGTGTTTAGTTTTCACCTCCATTATTAAACTACACCTTCACATTTTCATACAGAGGAACTGGAGAATAAAAAGTGAAATTACATTCAGCCCAAAAAGCAGCACATTTCCGCACAGATGATAGCAGGTATTCTGGTATCAAAGGTTAAACAGATGGTTGTGCGGGATTCGGTGAAGTGAAGATTCGATTTGGTGTGCGAGGCAGCTTTTTGCTCATTTGGTCTGTGTTTGTATTGTCTTTCTCAGAGGACATCCTGTCCAGAGACTCTGGGGAATGTGCCATCTGTTTAGACGAGCTGGAGCAAGGAGACACCATTGCCAGACTGCCTTGCCTCTGCATCTACCATAAAGGGTAGCTAATGTGCACAAACACACACAGATAAACAGAATCAGCTGGAAATACTTTGACTAATGCATACAGTTAATTTTAAACCTGTAGTACGTATATGCACAATATAAATAAACATACCAATTAATGCTCAAAAGGCCATTTGTTGTTGTTGTTGTTGTTGTTAGATGGGAAGATAATAAAGCACTCATGTTTAAACCTATAGACTACATTAATGTAAAGCCAGCTTAGAAAAAAAAATACAGAAAGCAGTTTAAAAACAGGCTGTGAAACTTTAATGCATCCTGTAAAATACTGCACCTCTTATTGTCTATGCATTTTCAAAAAACTAAGACATAAGTAGTTACGTAATAGTGGCTAGCAGCCAGTCTAGCAATTTCACCCTGCTTCTAATCTTTAAGATAAGATAGTGTAATCTTAATTTTTCTTTCTTTCTAGCTTTTACCATTACCTGGTCTATTTGATTATATAGCACCGACAAGTTTGAACCTGTCAGATTAAAAGAAAAAGATCCTGTAAATGGAAAGCATTCTTAGTTTTCTCGCAGAAATCATAAAATTATGAAACTATTACTTGCAGCTAGTCTGGTGATATGTAAGGTGCGTTCCTGCACCTATAGTTCGTTCGATCTGATCCAAATCAGTTGATAAGTTTGGAAACTTGTAGCTTTTTCCTGTGGTTTGGTTTGTTTTCACAAAGAAAAACTCAAAGCAAACTCTGAACTAAAATACATCACAACAAAAAGGTCTGGAGCAAGAATAGTAAATACTGGAAGAAGGTGCTGTGTTGTGGTCTTGTGGATAACATGAAGAATTTACATTAATTTCACAGCTAGTTGCTAATCCAAACCCTGCGTTTGTGTATTTTGGACATTTATGGTACCTTGCAGCATCCCAGAATGCAAAACCTACCTGGCTACAAGAAAGCATTTAACTCAAACCTGCAGCATACACCTTGTAGTTTGCTGGGATCACACCATAAACTAACCGCTGTGGAGTTTGTTTGGAGGTGGACCTCCACGGGTCTCAGTGCGGTTGTTTTGGTGTGCGTTGTGTGTGTTCTTTTGTTAGGTTGGACTAAAACCAGGCTAGCTGTTTTTCACTTTTCGAACAAAATGATGCTAACTTGTCACCAACCTTAGCAGAATATCCCTCACTGATCAGTCCGCTTTGGTGGTTTTATAAGCATTTAATGCATTAAAGCATTCAAAAAGCAGATGTTACAAGGAAACACTATACAAATGTTTTCACTATTTCATATTGACATTTCCTAACAACAGGCTCTTTTCTTTTTAATCTGCATGTTAGCACTTTTCTTAGATGGACACCTATCATCAGCTTTAGAGCTATGTATGTCCCACAGTTAGCATGTAAAGGCTGTAATATGTACAGAGAGATCCTGCTGTTCCCTTTGTTGGTGCAGGTGCTCAGATCAGATCTGGGCTCAAACGTGTACAGAAGGTCGTGAGAAAGCCCCATTCCCAATCAGGAATGGGAATTTAGTTAGTAGTGCTACAGTTTTGTTTAGGAACCTTTAAGCCAGCGAGAGGAATAAACAGTGCCAACAGCGACTGGGTGCTGTCCCCTCTGCAGGCTTTCAGAAGGTGACCAATCGGGAAAACTTTCAGTGAAGTGGGGCCTGAAGGAAGCCTGGGGATAGCATGAGCTGTTCCATGCAGAGGCTGGACTAGGGGGCCGCATAACAATCTGAGATAAGGCCAAGTGTTTTGACTGGGAGCAATGCCAAGATACACTAGAGGAGTCCCAGAATAAAAATGTGGAGTTGAAACAAGCATAATATTTACATTAACCTCATTGGTTCTAAGAACAAGAATTACAGCTTTTCCATATAGATCCTAAAAAATAATAATCAGTGAGAGGAACAAAACGATACACAAGCACATTGGCATAAGTGAATAAGTTCTTCATAATTGTTGTGATAATATTTTATTTTCCATTTTTAACTTAAAAAATATACAAATTAAAATATACATAAAAATATTTTGGTTTTTTTTTTTTTACTTCGAGCTGGTTCCATTTGTTGTGTTCACAAACACTAAATATGTTTCCAGCTCCGTTTGAATCAAGCCTCCTTGTTACTGTTGCAGGTGTATAGACGCGTGGTTTGAGGTGAATCGCTCCTGCCCGGAACATCCCAGCGACTAGGAGCTGCAAACGTCCACTACCACAGTACATCACTGGGATCGACTGTGTGCCCTGACCTCATCCCAACACTGTCTTTTCCAGTCACGCATCAGCGCTCCTCAGGGATTATAAGACATTATTGTGTGCAGAGTTTTCACATTGCCTCATGGACTTTGGATATGCCTCCTTAGGTGAAGTGAAATGTTCAAGGAGCCGCACCGGTGGAGTCATTTCAAAATATGTGACATCCCTCGTGTCACCTACTGGCCTAAAGAAGATTCATGAGCTGGGCTGTGTTTTTGATTTGTTTTTTTTTTTTGTTGAGCTGGGCGTGGTTTTTATAGGAGAGGACTTCTAAGACCGACATCTCTTCAGGAGGGACGGAGGCCAACAGACTGTGGAGAGAGACGATGAGAAGGCTGATGTTGTGCAATATGAAAAGCAGCCACAGGGACTGGGGAGGAGAAAAATGTCTTTATCAGCTTTAAGGGATGATTGCAGTGTTGACGTAAGGAAGCAGATTTCAATGTTATTGCAAAATAGGCTGTTGATATTGTTTGGTAAACAATCATGTGTCATAGACCAAGCAGTCTAACGTGAAATAGTTGGACGATTACCACTCGGCCATTTAGAACCACATTACTGTGATTGCGTAGTTTAGTTGTGGGGTTTTTTTTTTGTTTTGTTTTTTAAAGTTGGGTTGTAACATATCTAATGGTGATTCATGCTCGCTCTCTCTCTTTCTCTCTCTCTCTAAAAGAGTGCCATAATGTGCTGCTATGTGATAGACTGGAAAGTTTTTCTATAACCTTTGAACCTTTTCAGTCAATGTTTTTTCTGTTTGTACTGTGATGAGTTGCACAACAATAAATGTTTTGTCTTTGTGTCTTTTTCCTGCATGAGAACTGTTAATGTACATTTGTGTCTTTACACTCGTCCTCCAATTAAAAAGTCGTATAAAGTGTGAAGTTTGCATTCTTTCCAACCGACAGCTGTACTTACTTACAATCACGCAAAGGTATTACATAACATCTGCAGTTTATCCCGCAAACATTATTTTGTTGTTTTAATTGTTGAGAAAAATTAAAATCTTAATGGCACCATTACTTTTGACAGTAAGTACTAAAACTAGCAGCTTCAAAAATGCAGGGATGATGTGTGATACCTGTTTAGAAGTCAGTGAGCAGAGGCATGAAGAGCCAGGAGTTATTTGTTTGTCTGAGGACTTGCAATCTTTTCATTGGTTACAGAGTGTTTGGTAATGAAATGTATGCGTGCCAGAGAAGGTATTTTCATATGAGGGCAAAGGACAACAAATTAAAATATGACAATACTTGCTGATGATAGTAGTTTACCTCCACCAAGATTAGACAGCTTTAAAACAAAATTTCTAGGAATCCTGAAAGTCTCCTTACGTGAGTCCAAAAAACGAATCCACATACTACTGTATGCATGTATACCTCTATCTATCGATCTAAGTTCAATCAAACACATTCGGTGAGTTAATGGTTTATACTTGTGTTGCAATCAACTTTTGGATACATTTTCAAGGAGGAGCATTTGATATGATGTAATAAAGTAGATAAAATGCAGCTGTGCCTTAGTCACATTAAACAGTAACCAAATGTAATGTTACTATAATAATAAAAATTAAATCTAATAAAATGTTATCAACTATGAAACATAAACACCTTTTCACAGCCCATGTGTAAAATGAAAGGACCAAAATAGATCCCAAAGGTTGATTCTGTTCATCTGGACGTAGAGTTTTCAGTGGGAGAAACATTTCGTCACTCATCCAAGTGACTTCTTCAGTCTCAGCTCTCTATCAACTCTCTACTCATGGCCATTGATCAGTGGTCTTTGATCAGTAGTTGTTTGCATATTAATGATCAAGGAACTGACCTCCCACCCATTGTCCCTTCAGTGGTGCTAGTTTCAGTTGTTATACAATGAACTGTTTATAAGATTGGGGAATCCTGCAGTCAGCTGAGATTGAAGAAGTTACTTGGATGAGTGATGAAATGTTTCTCCCACTGAAAACGCTACGTCCAGATACACAGAATCAGCCTTTGGGATTTACTTACCCGGATGATTGAGCATGCATCAAGATATCAAGATAAGACCAAAATAGATGGGAACAAGTTTCAGTAATTAGCCCACAGTACTATGTCATTCTCAAACCTTTATAGAAATGTTTCACTGGGTAAATCACCTTAAATGAAGCTCATCTGAACCTTATTTGTCTGAAAGTACTTTTGTGCAGGGACCTGTAACTGTGTAATGTTTTTCACTGCAACCACAGTATAAACCTGTCTTCTACAATCACTGGTAAAGACCAAAAGTTCTTCCAGATGGGGCGGGGCTATAGGAGTGGGGTGGCTCTGACTTATCTGAAATTTGTTTGCTCCTCTTCTTCACACACATTCATTACTTAAGTAGAAATACAGATAGTTGTATTTAAAAATGCTCTAGTAAATATTAACATACTCATTCAATGTCCTTACTCAAAAGTTTTTAAAAAAAGTACAGGCTCTGAAAGGTACTCTAAACAAAAATAAAAAGTAGCTCTCTGTATTTTTGACAACTAATTAAAACTCATGTTATATTATTCTTCTTCTTTTTTTTTTTTAAACTTAACAAAGGCAGTAAAAATGTGGCTGTATTTGCTGTTGTCTAAATTGTAGATGGGTGACTTTGGCTACATCGAGGTTTGGCAGGTGTGGAAACCCTAAAATTACCTGAAAAGAAAGACGTAGAAACAAGTGACAAGTTGTCTCGGATTGGATTTTCTGAATTCCTATGACTCCCACACCCCACCAACCCCCTGTGCCACCCCATTAAAAAAAGAATCCCGGAAATGCCCCTGCTTCCAGTTAATATTAAGAAAATTCTTCCATGTTGCAGCTGGAAAGGAAAGATTTCCTGAAATCTGATTTTGGAAGTCTCATAAATGAAAATCAGAGGTTACCTAAAGTATAGGGTCTAAACTATAGGGTCAGGACGTCTTACAGTATAATTCACTAAGGAAAAACTTAAAATCTGGCAGCATCTGACTAAAACGTACACACGGACGTGACGTAAACACGTCTGGCGCTGAATTGATGACGCCACGCGCCTAGAAGCGAACCTTCTGCGACAAAGTACACAGCGGCTGTATTATTCAACAAAGTTTCTCTTTCTTAGAGTTGCGAATTGCGTTTTTACCACATACGTGGCCCAATAACACGGATTTATTTACATTTTTAGGTAAGTGTTTCCGAATTTTATTCACTTCTTTTCATGCAGGGCTCACTATTTCTCCTTCCAGATTTTTCCTTGCTAACCTCAACCCAGACTGCCCCGTTAGCAGCAGGCTTACTGCCTGTTATGACTAACACGAACAAACGCAGAGGTTTTATTGGATGTAATTTATAATATATTACACATTTGCTACTGTTGTAATGAAACGTATTTATTTGCAGCTTAGGAATCAACAACTTTGGATCAACATGTCGTACATGCTACCACATCTCCACAACGGCTGGCAGGTCGACCAAGCCATCCTGTCTGAGGAGGACCGAGTCCTGGTTATCCGTTTCGGACACGATTGGGACCCGACATGTATGAAGATGGACGAAGTTCTTTACAGCATCGCGGAAAAGGTCTGAGTAGTTTAAAAAGGCCACTGTTTGCTAGCTTATGTTTCTTATCTGAACTCCTGTAGAGGGCGCTATTTGTGGGGGTTTAATGTAATATTACCTGAGTGTTAAGCTGATAAAATTTAATATACTTTAAGGTCAATACGTGGACTATTTTACCATTTATTGTAACATTTAAATAAGACATAAAAACTTACAAATTGAAAATATATGCTCAGCATCTTTGGTGGGGTCTTATTCTGGGATGTAGTGATTTTTCTATCCTGCAAATAATCATTCTAAATGCAAGTCTTTCTCTTACTGTTAATTTCAACTTAAGAGGTGAAATTTTGTAGAGCCTATAATTTATACAAAATGCTGGCACTTCCCCCCCCTCCCTCTCCTGAGTCGTCTTTGTTTTGGTAATTTTGTTTGTTTTCATGGTTCAGGTTTTTCCCAAGTCTTTGAGTTTCAGCAAGTTACCTCCAGTAATTTGCTGATATATGTTAGTCAGTGTGGCAACAGTTTTTATTCTTTCACTTGTAAACTCAAAACCCGGAGGGAAAAGTAGCCATAAAAGACAGTGTGACTTTATTAATTACTCAGTTCAGAGAGCCAACTTCACCCATGTTTCTGGGTCACTCCTTGAGAGCAGTGTTATGGATACAACAAGTCAAGAAGAGGGGAAAAAAGTGCACTTAGCTACATTTTCGCTATGATAACTGCAGTGTCAGTGCAGTTTGATTCAATATTACTGAATTCTCCCATAGATTAAATTTAGTTTTGTTTTGGTTTTTTTGGCCTTTTAGCCTTTAATGGATAGAGACAGATCGCTAGACAGGAAAGTGGACATGCAGCAAAGGGCCACAGGTCAGACTGGAACCCAGGCCTGCTGCTATCTGGCCACAGGCCTGCTTACCAACAGAGCTAAACCGGCGCCCCTGTTTAGTATTTATTTATTTATTTAAACCCACCCAGATTTTTTTTTCTTTGAGACTTTTTAATGCCTCTTAAAGGGGCCCGGAGGCTCCGTACTACATTGACTGGTCATGGAAGATTATTGCTGATTGTACAACCAAGGCTTTTGCTAGAGGATTTGGCTCTGAGGTAGCAATTTGTTGATGATTTTCCAGATGTAACCTTGCTACCCATAAGAGCAACACTTTTCTTCATTTTTTTTTTTTGTGTGTGTCTGTATTTACTTTGTTTTTCTGAACTCATGGTTTTTATATCTGTGCCTTGACAGGTTAAGAATTTTGCAGTCATTTACCTGGTGGACATCACGGAAGTACCAGATTTCAACAAGATGTACGAGTTGTACGACCCCTGCACTGTCATGTTCTTCTTCAGGTGAGGCTGTCAGTGCCAGCTCTGCATTCTGTCACTGTTGTTGTTATTTAGTAGACTGGCATTGCTGAAAGGCACTCAGGTTATTAATTATTAAAGCTAATCAGATTAACAAAACTGCAAAATCTTTTTTTCTTGATAAGTGAGTGCAGTCATTATCCTTACATAAATGAAGTGTACAATCCACTTCTTTCAACACTAAAAGTGCTCAGCTGTGCTCTCCTGGACTCTGCTTCACATCAACCTCACAACACATTAAATAAACAGACCAGAAGACTCTACTAGAAAGGTATGAGGGTGCGTGGGGGAAAACACCAGATACTGATATTTTAATAAAGAAGTTAACATACTCTGGGAATACTTTGAACAAGAGGACACATCTCATGCATGACGGTCCCGAGAAAACTTAACCGAAACACTGGACACGCTTATCTTAACGCAGCTGTCCCCGCAGAACAAGCAATCACTTTTTGATTGTAAGGCGACAAGGTACCTGATGGGAGGCAACCTTTATGCAAACAGTTGCTGTTCGACTTGAATGAGCAGTCACACTCTGAGAGATTGCCGTATGTTTGTAAATACGTGCTGTCTAATTTGTAAATGCAGACAGGTTGCCAGCATGTTGCCATCAGTTTGAATGAGTCTTTGGCTACGTCCACACGTACCCGGGTATTTTTGAAGACGCAGATTTTTCTATGCGTTTGCACCTTTCGTCCACACGTAAACGCCGTTTTCGGTCACTGAAATCGGAGATTTTTTAAAATTCCAGCCAGGGTGGATATTTTTGAAAACTCAGTTTTTGCATTTACGTGTGGACGAGAAAAACGGAGAAAACGCAGCGTCAAAGGTGTGCGCCTTTTTTGACGTCACACTGTGCGCCACGTTATTGTTTCGGTGAAATGAATTTCTACAATACTGTTACTGGTAATTGTACTCTCTGCAGTGTTTAAATGCTTACATATACACACAGTTACTGTCCCTCCACACATACGACTCGGTTCTGCTTCTATGCCCCAGCTTTGTTTACTTTTTCCCACCGAGGCTTCTAGACTTCTGATTGGCCAACATTTCTACACGGTCAGGAATATATCGCCACCTGTTGCTTTGGCATGTTCATAGCAGCGTTTTCCTTCATTTCTGCCTTTATGTGTGGACGGGATTATTTTTTAAAATGAAAACGGAAAATCTCCGTTTTCAAAAATACCCGTGTACGTGTGGACGTAGCCTTTGTCAAAAGCTGAAGGCAAGTCGACTCACCTGGCTGCCAGCTGGTTGTATTCCTATAGTTTATGCTCTGATCATCATCAGGAGCATCATCTATCAGCAGTCTTCCTCATGATTGTGATTGGCTGTATCAAACTAGACAGATGGACAGTTATTTGTTTTTGACTGAAGACCATAATTATAAAAATTAAAAGAAGAACACTCGTAATAATTCACATTATGTCACTGAAATTTCAAAAGGAAAAAAAACAACAACTTCAATTTTTAGTTTTAATCTGTTTTCCACATTAGAACACAGATAGAAACCCAGTTTTTAGTATTTAAATGTGATTTAAAGGAACTTGACATCAAACTTCATTTCATCCCATTTTCAGGAACAAACACATCATGATTGATTTGGGCACCGGTAACAACAACAAGATCAACTGGACAATGGAGGACAAGCAGGAGATGATAGACATTATTGAAACTGTGTATCGAGGAGCAAGAAAAGGCCGAGGTCTGGTAGTGTCTCCCAAGGATTACTCTACAAAATACAGATATTGATTCTTCTTTTACTTCTCTTCTCCTTTTTGTTGGAGTTCTCTTTTTTTCCATCCCTGCTGTTTTGGACAGAGACTACAAATTTCAGAAGTCGAGGATTTTCTTTTCCAGTATTTTCTTTTTGCCAGTGAAAGAGGACGATATTGTTGTTATTGGTTGTGTATTTGTTACTTTGTGCCATTTGGGGTTTTTGTGTGTGGGTATCAGTTTAACTCGGTTCCTTAATGAACTGATTATTGTGCTTTTTTAAAATTTTCTTGTGTGAAATGAACTGAACAGATCACACACAGTGTACACGGCCCATATATTTAAAAGTTGTAATAAACCTGGATTTTTACTGAGATTTTTTTCCTGAGTAAAGTTTCTGTGGCTGGTAAAGTTTATTTATTTTATGTTTTTTTTCTTCCTGTAAGGAGGACCACAGCCACACAGTGGCTGCAAGATGGGTAGAGACAAATGAGCTTCTAAGTAATGTGTTGATAGCTTGTTGAATGGCTTTGAGTTAGATTTTGTCTAATTAGAGTTTTAGCTCTGATGACCACGCTAGACGGAGAACAGGAATTTAAAAAATGCCTAAGGAGCTTGGAGCTTTTCTTTCCAAGCTCCTTACACTACGATGACCTGGATGACTGAGAACCTTCACAGACAAAAAAACTACGTTTTTCTGTGTCCTCATGTTGAAATCTAATCTCAGTATTTCCTGACCTAGTTGGGTCCACAGGCAATAAACACATAAGTAAATAGTTGAATATCTAACTATTTTAATTCAAACAATTAAAATATAAAGTGCAGATTTTCAATTTTAACACAGTGTTTGACAGATAAGCTGAGCTGAAGATCCAACCTATAGACCTAAAATACAATTCCCTGATGTCTCCACTAGATGGAGCCAGAGCTATTTGGAAGAAGACTGCATCATTATAACGTTACAGGTTCCAGCCTTACTGCTGAACATTGGTCAAGTGTGCTGTCACAATGACCTAATTCCAATTGTCCCGGCACCCTCCCATTCAGTAACTAGTGTAACTCCGTGTGGATGCCCACTTGGAGCTGCAGTAGTGCCTCGTTTAAGGGATAAGGGTTTAAATGCAAGCTCTGGGACCGCTTTGTCCTCACACAGGAACAGGAGCTTCCACTCAGCACCTGCAGCTAATTCTACTGCTGTCAGATGGATGTGTTAACATAGTCCTTCATCTGCTGTGCTTCACTTTCATTCATCATTTACAAAAATCCGACTTGTCTTTAATCTTTCTTGTTATTAGTATTTATAACAACAATAAGGCAAATAAGAGATTAATTTTTTAGCACAATACAGAATTTCACTAAGTATTCCTCTTATTACTGAAATAGATCATTTGAAATAATCATAACTCAAACGAATGGGGCCAACATCCAGGCATACAAACTTAAATAAAAGATAAGACTTTTTGCTCACTTTCACAGTTTAAATGATTAAAATTTAACTACTTAACTAAAATATTACCAGACAGCAGCACGGCAAACAAGTGCTCCGTGTGTACACGTCACAAGGATAAAAACTAAATTATGCACATTTTACAAACACTAAACAGGATAAATCAAATTATCAAGCCACATGTAAAAATACATAAATAAAAAATAAACACTATTGCTTACACGAGCTAGAAAGATTACAATATACAGGAAATCGCTGTAGTTTCTGTCAGTTTGATCACATTTTTTCCATTTTGCTTCACATCTGTAGAAAAGTTGGTTTGACGTAATAAAAAAAACAAAGAGACGAAACTATAATAACCCTGGGACATGTTCACACACTGAACTGTTTATGAGTGTGATGTCCTGTGGGAAGAAGCATTTCTTGTGTCAGCCTGTTTCGGAGCTCTTTAGCGCCTGCCAGACGGGAGAAATTCACATAAGTTCTGGACAGAGTGTGAAGTGTCTGGGATGGAAAAATAACCCTCAGAGGAGTCCTGGTTACTGTTATATCTCTGCATTTACATTTTAAACCAAAGTATATACATTTTAACACAATTAAAGCTTAGATGGATAATACTTCTGTTAGAAAAACAACAACACTTATAGGTCTTCATAGTTGCAAACTCCCGAAACATCAAGGGTAAGAAAATGAAACCAGGGTTTGAATCTTCCACAGTCTTTGGTTTTAATCTCTATGCAGCATTTAAAGAAAAGGGGGGAAAGAGAGCGGTGAGGAGTTTGAGAATAAGAGAATCTCATTAGTATCCTTCAGCTGTCAGCTCCATGTTTTACAGCTCCTTCCGGTTGGACACCGCACACCAAACGGGAGTCCAATTTGCCGAGTGACAGACGAGGTGAAAGGAGACAAACTCCGTCTCTCTCCGTCTGTTTCGTTTTACGTGAGCGTGTTTGGACCGGAGACACAAAGAACAATCCAGAGAAAACAGCCTGACCTCTTCACCTTTAATCTCACAATCAGGGTGTGTGTTCGCTTCCAGTTCACTGCACTGTATATTTCTGCCCAGTGTGTTGGGCACAGAGAGTAGACAGCTGGCCACTGAAAGGAGATGAGTGAGGACCGAAAAGGGCCAATAACTGCTTTGGCTGCTGCCAAAACCAAACACTCTGACCACACTGACATAACATGTGAAATATCTGTTTTTCAGGAAACAGAAAAATGCAGTGTTTTTAAAGCTGCTGTTGATTTTTTAAGCTTAACATTATGAAAGCTAAAGCCAAGAAGTAACCTCACTGCCTTAATTTGTGTACAGTGGCAGGCCTGAGAATATTTGCAGTTCAAAATAAACTAATATCCTCATACTAGTCTGTGTTTATAGACCATGTTGGGAATCTATACACACACCCTTAAGGCCTTGCATGTTCTTTCCACTTAGATTAGCCTGGCATGGCTTTGTCTTTGTCTGGCCTGTCCCTGCAGGGCGCGCACACCATTACTGTGCCACTGTCCTCATATGGAGCACGGGGCCAAAGGCCAACTCCATCGGTCCATTATAATTCACATTATCATGCGTTGTGTTGTTCCCTGTAACTGTTAATCAGCTCAGCCTCCGGGGAAAGTGGAGGGAAACTCCAGTCTAGACGCACACATGTAGTGGAGTCGTTGCTCTTATGCACTATACAGGGAACGTGCACGCACTAAAGCTGCATTAATCCAGGATCTGTTTTCAGCTGATAGTGTTTAAAGTGGATCTGCACAAAGAAGGGTGCAGCATGCAGCAGACCACGAGGATCATCTGGGTGCCAAGGGGGAAGACACGCTGGCATCTCTCCATCCCTTTCTCTGCTCCCTTTCTCGTCTGACACTAACCATGTGGATGGAGAGGAGGGGGGCAATTGCCAATTTCTGGGACACCCCATCCCCCTAGCCCTGCAGCTTCCCCTGTTGGCACTGATTCAGATGCACACTCATACACAAATATTGTATTTACCCATTTCTCTTACCCGGTGACAGTTTTGTCACAGCCTAACCCAAATGTGTGCCACATGACGATCTGAGCCACTGCTCTCAAAGTTAGCATCAACTGTCATCCTGGGTAAAGCACTGCTGACCCCTAAAGCTAAACAAAGATCTTTTAACAATTTGGTCCACAGAATGAGTCAACATGGCCTTTTCAACCAGATTCAGACTCATTAGATTTTACAAGCCTAAATTAGATTCTTTCTCTATAAATTTAAAGTGAATTTTGTTTTACTTTTGAATTATCTGTTGTATTATGTCACGTTAGCTATGTTTGCTGTGCACACTTACAGTTATGGCAGTTTTGTTTTCACCATACAATAACTCAAAAAATTGTACATAACCTTAAAATCACTGAATTTCCCAGAGGAACCCAGCATAGGGATTAATAAAGTTTTATCTAATCTATCTAATGTAATCTAAAATCAAAATCAACACCTCTACTATGCTGCTAGGTAAAGAGCCAAGCTAGCTAATGAGACAGGCTAGCGGCAAACAGTTCAGAAGAATTTTAAACAGATGAGATTGGCAAATTACAAAAATTAGTTTTTGTTTTGTCCCCCACCCCCACCCACAACAAACAAAAACAAATAAGAAAAGCTAAAATATGTTATCAACAAGCTAGCATTTTAGGTAACATCTTAGCTTAACTAGAGCTTAGCTTAGCTTAAATAGAGTGTTATAAAATGCACACACTTATAAACCAGTAAAAGGTAGAAAATGGTAGAAGTATTATTTGATTTTCTACTTTCCACAAGGTTGTGAACCCCTTAATTTTTTTTATTAGCTTTAACTGGAATGATTTAATCAGGTCAAACAAGAAGGAAATACAATAAATCCAGATTGCATTTGAAAAGATGTGAATTTAATCCTATAGCTGTAACATTAAAACCATTGAATCTTAAAGTGGACATTGTAGACCCAGTATACTGGTTCCTGTTATTCATGTATGTGTTTTGACATATGCCACCAACCCAAATGTCGTTGCAGACCAAATCAATACATGTATGGAATGTTAATTAGCCATACACTTTTTGTTTATGGTTATTAAGACACATGGAAGATATCCATCCATGGTATGTCAAATAAAGTTATTTAAAACTAATATATATATATACATATATATATATATTTTAGGGGTGCAACGATACACAAAATTCACGGTTTGGTTCGATACTTTGGTGTCACAGTTTGATATTTTTTCGATACAAAAAAATGTTCATGCCTTTTTAATTTGTCATTTATTAAAATTATAAATATATATTTTAACTCAAAAGTACAGTTTTTAAATTTAATGTTGCTGAAACAACAAAATTTTAAACAATTAAATAAATCTATCTGCTCAAGAAATCACTCATCTTTGGAAAAGAGAGTTTATTGCAGAGAAATGGCTCTTTCCAAAATAAAAGCTATACTATACGCTTCTTCTGGGCTATATTCTCAGCAGCATATTAAACATATCAGGTCCCCATAAGGAGAATCATGTGCTAACGGCTGTCTAAATGACTCGGGTAAAGTTTGTAGCATGCATGCTTGTTGTTTTTGTCTGCTTCCACTTGTCTTTGCACTAGGATGATGTTGGCGTAAATGTGCAGTCATATTCGTTGTGTTCCCACTAGTGCTGTCAGCGTTAATCTCGTTAAAATGACATTAACGCCATGACGCCGCAAATCTCTGTTAACGAGTTACCGCGGATCGCCCCGTGCGTGGGGCTGGGCGGCGTCAACACCTTAACAAGCTAACTGCGCTAACACACTAGTTCCCGCCAATGTAATTGAGCATTGCGTGGCACATCCAACATACTGTTTTACTTTTGTCCATGACGCGCTTACCTTCAGGGTCATACATCACATGAAAACCAAAATAGTTCCAAAAGCCAGATCTGAATGAGGGTGGGGGAGGTTCAATTTGCCATGTTGCAACGAGCTTAACTTCTATCGCTCAGTGGATCTGCGCTTGACAGTGCAGCCTAGGCGGAGTAGTCGAACGCAGATCCACTGAGCGCTCAACACAGACAGTATCGTCAGAAGAAAAGTTGATAAAATAAATTAAAAATTTTGTATTGTTCGATACATATGCGTACCGAACCGAAAGCACTGTATCGAACGGTTCAATACCAATACGAGTATTGTTGCACCCCTAATATATATATATATATATATATATATATATATATATATAATGTACATATGAAACATATTAAATAAATAAATAGTATTTGTGGAACTTCACTTCTTTTTGGTCCATATTTAAAAAAAATTTCTTGCTTTTTGTTTGTCAGCTCTCCTATGAACTATGTTCTTAATTACAAATATTTTGTGACTGTGCTGCTGCTGCCACTCGCAGTCTGTGTTTATATATCTGTACATAATCATCCCGTCATCAAGCCTCCATCACTGCAAACCCGCGACCTCGTTCTTGCTTGTCCTTCAGTTCACTCTCTCCCCGATCTCCACCTCTCCTCTTGGGTTATATCACGGGCTCTTTTTACATAACTGACACAGCAGGGAGAGTTATCAAGTCTCATCTCCTCCTCGATAGCTTTAGTTCTCTAATTTCTTCAAGGGAAATATCAATTCAGAGACCTGATGGAGAGATAGGACTGTTAGATTTTCTGAGAGAAGAGATGATGAGCACTGGCTTATCTCCAAACTCTGAATCAAGATACTGTTTATTCATCTGATATTTTCTCCTCTTCTAAGATCGACTTATTTGTGTGGGCTTTAGGGTGGGTTTGAGTTTTGGCCCCATTGGGGAATTACTCAGAGTGAATGAACCATTGCCCACAGGTTGCAATAGATTAGCAAGCGGCGATCAGTCATACTGATTATAACCCTAAAGAAACACAAACCTTACGCCATCAGCCAGCTCCTCGCCCGCCTCAGTTCATAAACGCTGACACACTTAGCAGCTGACTGTTGTGTTGGTTTAATTCCTTCCCCCTCCTCTTGTCTGCCTTTTCCTCCACTTAGGGACCTGTGACTAAATGGATTTGCATCTCTTTTTCTGCATCATTCCCAAGGGGGTGCCATCCCTCCATGCGGGACGGTTTACTTAACTCAAGTGAAACAGATACCAGTGTGTACGGGAGAGGAGGTGTGTTTATGCAGTCTGTCGCAATGCTAACACACCTGATGTACTGTACACATGCTGAACCCCCCATCACCCCGGGCTTAATGCACTCACTCCATTCATGGCAGCCACTTCCATTCAGAAGCTTCAGAGCCAATTAGCACCTGCACAGTTCTCACAGGAAGACCAGGCCTCCTGCTACATGGGAAGTGTGATGTTGTGAAATGCCCCAGCTGAACCAACAAAACCAATGCACGTGCTGGTACTCGTGCACAAACGCCCCAACGCACTTGCACAAGTACAAGAGTGGAAAAACTCAATTTCCCCCCATTTTAAGAAGTGGCTCGTGGGTAATGTGTGCAGCAGGATTTGACAAGCAAGAAGCAATCCAGTGATTTTACACATTAAGCTGTGCTCAGGTGTCACTGCTCAGCCTGTAAAATGTTTGTGGCAGCAAGGGAGGAGCTTTGAGAGGTGTCAGGAATTAGTGATGTTGTAGGGGTTAATGTAGCTTTCTAATTTTTATTTATTTTTGTGAACATCTCAGGGTGGATTATGTGAAAAGAAATTTATTTTTCACTGTCCCATAAAAAGGATTACATAATTGTGGAGGAAATAAACGAAACTAAAATACACGTCTGAATATAATGTTTTACATACAAAATTACACTGTTCATAAGTGCTCAGTGTTCTCGCTTTGGACACACAGCATATGTCCCCATACTTTTATGAGCATGTCGGGAGTGACTGCAGTCATGGCTGCTGTTATGCTACCTACCAGCAAACACGTGAAACTCATGATTTCACTCTTTCTAACAGTACACGTTTGGACATCAGATGATTTCTTCTGATGCATGCTGTCCTAGAGGGTCCTAGAGTCCTAGAGGGAGCTACAGTCATGCATCCTTTCAGGCTTCAGAAAATCCATCCATCTTCTGCTTATCCAATTTAGGCTCGAAGGGTAAAATGTGCGGTACACCCTGGAGTATTTACCAGCCTTATATTCGAAGGTAGAAAGAGTTTGAACAAAGTACAACATGGTGTTACATGTGATCTGAATATAACATGCAATCAAGCTGTTAACATGACTGGGCCAAGCAGATAATTAGCACAGAACGAAATAGTGGACGAATTGTAGCCTGTGGTAGTAACATCATACTATCATACTTCACCACACAGTCTGTAAATTCTTTCTTACTATCTTCAAATTCCAGTGATTTTTATTCTAATGGTGAGATAAGTAAGATCTGAGTGGGTTACATATACGAGGACACATACACATGCACTCATAGCTGACGTCCAAGTGTTTTTATCAGCTACTTAGACACACAAGTATAACTTTTCCTCATTTACAAGAAATGAATAAAGTGATCAGACATAGTAAGAACGTGGGCGGAAAGGGATGTTGATTATTAAATGCTGATGACTTGTTAAAGTTCCTAAACAGTGGGTCTGATTACAAGCTCATAAAAGTTTCTGTTGTAGCCCTGTGGGGATAATAAATTACTTCCACTGAAAGGATGTTATCTTGTAGGGTACACATATTTCATGAGCTATGGTAAAATATGAAAGTTTGGAATTAAAGACTCGTATTCACACAATATGACTGTTTTGTCACGCACTCAGAAATAGGATTAAGTGTCCCTACAGGTACATGCTACACCTAGGGATAAATACAGAACTGGAAGGCAATTATGTGTACTCTTTCAAGTATAAACACTTAAATTCTAGGACCAAAAAACAATTTCTAGTTTAAAATTTCTTTTTGTATTTGGGTATCTCCTGGTAGGGTGGCTTGGTGGAACAGTGGTTTTCACCGTCGCCTCACAGCAAAAGGTCCTGCGATTCAATTCTTCCTGTGCCTGTGTGGGTTCTCTCTCAGTTCTCCACAGACATGCATGTTAGTTATTAGCTTTACAAATTTGCAAATCCAATTTACATCACTAGTGACAGTTAGGATTAACCAAGAATTTGGCTAACTTAATACTCAGACAACAGCACTGGCCAGCTCATGATGATTACATCATCATCTTTAAATCTAATGGAAAAAATACAATTATATACATTCCACTCTTGCTGGGAAACATGTACCTTTTAAAAAAAAAAATTTCCTTTGAAAATCAGACTAGAAAAGCTCTGTACACTTGCCAGTCCATTTCTAAAGGAATAAATGAGTAAAAATATATAAAACAGATTCACAGACACCGCTTAATACTACTTTGTACCTTTTTTTTAAGCATCTGATTTTGGATATCAAGGTACAAAATTGTCACTACAATACACAAAACTGCAGTAACAGGGTACAATAAGATGAATAAAGAGTGGACAGTAATGTGTAGGGCCGCCTCCTGTAATAATTCACACATGTGAAGCAAATATTAGCATGCTGTAAATGTTCCACTGTTTTAGTACATTAGAAACACATTGATGCGTAGAGGTATTAAAGGAGTCTTTGGGTAAATGTTTGCATTGGCGGTTTTTCAGAAGCTGCTTTTAGAAATCTAAAGGCAGGCTAATATAGAAATATTTAATTCTGAGGAATTATTAGCTATTAGCCATCTTCAGTGAGTCTAAACTGTGATGTTTTTTCCTGTTGCGCAGTGGGACAAAGGCAGAAAAACCTGCACAAGCCTGAAAATTGATTGACAGCTATACCCTCCTTTTAAAAATGCTGCTGTTTGCTTTCAAAAGCTCTGAAAGCTTCGGGTTAAGCCCTGTTCTTATCAAACAATCGCCGTCACCCTCGTTCTCTGGCCATTTTCATCACTCCTTCTCCTTGTTCACTGTTTCCTAATCTCTGCTTCTCTTCCTTTACATCATCTCTCTCTCTCTCTGCCTCTTTTTTTCTCTCTTTTCCTCCGTTTGAGCCGCTGTCCCCCTATCTGCCAGCCTGTGCTGGTACATCCCCTTCTCTCTGCCTTTGTCAATGTATTTTGCCCTTATAAGGAGAGAGCACAGGCAGACTGTACTAACCGCATGAGCTTAGCGGGGGTGTTGCAGGGGCAGGAGGACCACGGCAACTGTAACGGCAGGGTGAGATGGGAGGAGGATGGAGGAGAATGGATGGATAGCTGGGGACGGGGGGGTGAAGCCACCAAACTTCTGTCAATGACCACCCCTTCACCCCCACCCACCCCCCAAGTGAGATGACAGAAATAGGCACAAGAGAGGAGGAGGAAGGATGAGAAAGAAGAGGATAGAGGCTGTAGAGAGATGATGGTGAGGAAAGGCAGGTGAACGAATGTGGGAGTCGGGAGGCTTGCACGTCAGGTCGAGGCTTTAAGAGGCAAAGAGCTTCACAACATCGTTTACCTCTCATTTTAAAAGCCAAAAGTTGGTCCACGCTGATTATATACGTTCACAAAGCTTCCATTTTCTGCTCTAAGCAGTATCTGCATGATGCCAGCTCACCAGCTGCCCACATACTCATCGATACAGAAGTCTAAAATTCAGCTGGTGAGAGTCATGGAGGGAGAGTGTGGGCTTCAGTGTGGTGCATGTCAGTATGGTGCAACGTGACTGGTCCAGGACTCAGATTTTGATGAGAGGAATAAGGCGCCCTTTGACTGGGTGAACCTGATCACACAACACAATTGAGTATGATTACATAACCTAATTATTCAATCTCACCCCAAATGAAGGCAATATATTACAGGCTGTCATATGTAAAATGTAAATGAACAGCATGTTAAACAACTGCTGTATTTAATTTTAGTTGGGGTTTTTTTTGGGGGGGGGGGTGGCTGTAGCTCAGGTGGCAGAGCAGGTCAGCCACTAATCAGAAGGTCGGTGGTTCGATCCCAGGCTGCTTCCTGGCTGCATGCCAAATATCCTTGGGCAAGATACTAACCCCATGTTTGCCTACTGGTGGTGGTCAGAGGGCCCGGTGGCGCCTGTGTCCGGCAGCCTCGCCTCTGTCAGTGCGCCCCAGGGCAGCTGTGGCTACAATGTAGCTTGCCATTGCCAGTGTGTGAATGGGTGAATGACTGAATGTAGCGTAAAGCGCCTTGGGGTCCTATGGACTAGAAAAGCGCTATACAAATGCAGACCATTTACCATTTAAGCACTGATGTTTCTTCTTCCTCTTGCAAGTGATTAGAAATAAAGTAAACCCTTCCTTAATTCAGTAGACTTACAGTCTTTGTTGGTAAACCTGTCCTATTCTCATATGACCAGAAGTTTACGGTGGCTTAAATTAGTGTTGCTATTGCTGTGTCATTGATCTTGCTGAGGGACTTCTTTGGGGTTAACAACTCATTTTTTTCTACTTAAAGTGGACATGAAACGCTACATGTACAAAAGCTCATTTACAGTACGGAGCCCTGCTCTCAAAAAACGTTTTTCCTGGTGTTGCCTCTCTACCATAGGGATGAGGAGGGATATGAATAATACGGTCATCTCAGCCATCTCAGGTCAAAATTAACCTAAATAAAATAATAGTGTAGGGCAGCACGGTGGTGCAGTGATTAGCCTTCCGTGACCGCAAGAAGGTCCGGACTTTGACTCCACCATCTGGCCGGGGCTTTTCTGTGTGGAGTTTGCATGTTCTCCCCATGTTTGCATTGGTTCTCTCTGGGTTCTCTGGCTTCCTCCGTACCCTTCTTTGAGTTGGACAAGGCAATCAGCTATGTCCCTTGGATTGTCCTTTGGGGTTTGAATTGGGAGTATGGGGTGTCTGGTTCCTGTAAAACCATTCCAGGGGCTTTGTCCGCACAAAAAGTCTGACTTTTTTCCTGGTGGATATTGGACTCTGCCAGGGCTGCCCTTATACATCTATTCTGTTCATAGGGTCTATGGACAAGATTTCTGGGTGTAGCCAGGTGACGAAAGGCTTCCACTTTGGTGGTCTCAGAATCTCATCTCTGCTTTTTGCAGATGATATGGTGCTGTTGGCTTCATCAGGTGGTGGCCTCCAGCTGCCTCTGGGGCGGTTTGAAGCTGAGAATCAGGACCTCCAAATCTGGGGCCAAATCATGGTTCTTAGTGAAGTGGAGTCTCCACTCAGAGTCAGGTATGAGTTAATGCTCAAGTGGGGGTGTTTGAGTATCTCGTGGTATCGTTCACGACTGAAGGGAGACAGGAGCTGGAAATGGACAGATGGATTGGGGTCACAGTTGCAGTGATGTGGATGTTGGATTGGTCTCAGAGCTGAGAATAAAAATTAAGCTCTTGATCTACATCCCTACCTTCACCTGAGGTCACGAGCTCTATGTAGTAACCAAAACAACGAGTCAACAATACAACTTGGAGAAATTAGCTTTTTCCGTAGGATGGCTGGTTTCTCCCTTTGAGATAAGATTAGGAGTTCAGACCTCTGAGAGAGGCTGAGAGTGGAGCTGCTGCTCCTCCACATCAAAAGGAGCCAGTTCAGGTAGTTCAGGCATCTGACTAGGATACCTCCTGGGTGTCTCCACGGTGAGGTGTTCCAGATGTAGGACAAATTAGAGCTAGATCCCTCCTCATAGGCTCCTTCATTTCAATTCAATTCAATTTTATTTATATAGTGTCAAGTCACAACAACAGTTGCCTCAAGGTGCTTAAAAAGAATCTAAACAACTCAACCTTTCTGGTGAAATGTGTGCATGTTGTGACATTTCTGTATTAAAGTCTCCTCAGCTCATATTTCCTCACCACAAGCATCACCCCACATTTTACACCTAATGTGAGTTGTGCACTTTACATCTCCTTATAATTCATGAAGCAAGCCTTTATGGACACTTAACTCAGACACCACAGGCAGTCTGTGTCATTCATGCAGTGGCAAGCAAGACAGGTCGACTGACCTAAAAAAAAAAAATCAGACACTGTATAAATAATCCAAGCTGTTCCACCTTGTGTCGGTTGGCAGTTATGCTACGGTATAAATATTTCACCTCCGTATCTCTCTCTGTGCATCGTGGACTGGTCTTCCCATATGGAAAAGATGTATATAAATATTATAAAGTTTGTATCTGTCTTGTGTGAAACTTGTTTGAAAACCAAACAAGAGTGAAAACAGATATAAGATCCCGAGAAAAATTATATAAATGAAACTTGTATGTTTTGGATACTTACAAAAACAATATATGAAAGTGGCCACTTTGATGAGTAAATCATATAAGTCTTAAATGATTCACTATATGAAGTAGGCCACATTTGATGCAAGTCTTTTATAAGTTTTTTCTATTTCTTTTCCATATGGGAAAGGCCCTTTTTTGCCTTCCAATCAATGTAGGAAAACAGACTGCGAAGGCTTTCGATTCCACGGATGAACTGAAAGGAGTTAAACATGGTGATTACCAGATGCAGAGCTTCAAATACCTCTGGGCAGCTTAGCAAACTAAGAGACTGTATACAGTAGGTATCTTTGGAAGCAAACTTTCCCCAGAAGCTTATGCAAATTGACTTACTCATCATCCTCCCTCGGTATCCTTGGATACGAGTTATTTATTCATTTTGGTCTCCTTCACTGCAGAGCCGCTGCCTCTTGGAGCAACGCACGCAGATCAGGTGATGATCATGTGTCTCAGCCGGGGTCTACACTCTCTGCTGTTCACACACACACACACACACACACACACACACACACACACACACACACACACACACACACACACACACACACACACACACACACACAGAAAGACACTGATCTGAGTGAGCCCTTTTTCACAGTGTGCTGAGATTTGAATTGATCTTTTAGCCGGTGAGTTCAGCTGGTTGTGAGGGATCAGTAGGAAGCCTCCCATCAAAGACAATGTTTATTAACAGACAACAGGCAAAACTGACTCTCCAATCCTCTCTGGTTTCAAAGAGAACATCTGCTCCTGTGCATATTTGAGTCATTAGGCCAGAGGGTGGTGGTGGTCGGGCTTGTTACAACTGTGAAACTGGAGTGTTTCACTGTTTGAAAGCCTTCCAGATCCTGTTAATGAATGATCAGAGTCTTTTCTGAGATGAGAAATTAAAAGCGGTGGTGCTGGTTGTAATAAGGGAAGAAGAAAATTCAGAAAAACCAGTGTCATCACGCTGACACTGCTACACACCGCCATCAACAGATGCTATTTTTGAAGCTTCATTTTTGAGTGTAATTCCCGAGGATACTTAGGTTTTTGCATTTGGGTCTTTTATTGCGATGCTGGATTGAATTTACTGCACAGCTCATTAACATTGGAGTAAATTTCATTTACCTGAGTAAGGAGGGGAACCAGACACTGTCACTAAATAAATCATAACTGACCAAGGTGCATCATCATAATAAGTCTCACACCAGGTTTATAATAACCTCCCACTCAATGAGCTCGAGTGACTCATGAAGACTCTCTGACGTTGATTCTTTTTTCTTAAGCCTCACAGGAGACAAACTCTCCTACCAGCATTGTGCTGTCAAGCTGAAGAACTTGCTCACTACTGATGAAAAAAAATGGTGATGGAAATGGTTCTTCAGCTAACAGGAAGCACTGCAGCCCTACGTCCATGATGAGCTTTTTACTCTGTGGTGGACAACACGTGGCACAGGTGTATCCTGATATATGCACTTCTGCCATGACTTTCTTTGGGTGTCTGCCTGGAGACTTTAATGCTCATAGTCAATACGCTTTAGATTTTCACATAAACCGATGAGCAAAAACATGTTGAAAAGTCAACTAAATAAGTTTCACGATGATGTAAAAGATGTTTCACGTCTTTTCAGATCATTTAAGGGGCCAATACATCTAAACTGTCTAAAGTTTATGCAAATAAATGATCTTGCAACACATACTGAGACATATATAGATGATATAAATGTCTTTTTTACAGTATTGTCCAAAAATCCTGCAACACACCTCATTGCTTTATTTTTTGCTTGGGAACAAAAAGGAGAAATGGGTGCAAACATACATGGAAATACAGTATACAAGACAAAAATGACAGCCACTCTTCCACTGAGACCTTTCTGGTGAGGCCTTGGTGAGCAGATGACAAACTGAAGGACCAGATACATCTCTCAGATCCTTTGTCAGGTCTTTACTTTTTTTCCCTTCTTGTTTCTTACAGACACGACTTTCTGACACTGTTCATTGTTCTCATCCATTGAGTTATGACTCCTTTTTTTGCTTGAATGAAATAGGTCAGTGTTAAATGACCTATTTCCTCACCCCCCAAAAACCAAAAACATTTTTCTAAAATTGGTCAGATAGAAAGATGAAGCTAATTGCTAAAAACTGCTGCTCAAGCCCTGTTTAAAAAATATACTAGAAAGTCTGGCTAGTGTACTTCTGTTACTGGTCCCAAGCCCAGATCAATGGAACAGCTGCACCAGGAAAGGCAGCTGGGAATTGTAAAACCAGTATCAAACAGCAGATCTATTTAATGTGGCTGTCTCGTGGGAAATAATGAAGGGGCTGAAAGTGCCTCGTGTATACTGTTAAGATGTATTTTAGCTCTACAATAAAGAGAAAATTTACCAGAAATTATTTTATTTTTGAAATTAGGTTGAGCTCAAGCCAGCGTTAATGTGATTACTAATATGCACACACACACACACACACACACACACACACACACACACACACACACACACACACACACACACACACACACACATATATAGATATAGATATATAGATATTTTAACCTTTCAACCAATTTCAGACATAAACTGACGACTTTTATACGTCATGACTGACCGAGCAGACGGAGCCCAGAAAACAACCTCTGTAGATGTCTAATGCTTGGTGGCAACATTTTTTGGGGCCTGCTAACCTTCATATCTGGTATGACTTTGCAATACTATATATGATGTTATAAATGTGTGAATGTATTGTGAAAGAGAAGGTGTGCAAGCTGCCAGCTCTTGAGTGTGTTTAAGTAATGATGGAGAATATTTGCAAATGTGAAAGTAGAAGAAAGAAGAAGACCTTCTCAGGCAGAACCACACAACAGGAAGACCCCCTGTGTACTTGTTAGAGGTTCAACTCTGGTTTACATTTAGGCATGCAGAGGTGTGAGGAGTACAGCTTTGGTGTATCTTTACTGGACTGACTCACAAAGATCCTTTCCTATCAATAATGTACAAAACATTAAAGGTTTGAAAATGTGCAGAAAGACAGCGCTGTTATTTGCTGCTCTCTTTGCTATGCTAGAAGATGGTATTATTAGCTACTACAATGCTAGCATGCTACTTAAGATGAAAGAAATGATCACACAGATAGCTGTGCTGCGTAGACCTCCACCAGAAATGAGTGAGGCAAGTTTTTTTTTATAGTTACCTCAAATGTCAAATGCTATTTTGACATCTTCCATCTGATTGGCCAAGTCAAAGTTTGGCTCACATTTCTAGGGTTTCGCTTCAACGTTTGCTTTAACCTCTTCAATGCTTGGGGCACCTGTAACAGATACAATGCGTGCAGTCCCATTTTTTTAAGGTTGCCAATTCTGTCACATTGGTCACCTACAATACCAGTAAGGTAAGGTCTATTTTTAATACCGACACAACAACACATTGTAAAACTGTCATCAAGGTTCAAGTGGTCTACATAAGTTACACATCACAAAAACAAGTTAACAGCGTCAATATTATTAGCCCCCTGAAAAATGGATCTTTTTATTGAGCCATAGCACAAACCACTGCTGTGTAGTGATGTGCTTTAATTTTGTGATGCTCAAAACTTTTAAAAGTTAAAAGCAAGGGTTATCTTCCAATTTACACACAGTACAAAACTTCAGCACGGGTTTGAGCTGTCACTTGAGAAAGCATCATGTCAGAAACAAAATAAATCAGTTTAGACTTGAGAAAAAGAATAATTGATGCTTACAAAGCAGGATATGGATATAAGAAAGTTATCTAAGTATTTCCAAGTGTCAAGAACTGGAGTGAAAATATCATCAAGAAATCAAACAGAGCCACGCTGTGGAGAACACGCCTGGCAGAGAAAGGAACTGGAAGGTTTAATAGACCCAGAAAAGAAAACTAGTTGGAGATGTGCCTAAAAACCTCAGAACAACTGCCAAGACAGTATAAAAACAACCTAACCAAGTCAGTTGTCTCAAAGAAGCGAATCACTGGAACTCTACACAAGAATGGACTGTGAGGTTGCAGAACAAGGAAAGCCCCACTTTTACAGAAGAGACACCTTCAAGTCAGACTGAAGTATGCTAAAGACAACCTGGGGAATGATTATGCAATACTGGAATACACTTGAAGTCCGTCGTTTGATCAGATGACTTCAGAGCCACAGAGTGCTGCTTATGTTTGGAGAAAGAAGCCGGGCAACCCAAAGAATACCATCCCCACAGTGAAACACGGTGGTGGGAGTATTATGTTGTGGGGACGCTTCAGAGTTTCTGAAAAGGGAATCTCGTGGAAAGAAGGATATGTGAAGATTTCCAAAGGAAACATCAAGCAATCCGCAGCAAAACTGGTTCAGGGTCATTACTTTGTCTTCCAACATGATGAACCATAATATACATCGCTTTTCCAACACCAAAGAGAAAATTATTGATGGGCCTGCACAAAGTCCATGACTTGAATCATTAAAAATCTGCAGGATGAACTGAAGACTAAGGTCAATTCCAGAAGACCATCTTATCTGGAGGAGCTTGAGATATTCACCAAAGACGAATGGGCTGGGATTTTGAGACTTGTTAAAAACTACAACAAACAACTGCAGGACGTTATCCAGCTAAAAGGATGCACAACTGACTGTTAGCATCAGGGCAGCTAATAATTCTGACCCCGGTAGTTTCAGTTTATTTGTGACATTATTTTCCTTCTGTGTGAAAAAACCCCAGGATGTTTGGAACAGGTGTGTTAAAAATTACTTGTTCTGTTTAACAGGTCTTGGAAAATCCATGGGGAGGCTAATAATTATGTCCTCATCTGTACATACTAGGACTTAAAATTGTTTCATGATTTTCAAAAGGGCTGCCAAATGTTCATGACCAGTCCAGGGTGTACTTCACCACTCGCTGGCATAGACTTCAGTTCCCCTGTGACCCTGAATTGGATAAGCAGAAGAAAATGGATGGATGGATGGATGGATGGGTGGGCTTTCAAAAGGGGTGAATAAACTCATTATGAAGCACTTTTAAGTCTCTGTATGCGAGTGTAAGCTTCTCATTCTCAGAGAACAAGTGTCCTTATATGACCCATGAGGCTTTTAACTGCAGCCATGGTCAGAACATCAATAATGGCCACTGGTCAAGTCAGATTTCCTCACATAACCTGACTGTAAGAGGGCAGCAGGTCATTGTAGCCTCACTCTGCATCGCAGCATCACGCCTTTAAATTTTTGTACAGAAAAAACAGAATAAAACAAACAAAAAAAAGGGGGATGCCACAAGCACTGATCTGGGTACAAGACCACCAGATAATAGGCATTCTCTCCACTCTCACACACACACCCACAAGGACAAGCACACTGAGTGACAATTTAGCCACGGCTCATTTAACCTACAGGCTGTGACCCCGAAGTAAGGTTCCCTACTGGGAGTTTTCACCAGGCCAAATTCTTGCTGAAGGACGAGAGCACAGAGGAAAGTGACGACGCACACAGTCAACCACATACTTTGTAGGCGTTCTAGCGAAAGAGGTGCCCATGATGCTCAAAGTTTCATAAATAGGAGCTCATTTTGTTCACACTTATGTACACTTCGGCCTAGCTGTAAATAAATACACCCTCGTGCTCCCGCTACCCATAACCACAAATAATGCGAATTTCCTTCCCTTTCTGCAACGTGGCAGCGAGTGATGCTCAGCAGTCACCCACACAGTTTGCAAAAAATACCCCCGATGCACATCCCTGCTCATCGCGGTGCATTTTCTCACCGTGCGGACAGAATAAGTCACTCTGCCACTAGAACAATGTCAAACACAATGCAACTCTGCACTCTCTGTGTCTCACACACACTCACACAGCAGTGCCCCCTCCTCTTGTTGCCAGCAGGCTAGTGGGAGATGTTAGTCAAAGGGGGAGGGGGTGTTGTGAGGATATGCTGAGTGTGAGTGTGGTGGGGGTCTTTGTGAGCGACAGAGGTAGGAGGAGAAGGACAGAGGGAGGGGGACATAGCGTTCTATTTCTCATAGACCAGCAGCTGCTGTCTATAGTGGAGAGAGAGAGAGAGAGAGAGAGAGAGAAGAGGGAGGGCTGTGTGGCGTGAGGCAGTGCGTGTGCTCAGTGTTTAGGTGAATCCACAACCCTCTGGCTCACGAGGATAAAGGATCCACACAGAAAACAAGAGAGAGAGAGAGAGAGGGAGAGAAAAGCAGCGCGGGGACTTTGTCTTCTTCTTCCTCTTCTGGCATCCTCTGCGCTCTTTCTCCTCGCTTCATTTTCCCGCAAGCCGACAGCGGCTGTTTTTGCTTCTTTTTTCCCTCCCATCCTTCCCTTTTGTTCTCTGCATCCATCTCCGTTTCACCTCGGTCCAGCAGAGGAGGCAGGAAGAGCATAGTCAGAGGCATCATCCTCCCTCCTGCACGCCGAGCCGGTAAGCTGAGCTCTTTTTTTTTCCCCCTCTCCCTTCGTTTCACCTCTCACCAACGTTCTGTCCACTCAGCACAGGAAGGGGATCGGATAGTCCCACCCTTCACCTTAAAGAGAGGCTGGAGAAGGAGGATGGAGGAGGCATGTGGGTCAGGTTTTGGAGTGAGGCTGGTGGGTGACTTGGGTGGTTAGTTTTAGCAGGGTAGATGGACCGGATGGGAAAGACTAGCCTGGGTCAGAACCCCCCTGTGGAGTAAGGCGGGAGGAAGGGAGCATGTGGGGCTGGTCAACTGGGACTTGTCCTCTTTCACTGCAGTGCTTAGCCAGAGCGCCACAGTCACTGCCACAGTCATATACACATCTCTACACACACACACACACACACACCATCAGGGATCTGCTCTGCATGTTGGAAACCATCAGGAGAGCTCATGTGTGCAAATTTCCTGTGAAGGTTGGTGGCTCGGTCATAGGACATATGTGACCTAGAACCATTGCAGCACATGCATTGTATATTACACTGAAACTGTGGGAACAATGTGGATAAATTGCATGCCAGGCATGGCCTCTCGCACATTGAGATCCATTCACCGCACACGCGTTATATCATCTAATTGTCGACGCGTACAAAAGGCGCCTGGCTTTATGCAGCGAGATGAGGTGTTTGAGGTTCAAGCTCAGGCCGGTCATTTCTGCAAACAGACCTGCTAAAAACAATAGCCTCAGAATTGCAACGCTGATCAGAAGGGCTGGGTGCATGCGACTGGAGTGGATAACAGGGAGGAGGGAAGGAAAGGATGGATGGAGGGGGAAAAAACTGAATGGAAAGATGAATGAATGAGGGCTAAGGATGTTTGGACTTTTCAAATGTAGGAAAACAACTGGTGAATGAGAAAGGTGTGCATTTGGAGCAGAAAGAGTGAAGCTACCATGTGACTCTGCAGGTCTTCTTTTTGTGTGTGTGTGTGTGTGTGGGAGGGAGGGGTGATGTGTGGATGGACAGATGCATTTGAAGCAAGGTAGAAAGAGAAAGCATGTGTGTAAGAGTGGACTGAGATGAAAGGTGTGTAATTCCAAGTATGAGGCTGAATCCATGCCTGCTGCAGCCGCTAGGAATGTGGTTATGATTATGATAATGAATGACTCACTGTAATTTAAGTTTGCATGCATAAATTGGTTTGCATACCAATGTATGTATACCAATCATACAAATGACACACATGAATGCGTATGTGTGCGTGGCCAGTGTTCTATAATATATCTATATGTAGGACTTTATTATACTGTACAGGTGCATGCATACATATTTGAAAGTATGACATGTACAATATGTGATGTATTTATTAACAATTATTATATTTATCACTGTAGCACATGTAGTGACTGAGGTAAAACTGCATAAACAAATATATTTAACTAAAACATGTCTTTAACATTAGACAAAAACTGCTCAATGCGAATCAGTTTATTTATATCTATATATAAAGCATACCAATGTGTTAATCAAATTGTGTGTGTGTGTGTGTGTGTGTGTTTGCGTGCATGCAGGATTTTTCAGTCTGAGGTGGAATGGTGGCTGCTATGGTATTTACTCCGCTGTTGCTAGGACACTCCCTTTGAACATTTTAACGGAGCCTTTTCATTGGCTCGCCACGATGATGCAAGAATCCCTCACCCCAAATCTTTCCTGAGCGCCCATAGAAACATGCCCGTTTGCATTTCCCCCTGCTCTCCTCTCGCTCCTTCTCTGTCACTCTTTTGTCTCCCCCCCCCCCACTTTCCCCCATATCTCTCCCCCATTCTCTCCCATATCTTTTTCTCTTTGTCTTCTTCTCTCTTCTTCATTATTGCTTAATTTATTAATTCCTTGCTCTCAGTAAGTCACTCCTCCCATCAGTCTTCATCAGCTTGCCACTTTCTGACACTTCCTTCTCTCTCATCCAGTCAAAATGCTCGCTGCAAAATGGTGTTGACAGTGTGCGGTGGTGGCTTCCAGCGCTGCACGATCACTCTCTCCTGCTGTCTTGCGGAGGATTAGCACTGTGTGTGTGTGTGTGTGTGTGTCTCACACTGTCCTGTTTCGTCTGTCCATGCGAGGTGAGGCATCATCAGGCTGTTTTCCATGTGTCAGGATTATTAGCCTCGACAAGGCAGAAGACAGGAATAGGGGCTTGGGTGTCACGGCGGAGGAGGTTCTCGTAATAGACATCACCTTATCTATTTTTGTCCTTTCTCCTCCACAATATGTGCAGTTATTGGTGTTCACCTTATCACTGCAATAACCTCAGGTTCACAGCCATACATTATTTCCTGTCATGTATTTCACTGTGGAGTCATGCAACCTTAACAGCTCCAGTCTGTTGGTTAGCACATGTTAAGGGAGTGGGGGTAGAAGATTAGGTTATTTAAGGTTAGGAGGAAGGAAAAAGGGGAAAGTACGAGTAATTGTAGTCTTGTTTTCTGATCTTCTCACTTTTGTAAAGTGTGAACAGAGTTTCTGCCTGAAAGAGTGTTTCGTCAAAACATTTTTGCACAGAATAGTGGCTAGTTAGCTAGTAGTAGCCTAGCCTAAAACAAGTGAAAGTCAGGGAAGTTAGTGATTACATCTCAAACATGCACTCTCTTATTTTGTAAGGTGTCTTCACACAAACATTTGTTTTATTTGTAGCTGTAAACTCAATGCTAGTACTAGCTAGTTAGCTAGCAAGCTTCCCAGAGACCAAGAAGCTCTCATAATAAATCGTCTAAGGGAGCAGTATTAAAAAGGCTTTATGCAGTGTTGATAGTTTTTTACTTCATAACAACTGTACTGGCTGAAACTGGAGGCTCACCACTCTGATTGACAGGTTTATGACATAGGCTACTATAGCATATAATTAAAATAGCTTAACTGGACCTTGCTGCTGTCTATGTGTGTTGGAGCCTTTTTAATGAAATTATCCACCAAATGATAAGGTCTGCAATGAAGTACACATTCATACCCAAATTTCGCACTAAAATCCCTAGTTTAGTCACCGTGTTTGTCAAAATATACTTCTGCTTTGGAAAAGCTAACATGGTGGCAGTCAAAATGCTAATGTTGGGGCTTATAAATGCCATTGACATCTGGCTGCGTCTATCTTCTGGCTGACATCTTCTGTATGTTTGTGGCATTGTTGGAGTTTGTGCATATTAGTGTTGTCTTCAGTGTAGTATTAGTTGTGGCTGCAAAATGCAGCAGCTAGCGTTTCAGTGACAGTCAAACTCTGAAACTGTCACTTCCAATAAGTGGACCAGTTGACATATTCAGTTTGACTACAGGACTCTGTTGAACTTCATGCAGTATGAAAGGAAGTACATGATATACATATTGTACTACATGTAAGTTTATTAAGAGAGCTATCTAAATCAAGTCACTGTGAATTTTCTGCTCATCCTCTCATGATGCTTTGAAATGGTTCTTGTCGAAGCCCAAATTGAAGCCCAGAATTAAACACTTGCCCCACCAGTGCCTTTGGAAAGCAAAACAGTGTTTTAAAAGTATATTTTGGCTTTTTGTTTTAAAGCATAGCCTTCTACGATGTCAAACAAACACGTGAAAGTACAACCATTCTCAGTCAATCCTTTTACTAAAGTACACCATCATCCATATGTTTGCCCATGTGGCCACACAAGCTTTCTCAAAATGTGTGACAGCCAGTGTTGGTCAAGTTACTTGAAAAAAGTAATCAGTAACTAATTACTGATTACTTCCCCCAAAAAGTAATCCCGTTACTTTACTGATTACTTATTTTCAAAAGTAATTAATTACTTAGTTACTTAGTTACTTAGTTACTTTTTAAAAACACGATTTACAACCTGAAGAGGTGATAAAGCGATAGATCTTTCAGCCCAATTCTACTTTTTCTACATAATCCATCATACAAAATGTAATCAAATGGAAAAGTCTCTTTTTTTTAACTTGTTTTATCATTTTTAATCTTTTAACTTTATGCATCAAGCAAAAATTTAATTATATGCAACATTCTCTGAGTTGAATAAATTAGTTTAACATTTAAACCTATTTTCTGCACATTCCAGCACATAAAATAAAATAATTTTTTGTGTTTACACTCACTCTTTCAAAAAGATGCAAGTAAAACACAGCAGAACATAAATAAAGTCAAAGACTCAGCGGTCCTGTTGCTCTATTTTCACCTGTAAAGCAGGACTGCGGTAGGCGGAGGTTTACCCTGGTGCAGGTGTGCAGCGGTCAGTGGAAGGATACGGCAGTGTCTCTGTGAGTTTCCCATCACGTCGTAGCTACTCGGTGCTTGCTCGGAAGTTTAGGGGTTTTTTTTCGCTGTAAAAAGTTTTCTTCCCACGCACGATGGACGCTAATGTTTTTGTCACTTTTTATGGAATCAAACTCAAAGTAAGGTCAGTACTTCCACGCTTTAAACGCTGCACGCTCATACTCTCTCCCGCACTCGATATGTGATCCATTGTTGATCTGCACACAGCTGTTGTCACTAACGGCGCACTCGCTTACGTCACTGTCGTGAGACATTCTCGCAAAAAATCACGGTTTTAGTAACGCAGTAACGCAGCGTTCCTACGGGAAAGTAACGGTAATCTAATTACCGATTTTGCAATAGTAATCCCTTACTTTACTCGTTACTCGAAAAAAGTAATCAGATTACAGTACACTTTATCTCACCACTTCTAATCTATTTGACTTCCCTGCCCATCTGTCCAACAGCAACATCTGTCACTTCAACATCTGTCACTTGAGCTCTCACGCTTGCATTTGAGGTCTTCTTTTGTTATCATTTGAGTTCAGAGGTCAGATTGGTGTCATAGACAGAGCTGAAATAATTGAGGAATTTGAGATTTGAGCTGTCTCTAGCCGCTAATCTTGTAGTATTTAATCCAGTATTGTCAGGAATTATGGATTACTTCCTGCGAGCAGAGATGATCCTGTTAAAGGGGCATTGGGTGGAGGAACAGAGGGTGTGGGACGAGAGGTGTAGGCGTAGGATGCTGGAGGGCAGTATGAAAGAAGAGCGTTTACTAAATCCAGTATTAGTCAGAAAACTCTTTTGAGATAAAAGACAAAATGTAAATACCACCATTATTAATTCAGTCTTAAAGTCTTAGGACTCTTAAGTAGCTTGACAAACTGGAACATATGCATAGTTTCCTTTCTTGCTGAGAGTAATTTGTAAAGATAGACAACACTTTTATGTTTGTAGAGTAAAGTCAGATTCAGGGTCTTGGTCTGGATTCATGCCTAAGACAGGGATTATGTGAATTTAAACAATACAGAGGCTGCACTTTGACACCGTCCTACAAAAAAGTCAGCATAGATTATGCTTAGGTTGAATTCGTCCAAAAGTGCGCACGAACAGGAAAGAGAGCCACAGCAAACATCACCACAAAGAGAAACAAGTGAAAAAAACAAACCAACCCCAAAGCCCATCAAAGATTTAAAAAAGCACAGACGAGAAATACAAACAGTGGCTGCTGTGGGCAGTTATAAATGTTTTCAACACTCTACTGCAAAGAAGTTTTTTGTCTATCATGATTTCTAGATTCTCTGTGGCTAAGCTAGTAGACCACCAACAGCACAAACATCAACACAAGCAGCCGTTGGGCCTGCAAAGGTCCATGTAGCACCTACAGACTATCAAGACACAATAGCTTTGTATTAACAATGAAAACTAGTGGAAACACTAACATGTGTGCCCACATATAACAAAAACTCCTTACCACTCTCTCTTAAGGTTTCGAATGAATACGCCAACAAATTAGTTGATTTCATTCGTATTGGTAGTTCTCAGTCATATTCTGCAAAGTCATTTCCAGAACAGGAAAAAAGATACAGTTTGGGTTTTGAAATCAAAATCAACTCCAAAGCATCAGCAAACTATTGCTTATTTTTCCGATAACGTTCATATTCAATAAACTTAGTCTCGCTCCATATATTGCTCATGGTCGTCCATGTAAACCAACAAGACTAAAAAAAACGTGTCCTCAAAGGACTTGCTAAAGACTTGCTAACAAGATAAGAAATTTTGTTAGTTAAATGAAATCAACGCGTTCAACTTGTTTTAGAGTAATTCAGGTGTTCTTCAGGAATTTTCTCACGACATTTTGAAACGAACAGGAGAAATTATAAGAACTTTAAGGCCCATTAGAGGGTAAAAAATCTCGACTAACAAGTTATCAAAAGGGCTAATGTAACACGTCCTGAATTCATCCACTAAATCAGTAAAAAACTAGATTCAGGAGCCAGTGAGATTTAATTCTTTGTGACTAGGGAGCCGGGATCTGATAGGTCATCGATATTGCTTTATTCTCAATGCTTGATTGCACTTCTGAAAACTGCTGCGAAGTCTTATTAAACTCTGTTATCATCCTTGTTATGGGTGTTCTGCTGAAACTCTTTGAAATTTGTGCTGTTAAATCCGGGAAGACACAGAGACGAGCCACAGTGAATCCTCTCCAGCTTCTAACTTCGACATGACTTGGCTTGTCAAACTCGTTTTCTTCTGTGGTAGCGAAAGATGATGTAATCAGATTACTTTAGTTACGCTCACCTTGGGTTTACAATAACACCGTGGTCTGTTGTCTGTTGATGAGAACAATGAGCCTCCACTAACACCAACGAAAAGTCCAATTGCTCACCCTCTGGTCATATTTAAGGTCAATAAATGAAAGGTGAAATCAATTTATGCTGGTGGGAGGCTAAAGAGAGCAGAGCGAGGGGAGAGGAAGCAATACTGTGTTGCAATTAGTGTGTAAAAAGTGAAAGACAAGTTATCTACTCTGCAATGGCTCTAACTTCCTTTATAAGGTCTGCTATAAGGCTATATCCTAATGTTTGGTTCGAGGCCAAAGGTAAATATACTTACTGTGGAGTGGAACACTTTCCCTGTGAGAGAAGAATGACTCAGTGATTGTGTATTTACTTTAGCAGCCATTATGCGCAGCGTAATCGAGCATGTCTTTGATCGTTGCTTAAACCTCATCCCTTCGTTTACTCTTTCTTAATTGTTAGCATGTAGCCTACAGCTAGAAAGCAAATGGTTCTACTTCCAAAACCAAAAGACCTTTTCAGTACCAAACTACATTGTTGTGTAAGGGTACACGTTATGGTAAAAAGCATTTACTTACAGTTTGGAAATCCTTAGTGAAACTACATTGGAATTTAGGCTAACTTTAGGAGCTCTTTCCTGGGAAGGTTTACACTTCAGCAATGAGACAAGACACCATTACATTGCCACATCCGGCAATTACTTTTGTCAAAGACTTACAGTTTATAGCATAAACATAAAAATAATATAATTTAAAAAAACACAACAACATTAAAACTTGCCCAATATTGCACCAGTTTACCTTGTACTGCCAAAACAACTTTAGATCCATCTAGGCATGGATGTGGGGCCTCGGGGATGTACTAGGATGTAGGCAGCTGGACCTGAAGGTGGTACTGGAATTTGGAGGTCCGGTGAGTGTCCTGGATTCTCTATTGTGTTCCTCAGGCCATAGGACAGTGTTTGCATTGTGGTGTAGAGCATTCGAAAGGCTGTGCCATGACAGGGTTAATGGGTGGAGTTTGACCTAGTCCCAACAAAGCTTTTAATTCAGCTGCACTCAAGGTTCAAACCCCGATGGGAGAGTTTGGACTTCGTTAGTTTTTTCCAGAAAAAAGAAAGCATTTCCAAACCATGATTAACATTCTGAAAACTTTAACCCAACACATGACCTATCCCTAAACCGAGTACTACTGTTTCATAAAACCAGTAAAAACTGAAGATGAAGAAGAAAAAAAAATCCAGCTAAGCCTGGAAATTCACTTCCAAGGCATGATAAAATTTTGATTAGCAGGCAGCATGAACTAAGCTGGCTGTGACTACTTTTGGTTATGTACAGCATATTTCTGTTTCTTTTAATGCAGTCTTCACTCAGTTGATGATACTGTGTAGCCTCTGTTATCACTGTAAAGCTGGACAGGTGGGCAACAGTAACTATGGCAGATCTTAGTAAATGTCACTGCTGCTTGTGTGTGTGTGTGTGTGTGTGTGTGTGTGTGTGTGTGTGTGCATGCCCTTCCATGGGCAAACTAAGATGCTGGCAGCCATACTTTTATACTGTGTTTGATCAGGCTTGCCAGATTGTACACAGAAACTCCCCCCCCCCCCCCCCCCCCGCCCCTCCGCCAATATGCACATAGACACTGAGATATCCTCACTAATTAGTTTAGCAAGGATTTGTACGACTGTATATATCACTCTTTTTTAATACATCAAACAGCACTGAAAGAAGCTTTTAAGTCCAAAATAAATCACCGGACAGAAATAAACCAGGAAAACAGCCAAGAGCTCAAACTTTCACACCAGGGATCCACCAACATGTCCCAAATGTGCTCTCTTTTTTGTCTGTTCTTATCCTCTTCCATCAGTTTCTCTTTTTTTCCATTCTTTGTGTCAGCTTGAGCCCATACCTCAGACTGCAGCCAGTCTCCTACATTTAAGAGCCTCTGCCCCTCCCAGTGGGACGGGGAACGGTGAAACACCCACCGCATCCTCTGCCATGTGAGACACACTGCAGCACGGTGTGCACAGCAGAGGTGTCAAGGTCTGCTGGCAGACTTTGATGCTAAATATAGATTGGCTCTGTGTACATAAAGGTCAAATTGGGGTTAGAGGTCACCTTGTTCATTTATTCTCTGTGGCCATGTTCCAATGGAGTGAGACACATAATATCTCCCAATTCCAAGCATCACTATTACTGTCAGTTTACCATCAGCACGAGCTCTGGCCTCTTCTCACGCTCCTTCTTGGTCTCTGCATTATGCAGTCTGACATCAAGGTGCATTCATGTTAGCTGTTTTTTTAGCAATAAGTGATGCATTTGCTACACTAATGTCATTTTCAGTTAACAGAGAATTTATATTTATAGAGAATTTATATCCAGATTTAAAGCCTGCTTAGGGGCTCTGTGTCATTTAGGTTGGAGTTTAAGGAGCTTTTATTTGTAAAGTTTCACTTTCAGGTATGTGCACTGCTCCTTCCATCCGCTTCATGTTGCCTTCATTTGCCATTTGGAGCAATTTTTCTTTTACTATTTTTATGCACTTGCACAGGAGGATGACGTTTCCATTTTTAGGCACCTCTAATGGGCTCAGTCGCTTTTGCAAACGCAGCACAACTGCCAGTAGACACCAGATCTGCTGGAATCTGCTTTGCTGTTTTGTGCTAAGGAAAAATTGGGCAAGATGTGCATCCGTGGAAATCACTTACCCGGAACTCAACATCAAAGATGGCGCTGAACTCTTCTCTAATTTCCTCTACTTAAGCAAACAGCAAAAATTGTGCAATCAGAAGCATTTTTATCTGGCATGCAGACTTCATGAAATTTACTGTACTGTCAATTTCTCAGTATTTATTTGTCAATAGGGCATCCTTCTGCCCATGCCATAGCTTCTGTTTGATGAAGGTGAATAAGACAATAGATACTGCTTATATACTGGAGCTGGATCACAACTAGAGAGTTTGGAGTTTGAGGCTCAAGATAAGGAAGAGTTTTGGTGCTCGAGTGCTACTTGAAAACAATTATTGTTAAAGAACAGAACAGTGGCTAGTGGGTGCAGGCAAAGAGGGAAGTGGACTAAAATATACAGCCAGACGTGGAATGAGTGGAATGAAAGAGTGAAGGAGAGTTGAAGGGGAGGGGAGTATCACAAGACAGCGAGACTCCAGGGACTTGACTTCAAACTGCCTTTACGTACCGTTTTATAGTAGTCCTCGTCCTTGTGACATTCACTCTCTGTGTTTTACACACACTGTGTCTCTCGCTGCCTCTCTCACTTAAATCCCCTGACTTGACTACACAAGTCAACAATGATAAAGAAATTATACAAAAACAAATTAAATATTTAAAAAGAGATTAAGTTATTTAAGGTATTAAGTGGAGAAGATAGTGACAGAATTTTTTTGTGTTAAAAAAGGAAGCTCTGTTAAAAGCTTTGACCAAATCACATTTACGCCCATAAGCAAAGACAGTTTTTGTTTGGCAGGATTTTTGTCTATAGCCAGTCTTGAGCATCAGTATTATGGGATATTTCATTTTAATATTAAACACAAAATCTCTGTGTGTTTGTTTCTTTGTCTACAAACTCCTGCTTGACCACCAGGAGTCCAGTAAACAAACTTTGCACACAGATAGAGCTTAGGCCCCTGAAGGTTCTCATCTACATCACGCATTAGGATGTCAATATGCTGCCTAGCAACCACCTAGTAACAGGCTAAAATAACCCATTTTTAGCATATAAAGAACATCTACTGCTTGTAGTTTTTCATTTTTGTCAGTGAGGCTTAGTATTGTCAGTTTGCCAACTGCACAAACAGGCCTAACAATGGTTGGGTACATTTTTAGAGTCATATTAGAATATTGTATTGATGACTTACAAAAACAGGTTGAAGCATGTGATGATCTCCTTTTTAACTACATTTTAAAACCATGCTCATCTTCTACCCATGCTTCCTTACTGGTCAAAACAATTTTCAAATACAGTCATATTTTAGCACCTGTGAAGCTGAAATTTTTAATCTAGTTATAACAATGCAATTACGATAAAGCACGCCTCATTTGGTCCAGATAGGGTGGACAGAGGTCAGCTGAACAGGTAAAACAAAGCATTCGACTGGTTCTTACAACCAAAATTTTAGGTCCATAAGATACATTATTACTCAGTGTAATTAAAGTCCATCCTGACTGATGTAGATGATGTTGATTCAGCCAAATGCACGCTCACTGCATGTGGAGGCATCTGCTCTAATGCTCACGCTGTTCACGTCTATCCTTGCAGTTATCGTCACATGTAAAAACACAAACATACACACTCTCCTCTGACCTATATAAAACACAGTGCAAGCAGTCCATCAAGAACAAAGAGCGCCAGCATGCACGCACGCATATTCTGTCTGTCTTTGTTTACAGGTAGTGGGTGGTGGGGAGTTCTAGAAAAGGGGGTTCAATGGGGGAGGGGGACCACAATAACTAACTACCACACACACACACACACACACACACACACACACACACACACACACACACACACACACACACACGAGCCCCCCTGCGAGTGCATGTAGAACCCTAAAAGCCTATCCTGTTCTCTTTGATGGTAGCTAATTGGCATCCCGCAAAACAAATACAGATAACAAGAGCTCGCAGATACATTCCTTTATGTCCTCTGACAGCCGAAGCACAGAGACAAAACCGCTATTGAAACTGATATATAAAGCTGTAATTTTTCCAGATCTGCTTTGCCAAGTTTGAAAATGCCCCGGAGCCAAGTCATGGTATTCAAATATTAATGACCACATTAAATATAAGGCATATATTAATCTGTGCTGAGAAAGAAAAGAGAAAGAAACTACAGAGGAGAACTCAATTTAATTCCCAAGATTTTCCCATGTTCAACGCTTCAGCAAAACGAGCTGCCGCAGCAAAGGCAAATACACATCAGGTGTTTTTTTTATCCACCTCTGAACAAATAAGCTATGAAATCCCCCAGTCGCTGCCCCACTTCTTTATTTCACTTGAGAAAAGATCACACTGAAGGATGTTCCACTGTAGAAACGGATTCAAGTGCAACTTAAACGAGCCGCACATCTGCCTTCCTGCCATTTTTTTCTGCCTCTCATTATATCCTCTTTTCTTTGTCAGCAGCGCAGACTCACAATGCTCATTTGCAATCGGCCTTTCACGAGACACCGTGCTCTCCTCCGGACTGGTGTGTGTGAAAGAGAGCGAGAGAAGGGGGAGGGGTAGCGGTGGAGAATCGTAACCTCCTCCTTTGATTTCCATCCCTCCTTTGCACTCCATCTTTTGCTCTCACACTCAGCCTCTCTCTTCTTTTCATTCTCCATCCCACCTCACTTCAAGGAGGGACAGCGGTATCTATTATTGTATATGAATGTGGATGGGGAGGGCCTGAGGCAAATTGGCTGTAACATTCCTTCAGTGGTCAATCTTTGGTGATGGTCTGGCCTTGTCTGACGCTGCTACCTCCCATTCTGCTCCTGGAAAAGTCTCTTTGTCTCCTCTCGTGTCCTCACACACTGCTTGGGCTCTCAGCAGGGTTCAGCGGCCATAGCCAGAGCTGTACCTGTTTCTCTCCAAACCTTAACTTTGAAGCGTTAATAGATCTTTAAAGCTTCATCTAAACACGCTGCCTGACTGTTAAACACACACCTCACTTGTGCACTTGAATGCAAAGTGTTTCCTTACTGAGGCGTGTAAGTTATTTTGAAAGAATTCACACGCACAACATCAACTATTCAGCCATTTTTGCCCTTCCTTCCTGCTTGTAGGTGCATGACGGGTTTCTGTGGGCTGTATGAGAAGTTGACATGCCACGCAGTGGTCAAAGTTCAACCAATCTGACAGTGTGAGGAGCTCCCAGAGCACTTCAACATACAAGAGCTCCACGAGGATGATGCAAGCCCAGCATCACTCTGGTTGTCTCAGTAAAATAGCCAGCGGTATTTTTTTGACAGGCTTTTTGGATTCTTGGAGAAAACAGGCGTTTTACTGAGAAAGATAATCTCCATGAAGTGACGCCACTTTTGATCTTCAAAGCTTGAATGCAATCAGCACTGAGACTAACGAACTACTTGAGCGTCATCGTCGCTAAGCTGCTGTGCTCACTGTCACGGTGTTTAATATCGCTTGCGGTCATGTTTAGCCACTTGTTAGCAAACTCCTTTCTGGGACACATAACACCTTTGAAATTTACAGGTCAATTATTTACCTACATATTTAATGTTGTAGTGCAAAGCTTAAAAAAGTCACAGGTTTGAGGTCTTCTCTTTCTAGATGAAGAGAACTGGAAGTACAAAATGCCAAATTTCTTGGTTTTAGGATTTTGAGACACATGCTCCGTTACTTTTTGCGCGAGATCGAAATTAGCAGCCATGATCATAGAGACTACTTACAATTAATGTTAGTATAAAAAAAACAGATGTATCCTGTGATACCACACTTATCTGCATCTGGCAAGAAAGGACAAACGAGAAAGTGAACAAGTCAAAATTGCAGGTGGTGAGAGGTGAATGATTGGCTGCATAAAAAAGAAGGTTGCAGAAAAAGTGGAATCTGTGAATCTTCTAATCTGTGTCTTCTCCTGCCCCACCTATAATCCTCTAGTCTGAGTCTCTACATATCAGCTGTCAGGTTGCTGAAAAAAGCAGCTAGAGTGCATTTAAACACTGTCCCCTCCAGCTGGCTCGTCTAACAGTGTCTGCCATCTGGAGACGGCAGAGTAGTCTGATATTTGATTAACATGACACTGATTCACGATGAGGCTCATGAAGGGCAAAAAGACGAGTATTCATTGATTTGTTTTGACCGTTTCCAAATGAGGACGGAATGATTAGCACTTCATAAAAATTTGTTCCCAAATTGTGTTAAACAGAAACACAAATTTTTCAAATAGCTTTTCCTAACCTCATTTTTTGGGGGATGCTTACATTATTTTACTTTGAACATAGAAACGAAATTATTTCACAAAAACCAAAATCTACCAGGGTCAAAATTATTAGCTTATTGCTAATATACAGTTGTGTATCCTTTTTGCTGGATAACATCCTGCAGTTGTTTGTTGTAGTTTTTATTTGTAGTCTCACAAATGTTTCCTGAGCAATCCCAGCCCAGTCTTCTTTGGTGAATCTCTCAGGCTCCTCCAGATGTGCTGGTCTTCTGGCATGACCTTGGTCTTCAGTTCACCCCACAGATTTTTAATGATTCAAGTCAGGGACTTTGTGCAGGCCAGTCCAGAACTTTTACTTTAATCTTCTGCAGGTAGCTCTTCACCAATAGCATGTTTTGGGTCATTATCGTGCTGGAAGGCAAAGTGACGACCCAGAACCAGTTTTCCTGCTGACAGCTTGAGGATTTCTTTTAAAATCTTCACGTCCTTTTTTCTTTATGATTCCTTCCACTTTGTCGAGATTTCCAGTTACAGAAATCCTAAAGCGTTTCATTGTAGGGATGCTGCTCTTTAGCTTATACACCTCTCCCTTCTTTCTCTAAACTTAAGCAGCACCTCCCTGGCAAAAAAAAAAAAAGCTTTATGAGCATCAACAGTTCTCAATTTTAAACTAATTTATGTTGTTTTTGCCGTGATGCTTTCTCAAGCTTCAGCCCAAACCCTTGCTGAAGTTTTTATACTGTGTGTAAATAGTAGATAATGCTCAGTTTGACCTTGATTTCACGAGCTTTGAGCATTACAAAGTTAAAGCACATCATTGCACAGTGCTGGTTCATGCTATTGCTCAATAAAAAGGTCTGTTTTTTCAGGTGGCTAATTATAATGACCCTGGTAGTTTTTGTTTCTGTGTCCAAATATAAACAAGTTATGCTTTCTAAAGAAAACTAGTACGATTAGAAAACAAATGTGGCCAATAATTTTGTCCTCTGTATATATATTAACACTGTAATAACACAGATCAGATTTGTGTAAGTAAATTCATCCATAAAGTTAATCATATGAATTATTTGCTCAAATCTTGAAACAGTTTTACGAAATTTTGTGCGTGACATGCTAGATAGCATCCTCATCTTACTGAGTCCCTGAGACCATTTTTCCTTCATTTTTACTCATCTGTATAAAAAAATAAACTAAATGTATTTACTTAAATGTTAATCAAGCACATTAGTCATGAGGACCATTTTTACGCCTCCTGTAACACTGCAGTATTACTCACTTAGTGGTGATTGGATTTTGAAATGAAAAGTTGTGCACTATAAAGGTGGATGCATCTTAAACCCTCGAGCTGTAAATATAAACATGTATGCTGGAAGTAGAGATGAAAACTGAAGTTTGTGCATGGTGAGAAAGCAAACAAGTGGCATGTAGCTTTAATGGAAAAGTGGACCATTTGATTAGCAATTAGCAGATTTAAAAAAATAGTTCTCCATCAAAGTGTGTACTTGAGGCCCTCAAGCAGGGGTAAAATTAGATATCTATTCTTGTCTGGTAAAGGCTCAAATAGTTACAGCTGCAACAAAAAGGGCTCGTGTGAGAGCTCCACAGTTAGGAGCAAGAATAAAGTTCACAATAAGTCTGCAAACTTAAACTGCGCTTGTTAAGTGGATAAATGTGTAAAGGCTACTCACTGAGTTTTCTGTCTGCACCGAGCTGCAAACTCACCAGATGTGACTTTGCATATTAAATTCTTCTACAGTAAAGATGACAGTTTAACACAGATGAACACTAAACACTGCCACAACACATTTAATCTGTGGTTTTTACATATAGCGCCTGTGGATTGGGCTTTAGTCTCTTGGGTTTAGTCTCCTTTGAAAGGCTTGACCTTTGCCCTTTCACTGACAGAATAAACATTAGACTCCTGAATTAGTCCATGACTCCCCGATAAGGTAGAAGACGCGATTCCATGATTGCACAGCACTTTAACACTGCTACAGGAAAGTAAATGCTTTGGTGTCCCCTCGTGCTCCAGATATTGAGCGAAGTCCATCTATCCATCCCACCTCATTGATAACACCAAACTGTGCGTTGCCATGAGAATAAGAGGCTGTGTTTCCCTGGCAACTATTCTGCAAATATCCTGCCTTCCTCCTGTCTGCACTCTCCCCTGATTCAATTCAATTCAATTTTATTTATATAGCTCCAAATCACAATGACAGTCACCTCAAGGCGCTTTATATTGTACAGTAGATTGTACAATAATAGATACAGAGGAAAACCCAACAACCATGTGACCCCCTATGAGCAAGCACTTTGGTGACAGTGGGAAGGAAAAACTCCCTTTTAACAGGAAGAAACCTCCGGCAGAACCAGGGTCAGGGAGGGGCGGGGCCATCTGCTGCGACCGGTTGGGGTGAGAGAAGGAAGACAGGATAAAAGACATGCTGTGGAAGAGAGACAGAGGTTAATAACAGATATGATTCAATGCAGAGAGGTCTATTAATACATAGTGAGTGAGAAAGGTGACTGGAAAGGAAAAACTCAATGCATCATGGGAATCCCCCGGCAGCCTACGTCTATTGCAGCATAACTAAGGGAGGATTCAGGGTCACCTGGTCCAGCCCTAACTATATGCTTTAGCAAAAAGGAAAGTTTTAGCCTAATCTTAAAAGTAGAGATAGTGTCTGTCTCCTGAATCCAAACTGGAAGTTGGTTCCACAGAAGAGGGGCCTGAAAACTGAAGGCTCTCCCTCCCATTCTACTTTTAAATACTCTAGGAACAACAAGTAGGCCTGCAGAGCGAGAGCGAAGTGCTCTAATAGGGTGATATGGTACTACAAGGTCAATAAGATAAGATGGGGCCTGATTATTTAAGACCTTGTATGTGAGGAGCAGGATTTTGAATTCAATTCTGGATTTAACAGGAAGCCAATGAAGGGAAGCCAAAACAGGAGAAATATGCTCTCTCTTTCTAGTCCCTGTCAGCACTCTTGCTGCAGCATTTTGGATTAGCTGAAGGCTTTTCAGTGAGTTTTTTGGACATCCTGATAATAATGAATTACAGTAGTCCAGCCTGGAAGTAATAAATGCATGAACTAGTTTTTCAGCGTCACTCTGAGACAGGATATTTCTAACTTTAGAGATGTTGCGCAAATGGAAGAACGCATTCTTACATATTTGTTTAATATGTGCGTTGAAGGACATGTCTTGGTCAAAAGTGACTCCAATGTTCCTCACAGTGTTACTGGTGGCCAAGGTAATGCCATCCAGAGTAAGAATCTGGTTAGATACCATATTTCTAGGCTTTTCAGGGCCGAGTACAATAACCTCAGTTTTATCTGAATTAAGAAGCAGAAAGTTAGCGGCCATCCAGGTCTTTATGTCTTTAAGACATTCCTGCAGTTTAACTAATTGGTGTGTGTTATCTGGCTTCATGGACAGATAGAGCTGGGTGTCATCTGCATAGCAGTGAAAATGTATGCTATGTCTTCTAATGATGCTGCCTAAGGGAAGCATGTATAATGTAAACAGAATTGGTCCTAGCACTGAACCCTGTAGAACTCCATAATTAACCTCAGTGTGTGAAGAGGACTCTCCATTTACATGCACAAACTGGAGTCTGTTAGATAGATATGATACAAACCACGGCAGCGCAGTACTTGTAATACCTACAGCATGTTCTAATCGCTCTAATAGAATATCATAGTCAACAGTATCGAACGCTGCACTGAGGTCTAGCAGGACAAGCACAGAGACGAGTCCACTGTCAGAGGCCATAAGAAGATCATTTGTAACCTTCACTAAAGCTGTTTCTGTGCTGTGATGAGCTCTGAAACCTGACTGAAACTCTTCAAATAAGCTATTCCTCTGCAGATGATCTGTTAGCTGTTTGACAACTACTCTTTCAAGGATTTTTGATATGAAAGGAAGGTTGGAGATTGGCCTATAATTAGCTAAGACTGCTGGGTCTAGAGATGGCTTTTTAAGTAAAGGTTTAACTACAGCCAGCTTGAAGGCCTGTGGTACAAATCTCTGATGAGATTCGATGATGCAATGGCAGCAGCAGCAGTGTTAATAGTTACACCAGTCAGCGGGTAAGAGTGCTGGAGGTGTGCAAGACGCTCAGTCAGTAAGATGAGCTTAACAAGCTTAAATGAAGACATAAAAATGGAAAGAAGAAAGCAAGAAGCACCATTCACGGGCTCCCAGACTGAACAGATTGTTAAGCGTCTGTATTTTAAATGGTATTACTCCATCAAAACCACCCTGGGACATAGAAAACGTCTATAATCCACAACTGTGTGTGGATTACAGCTGCTTTTAGTGTATGGTCTAAATATGTGAATCAAATATATATAATGCTGTGCAGTTGCTTATGGTAAAAAGAATTGTTACCCGACTCTGCAGATGCTCATTAAGGCAGCTGGAGTAGATTGTCTACCAGTCAGAAGGCTGGTGGTTTGACTCCTCCATGTCTGAATATCCTGAACCCCAAGTTGCCCCTGATGCATCTATTGGAGTGTGAATGTTAGATTAGGTGCTTATGTAACAGAGGTGAAGGTAATTTTTGCACAAGTGTTACTAAAGGAGGGAAACCCTCCTCAAAAACGGACGGTGCAGTGGAGCAGCCAAGGGAATGCACTGAATTAAAGACTGTATAATTAAAATATAATTTATTATATTTAAACAGTTAAAAATGTAAAATGAATTAAAACAACCCTGGCCAGGGAACAACACAATAAACATTAATAAAACACAACCTTAAAAACCCAGTGGCGTCTGCCACGGTATAAAAGTCACTCAAAATTAAAATTCCAGGCAAGCAGTGTGCAAGGGGGAAACCCGGCGGCGTCATCGCCTTCCTGTCCGTGTTCTCCACTCGGGCCGAGCTCTTAACTCTGCCCGCCGCTTCCTTGTAACACGCCAATCGGCACCGGCCTGTCTCGCCGCGGAAGGTAGAGCACTGTCTCACCGCCTATAGTTCCCCGCAACAGCGTGATCTGGCCTCCAGTTACTCCAGCAGCCGGAGCGCTCTCTCCGATCCCTGCTCGCTGGCGTCGTCTCCTCGTTCACAGCCCACGCCAACCTTTACCAGCCCTCTGGGCTTGCAGGTGCCACCGCCTGACACCATTCACTCCGCCACTGTTGCCTGTCTCTCAAGCCTCCCCTCAAGCCTCCTTCTCTGTGGTCTGCCAGGCCCTCTTATTGACCTCTGGGACCTCCCAGGTGTGATCAGGTTCATAATCAGGTAGGGGCGGAGTCTTTCCAGGACAAGTCACCAATAAATACCATAAAAACATGCAATAAAACTCATAAAAATAAACCAGTGTACAATATTAAAACATTAAAAAGGTAAAACACAGCAAAACATGCATAGTAAAAAACCCTAGATAACTTGTCCCTTTTCCACCCCGTGACACAAAAAGCACCTGTATGAATATGTGTTTGGGTAAAAATCTAGTAAAAAGTGCTGTGAGTGCTCAGTTAATGTAGAAAAGAAATATACAAGGCCAGCTATTTATTCTGCCTTAGCCTGCCAACAGCGGTATGCTCTGCAAGCCATTTTGCAACCCACCCCTAACCGAGCTCCATGTTAATGCTTTATCTGACTCACTCAGGCAGTTTAAATAAATACAGATTAAATTAACAATCTTCTTTGACTGTCGTGGTCTTGACTGACCTGTTTTCAGTTTCTGGTCAAACCAAGGTAGCCTTCATCAGTTAAAAACAACTAGATACAAAGTTACTGGCTATCTAAAGAAACAAGCATGGTTAAGATAAAGAACAGAGCTGAAGGAGAGTGAGTGTGTGGCGAAAAATCTGTTATTTGTAGGTTTAAACAAAGGCTTGAACATTTTTTGGATGACGTCACATGTTCAGTCTGGCCAATTATAATCATATCACAGTCATATTTGTTCCTAATTTGTTGCCGTTACCAACTCTTAACATCTTGATATCCAAATAAACAACACACTACATTCCTGTTTTTCCCCACATTGTCTCCACATGTAGTTGAAATTTACGCCGACTCCCCTCCCTCTGCTTTTTTCTTCTTCTTGTTACCCTCCTTAATCTGTTTCTCTGTCTTTGTCAGGTTGTGGGTGCTGATGCTGTAACCACTGTTTGGAGCTGACAAGCCCTGGTTGATGCAGTGAAGTGTTCCAGTGGGATAAACACAAGCAAAGGTAGGAATGCAAGCAGATAACTCGGAGAAAGAAAAACAGAAGCATACAAAACACCATTCGGGGAAAGAGGAGAGGCAGATTTTCTGAATAAAGATTGGTGAAGATGAGAGCTGAACGAGTGCAGTCGCTGCATCCGTTGCATACAGTACAGCTGCTAAAGGGTTTGATTCACAGACCACTGAATACTCAGTTAGTGACAGAAAGATTGTGGTTAGAGACAGAGAGGGAGAAAGACAGAATAGAAAGGGAATGCGGATGGTATTATTGGTGAGTTAATAGAGGTTAGGCTTGGCAGTGCCATTCCTGTGCTCACTAAATCCACACTGATGAAGCTCCTGGGCTGTAACAGGAGGAATCTTTCAGTGAGAGCTGAAAGGAGGCTGGGAGGCTTAGCGCTGACGCTTGGCTTCCAGTCTGGACCAGATTTGCTTTCCAGGCCCATGTGGGAGCCGGGCTGCGTCTTTATTAAGGCTCGAGGAGCCCCTCGCTTTGGTGTCTCTTGCCGGACTACAGATGAGAGCTGTGTGTGCTGTGCGGTTGCATAAGAGAGGCACTTTCATCCACTCAAACGCCGGCAGACTGCAAACACTGTGCGTGTGAGAGGAGCTGCAACCGGTGGCCACCAAAGACACACTTCCTAATTCCACAGAGTGCTGCGTCTCAGCGCCCAGAGAGTCCATCTGTGATGCATCCAGTGGCTTCGTGGAAAGTTTTAATAGCAAACGTGTGTTTGCGCTACCCTATCACCATTTCCATTCTGCCACTTGGATTTGTTTGCGCCCGAGGGCCACCAGTGAGGCCGAATGGCACCTTGACAGAGATGTGCTGCGACAAGACAAGGCCAAAGAAGCCGGGAGAGTGCTGCTGAGTGGTGAAATAGGGAAGTGAAGCAGAAAGGAGAGCTGAAGGGGATATTTTTGAGGAACCCATTCTGACGTCAGAAACAAAAAAAGAGAGAAGAGACTTTTCTCTATTTGAGTAGAAATGATATAAACGCACACACAAAAAAAGAGAGAGACATCTTATGTTCTGTAGACTCACAAGCTTACAACAGCAAAAACAAAACAAAAAAAAGCCCATAGAGCAAATAGAAAAGGAAAAAAACCCACAGGCCTTTAAATAGATGTCTAAAAAAAAGAGAAGTGTGAAGTGGACAGATTGAGGGAGAAAGAGCGAGAGCAGAAGTTTACATCAGTCTCTAAGACAAGCCGAGAGTGGAAACTGGTGGAAACCATCGTGGGACTCCCGTTGTCACTCTGGGATTTACATACAGGAGGCGAGGACGTGCGAGAAGAAGCTGAGGACCAAAGACAAACGAAAAGGCCACACACTCATAGGAAAGCAGGGTAAGAGGAGAGAGGCTGGCTTTAAAGCTTAATGAATCGCGTTTACCATCCGTGCCACAAAATAAAGACCAATCTCATGAGTAGTAACAAGTGAAGCATCGGATCGCTGTTGTGAGCGATTGACCCGGTGTGCGAGTGAGCTGGATGCTGTTTTTTTTTTTTTCCTTTTTTCTTCTTCATCTTCAGCTGAGAAGATATTACCAGGCCAACAGTATCCTGGCAACCATCAGCCCAGCTCTGCTCTCGGCACGGACCACATGCTGCTCCAGACTCAGTGTGTGTTAATGTGTGCGTGTGTGGCTGTTGTGAGGCTGACACGCACCAATACTTCAGAGAAATCTTTCTTTGCTTTATGCGAGGTTGTGACGTGGATCTCAGCTTGACTTCGCCTTTGTAGTCACCTTGTCAGGCCGAAGATGAGGATCGGTTATTCATATATTCACGGTGTCGGCTCGGTTTGCATCTCTCGGAGCAGGTGGTGGAAAAGTCAGGTCGGAGACGAGGTGCGTTTTGGGCCAACGCTCACAGGTTACAGCCGTGACTCAGCACACAGCCGCGTTTAAGCAATTTACCTGCAGATGGAGCAGACACAGAGTACGGCAGGTAACTGCAGTCCTCGTGTGAAACTGTCTCAGCGACCGGACAGTGTAACCCCATCCCTTCCTCTGTGCTGCAGTGCAACACCCGTTCTTGCTGAGTAACAGGGAAAAGACTGTTGATACATTTAATTTATTTTCTGCAAGATGGCATCTAGAGAACATGCAAATGCCGGCTGTAGCTTATTCTTGAAGCCGGAAACTGATAGACCTCAGCTGTGAGCTAACACAGCACATGCACAAACACAAAGGGCACGGCAGAGGAAGTGAAACTTGGCAGCCGCTTACCTTCTGCTACCAAAGCGAGCAAGAAGCAGGAAGACGATTAAAGGCGACCTGTTATGCTCATTTCCAGCTCCGTGCTTTTACTGTAAGAGCAGATGCATGAGTTAAAAATAATCGTTATTTAACTTATATTGGTTATGAGGACAGATGTCTTGTGATTGGATGCCCCTCCCAGTTAAAGTTTGAACTGGGAGGGGCATCCAATGCTGACATATAAAGGATATCTACTCTCACTCTCAAAGTACTCTCTCGTGCGTTTGGCTAAGTCATGTTTCTTATCAACATTTATGATTTTTAAACTACTCAAAAAATTAAAGGAACACTTTCATTGAAGTGTTGGAATTAAACTTGTGGGATATTGATCTGCTCGGTTTAGTAGCAGAGGGGTTTTAATCAGTTTCAGCTGCTTTGGTGTTGATGAATTTAACAACAGGTGCACTCGAGGGGCAATCATGAGACAACCCCCAAAACCATTCCTGTTTTGGGGGTTGTTCGTAGCTACTTGTAGCATGAGGCATGGTTGGCATCAACATAATACTCCAACTCCTCCAGGATGGCACATCAATACGTGCCATTGCCAAAAGGTTTGTGGTTCCTCCCAGCACAGTCTCAATCAGACCTGATCTGACCAAACAATCATGAGGGTGGCTCCTGAAGCCAGGTTTGCATTTGCTATAGAATACCAGGATTAGCAGGTCCATCACTGGCGCTCTGTGATTTTCACAGATGAGTGCAGGTTCACCCTGAGCACATGAAATAGACATGAAAGGAAGTGGAGAAGCTGTGGAGAACATAATGCTGCCTTTAACATCATTCAGCATGACCGATTAAGTGGTGGGTCAGTGATGGTCTGGGAAAGCATATCCATGGAGGAACACACAGACCTCTACAGGTTAGGTACTCCCATTAGGTATCAGGATGAAACCCTTACTTCCATTCCCAGACTTTATGCTGGTGCAATGGGTGGTGAATGACAATCTCCAACTTCATGTGGCACGAGTATGGAGGCAGTTCTTGGAGAATGAAGGACCTGACACCACTGACTGCCCCCCTTGCTGTTATAGGCAAAATGGAGTAATCTGCTCTATAATTTACTTGGATAATTTACTTTGATTTTCAGGGTGTCTTTGAATTCAGCTCTCTGTAAGATGATCATTTTCATTTCCATCAAACAATGTGGGATGCTTTCATGCCTAACACACTACAGAGTCAACATCAGCATAGAAACATCTGATGTGTTTTTTAAGTGTTCACTTAATTTTCTTGAGCGGTGTATAAACAAAAATAAGGAGCTTCCTTAACGGCATAACAGGTCCCCTTTAAGGAGGATGACTTTTTTTGGTGTCTTTTGCTCTAAACTTCCTGTTTAAGCAGTTTTAACATTTTAAAAATCTTCTTGTTCCACAGTATGAAATGTTTTGTGCACGTGTTACTGAAGCTGTGTGTGATTCAGTCAGAGGTAAATCATCAGCATCATTTCAGACACAGAAATAAAATTCAGCTGGCACATCTGATATTTTCATTGAGATGTGGACAACTTAATGCATATGTACTTACTAGTAGTTTGGAGCATAGACGCTCCTGTCAGTGTGATAAGTGGCAGAAAAAGAGCCTCACCAGTTGCCAAATTGATCTTAAATGGGCCAGACCAGTAAAGCCGTTAAACACCTTGAAATTATTATTTTTTAATTCTATGAAATCATTCTGAAAACCTCTGTATTTCATGGAGAAATAAGCTGAAAAGCCCGAGACTTTATAACGTACCTGTCTGACCACAAATTTTATCTCTTGAGCTTGGATCCTTGGGTTCACGCTCTGGCATCTGGCCCTGTGGTCTGAAGAAGTATCTATAGACTGCTGTATATAAAGAGCATTAGAGGGGAGCAGTCTGCACATGGCAGGCTTTTAGTGGGTTACTATAGTAATGTAAATGGATTAAAACCACCGCTCAGCTCGAGCGACTCCCAATGAGTGAGCTAAATGATTCATGGCTGGATTTGGGCCGTGCTGTAATTGAATACAGCATATGCGTATCGGACACAAACTGCGATCGGTGTCATCTGTGACTGGACGTCCGGCTTCGCTCTGCACATATTGCTTAGACAGAAGGATGCAGAGGGGAAAATTAGACAAGTGCAGATGGGTAAGAAACTAAAGTGCGTCTGCTGCGTCCTCCATGTGCCGGTTGTGTATTTTGATGCAGGTTGCCAGATCCAGGGTACTGTATGCATTTTGTTGTTTCCTCCCGTCCAGGTCGCCAGCCATGGGGAACCTCATTAAGGTCCTTGGCAAGGATTTAGAGAACTGTCCACATTTTTTCCTGGACTTTGAAAGTAAGTGGGCGCCAGGGTTGCGTGCGTGTGTCCGTGTGGTTGAATTGTGAGTGTGTGGAGTGGAAGTGTGTGGCGGGGAGGGGGTGGGGCCAGCTGGTGGTGATTTGATGGAGTGTTGTTGAGGGTGTGGTTTGTCATTAACAGACACTCTTTAGTCCCACTCTCCACACGAGGAAACCTTTGTTTCATGAACTTGTCAGCCGTCCACAGAAATCAGATATGATAAGAAGCCAATAAACAGAAACAAACCAAACCAACAACCTCAGAGACTTGACCGTAAAATAGAGAACAGTGACCACAGGTAATTGAAAGCAGCACATGGGGTTTTTGTCTCATAGAAACTCACCTTTTAAAAATAAATCTGTTTCACTGCTCCAGTTTTGAGTCACATACATGACGCGCAGCTTTCATAAAGCGGATGCAAACACTCCGAGCTGCACCAGTGCTACGCAACCAGCTGTACTTTGCATCAAATTATACCAAACTAGAAACAATCTGTTTTTATTACACAGTAAACAAACACAGTCATATCCTAATTACACTGCAGTTATGGGCTAATTAGAACCTGTGCATAATGTTTCTGGATCCAAAAGTATTAAACCTAATTACATCAGGTTTGGCCTTTATTACAATGGGATGAAACACAGAGCAAGACTTTATTCTTTCACTTCATTTTACCGCACGGTTCTCTTGTAATGTGTTTCATTCACACTCTGGATGGGTCCAGTGTTCAGACAACAGAATTATGATAGTTTGGCATTTAAAAAACTGTTGTTTCATTCTCAATTTTCTTTGTATCAGTTTAGTTTTAGTTAGTTTCCAGAGTGGGCAGGGTGAACATTTGTTTTAACACTTTACAAAGGCCCTCGCAGTACTGCAGACATCACAGGCTCAACAAAGCCTCATCAGGCAAGCTGTTAGTGGTTTATCAATGAGTGTATTCCTGTTTTACAGTTTATTTGTATTTTAAAATAACTGATTTTTTTAATCACCTAGTTTTAGCTTTTAGTTTAGTTTTAGTTAACTATAATAACATTGCCTGACTAGTTTTAGGCCAGTGTTAGGCTGTTGGAGGTAATCCTATAACACCAAGGGCAGCATATTTTATACACGAATGTTTGAGATCAATAAATTGCATGTGGAGGCAGAATGCAGGAAAACTGATACAAGCTCACTAACTCAACAGGACTTGAACGCATCAAGATGCATGTGAAGCAGTTATAATGAGCAACAAATGGCCTTGTAATAAAGTAAAAACATGGTCAACAAAGGCCCAGTAAATGTCCTCTGAGTGCAGTGTTTTCAGTGTCAACCAGTAGAACTGGATACTCTGGATCTGACAGTATATGGAGTTTCTAACTAGATCATAATTAAGGTATTGTGTCTAATCAGAACATATTATTCCTAGTGTTTGTCTAATTTGATAAAAGGAAGCACAGCTGATTAAGTGTTATTAATGCAACAAAAAATAAAGTGCGCCCCTGAAGTATTTTTTAAGTCGTTATCTTTATATTTCATGACTTTATTGCAACTTTTGATTTAAATTTTCTGCACCAGACTCAGGTAGTTTCTTGTATTTGAGTCTTAATGAGTTTCCTGTCTTCCAAAATAAATAAATTCAAACTGTTCTTGCGACAAACTGTCTTGAGTTTGAGGCTAGTAGCGCATTCCTGCGACCTTTGATCTTTAAGTTTGATTGCTTTTGGAGTCGGCACCTCCTCATGAAGGACTATTTTATCTCAGAGGAAACAGTGAGAGTGCGATTAAAGACGTTCTGCGTCCACGTTGTCACGCTCCACCCAGGACATACTCCCATCATGCCATTCCAACAACGTCCTCTCATCCACCTCGACACCCTCACCTCTCGCACAACGCACACCCACCTACACCTCACAGGCACGCACACGCGCGCACAACCCCTCCCAACACCCATCCCCTCATCACCCACAGACTTCTCCCCTCTCTCTGTTCCAGGGGGCTCATGGGAAACCTCCTGAAAGTGCTGGCTTGCGCCGAACTTGAGCATGGCCCAATAGTTTTCCTTGACTTTGAACGTGAGACCATCCGCTTCTTATTTTTTTGAGTTATCCCTTTCTCTCTGTTGCTTCCCCCCTCCTCCCTTTTATTTTTTGGTCATATCATCCATCTTAGCTGACCATTGTGTCATCTTTAGGTCCTTAGTTATATTTTATTTCCTCCTCAGCTCTCCCCCTCCTCACCCCTCCTCCTTTTCTTTATCTTTTTGATTTCTGCTCTGGGGACCGGCATTTGAAAGGCATCTGGCTTTTTTCTGAAGGGTCTTACTCACGCACGCTGCATCCTATTAGACGCAGACAGATGCACAATAGCAGGGTGGCACTGCAGCAAAAAGAAAATAAATTCATTAATGTTAAAAACTGACAACAATAACACTTTGCTCTCCAAAGCTACAAAGAGCTGAGGAGAAACAAACAGAGAATGCCAGTCCTGTGTGGGTTTCTGTTGCTCGGGGATGACGATGGCTAACAAAAAGTCTATCGTCATCCCTCCACCTCCTCATCTCCTCATCCCCTATTGTACGTCTAATCTATTTGTGAGTGTGAGTGTGCGTTAGGAGAGTGAGACTGATAAAGAGAAGCTGAAGTATGACTGCGAAGAAAGGCTAATGATTTCACCTCTGTCCCCTCTTTTCTAATTTACCCAGTCAGTGAAGTATGAACTTTGCAAAGCATCCATCCTAACAAATCTTTTTTTTTACTTCATTACTCAGTGTTAAAATCTTTTTGTAGTTCATGTCAATTTATAATTTACTTTGTTAGCAGGCTCGGCATTTAACACGAAGTTCAGTAAGCGAGCTGACATGTTTAGAGGTTTTCTTGAATTGTTGGGTATCTTTGAGATTCAGATTTTTTTGTTCCTCTTTTGATGAGTTTAAAAAGCTGTGAAAAAACATCTCCAGTGAAGATCTTAACACTGATTATGAATTTTTAAGATGTAGATGTTTTGCACTGTATCCCCAACATGCTCTGCACCTCCTCAAACATCCCCTTCTCCCTTTTAACAGCTGCCTTCCTCCCCCCTCTTTCTTTACCCGCTGTTACAGTGGGAGTGGGAGAGCTCACTGCTGGCAAGAGACGTCAGCCGTCAAATAGGTTGAATTTCCCCTTCGTGTGTCGGGCCTGTGATTCACTTTACTTCAAAAGCGAGTTGGGATGAGTCAGACTCGGGAATGGCAGCTTTGGGAGCGTCCCTCCCCCTCCTCATCCACCCCCCTGTGCCATCTGTGAGCTCTCCTTCTCCACCTGGAGACACACACTCACCTCTGTCACACAGCTTCAAGTTTGGTTTCTCGTTAAACTATTTATAGCTCGGCGCTGATCGCACCTCCCTAACACCCTTTGAAGGATAAGATGCAATTCTGACCACTGACAAAAAGATTATCAGGATGGATGTCTGGACTGAGCTGCTGTCTGTGAAAATCATCAGTCAGCTTGAAGTCATCCTCAGACTGAATTATAGCAACCTCTGTGTCTTAAAACATCTGAGGGAAATGGTTTGAGAATCAGGGAAGATACTGCTCTCACCGTGAAGCTGTAATCAGCCAACCTCGGAGAGAGAAACAAACTTGCACACATTGTAAAAATCCCCCTGGGAGCACGACTAAATACAAAAATCAACAAGTGAAGCTTGAGGTTTATCAGAGTTGTGTAATACTGTGATAGTTATGGCCAGATTTCCCATATCCATAATGAGACTTCTGTCACAAACAGTGTGTGCGAATCACTCACTGCACTGTGTATTATAGTTAGGGTCGTCCATTTTATTCAATTATCTAAATTTTGTGTCATTAAATTTATATCGACGACTCCCCGCAGTAATTCCATCCACTGCATGAGCTTTATATATGCAAAGTAATAAAATTAAGTAATTTAGCTCAATTCATTTTAATTTTTATGTTGCTAAATTACAACAACGAATGAACCATAAAAGTGAAGTCGAAACCTTAGACCCTATCCCTGGCTTTTTTCGTTATACTAGCGCATGCTAACACATTCTCTGCTCCGGGTTCATATCATTAACTGTATATTAAAAATGGACATCACAACTGTAATGCAACCAATTGTTTTCTGGAAAATAATTTTTTTAACGCCTCTAATTTGGCATTTTGACTGTCAACCTTCTCTGCTGATCAGCTAATACTGACTGCTAGCTAGCTAGCTTAGCTAATGAGGTGCATCTGTTATTTACTTAGCCGTACTTGGGATGCTAATTTGGCTAATTTGGCTAGCAAAAGACAGGGTTAAAACAAAATAAAGAAAACTACACAGCAACGCCTTTTAGTAGAACCAAAAGTGTGGGCTGGATATGAATGAGAAAACTATATGATCACAATGTAGCCTTGCCTGAAGTATACTATGCTGTATTGTTTGAACTACAGCTTACAAAATGAAATCATTCTGTATTAAGGAAGACTTTAAATTTGCAACTCAGACCATAAATAGTTCTTTAGCTAATAAATCAAATTAGCAGCAGGATAATTGTCTGTAAAGATCTATAATTGATTAATTTTTTCCAACCAAAGGTGTCCCCCCTGCTGGCCAGTATAAAGAATGCAGGTTTAAGGCAGTTCAAGACTGATACCTGAATATGTCCATCTTTTATATAGAACTAATTTAGCTTACAAATATGAGGGCGTTATCAATCACAAGATCTTGGCATAATAACTGTATTTAATACAAAGCAATTATGCTATACTTAATTAATACCAAGTAAACATAATGTGTTGTTTACCAGAATAATGAAGGGGGGCATTAGAGAGAATTCACTAATGTTGCACTGCTTGCTGTGCTTATAATGGCAGCTGGTGTGCACGCAGGACAGCAAATATACCTTGATTACTATTTCTCCGCAGGGAAGCAGCGCCTCGGGGTGCAAAAATAATCAGCAGAGCTACCACATGTAGCGAGCTGCCTGGGCACACTCCCACTCTTTATACCTGAGTCAGAGGCAAGAAAAACCAAACACATCGCTGACTCAAGAGAACCCCTCCTAATTGTGTCCCTGTAAGCACTTCATCTGTCCTGCGTGCATACATGAACGAAGCAAAAACTATGACTGGAAAAAAACTGAGATAAAGACTGAGCATGCCCAGAGGTTTCCCTCTCTGCTGCTTATTTTTTCTCACAATTAAACTTAACAGTCATTAAAAAAATCATTTCACAGACGTGTAAAGGGAAAAGGAGAGTGAGAAAAATCTATAAGACTATTACATCAGTCTGATTCTGCTGTTACACCTACCCAGGCTTTGGTACATTTATGCTGAATGGGCAGTGGACATGAATGGTTGCTTTTACAGCGACTGCAGCCCATCAAAATGCAAAACTCTGTTCCCTGACACGAAGCCGACTTGTTATATGAGTAACCACAAACCTCGCTGTGTGACAGAGCGCTCTATGAGTGTCCTGTTATTGTTCTACCTGTAGGTTGTTTATTGGCCAGATTTTAACCTTAGATATTTACACATGCAATGATTACTCGTTGTCTTTCTAATTCTTTGCTAATCTCAGGTTTCTATCTGGCCTTCTAGGACATCATCATCTAAGCTCCTCACTAATGCTCTCCCTTTCCTCCCTCCTCTCTGTATCCCATCACCTCTGCTCTTGATATTTTCATCCCGTCATGACACTTTCACTTCCCACTCCCCGTCCTTCTTCCCTCCCTGCCCTCACAGATGCCCAGCCCACAGAGGCAGAGACGGCCGTGTGGAACCAGGTCAGCGCCGTGCTGGAGGAGGCTCACGGGATCTTGGCCGAGCTGCAGTCCTACAACGGAGCGGGCCAGGAGATACGAGAAGTGAGCATGAATCAGTCGAGCCCCCACTGCAGCATGGGGAAACTAGCGCTCATGTGTGATGCCAGGGTTGGAATTCTGCCGTGCAGCAGGCACCGAATCTAAATCCAAGCAGAAACACCAGAAACATTTCATGCAATATGTCGTTTCCATAAATATAATCAGCTACAAAGCTGGTACACTGGTCCTGATGATCACATGGCACACAATTAACTGTCTTCAGAAACATTAATGAGAACCACTGCTGATAGCTTAGCTGTCAGGATAACTACATTTATAAGTGCTGAATCATTTCCTTTCCTTGCATCCTAACTCTGAGGACACAGATACTGTATGCCGGGGGCTATAGAGAAGATAATGTATTATTAATTCCACAGCAGAGAGAAACTGAGGAGAGTATTATTACCAAACCTGAGTAAAGATAACTAGAAATATATCTTTAGTGATAACATGCAACCAACAGATATCCTGCTCTGCATTTTTTTTACACTGAGGCATTTGTGAAATATTAATCTTGACTAAATATGTGTCAGTTTGCACACTTTTCCAGGACAGAAATGGGAACATTTAGATGATCCGGGTTCAAAAAGTCTTCTTTCATATTGTTGGCAAATTGGAATAAAAGGGGTTTTTTTGCAGGAGGGATTTTGGAAATCTGTGTTTATCACTCCATAACAGCCATTAAAAAGTCAATTTTCACTGTGTTTTAGCAATGAAAGGGGCCATAAATCAGGCTTTGAAGGGGTATATGAACAGCTGATTGTGTAAAAACCATCAGGATAGAGACAGAACAGTAAAGCTGTTCGAGTGGCGCTTTTTGGCTCAGAGAATTAGAAAAACTCATAGTTCTTTCTTTTTTAAAAAAATTGGGGATATCTGCTGGCAAAAGAAAGTGCCGTCACAACAGGATTATATGTCTTATATATTCAATAGAATAATTTACAGGAAAACAAATAATGACAGTCATAAGGGCTTATTATGGAGCTGATATGTATTGATTTGCTGCTGAAAATAGCTCTGAGCAAATGCACCAATTTCCTCTTGTTTAAACAGCTTTAAGCACTGAGTTAGCCTCTGCAAAATGTTTTTGTGCCCTATTTAAAGATTTACACCAAAAGTAGGCGCAAAACGAATATATATATCCACACAATGCTGACTTTGACAAATTTGATTACATGTAAATTTTACCTCTAATTTTTTTTATAGGAGTACAACATAGAAGGCACATTGGCTTTAATGAAACTCGAGGAATGACTAATTAAAAATGAATAATAATTTGAAGAAATAAATGCTTGATTTTATACATTTCAGTTACATTTTACCCAAAATAATTATTTAATGTTTATGAGGGCAAATAATTGTTGTTGTTTTCTTTCAGTGTAAAGAAATTGAGAGTTGGGATTAACATGTTTTGATTTGATTTATTTATTGATTGTTATTTGTTGATGCAAAGAAATATAAACCATTTATACTTTTTCTTATCATATTGATCAGGTGAGATTATTTGAGGCCGATTTGAGTGTGTGATACTGTGTGTGAGATCACTGGTCAGAGGAAAGGACAGGGAACAAAAAAGATGGCAAGGTTTTTAAAAGTAACATCTGTCTGTTACTGGGCTGCAGGCCATCCAGAACCCGGGCGACCTCGCTCTTCAGGAGAAGGCCTGGAACGCAGTGTGCCCTCTGGTGGCCAAGCTGAAGCGGTTCTACGAGTTCTCCCTCCGACTGGGTGAGTGTGGCCGTTGCAGTCTATGAAAGCATTTCAGAGAGTGATGTAACCCCATCTCTGGTGGCCATGTTGGAGCTGAAAGCATCTGTAACATGAACCTAAAATCTAAAGAGACGGCATTTGCTGTCAGCTGCTCATTTATGAGCGAAGCAGGGTTGTCAGCTGGGTGGATGTGCTGCAGAGCCAGAAGAAGGCAGGAAAATGAGTGGAGATGAGGTGATGGGTGCACCCCTCAGATTAAAGTCTCTGTCCTCTGTTTATCTCAGTTTGAAACAGCTGTTTTGGTATTTAGCATCTGTGCTTCATTGCACAGGCTAGAGCTGATCGTACTACAGCACTAGCTATTATACTGCTTTTTCTTTTGTTGTTTTTTTAAAATTGGCATCTTTTCAGCAATTTCAGGATGTGATAAATCCTGTTAAGACTGACTGATGAATGCAGTCAAAAGTGTCCACGTCGCATATGTTACCTTAAACAGGAAGGAGGTCCATTTAAAGTGATAAAAACGGGCCTTGGCATTGCTGAGAGCTCCATCAGCATTGTGCCTTTCCAGGCTTGACAGCATTCCTCAACAAACACACACACACTCACATTCATACTCCATGATGTCCTCTCAGCCATCTCTGCAGCATCCTGACCCAGCAGCAGCCAGGCAGCCGTTGCTACGGAAACAGTGGTCCACAGTGGTCCAGCGCGGAGAGAAAGAGAGAGAGTAGAGAGAGGAGTATGAGCAGAGAAATAGAGTTCAGCTGCCGCCTCTGCGCTGCCTTCCAATAATACTTTCAGTCTCAGGGACATTGTGTTCTCAGATTACCATACAATGGGAGCTGGCCAATAATTGATGATAATGTCTGGCGGCTAATGTAGCTATGAGATTCAGTACAATAGAGATCACATACTTCCATCATGCTGAAGAGAAAGGGTGGCAGTATGTCCCAGCACCACCTTTTGCTTTATAGTTATTTGATCAAAGGGGGAAGTAAGGGGTGGAGAGGTCCAGTTTAACATTAACAGCTGCTGCATCTCTATAAGCTGTCAGAGGATGGAGATCGTGCACTCTGTGCTCTCGGCAGGAGCGAGACTGGGGTATCAGCCCAGGGCCTCAGATGAAACAATTCCATGTTGTATTTATAGAAGGCACTCGTGCATTTTTAATGCAGAGGAAGGGATGGAGCCCCAGGAGCTTTTGCTTCTGAGGCATCAACACCACTGTACGTACAGCCTCTGGAGTCCGGCTATGGAGTGTGATTTGTTGCAGACTTAGTTTAACATCATGGATGACACGGGTGGGATAACCATGGCCACTGCCTCTGCAGTCACAGCCACACTCAGGCTGTGTGAGCAGCTGTAGCTTGATCTGTGAACATGCAACATGCAGTCTTTGTTTTAGCAAGGAGCGCTCTGTTAAGCCTGTGGTCACTGAGGGCAAATAAAATCCTGCTGAGAGCCTTAATGAAAGTGAAACTAGCAAGACAATAGCAAGGAGAGCATGCAAGTGGGTGTTTTGGATTTCATGCTAAGCAGAAAAACATTCATCATGTTCACCATCACGACCGATGTCTGTTTACCAGTTCAGGGAGGTACTACTGCATTTGCTTCCAAAAAAATAAATACATAAAATGTTGGACTGATCTGCCTCTAATCATCTCACTCACGACCTACAAACTGAAACTGCTCCCTGAGAGCTCTGCCTCGAAGTGTAGCTAAATATGCAACATTAAAAATGCAACAGACATGCTGTTTCAAATCCCGTGGCTCCACTGACTGCATATAAAAGATGGAAATTGCCACTGTGACGAAACCTGTTGGTTTGTTGAATTCAATTTTGGAACTTTATGCAAAGAGTAAAAGTATGGAACATAAAACTTCTTGCATGTCCTCTTAGGTCACGAGACTGCAAATAGTATAGATCTGTCAAATTGTGTATAGCATATAGTGTTTGTGGGAGCTGCCAGCCACAAGTGGCCTGTCTGCCGAACCGCAGTCTTCAAACGTTCTTTCTGCTGTGATAAAGCCATTTTGGTGTTTATACCGTGATAAACTTGACCCCTTGTCCCAGGTGCCCACGCTGAGCTGTTGCATAAAGAAATAAATAAAGAAACTCTTTCCTTTGCTGTCAAAAACGATTTCAGTGTAGAGGCAGCAGTCCTTTACTAAATTTACACCTTTGTGCATCCTAACGGGACACACATCAGAGAAAGACTTTTAAGGCTCATGCAAAATGTAGAAGACACGCTGGTAATGATTTCCTTTTAGGAAAGCAGCTTTTCCGTTCGCATACTTTCACTTCCTCTCAAGCTTTATTTCTCAGACCAACTGTTTGGCTCCAATTCTAAATTTTTGGACACCTGAATAATACAATAATACAGAGAAAACATCCAACAATCAAACAACCCCCCTTTGAGCAAGCACTTGGCGAAAGTGGGAAGGAAAAACTCCCTTTTAACAGGAAGAAACCTCTAGAAAAACGAGGCTCAGGGAGGGGCGGCCATGTGGTGTGACTGGTTGGGGTTGAGGGGAGGTAGATAAGACAAAAGACACGTTGTGGAAGAGATTGATGACAACGATGATTAATTGTATGTATTTTAGAGAAAGAAAAAAGAAGAAACACTCAGATCCTGGCTAGATTAGAGAGGATTACATAAATCTGACCAAACTAAGATAAAACAGCCAGGTCCTAGCTGGACTGGATGAATTTCTGACTTGGATCCATTTGCAGAGAACGCCTTGCGCAGCCTGCTGGAGGCGCTGACGAGCCCGCCGTATGCTCCCATGCAGCACCTGGAGAGAGAGCAGGCCTTGGCCAAGCAGTTTGCCGAGATCCTCCATTTCACCCTCAGCTTCGATGAACTAAAGGTGAAGGAAATCTTTGTTGTTGTTGTTGTTGTTCTAATTACAGCCCTCAGATGCTGACCTTTACTGTACTGAAACATCAATACGGTCGTTGAGCAGCCTTTGTGAAACTAAATGCCACCTTCTCTCTCGCCGTGCAGATGACAAATCCAGCCATTCAGAATGACTTCAGCTACTACAGGAGGACCATAAGCAGGAACAGGCTGAACAACCAGCAGGTGAGGCAGGCCTGGCTCCGGCTGTTTGCACTGCATACATGATCAAATGGTTCAGCGCGGCTTCAGTTCCCCTCTTTAATCATTAATGAAGTGGGGGTGTCCGTTTCCTTCCAACGACGCAAAGACGTGTACAATCAATATTTCATCTAACTTTCGAGTTATACAAATTAACACCAGGGTTGCCTCCATCATTACGCTCTCCTTTCACCAGCTGTGTGACATGATTATCGGATCGTCTGAAAACAAACGTTTGTTTTAAGTGTGACATCTGTTTTGTTTCGGCGCGCAGCTGGAAGCGGAGAACGAGGTTAACAACGAGATGGCAAACAGGATGTCGCTGTTCTACGCCGAAGCAACACCAATGCTGAAGACTCTGAGTAACGCCACCACCAAGTTTGTCTCAGAGGTACACGTCATCCACTCACTGCTTACATGTGTTTATGGCTTAGTCCACATTTCCAAGAACAACATTCCAATCAATAATATTGAATAAAGTAGTGGTGACACAATTCATCCTCAACAATGAGTAAAAGACCAAAAGTATTCAATGCAGACAAGGTTTCTGGTAGTATTACCCCATTTTTTGGATAAAAGTCAAATGTAGCTCTTTGGAGGATAATTCTACCAGCTGTGATTCAGTGAGTGAATCTGATCAGCATCATCCCTTTAAATTTAACTCGATGTCTTTAGTGTAACCTAACACTGACCAGGAACACCACAGCTGCTCTGCACCAGTCAGCCATGTCAACACAGCACTGTAGACCAGGGGTAGGCAACTCCAGGCCTCGAGTGCCAGTGTCCTGCAGATTTTAGATGACTCCTTGATCCAACACAGCTGATTTAAATGGCTAAATTACTTCCTCGACATGTCTTGAAGTTCTCCAGAGGCCTGGTAATCAACTAATCATTTGATTCAGGTGTGTTGACCCAGGGTGAGATCTAAAACCTGCAGGACACCGGCCCTTGAGGCCTGGAGTTGCCCACCCCTGCTGTAGACTAACCACTTTAGCAAGTTTCTTGAATTCTACTGTATTAATTTGCAGTGAAACTTTCATATATGACAGTAAGCAGGCCCCAGCTGATGGGGGATAGAGCTGCTCCAAGTGTGGGGCGACCAAGCAAAAAACAAAAAAATAAAATAATGATTTTTATTTAGAGAAATTAAAGAAACAAGAGTACTAGATGTCTCCTGCTAACCTGAGAGCAAATGAAAGGACTGGGTTGTTAACTGCTTTTGGGTTCTAAAGAGGGGCTAACCCAAGTTACAATGACCAGTATAAAAGGGAGTCCTGTTTCCCTCACTGTGGGGGTCTTAGTCGTAGACGTGGTCATTGTCAAGACATCTGGGTGTAACTAAAGTAGAGTCAGTAGAGTAAAGTAGAGTCTGTCAGCACAGAAGTGAAGCTCAATAAAGCAAATAGAAGAACAGAGCCCTCTATATAGATTAGATCCGAATGACTGTGTGTCTCTATGTACAGTCTGTTTTTGCTGTGCTTGTAAGAAAAAAAACAAAACCATATACTTCCATGGTACACTCGAGTCTTCACCTCAGGCGGCCATGTTGAACTGCTGTGTGAAACATCCGCCTTCTCCTGTCAAAACACAGTTTTACGGGCGAGGCAGCAGCCTTTTGCTAACTTTACACCTCAATGCATCCTGATGGGCCGCACGCCACACGGAGAAAGACTTCAGAGGTTCGTGCCATATGTAGAGGGCGTGCTGGGGATGAACGCCTTCCAGCATAGCAGCTGCACAGTCCTCATGCTTTTTGCCCTGCTTTGTCGCCACCTTGTGGCAGAACATTTTGGCGCAGGCAGTGCAGTAAAGTGTAGAGGACTTTCTCACATTGTCCGCTCATCCAAATGGAAGCCATTTTTACATCTTCTTTCATTTCCCTTTTGTCTTTCATCAGAATAAGACCTTGCCCATAGAGGACACCACAGACTGCCTGAGCACCATGGCCTGCGTGTGTCGCGTCATGCTGGAGACTCCGTAAGTGCTTCTTGTCTCCCCATCTTCTTTCGCTCAGTCCATCTCCTTGAATGTCAGAATCCTAAATTCGAATTAACAGGCTCTTTCACTGTGCCGTATAATATGTCAGTAATTCAATAGATCGACGCTCAGAGTCCTTCATGCTAAATGTGAAATGTTTAATCTTTATTCTGTGTGTCTTTGTGTGAAGAAACTCTCATCTATAACTTGTTCACTGGTATTTGGTGGACACCCCCAACCCCCGCCGTGCCCTCTGTTAAACAGAGCAAATATTAACTCCCGTTTTTGTCCCAGGGAGTACCGCTGTCGGTTCACCAACACAGACACTATGCTGTTCTGCATGAGGGTGATGGTGGGCGTCATCATCCTGTATGACCACGTTCACCCCGTCGGGGCTTTCGCCAAGACCTCCAAAATTGATGTGAGTACAGCAAATACTTGCATACTTTGAAAATAATGGCCCTCTGTTGCATGTGTAAAGCAAAGGAGGTTAATCTAGTGTACCTGAGGGGTCCTGCTAAGCCAACAGTTTGGTTAGGCTGGTCATCAATCACAAAGCTTTAGTTGACCAGTTGCATTCATTTCAATCTCCATATTTTTATTACTGAGCTCCACCAGAGAAGATCTGCACGACTCAAAGCTCAGAATAATCTTTTTATGTCATAACAGCTCAGATTATCTGCTCTCTGGAGCATGTTTGTAAAGAAGTGTGATGAGTGTTGAGTAACAGACCTAGAAAAAAATGAAAATATTTAAATTTTGCATAAGATGGATGGAGTTGTTAATAGCTGGGTATTGTGAGCATGAATGTAATGTGGGCTTTGTTATGATTGATGCAAATCCATTAGCTTCAAATCCCCAAGTTTCATACCAAGATGAATGCCTCTCTTAAATGTTTTTGTCTTTTTCTATCCATTTATTACCAGGACAAACTGATAATAAGGAATTACAAATAGACGAGCACAGAACTGATACACGCTGTCCTTTATCAGTGACCCACATCTTCAGCTTCAGTTAATTGACGTTGGTGGGCATTTGTTCATGCACAGCTCTCTTTAACTCCTGTTGCACTTTGATTGCAGCACATTTTCTTTTTCAGACCTTTTGTTGTAGAGTTGCTGCTGTGCTTGGGAACCAGCTGTTTTGACAGATGGCCTCACATTTGACTGTAGAGTACTTCAATATACAGAGGAGCTCATGGTTGACTTAATGACAGCAAGGTGTCATTAAGGGCTGCAAAACAAGCCCAAGTCATCACCCCTCCACCACTGTTCTTGACAGTTGGTTATGGGGTGTTTGTAGTGATATGCAACGTTTGGTTTTCTCCTTTCTGCGCATTACGTAGTGCTCTCCACCAAAGTAGAGATATCAAACATCTCCACTTTGGCCCTGTCTGTCCAAAGGGCATTGTTCCAGAAGTCTTGTGGTTTATTTGGATGCAACTTTGCAAACACAAGACATGCTGAGAGCAGAAGCTTTCTCATGGCAAACCTTCCAGTCAAGCCGTACATGTTTAATCTTTTTCTAACTGTACTGAATTTTAATGAATGCTAAAATTTAACATTCTAGCCGAGGCCTGTAGAGTCTGAGTTGTCAGTCTCAGTTTCATTTATTTGCTGCATTTCATTATAGTTCATCTGAGTGTGTTTACAGTAGATAAAAAAACCACCAAATCCTGTGTAGGTTTAAGATGAAAATAAAAGCTAACACACACACACACTCGTAACTGCAAGCCTGCGAGAACTTAGTCTGTTTTTAAATGCATGCAAGGATTTGACTGACCTCACATCAGCAGGACAAGATGTTCTGGGGAGCTAAAAGGTTCATGAGAAGGAATTCAAAGGTAATTCTGTAGTCAACTGGGAACCCGTGAAGTCACTTCAATAATGGGATAACATGTACACATTTCTATGTACATGTTAGGAGTCCAGACAAGTTAAAGTTGTCCTACTGATGATTCGGATAATCCCGGTAGTCGAACCTGCTCGTGCTCGATATGAAAGCTTGGATCAGTTTCCCAGAGTTGGTTTGAGAATTTTTAACTTGCGGGATATTAAGTTCCTGAATATGATACAAAAAGCTGTGATCACTGTCCGAAAACGACGCCATGGTTCATGGTTCCTGACCTGCTCACCGAGTTTCAGAGAAAAGGATGATGCATTTAAGACGTAGCTCTTGGGTTTCTGTGCAGTTTCTCTGGGCACAGGATGGGGTGAATTTAGCTTTTATAGAGGTGTTCACACTTCCTGTTGATCAGTTAGTCAAGTGCATTTGATTGGCGGCGCCTGGCTGCTACTTGCCCTCGTAACTCCTAAAAAAGCAGTGAGGGTGTACTGAGACAGGAGGCTCTTGACAACATTTCATAAATGTGTGCACGTGAGTTTGGGTTTTTTGCAGCAGCAGTACCAGGACATGATGTGATGTGAGCCCGCTGACCTTTCTCTAATGCCCTGTGTTGTCTTTGTGGTGGGCAGATGAAGGGCTGCATCAAGGTGCTGAAAGAGCAACCGTCTAACAGTGTGGAGGGACTCCTGAACGCACTGAGGTGAGTATGAATGTAGAAGAGTAGAAAGGTACAAATCTCCTCCTCCTTCCTCGCTCTGAATAAATGTGAATGTGACATGAATGTGCGTCTGCTTCTTCAGATACACGACACGGCATCTACACGATGACAGCACCTCCAAACAAATCAGGGCCCTCCTGCAATGAAACAAAGAAGAAAAAGAAGCGACCAGGAGGAGAGGAGGAGGGGAAACGAAGGAGCGCACTTGAAGGAGGAGGAAACAAACGCTGATAAACCTGTTTGTTTACAACGAACAAAGAGAAAAATCATCTCCGGGGTTAAGTGCGACCTGATGACAATAAGAAGAGGAAAATAATTATATATATTGTCAGCTGTCCATCATTCTGTCTCTCATTTTGTAAAGTAAGAAAAGAAGAAAAAAAAGAAGCCAGAAAAGAAGATATAGATATATATTAAGAAAAGTGAAACACTGAGCAGCAGGTGAAGAATAGGTAGGATTAAAGAGGAAGCTATATTGGAAGATTTAAGGTCAGAACCAACTGAAAGTGTACGAAACAAAAAAGGAAGAAAAAAAAAAAAGAGGGTTAATGTTCCAGAAGTAGTCTGACGAGTATTTTTGCACACACTTTGAAAACATCTCCTTCCCCAATGAAATCTGATCCCAAACTGGTTCCCATTGCTTGAACTGGAGGGGCTCTCCTTCAGCTGCACTGGTCTCCACCGACGGGTGAATCATAAAGCAATGTGATGGATACACTCCGGAGATTTGCTTTTACCCGTTTCACTTTCTTTCTGGTGCAGCTGGAGGAAAGCAGGCAGGCGGAGACGGGACGCCTCTGTTTTTGCCCCGATTTCTTCCTCATCATCCATCTATCAAGTATATGCTTTTTTTTCCTTTAAATTTCTCCTCATCACCAACAAAAATGTAAAAAATAAATAAATAAATAAAGAGCCGCCCGTGTCGTGTGCCCCAATGCCGTTTATGTTCCTGCACACAAAAACCATCTTGCCAGCTGTCTGGCTTTACTTGAACTACGTCCTTCACTCTCTCCATGGTGCTAATGTGGTTTATCGCAGCTTCTTATCTGATATCGTTTGGCTGTGATGTGGGACATACAGTGATTTTGTCATCCTCTTCTTTTGTGCACAAGTTAGCCACGATGGCGAGTGAGCCTTCAGCATCTCAGTGCGTAAAAAAAGGGGGTCAAATCTGAGAGGGCGTTTTTAGGGAAACCGCAGCACACTTTTAGTTCTTCACCCAGTGCCAAAGCTTATTCTGTTATTACATCGCACATGAGTCAGGCTTGAGGGTTTGATGGTATTATTATATCACTCATCTTTCTTTTCTTTTTGTAAAAGAGGATTAAAAAGCCGAGACACACGTGAAAAACAAGTGGGAAGGTGGTCCGATTTACATACATTTTAAGGGCGATCTGAGTGTTCCGGTGTAAATACGTGAAGCTTTTCACAGCGGGCATCCACATGTTCCCCGTCGGGGAATATGAAAAAACCACCATCACAAACTCACACATAAAAACTCGAGTGCTTTCTTTTAGAGTGAGGTTTAAAAAGTCCATCAATAAGTGGGAAATAAAAATGAAACTAAAAATGATCCAAAAGGAGATTCAAAAGAAGTGCTGTAATGTCTAGAGCCCTTAGTTACTTATTTAATTTGACCTTATAATATATTTTATATACAGGGGTATGTGCGCGAGCATATTCTGTATAAATACATAGATGGCATGTTGCAAAAGTTCTGACAGAAATGTGTAAATAAGGTGTTTTTATTCATTTTTAATCGTTCAGTGATGCTGAAATTGGGTATGTGTTGTCTCTCAGAATTACCATGCGTTTGGCTTGGACCATCGGACTTGCCGTAGTCATAGGTTTCAGAAATTCAGCTTCATTAATGGCGAATGAACCGGAGGGAGGGGAGGGACGCCAAGTGGGGAGGGGGCCGGGGCTGTCCATTTGCTTGTTATTTTGTATATTTTGTGCAACAATAAACTTGTCATTTATTACATTCAACAACAGCCGTCCTGTGTCTGTTCAGTCATGTGTAGGAGTAATGGTGCTGGGGGTGTGATGTCAAAAACTGCAAGTGAAAATCACATTTTTCTATAACAGGGCTGTCAAACATAAGGCCCGCGGGCCAGAATCAGTCCGGCAAAAGCTCCAATCTGACCCATTAAACAGAAGATTGGAAAATGTAAAGAAGGATGTAAATTCGAAAATTTTTACTATGTTTTTAAGTTTTACGTATTTTCCACTTCCCCCTTGGCTAGTCGTACTGCATCACACCAAACTAAATAAGTAAAAGATAAACAATGAAATGACAGAAAGTTCCTGTTTTTTCACCACTATAGAAATGTAGGATTTTTATCACGAGCTTGCTGTAAAAACAAACAAAAGAATAAGAGGACATCATGTCAATTAACAAAACAAATGTTCAATTTATAATTTAGGTACATCCTGTATGATGAATTAACAGAACTTTTTCTGTCATTTTAAACATCTTTTTCTTACAATTTAATCCCAAAGCAGCATGTCTTTCGCATGTAGAAAAACTGAGATATGTTGCTGAAATTGCACTTCTTCTTTTTTTTATATTAAAAATGTGTAGTTAGATTTCTTCACACTGACAGGAAGAGAAGCTTCACTGCTCCAGCCCACTTAAGATCATAGCAGCCTGTACTCTGCACACAATGTAAAATAAACGTGACGTCCCCGCTCTAAGGTAAACTCTCAGTAACAGTGGTGTAGTCTGCGGCTTTAAATTACAGGAAATATTTGACTGGAAAGCAATTAAATGATTATATTCAAAGTCATTACAAATTTGGAATAAATCATAAAGTGTTAGTTACTTTTCAGTGTTTCCTTTGGTTTAACTCAGTCCAATGAAGACACCTAGTTACATGTGTGAGTGTTTAATGTAAAGAAACAGTTTCACAGTGTGTAATATTGCGTAGGTCACAGTGGTTTTGCAATAGTACCCACAGTGGGAGGGCAGGTGACTTTAATGGTGCAGGAATTGGTCTGTAACTGCAGGATGTAAACTCCAAATTTTGCACAAGAATGTAAAACTTTTTTTTTTTTTTTTTAACTAGAATTATTTGCCATCAATCCCCATAAATCTGTTAAAAAACTCTCAGAGTCAAGCTACTGCTCCTCCCAGTTGAAAGGAGTTGGGTGAGGCGTTTCAGGCATGTCCTACGCCGAGGAGGCCCTGCGCCAGACCCAGGACACGCTGGAGGTTACATCTCTTGGTTGGCTTGGAAAAGCCTCGATGTCTCCCTGGAAGAGCAGAAACTGGATGGACTGATAAAGAACACAATCCACTGCATAAAAAATATAAAAATGTTAAAATTGGATTTAAACATTTTAAATAAACCAATAAAATTTTTATTTTCATGACTAAAACAATCCACTGTTGCAGGCTGCAAGAATACAAATGGAAAAATCTAAAGTTTTAAACTTTAATGAACTTCAAATAAAAATAAAATATAATTTACTCGATATGCTGACCAAACCACGGTGCATCCTGAATTTGAAAAAAACAAAAAAACAAACAAGGCAAAGTAATGGAGGCTGAAATGTAACATTTAGACTCAATTCATACACTTAGCCCAACATAACTCAATGCCAAGCAAGAAGGTATCTGATGTAATGTTGCAAATGCAAAATCTTCAATCGGCACATGAATTTTTAGTTTTGCTTTAGCCACGGTCAGCTTGTCAGAAGGAGACACACCTGAGTCCTGAATTAATGATTTGTATTAAGTATTCATTAATGAACATTACTGTGTTGTAGCATATCAGTCTCCCCACCGAGAGCTACTGCAGGATGTATTCCAGTCACTCACCACAAGGGGGCAGCAAACGTCTTTATGAAAGACTACAAACCAACTCAAACTGCGCCTTCTCTGCTTGTTCCCATCAAAACGGCAGAAATGTAATTCACCTCAGCACAAGAGCCCTACCAACACTCACTTTGGCAGTGTGATGAACATCAAACAGTTCACGAGGTAATTCATGCGGTGCTCCAAATAAGCAGTGCTGTTGAGCAATTAAACTTCAGGTATGGTGCGGCACCTGTTATGATGAATAAGCTGCAGGAACATTCAGCTGAGAGGTCAGTCTGACTGAGCTGTGCTGTAAGGTGTGATTGTTGGAGGGTGTAAAGTAGGGCAGGAGATAGGAGAGCTTGTCAGAAGTTATATGGAAATGAGAGCAGCGGGCTGCAGACACTGAACCATGTTATGGGATCAAATTCAACAACAGCTTGAACAGAAAAGAAAGCGGCTCTAAGAAAATATTATAGGCTGTAAATATCAAAGTGGGCTTATCAGCTCATCCTACTGTTTTCTAGATCGCACCTTTTGAAGCCTCGGCGTGAGTCGACTGAGTTATAAGAAAAACTCCACAAAGACCAAAACCCACTTTGTGTACTGAACTGTAAACGTGATTATTTCATGGCTGAAGTTGAGCACTTTATCACAGGAGTCTGCAAAGATTTACTCAGTCGTGGAGCATACTTGCCAACCTTGAGACCTCAGAATTACAGAGACATTCAAAAGGGCTGTGGGGGAGGGGTTGTATACATATACATATACATATATATATACAAAAAACTTGAATTTTACAATGTTGTTTTTATCGGCTAAAATAAGTTAAATGTCGCAGTTATTATTGTCTGGCCGGAAACAGCGGGGGTGTCCACATTCAGAAGCTGTGTCCACCTGAGGACCTTGCCTTTAAGTGACTTATATATATCATGTTTAACCTGAGTAGCGAAAGACCGCGGGGGTTTGAAAACGATGTGCCAGGAGTTTGCTGTTCCGTCGGCTCAGATATTTGAAGTTTACGCAGCTACATTCTCGCCTGAAAATACACTCAACAAAAATATAAACGCAACACCTTTGTTACTGCTCCCATTCCCCATGGGATGGACGTAGAGACCTAAAATTCATTCCAGATACACAATATAACCATCCCTCCCAAACAGTGGTCACAAATCAGTCCAAATGTGTGGTAGTGGGCACATCTGCCATATTGAGATAATCCATCCCACCTCACAGGTGTGCCACATCAGGATGCTGATCTGACATCATGAGTAGTGCACAGGTGTACCTCAGACTGCCCACAACAAAAGGCCACCCTGGAATGTGCAGTTTTTTGCGCTATTGGGGGTCTGGGGACCCAGAACCGGTCAGTATCTGGTGTGACCACCATTTGCCTCATGCAGTGCAACACATCGTCGCATGGAGTCTATCAGATTGTCAATTGTGGCCTGTGGAATGTTGGTCCACTCCACTTCAATGGCTGTGCGAGGTTGTTGGATATTCGTGGGAACTGGTACACGCTGTCGTATACGCCGGTCAAGCACATCCCGAACATGCTCAATGGGTGACATGTCCGGTGAGTATGCTGGCCATGCAAGAACTGGGACATTCTCAGCTGCCATCTGCCCTGAACAATGTGAACCATGATTCATCCGTGAAGCGCACACCTCTCCAACGTGCCAGACGCCATCGAATGTGAGCATTTACCCACACAAGTCTGTTACGGCGACGAGCTGGAGTCAGGTCAAGACCCCGATGAAGACAACGGGCATGCAGTTGAGCGTCCATGAGACGGTTTCTGACAGTTTGTGCAGAAATTGTTTGGTTGTGCAAACCAATTGTTCCAGCAGCTGTCTGGGTGGCTGGTCTCAGACGATCTTGGAGGTGAACCTGCTGGATGTGGAGGTCCTGGGCTGGTGTGGTTACACGAGGTCTGCGGTTGTGAGGCCGGTTGGATGTGCTGCCATATTCTCTGAAACGCCTGTGGAGACGGCTTATGGTTGAGAAATGAACATTCAATGCACGGGCGACAGATCTGGTTGACATTCCTGCTGTCAGCATGCCAGTTGCACGCTCCCTCATTGCTTGTGGCATCTGTGGCATTTTGCTGTGAGACAAAACTGCACATTCCAGGGTGGCCTTTTGTTGTGGGCAGTCTGAGGTACACCTGTGCACTACTCATGATGTCAGATCAGCATCCTGATGTGGCACACCTGTGAGGTGGGATGGATTATCTCAATATAGCAGATGTGCCCACTACCACACATTTGGACTGATTTGTGACCACTGTTTGGGAGGGATGGTTATATTGTGTATCTGGAATGAATTTTAGGTCTCTACGTCCATCCCATGGGGAATGGGAGCAGTAACAAAGGTGTTGCGTTTATATTTTTGTTGAGTGTATGTTAAAAGTTTATTTTGCAACCCAGAAAGAGTAATAAGAGTAATATTAAAACTAAGTAGCTGCAGTAGTAGTAGCCATTGTTGGAAACTGGAATTGGATGGGCCAATCTGGGATATGGTTTTTCAATTTTGTTATCCGGGTGGAAAATTGGGAGAAATTCGAGAGAAATCCGGGAGAATGGTGGCTCCGGGAGATTTTCGGGAGGGGCATGGAAAAATTGGGAGGGTTGGCATGTATGCTCGTGGAGTCAGCCTCAAGTGGACATTTCAGGAACTGCAGAATTACAGTTTGTTTAATTTTTCAGCTCTGGCAGCTGCTGCTTAAGAAATACAGACAAAATGATGGAAATGTGTCTCATGCATAGCCATGCATTTCCCTGAGTAAATTCAGCAAATTCTAGGAAGAAATTATTAAACGTCAGATACAAAGTTTTCTTTATTTCTGGTAAATGTACTTTTCTGCTATACGATGGAAATATCAAAACACAAAAACCAGGAACCAAATATACTGGTAGTTCCCAAAAAGTTAAACCCTTTGCTTCTTTCATAGTAGGGGAAATACATTTCTGATCCCCTCCTGAATTCACAAGTTTGCTCACTTACTAAGAAATTGAACAGTCTCTCATTTTTTTGGATGTCAATGGAGAGCAACAGAATATCAACCAAAAATCTAGAAAAAAACCCCAAAACACAGAACTGGGAAAAACATTGCTCTTCTTCTACCCTGAAATCTATAGCATTTCTCTTCAAACCACACAGTTTGAAGAGAAATGCTGTGTGTGTGTGTGTGTGTGTGTGTGTGTGTGTGTGTGTGTGTGTGTGTGTGTGTGTGTACGTACTTCTATCCATGGGTCTGGCTTTGGCTTCGTGCCCTAACTGCCATGTAATAAATAAAGAACCAGTGTCTCAGTTTACTTCCCTAATGTCAAATGTATTCAAATTTAGAGGTTAATGAATCCTTCGCAGCTACTTACTGTCTTTCAACAGACCATGCAAATAACAACAATTTAAGAGAAAGTCACATCAGATACTTGAGTGAGCACCAAACTGTAGTTGTATGTTAATTAATTGCTGTTAGTAGTCTGGGATACACTGGATTCATCCATAAAGACATCTTTGATAACACAATTTATAATAACACAAATTATTAAAACATGTAAATAAATACTTTTCTGGGTTTTTTGCTTATTTATTTAAACGATGTCTCCGTTTGACATAAACCAGCAGAGCTTACAGAGTCATCTCAGATATGGAAATGTCCTTTTCAGTTAGATTCTTTAAACAAAGTTATCTCAGATAACTCAAAAAGTTCCCCTGAAATGTTTTGCAAATTCCCCTATTACTTTGTTGTTTTGCTCTCTTCCCTTCCGCACGACGGCCCGGCCCCCGACAGATCAAGTACTAACCGTTAACTGTCCTCAAGGCGAGAGCACCTTATCAGCATAAATGAGCGCGATACACGTTCAACAGTGGTTTCCCTCCTCTGGGTTCACACGCGGCCTTTCACTGAACTTGGACTCACACACGCACACACACACACCAGTAAGCATTTTTCCCGCCCACTCTGTCGTTCCCTCTCTAACTAGTCCTGGCATGGCTTACTTCATATCAGCAGACAGTCATTGTCCTCGCGGGCCACAATGTAAATCAGCCTGAGCGGCGTCGGAGTGGTTAGCAACTGCTCTGTTGTACAAATGTGCTGACCAACTGTGCTGAGCAACAGTTCTCTCTGCTCTTTAACAAGCCCGTACATGCCTGAATGTGCAAGCGCGACATGAGGACAACCGTTCTGTGGCAACTTAACATAAAAGATTCAGCGATAATTTAATGCATTCATACTTCAAATTTGCAGCTTTTAGTAAAGCAGGACAAATACATTTAACACAATGTTTGCCCTGCACATGGCAGCCTATAGTCACACAATATCCTTTTGAAGAGGAAGTTAAAACTCCTTTCAAACTTCACTGTACATGTTTAAGCTTGTGATCTTAGCGCAATCTGTAAGAGTAGCTTTGCGTTATTCAAAATTACTACTACTACTTGTACTACTAATGAATCTTATACGTGGCCTTCTGTCTGAAACAACCCATTTAAGCGCTCTTCCATCTCTCCTCAAGCCAGCTTTGTAAAAAACGCTCAGTAAAAGTAAAAAAGCATTACTTGACACCACTTTACTTTGTTCTGATTGGCTGTCCCTTGTAAATACAAAGTGGGAGGGGCTATGTACCTAAAATGACTATATTTGGGATATCCACTCTCACTGATGTCATACGGAACCAACACTTGAAAAAAAACTAAATGAAGTGATTAAAGCGGTCTGCTTTTTTGTAGATTACTTTTACATTCACTGACATCATTATTTGCACTGAACAATTGCACCAGTGTACCAAATATAAGATCTAAATAAGGAAAAGTTTAATAGCCTTTTTAAAGAAAACAGCTGTGACAGAGCTCACTGCTGTGCATGTGTGGAGCTGAGCTGCAGTATCGCCATCATCTGGTCTGTATCGACACAAATGCGTGTCTATAGCTAACAATGCTCACATTATTAAAAGACATTTGAGCACCGAGTATGAAACCACGTGAAAATCTTATACTGCAGAAGAAACAACCCAACAGTGTTCCAAATTGACCGAGATGTCATTTCGATCCAGCGACAGGGTAACGGGCTGTCGAGGATCCCTGATGCACAAGGGGAGCAAAGGCTGGCAGCGGTGGTCCAATCCAACATTTTCAACTGTAGCTGAAATTTTAAAAAAAGACATTTATGCTGGTTCTGATAGAAAGATGTCAGAATACACAGAGCATCACAGTTAGTTGCAAATGGGCCTGCATAGCTGTCAGGGTGCCCATTCTGATCCCTGCTGAAACGGTTAAAAGCACCAACAATGGGCACGTGAGCATCAGAACTGGACCTTGGAGCAAAGGAAGAAGGTGGCCTGCTTTGATGAATCAGTGTTTTCTTTTACATTGTTTTTATGGCCATCAGAGGCAGCGTGATGGTTTGGACAATATTCTGCTAGGATCTTGGGTTCTGCCATCCATGTGGATGTTACTTTGACATGTACCACCTACCCTAAACAGTATTGCAGACCAAGTACACCTTTTCATGGAAACAGTATTGCCTGAATGCTTGGGCCTCTTTCAGCAGGATAGCACGTCCTCCTACAAAGTAAACATGATTTAGGGAAGGTTTGAGGAGCACCACAACGTGTTTGAAGTGTTGACTTGGCCTCAACACCTCAAACTCACCTGATTGTTGTAAAACAGAAACATGCATTCAAAATTTATACACCTGGCACATAGAAAACGTTGTAACTGAATCCGTGAGGTACAAAAACTAATGCACAACTGTACTTGTTTATAATCAGCAGGGCACACTGCACAACTTATCTTCCTTGGATCAAATATCACACATTACTGTGTCTACTGTCCTCCAAGTACACAAATATTTCTCAAGCAACAGGCTGACAAATTGCACAACACCAATATCAAAGTCTAATGGGAAGAACAAAACAAAAAACAAAAATCTAAATATTTGTGCCTGGGTATGTCCACTGGAGGAAAAGGTCACTAGAAACCAATACAGAGGTGCTTCAAGTCATCACCTTTATCCTTTAATGAAGGACTCATCTCCTGAGGGGACTGATGTCTGTCAGGATAACACTGTCCCCATCTAAATGTAGAGTGTGCAAACTTTGACCCAGATAGGAGATTTTGGACCAATGTGTAAGTCAGTGCTCTCCACCACTGTCATCAAAAACCTAGAATCAGAGAAAATCTTTAGGAGACTGACCTCTGGAAAACATGCACGTCTTTGTGCTGAATCGCACCAAGAGCAACTCAGAAGCAGTATGCTGAATCTGCACAGGGTCTTTTATTTTGAAAATGCTGCCCTCGTGTCTGATTTTCCACCCTTCCCGCCTGCTCTGTGCAAAGCACACCTTCCAGGGATGCTTATAAAAATGCGCCGTGGTGCATTTGGTGGAACCGAAAGCAGCTGCAGTGACTGCATCAGGACCAGAATGCAATGCAGCTACGTTCATTGTATTCCTAGACGGATGTTTCATCCTGCCAAGAGACATCCTGAAACTCGGACAATCAATGCCAGGAGACATTTTTAAGCTGCACTGGCCATGCACAGTCGGGGCGACTGTGCATGGCCAGTGCCTGTAGTCCTAGTAAGGTCCGACTACAGGCTGTATATACGAGTTACACATGGTGGTAGGGCTGCCACAAACGATTATTTTGATAGTCGACTAGTCACCGATTATTTTTGCGATTAGTCGACTAATCAGATCATCATCCATTGGACGTACAGCGTACAGCTTATTGCACCAGCAGCATCTGGTCTTATATAACTATCATTAGCTTACAGCTTGAAGTGTTTGTGCTAACTAAAAATAAAGACAAGATGGTAGTTTATTAATTTTTAATGAAATTTGCAGATTGTTTCGGTGAAGTTTAATAAACTCCTTGCTTTCTAAAATATAACAGGACACCGGAGTATATTCTCCAGCGTCTCAAACTTCTGATGATCAGCTGTCTGCTTGAAGTTTATTTAGCTGTGCAAAAACTATAACTTTAATCTTAGCCAAACCGATTTACTCAGGAACAAATAAAACACTAAAGAAAGCCAAACAATAACATTTTAAGTTATCTAAGTGACTTATATATCATGTTTAACCTGAGTAGCGAAAGACAGCGGTGGGTTTGAAAACGATTTGCCGGGAGTCCGGTGTTCTCACGGCTCTAGTTAGCCTTGCCCCCGCCTAGCTAACGAGCTAGTGGGTAACAGACGTCTCCGAAAACGTCGGAGCGCTTTTGAAAATATGCGGTGTCTTGATAAACTGAGCAGATATTTGAGGTTTACACAGCTACATTCTCGCCTGAAAATATGTTAAACGTTTATTTTGTGACCCAGAAAGAATAATAAGAGTAAAGTTAAAACTAACTAGCTGCCGCCATTGTTGACAACTGCGCTGGGCTGCGCTATGAATTCTGGGACACAGCTTCTTCTTCTTCGGGGTTTAACGGCAGCTGGCATCCTTGTACATGCAGTGCTGCCATCTTCTGTTTCAGTCCGTTATTACACCCTTAAATCCTACTACTCATTCCTGTGTCTTTTGTGATCTTACAAAGCTTCAAACGACGTGTCGACTATTAAATTAGTCGTCGACGATTTTAATAGTCGACATAATCGTGACTAGTCGACTAATTGTGGCAGCCCTACATGGTGGGATGTAAAAGAAGTCAATGTTGAGTTGCATTAATGCTCAACTCTGTCTAACAGGCAGTAGGGGGAATCTAGAGAACTCTATGGGTAAAAGACCCCTCTGCTTCGTGCCCCCTGTAAACACTGACTCGATGACTTTATGATGTTAAAAAAAAAAAACTAGATTCAAGTCCCAGTGATTTGTATCGTGCTAAGAAGATCATTTTGCAAATTATGGCTCTCATTAAAGTTAGTAGAGGTATTAGAATATCTGCTTATTGATACAGGTTGTAATGCAGAAACTTATATTTCAATGTACTGAAACAAAATATTTTGGAGTTGTGAAGTATGTGTGTGTTGTGCTTAATATGCTTAATGTCTTCATATAATAAGGCGCTTTGATAGGAACTGCATGAAGTGGCGTGTGAAGGAGCGCACGTGTGTGTAGGGCTGCTCGATTATGGCAAAAATGATAATCACGATTATTTTCACTGAAATTGAGATCACGATTATTTGACGATATTTATTTAACCCTTTAAGACCTACTATAGAACCAAGTCCACCAGAGCTTATATTATTTTTTTTACATGCTGTAGTGCCATTTGTGGGAGCATTTCAAGTTGCTATACATCAATACAACTGTTATAGGCCATATTTTAATAATATGTATGCATTAAGTCCATAGTAATTACATAAATTGCAAAAAAGTGCAATAAACTACAAAAAAAAATTGAAAATCGCTTTTGTTTTGTTTACATATATTTCTACTTGGAGAAATTTAAGAGGTTTATCCCTCAAAACTTTAAATACAATAAAGTTGCAAAAAATAGTTTCCCACCACAGGAAATTTATTTTGAGTGTCTTCATAGTTTTATTTTGGAGATACAGCAATTTTTATATACTGCAGGAAAAACAAAAAACAATCCTATGATGCAAATTTGCAAAGAAAACAGCATGTGCATCATTTCACTGTGGGAAGTGTTACGAACAGCTGATAGGAACGGCAAAGCGTGTTTCTGGAATATTATGTTTTTGTTCCTGCAAGCGCTTTTTATGCAATTTTTGCAAAGCTATATGTGGAACGAAACCGTGACCGAGGACAAGCTGATGGCATCAGATGTAAGTACAACTCCTCCGGTTTCATATGCAAAACAAATTATTGCGCTAGCTTACACGGTTCAGGTTCTACAGGGATTTAAAAATAGTTACGCAAAACGGAGCGTGCAGCTCTGACCGGCTTTAAAGGGTTAACAATGACTTTAAAAAAATAATATAAAATAGTGTGCAACACCACTGAAGTTTTTTTTTTTAAACTCTCTTTTCAACCAACGGCAGTCACTCTCCAAATAACTTCTGCTTAGCTTTCCGAGCTTCCCTCGGGTCCTCTTAATCAGCGGTCTCCAACCTTTTTTGCGCCACGGACCGGTTTATGCCCGACAATATTTTCACGGACCGGCCTTTAACCCTTTAAGACCTACCATAGAACCAAGTCCGCCAGAGCTTATATTATATTTTTACATGCTGTGGAGCCATTTTTGGGAGCATTTCAAGTTGCTATACATCAATACAACCATTATAGCCCAGATTTTAATAATATGTATTCATTAAGTGGATAGTAATTACATAAATTGCAAAAAAGTGCAATAAACTACAAAAAAATTTAAAATCGTTTTTGTTTTTTTAACATATATTTGTAGTTAGAGAAATTTAAGAGTCTTATCCCTCAAAACTGTAAATACAAAAAAGTTGCACAAAATAGTTTCCTACCACAGGAAATTTATTTTGAGTGTCTTCATAGTTTTATTTTTGAAATACACCAATTTTTATACACTGCAGGAAAAACGAAAATAAATATTATACTGCAAATTTGCAAAAAAGCAGCATATGCATCAAAATAAACTATTTCCAGCAGTGCAATATGAGTCCTAAGCATCCCAGAAACGACACAGAAAGTCATAAAGTCAAAGATAACTTTTAAAAAGAGCAGTATAGGCCCTGAGGCCCTGATCGCAAAAAAGACTACATTTCCGCGAAAATGACGTCACTTCCGGTTTCGGGCAGGTAATGGCGGAAATGCAAAAGTTCGCGCTGACGTCTATTCCAACGTAGGAAGTGTTTTGAACAGCTGATCAGATCGGTAAAGCGTGTTTCTGGAATATTATGTTTTTGTTCCTGCAAGTGCTTTTTATGCAGTTTTTGCAAAGCTTTATGTGGAAGGAAACCGTGACCTAGGACAAGCTGATGGCATCAGATGTAAGTACAACTCCTCCGGTTTCATATGCAAAAAAATTTTTTGCGCTAGCTTACGTGGTTGCAGTGCTACTGGGATTTAAAAATAGTTACGCATAACAGAGCGTTCCCGCTCCGATCGGCTCTAAAGGGTTAAGGTGTCGCGGATAAATGAGGGAGGGGCTAATAATCGGCTCAGTCATTTTTAATGATCGTTGAAAGCCCAGATCGTAATCGTGATTAAAATTCGATTAATTGAGCAGCCCTACGTGTGTGTGTACGTGTACAACAGCTGTTATTGGCATACACGCCATCTAATGTTACACTGGGTTTTATAACACACTTACATAAAAGAGCCATGTGCTGTTACACACACGCACACACAGACATACAATAGCACAGTTTTACAACATTTGTAAATTAATACTAGAGTTCCAACTCTTTAACTTATAAATAGCGCAGGTTTAAAAGTTTATATATTATTATTTGTATTTTAAATTTGCACCAATTTCAGATCAACAGCTACATGTTTATCTTTGTGGCCATGAGTGAATATGATCTCACCACTTCACTGGTAAATCCGAAAGCGTGGCGATGTCGGTAAAATCAAAATAAAAAAGGATTCACACAGGAGTAAGTTGAGTAAATTAAATCATATTTACAAATGAACACAGAACACAAATCTTTAAATAAAGTTGCAAAATCAGAGATTAGACTTTCCAAACTCTAAGATCAACAAGCTTTAGCTGATGCTCCTCTTTGGAAGAGAGAACAATTGGCCTTGAATCCCCAAAAGCTTCGACTACACTGCTTGTCTGCTCATTGATGGTCAAGCTGTGCATGGTTGCAGTTGTACAATTAATGCTGTGTTTATGTCCTCCTAATGAACAACCAGGAAAGTCCACAAGTCCAATAAAGGGGAAAGTTGAGTGTATATATAAAGCCAGACAATATTCCAGCACAGAGACCTTTGATCACAATGGGTTAAATAACTTGTTGCATAGTATTCAGACTAAAAGTAAAGACTGTTCATTTAAGATAGTAGGTGCAGCCCTATGCTGTCACAGAGTCCTGGTGAGCAGAATAAGGACAATTTAATACAATGCACCGACTGACCTTCACCCTGGCAGTGAAAGCGTTAAGCTCTGCATTAGGGGAGGCTCCCAGCTCCGCCCACCTCACATCTATTTGCATATCAGGCGGGAAGCGGACGCTCTTTGTTGCTGCTGAGCGCAGCCAAAACCCCTCCCACAAAACACCGCACTGGCGGGAAAAAGCCGGCTACAGCGCTTAACTCACTGACAATGGCAATGTGCGCGCACACACACACCCTTTGTCTCACACTCTGTACACTGCAGAGAGTACATTGCTCCCAGTGCACAGATACGTCCAATGAAAATAAGCACACAAACACGCATGCTTACACATAACTGAGAATTAGGCTGCTTTGATAGTCCTTTATGAGCCAGCACACCCATTTCCTGCCTAAGAGCAAAGGTGAAAAGTAAGTGGACAGACACACAAAAGAGAGGAAAGATGGACAGCAGTGTGGAGAAGAGTGAGAGAGACACACACACAGACCCAAGAAGTGTGAGGACGGAGACATTTATGAGTCCAGCCAGACACAATACATCAAGTGCAAACAGCTTTATCTAAAAATAAGAGCACCATGCATACAATACGTAACAATAGAAAATGGGCAAGCACTGCCCTGGGAAAAAAAGAAAAGAGTTCACTGGGTTGCTGGAAAAACAGGAAGGCATGTCATGCTCTGCACTGGGGAGGGTAGAAGAAAAAGGAGAAGGAAAAAAGTACAGAGCAGCCCCCGCATTACATAACCAAGGCAGGAAATATGCAGCAGAGAGCGAGAGAGGACAGACAGAGAGACTATAGGGAGCCATGCATAAGCTGCACCTATGACACTTTCCTTAAAGGCTTTTCACATCTTATCACATCTCCACCTCTCCCTTTCCTTCTGTCTCTCTTTCGTGTACTGCGACCACTACAGGAACCAGACAGTGTGACACAGAGACGGAGAGAGAGGAGAGAGAGAGAGCTGCATGAACTCAGTGAACCTAGTTCCTCCCTATAGAGACACACACACACACACACACACACACACACACACACACACACACACACACACACATATATAAATAAATGATGTCTGCACTTGGCTCTGGATGCATACATCACATTGAAATGTTATAAAACAGCATCTCAGGATTAGGCTGCAACAACACTCATCCCTCACTGAGTAGCTCTGGCCATGTGTGTGCAATTCATAATGCATACAGGTGCAAACATGCAATTATTACACCTATACTGCAGGAGCTACAAACACATGCAGTAGCCACAGAGGTAAGAAGCGACCGCCTTGCATTTTGTTGTGGTACTTGTAATAGAAAACAAGACTAACACATTCGTGCACGCACGCACACACACAGAACAACACAATACGCTTTTATCTTATCGAGTCACACCTTGCAGTGTTGTGTTTCTCACAGGTTTGTGAAACTCCCTTTGTCCTCATCCTTATATGCATGGAAACAGTGTGGCCCCAGCTCGCAAGCAGGGATTCACAAACACACACATACTGATCTTTATTGAGAAAAAAGATGTCAAAGGCTACAAATGTGAGCTCCTAGCATCTTCTCTGCTCGCACACTGAGCGGCTCACCGCCTGATAGTTGACCTTTTGCTGGTTTTAACCGTCTGCGCCTATAGTGTCAACAAAAGAGATACACATTCTCAGACAAGTCCTTCACACGCCACAAAACGAGATTAAAAAGGCTGTGTGGTATCTATTATTTTGCCCCTCCCGGCAAAGACTCGGCCTTCTCTGGTATCTCCAAGAATTCTCCGCACAAGCAGAACTGATATTTCTCTTCATTTCAACAGTGACTTTGGCTACCACCTATCTGATTAGATGCTTGCATGTCTGCCTGTGTAGATACGTGCAAGCATTTTTTTTCGTCTCGCCAGAGCCAGATGGCAGAGAATGTTTAGTCAAACGGGATTAGAGATTAGGATTAGGTGGACTTCAAATTACCTAGATGCACAGTCACTGGGTGACACACTACTACAAGCAGAGCTCTGAGAAGCCCACAAAGCTCAAATACAGACGTCCATTGAGCTCAATTAGAGGACAAACTAGAGAAATTAATGAGGAGAATGATTAAAAATAAAGGTCTGACTGGTTAAAAAGACAGTATCACAGTTACTTTACAAGAAATCATCAAAGGAAAGTTTACTCAATTTCTTTTATTAGGAAGTTCCTTGAGAATAGTCACATAGCTATCGCTATGCTATGCTAATTAAACAGCTACTGCCTCAGCTAATCTTAGCATAAAGACTGAAAACAGGCCGCTTCTATTTATAGGTGAAAAGCACCAACAGAAAGTGCCGCAGGAATGAGCTGGGAAACCAGTCTAACTCCAGTTGACCCACTGTTGGTCCTAAGCACTGGGCATTAGGCTAATTAGGTACCTTAGATAAAAGCTTTTACCTCTAAAAGCTTTTAGCTAAGGTACCTAATTAGCCTAATGCCCAATTTCGCCTAGCAACAACCAGCGACCACTCTTAAACCAGTTGGAGAATACTCATTTTTACCTTGTGACTGGAGGTTGCCAGGGGGTCGTGACTAGTCTCAAGGCTTGCGCAAGTGAGGCCTTGATGTTAGCAGTTCATCTACCACCATGTTGGTTTTGTAGAGCTATATTTTGACGTGAGGACCAGTGCTAAATTATCGGCTAATGCTAGCAAACTTGATTAACATCTGCATCCAGAAAGTACTGCAAAACACAGACACCTACTCATAGGGCTGCTCAATTAATTGAATTTTAATCTAAATTACGATCTGGGCTTTCAACGATCATTAAAAATGACTGAGCCGATTATTAGCACCTCCCTCGTGCTTTACTCTCGCACTGCTCCTGTAGCAAATCGAGCGCACCTCTCTGCGTTTCGAACACATGTCACAACAATTAAGAGGACCCGAGGGAAGCTCGGAAAGCTAAGCAGAAGTTATTTGGAGATGAGAGAGTGACTGTCGTTGGTTGAAAAGAGAGGTTTAAAAAAAAAAAAACCTTCAGTGGTGTGGAAACATTATGGGTTCGCGGAGTCAGACGTGGATCAAGTACCGTAGACATAGTGTGTAAACGTTGCTACGGTGTCGTAGCTGCACCACAGAGCTACACTGAAAAGTTCACTAAACATAGATGTTTACATTTTTCATTTATTTTTTATATTGCAAACATTTGCACTGTTATCAGTATTTGCACACTATTTTATATTATTTTTGACAATCTTTAAAGCCATTATTCAATACATTGTTATTGTTAAATAAATATTGTCAAATAATCGAGATCTCAATTTCAGTGAAAATAATCGTGATTATCATTTTTGCCATAATCGAGCAGCCCTACCTGCTCATTACTGCTAACAGCCTAATGAAGTACAACATTTTCAGTCATCAAATCTGAAGCAGAATCCTTCTGCCTGTAGCGCTGATAAAGCCGGGTTATTTGTCAGATAATTCCAGTAATAATGCTCTAAAAGGCACTAGCAGCAAAAACACGGTTGAGAAGTCCAGTTCAATGACTTAAATGACTCCAATTAGTGGAGAGAGGCCTTGAAGAAACCCAAACATTGTATTTAAAGTTTCCTAGCCTTGTCTTTCCCTCCTTTAAATTGTCAGCAGCCTCCTTTCAGTGTCTTAACAGTACAGATGGAGTGCACCTTAATCGAAGAGTTTGGTTGGTCTAGAAACTGAAATTAACAGTACCTCAGCGGTAAAAATGCACTTACTGCTTGAAAGAAAAGTAGACCAATCAAAATGTTTTCATGGGTATTATTCGAGGTGGCCAATTGCAGGTGCTTATGAACAACTAGCATGGAAACATACTTAGCCTCCACCTTTGGTAAACTGTTTAGAATCTCTTTCTGTTGAGCTGTCAGGCAGGCTAATATCAGCTCTGCTCTGGAGAGTCAGGCTACCAATGCGTGAGGTTGTGTGAAGTCTGGTTTATACTGTTGATTTACAGCCCACGCAGGAGGCAGTATATGGAGTACTAAAGGCCAAGGCCCCAAGGTGAACAGGCCAGACCAATGGACATCTTTAGGCTACCGCATGTACAGTTCCCCTATACTGGGCCTCATGTATGGGGCGGTATGTGCTCAGAGCATTTAAAAATACTGACTGGCTATGGTGAGGACTGGACAGAGAGAGGGAGAAGCAGAAAAGTGCTGAAACTGGGAGAATCATTGTATGGCTCACTAACTGATGCAGCTATGCATGCAAACACATGCACATGCACATACATAGGGTAGATTTAGAAGAAGGGTGGCAGCTGCAGCTGCAGTACACCACCCCAGCCTGTTTCAAAGCTTTATTCATTCAGTGCGTGCATCGATGACACGTTGCTTCACAGTGTGCACATCGCTAATTAGCCTTGTGACTGTGGATACTGGCATTCCAGTCAAGGTGCTTTATGTCACCGAATTGCGCAAGCTTGGCTCTTAAATGTGAGGTGATTCAGTGGTGCTTGGAGGTGCCAAGCCAGACTCGCTGAGCCACTCAAGATAACTACACACCATGTGTAAAATTACTAAAGAAAATGCGAGGCATTCAACAGCACGTTGGATGCCTGACAGTAACGCTTTTTCCTCATTCAAAGATCCCTCTCGTTGGTTTTTTGTCATTACAGAGATCACCAAGATGAAAAAAGTACTGCAGTGGAAAAAAATAGAGCCGTAGCTGATTCGAAATGGACAACAGAAGGAAAGAAAAACAAACCATCCAAACAGAGGAGTGGTTATAAAAACCAGACACGAGCCGTACAGTGACCTTTGCTATCACTGTGACTCCCGTACTGTATGGTAATACCCCAGTAAGCTGGAGGCCTGACCCAGTTTGGAAAGAGAGAGAATGTGGAACACAACTCACGCAGACAGACGCACACTTCCAGCTATTATGCTGCTGGAAATATTTTTAGCCATGTGGATGAGGTCAACTTCTGGGAGCCTGTGAACTAAACTCTGTAATTCCTCAGACTGTAAGACCGCAACTGAAAACTTAAAGACAGAGATCGTTAACGCAGGAGCAAGGTGAGGAGACGGAAAAGCACCGCCAAAGAAAGCCTCTGGAGCGATGCCAGGTATTGTGGCTTTACAGCGGGGGGAAGACACGCCTCGGGTTGAAAGCGGTACGGCACGCTGCCGGATAAACAAAGACCTGCAATCACCGCTGTGAAAACACACTCCTCTCACAGCCTGACCTGCTGGTGGTTTACACCGTCGTCAGGGCTGAAATGAGCTCGGCTGGGCTCCACTCAGGAGATAAACCACGCCAATCAGGTGACTAGTGAACAAAAGACCAGAAACAACATATTTCATGAGTGTAAAATGAGGTGGCAGCCGGCAAACAAAGGACCAAGCTCAGTGCTGTGTCAGCAGGCCAATGAGAGCTCAATGAGACCAAGGTTAAACTGCTGCTGTCACATCGAGAGACCCCTGAAATCCAATTTTGTGCTTTCTACTTCTCGTTTGAGTGGCATAAAAGCACCGTCACTTGGATAAATACAATTTAGACTTCCTAGGATTATGAAAACAACATAATTGGGATCCAAATGCTTCTTTCCCAAAAGTCCAAACTCGAGCCAAGATGAGAGAAGGAGAGCGTCCGATCACCTAAAGAAGTTATCGTCAGGTAAACCTGGGGAAGGACTCGTTATGTCATCGAGGGTCTCTCACCTGACCACATGGGGTGACGTGTGAGTTGGTTGGCAGTCCATCAGGGTCTCTGCATGGCTGCAGTCTCCTAAAAGACCCGAGTCTGCTGCAGCTTGGCTCTGTCTTCCACAGTGGGTGGAGGCTGGAGGTCCACAGCTGTCTTTACTGTCAATGCTATAGCGTTAAGTCCGTGTCCCCCCCGATTTCGCCCCCTAAACGTGTATGTAATTAGTTCTGTTTGTCTGTAACGGTGTAGCATCCACAGTTTTCAAGATATCATCTTCAAGTTTTGCGTGATGGTAGACCCCAAAACCAGCACGAGCTGTTCAGTAAATCAGCAAAAACTTCATATTACCCACAATCTTTTTTATGGATCATTTACCAACTTCACAACAATACACTAGGCCTCAGCAGACAACAGTATCTATGTTGGCTAAGCATTTGACCTTGACCTTCATTGTTAGTGCGCGCTCTGAGTGCTCATTTCATTTGAATTCTCTATAAAGTTTTGGGAAATTCCAAAAAGAGACTTTTTTTTTCCAGTTTAATAAAAATATGTTTAATAATAAAATATTTTATGTCACAAGATTACAGGTTCGGAGCATGAGCTGAGAAAACTTTGGGAGTTTATTTGAAATAAAGGTGACCGGGCCTAATACTAACAATCTGTCCTGAAGCCTGAAATGCTGACAAACTAGAGAGTCCATAGCTGTGGTATATACAGCACAGTCTTAAAAAATAGAAAAATAAACCTCTCTTAAAATTTACATTAGATTTTCAGGCAGTGTTAAAAAATAAATTATGATTTGTTTTTTTTATTCTTTGCCTGCACACGCCATAAATCATGTACTTCATTCACTTCGGTCTGTGTTGCTACTGGAAAGAAAAAGAAAAAAAAATGCTGCAAGAACCTGAAGCTCGAGGGCTTCAGCATCTATGAAGGAGGGATTTTTTGTTGGAATTCAGGAATTAATAAATAAATTCGATCCTATGGAAACCAGGAATTAATCATATAAGTACTGGATGGAGACCTGAGTGAAGATGGATGTGGATCAGAGTCAGTGCAGGCTTTTTAAAGAGTCACTGGTACTTCCTCATGTGTCGTCCCAGAAGAGTCCTGATCACCGCTGCCCGGAGCAACAGTATCACAAGAGTCTTTTAAAAGAGTCTCTGCTGCAGAGTCGGAAGGTGCGCTGGACCTCTGCGACTGGTCACAGGATGGATCGCACTTCCTCTTCTTCCTCACATGATAGTGATGCTTCTTGGATTTCAGGTGAGCTGCGGGTACAGAGGATAAACGACACGCCTTGGATATATTTAGCAAGACAGACAGAGAAACAGACCAAGTCACCAAGAGGCCAAGTCACAAGACTTGGTGCAACAGGGCCCAGAGGTGATCAGGTGAGCATGTAGAGAAAAGAAATCTGTTTTTGGCACTGGGCATGAATCTCCACAGAATCTTAAGGCAGCGCTAAACAGTCAAATACATAACATGGTACGACTTCTTTAGTACTTCTCAGTTTGCTTGTCCTCGGTGCTTTGATGAACATGTTAGTATCGTTAGCAAACGTCTATATTCACATTCAGCTTTTTTCCCCCCCACATGCTTATGCCTCACCTGTCCACTCCAGGTCACCGATGATCACTTTGTCACACAGGTCACACGTGTGGTGGCTCCGCTTGTTTCTCTGCTCCGCCCCCTGCGCTCTGACTGGTGCAATAGCTGGCTCCTCATGCTGAGAAGTGGAGCGAAAAAAGTCTGGTTTTTTTAAGGTTTTAAATCTGAAAAAAATATTTATGATGTGCTAAAACAAACTTTTAGGGAACAAAAAAGGGAACGGAAGCAGAACATCAGATAGGCAGCAGAGTAAAGCATGATTTATGGTTCCATAAATGTGCCCGATTGTGTGATCCTCCAAGATCTTGTAATGGAGAGATGTATGAGTCTACGGAATGCTGAATGGTTGACAAGTGGAGTTCACTGGGATGGGTGAACCGTGGAAAAACAAGCAGTTTGGTAATGCTAAATATCACAAGCAAACAAGTAACCTAAATTCGGCTAACAGCAAACGTGTTGCAGAAGACAATTTTATACAAACAAAGGCCTTTTTTCCTTTTTCAACCAAAGAACAAACTAGACTTTGACATCGAGGTCACTGAGATTCAAACATTTTTAATAGTTTCATCCGTGATGTCAATTTTAAAATTCTACGTTGCCTCGTTCTCAAATTATATTATTCACAAACTCGGGTGTCCACACCACCCGCCTGGCGGTGTGGCAACAACACGCCATCGCCCTTTGACAACTGAAGGACAAAAAAGAATTAGGAAATCGCAGAAAGGAAAAATTAATAAAAATGGGACAAAAAAAGCCCAAATAAGGCAAATCCAAGGAAGAAGGGCATATGCTCAAAAGGAGGAATAAATAAGAGCAAACAAGGAGAGGAACACACTAATGGCAAAAGGATGAAAGGAAGGAAATGTAAAACCACAAAGTACGCAATGAAAAGATAAAGAATGATAAAGAGTAGCGAAAGGAACTGAAGTAAAAGAGAAAGATTCCACAGCACCAGATGAAAGCAGCCAACAGGAAGCTGCCACTTTAGACTGCTGAGGCCCCACCTTACTGAGGCTGTCCAGTATCTGCAGTGCAGGGTCCAGCACCGTCTCCTCCCACCGTGACACGTCCGTCACATCCAGGCCATACACTGCAGGGATGTTGTCCCCTGGTCCTGTACACACATACACACAGAAAGGTCAAAAACACACACTTATACATTTGACAAGGACAACGAGGACTTGATTTGATATTGGATTCAGTGTTTCCAACGATTTATTTTTAATAAACAGGTGGAGGGGAAAAAAGCCTTGACAAAAAAACTTTCAGACCTCTGACAGTGACAGTGCTCATTGTACACAAATAAATAAATAAATAAATATATAAATAAAACAATGAAGCTCCGGAGGGTCTGTCTGCAAACTACAACGGCTGAGACAGGCCAGTTCAAACTGGGTAACGCACAGGAGCGGCGATGTGCTGGAGCCGCACCCTGAAGCTCCATCAACCTGCTGACTCACACTGGCTCGATAATGTCTCCCCCCTCCTTCCTCCCACCCTCGTGTCTTGTGCGCCGTCTCTCTTTCTCTCCCGCCATCAGTCTCGCTTCAGCTTTCACTCACTGTCTCACCCTCAAACTCTTCCACCCCCGTGTTTCTATTTTGCATCAGTCAGCAGTCTCCGGGCCAGGCCCCGGGAACGCAACGGCAGCACCAGACCTTGCCCCGCTCCTGTCTCTGTCTATCCCAGCGCTCGCCTGCATCCAGAGCCGCTGCCCTTCAAGGCGTACCGTGGAAATTTAGATCGGTGCAACTTGCAGAGAGTGACTTCTAACAGATGCAACTTTTTAATGATTAAATAAATGAGCAGGAAAACAGAAAAAAAGAAAAAGAGTCTGAGCTCCATTTTTTGACTCTTTCAGTGCACACTACGACACATTGTCACACAAGTTGTCTTCACTTTTTCCTTTTATTGTACTAAAGAGTTTTTCCTCCAGATGGTTAGAAAATACAAACAGACAGGGTTTTAAATGACATTCAAAGCTAGCTAGATGGTTATCTTTTCAAGGAATCAAGGTTACGACTGCGGTCTGAATGCACGAGAGAAGCGCAAACTCTGAGGCTGTACTCAGACACGACGCAGCGAAAAGAAACCAACCTGACTCCAGATGAGACAGCAGCAACCATGACTGAACAAACGTGCAGGTGCAGCAGAACCTTATTTCAAACCTTCTTCATGCTAAAAACTGGAGCCTACATTACCCAGAATACAACTCGACAGCTTACAGCTCGGGGATTTGGTTGTGCTTTTGCGCCTTCATGTTCGGTTCGGTTGGCTGAGAGGGAAAATTTGCGAAAATGCCCGGAACGACAAGTCGGAAAGCCGGAGAACATTTTTGTCTATAAGTTGCCAAGCTTACAGAAAAACATGGTGGATGGCGGTAAATGTTAATGAATGGGTCAAATGTACAGTACTGTGCAAAATCCTTCCATTAAAAATAAATAAATAAAAAAAATCTGCTTCCAAGGAGCCAGACATTCGTGTAATTGTTTAAAGTGGTTTCGAGGAAATGGTTCTCCAGGCTTTCTGGAGCTCTCTCTCAACACTTCTTTGGACAATGTTTGCTTTTCACCTCAACCACTAGCAACCTCTGATTTTGCCTCATATACTGCATTACCCTGCATGTTTGCAGGTCACAGTCACTGCAGCCGTTTCCCTTTTTTCCATCAAAACACAACAAAACCACATTGCATACTTCTGCATGCAATGCATATAATTTTTACATTGAATGCAATTTAAAAAAAATAAACGTTAGACTGTCGACACCTTAAACACAAAGGAATAATATATAACACATCATCTCTGTAGCCACTCCATTATGTCCCCAGTTAGTTAGAGGTTAGAAAAACTCATTTTAAATTAGGCAAACTGGACAATCTACAGAACGTGTGAATCTGGGGTTGTTCTGGTTTTCCAACTTTGGTAACTCAAAGTCTGATTAGAATATATGTGTGTTAAGCTCACACTCTCAGGTAAGCGAATCCCATTAACCTATAAAGCGCTGTTTGCCAACTCAATTATGTCTTAATCCTTTCTACACAAAGTCAACTGTGGATTTGAGGGCAGCAGACATCCTATAGACTGAACTCCACTGGGAGCCGTCTGGGCCTCCATTATCACAGAGAGACACAGAGTCCTGACTGTATGACTAACAGTGTTGACTTTGTCAGAGGACTGACTGTGGCGCTGTGTGTGTGTGTGTGTGTGTGTGTGTGTGTGTGTGTGTGTGTGGGAACAATGAGTCCCCATACAGCCACACCCGGCAGCTCTACACTTACAATTCACTCTTGGTACAAACTGCAGTTCAACTGCCACTGGGTGAAATTTGCATATTGTAGGCTTAATCTGCAGTCAGCGATTTAAACACGTGACATATTTTATTCTTTCATGCTGAGACCAGCTGTGCTTAAATTAATCTGACACAAGGTTCAAATGCAAAAACAAACAAAAGGTTCCTTAATAGCAGAATCTCACCCTGCACCTGCATCATTTGGCTTCACAGCATGTGTTTTTTCCCCTCCTCTTATCTGTGTGCACCACTTATCCTCAAAACTTTGTCCTCAACTCAGTCGGGCTTGTCTGTGTGTTGTCAAACAGCAGTTACTGTTAATCAAAGCCTCTGATTCTATTTGCATGGTTCTTCCATGTGAGTGTGGAGGTAAGTCTTTTGTGTTGGCGGCACAATACCAGGCAGGTGGCGGCGGCAGCAAGTGTCACCTGGCGTACCTGCACCAGATGCAGAGTTGGCGATCTCGCCTTCAGGTTCTCTAATATTTACTTCACCTCAGCAGTGGGCATTCTGCGCCCTCCTGTTGACACTATCTGTTTCCTTACTTTGTGTTTTTATCTCTCTCAGCACCCTCCTACAATTCCCTTCTGCAGTCGCTAACCTCCCCCCTGGGCAGAGTGGAGCGGTGGTAAATAAAAGGGGAGATACTGTACGGTGGGCTGCCAGATGCTCCACAATGATTCTCGTTTGGGATCTGGTGAAATTTAACCCCGCTAATCCGCAACATCTCGAATGAGAGTTGATAAGAAATGCCGAAGGGACAAAGGGCGGGGTGGTCGGTGTGGGCGCGCGCACGCACACTTGGAGAAAACACAAGCGTGAGCGCTGCCTTTCGAGTGCACAGGGGAGATGGCCTTGCCAACAATAAGGAGCAGAATCTGTCGCTGGGCAGCTGCCTGCCAGCGCCGGGTGTGTGCGCGCGTGTTGAAACAGTCGTCCACCTGTTGCAACAAGCGGGCGAGAAGTCATTTGCTGTGTTATCCTTGTGTTTGCTGAGTGAGGATGTGCGGCTGTGTGTGCTTTGCTATAAAAGCTCCGCTACCAGCCTCAGCGCGATGTCCCCTGGCCCAGCTGTGCTTCTTTGGCTGCCACCCACACTGGAACACCGCAGCTGCCGCTATTGACTCAACAGCCTCCTTCCCCTTTCCTAAAGTTCCTCTTCCACTTCTCGTCTCACTCAGCTCCGTCGTTTAACTGTTGTTTGTGATCGAATTTCTGAAGCAGGTTGAGTACGGCTGGTTCAAGTTTCCTTTGGGAGGTAGGGATCTGTAAAGAGTGGACTTTATTTCTGGGGATTTTTTGTGGAATGAGGGAATCTAAAATCTAAGCTCTTATACATTAAGCTGCATCCTCACACAGGAAGCATTCACAGTGACATGGTAACCTCAGATCACAGAAAGTAGGAGCAGAACATAATCTATTAGTGATGAGAAGTAAGCAGATTTTGAGAAAAACTTTATCTCAGCCTCAAGGTGAGCAGTTGAAACCGCTACCAATGAGAGCGCAGTATACTGGTGATTAATGCAGCTTATTTGCACACTCTTAAAGAGATAAACATTCTCTAAAGAAGTATTAGGTCCCCACATTTCCGGCTACCACAGACTGACTACAATCATATCGATCAATCGGTTACAAATGATCATGAGAAACATGGTGGATCAGCCCAACACTACACGGGAGAACCTTGTTAATGATCTGCAGGCAGTTGGGACCACAGCACCAAAAACACCAAATACTGAGTCGTGTTTTGCTTGGGGTTTTTTCCACTCAGTGACACGCAAATTAATTTATAACTTTTACGTAATGTGTTTTTTTCCCCAGATTTCTGGTTGATATTCTGGCTGTAACTATCATAAGAATTAAAGCCTGCAGCAGGATGAACACGTCATGTAGATTCACAAAGCTGAAACTGATCATCAAACTACACCGAATCATTCAGGCCGTTCACCAACACTGGACACACCTCAGAGTCCAAGTGCAAAGTACAGTAGTGCGTTTCAAAGAGAAGAGAGGAGAAGCGTGGCAAGCAAATCTGTAAATGCAGTTGGATCTTCCTAAAAGTTCTTTGACACATCGCTCAACAGCAAACAGCAGCCTCACACTCCACAGAAATTAAAGTGTGCGAGAGAAGCTGCCGCATTAACCGAAAAGTGCAGCGGAAGTCGCTTTGCTTTAATTAGCTGTGAAGTGTGAAGATGAGCTAAGAGTGCAGGCTAGCAGTTCCTGGACTTTGCATGAACAAGAGATCAACTTCTCGTAAGTGGAAAAAAACAACAAGTGGCACCAATTGTTTATACGGAAGACTTTAGCATCCTTCACCTACTTTTTTTTTTTTTTTTTTAAATGGGCAAACTATTTTGGGTCAGCATTACTGCTCTCACAGTTCATAGACCAGGAGTGGGGAAGTCCAAGCCTCAAGGGCTGGTTACCTGCAGGTTTTCGATATCACCCTGGGTCAGCACACCTGAATCAAATGATCAGTTCATTACCAGGCCTCTGGAGAACTTCAGGACATGTTGAGGAGGTCATTTAGCCATTTAAACCAGCTGTGTTGGATCAAGGACACATCTAAAACCTGCAGGACACCGGCCCTTGAGGCCTGGAGCTGGACACCCCTGACATAGACAGTGAACTGCCCAGATAGTTTTGTGGCTCAGACAATGGGACTGTGAATACAAATGGATGGAATTCATAAACCATTAAACCCCATAAAGGAGGCAAAATTACAAAAAAAACCCCAAAAACCTGGCAATGTCCAAATACTTACAGACACAACTATAAGTCACTCTATGTTTTTCACAATGGCAGATGTGTTTTGTAATGAATGACTGTCTCTCCTGATTCACATGTACCCTGTGGCATTTGTATGAGCCACTGCGGCGTAGCGGTTGAATCCTCTATGACAAGCCAGTTATATTTGTTCTGAGGAGTAGAGACGAGTCTTTTTCTTATTACACCATCTCTTCCCCACCTCACCTCAGCAAAATAAGATTTTAGATTTCTCATCAGCGTTTGACGTTTCCGCCTAAACATATCTTGCCCGTCTGCTGAGCGGAGGTCACAGAGAGGTCTCTTTGGCAACAACAACACAGTCTTGTTTTTATCCATGGTATGAGATTGCATTTATTTATTTGTGTGTGTGTGTGTGTGCGCGTGTGTGTGAGAGAGAGAGAGAAAGAGTTCATGAAGGTTTCACACTTGCTAGTGGACAAGGGTGTAAACTCACCCCACACCTGTTGCCTCAGCTGGATCAAATTACTCTCCCTTCTTTAACCAACCCAGCCGTCCATGTGCCATTCCTCTCAGTCGCCCTCCATCCATCCTTCACTCACTCATTTACTCCTGGGACTGAAAGACACCTATCCCCCTGTTACTTAACGCTCACGAGGCCTTGGTCAAACTACACCTGCGTAACCTGGTTACAAGGTGCTGTTTGCACTTGTATGCCTGCCTTGTGGGAGTTTTACTAAACAGAGGGAGCTGCCTCATCTGCATTAGATTCAGCACCTGATAAAAGGAATATAACCTCAGATTACTATGTAGTTTAAGGGTAATTAAATCAACTAATTAACTCCACCCCCCTCGCCACGCACACACTATAGGTGTACACCCACACACAGCCCCAAATAAAGGCAAGTCAAATTAAGCTTGATTTCTTCTAAGCTGGCTGACCTGGTGCTTAAATCCTCACAGCAAGCAACCAGAGCTGAGTCCATCAACAACCACGTATCCTGCTGAGAAGTATTTAAAGCACTGAACGCCCACCAACTCTCGCTCTGACATTTGCTACTAAACGTGAACCGTAAAACTGGGTTAAACTTGTGCCTTCGAGGCATGTGATTCAGCCTACATATAAAGTCAGCATTCAGATTATGTTCTAGCTTCTTTAATCTACTTCATTGTTAGCCTGACTGAGGCTCTGTCGTTTTCAATTTGTCTTTCCCTTTGACCCACTAGTTTCTGCATGCCTGGGTTGGTCTGCGCAGACCCCAGCGACCCTGTTGCCCGTGTTTGTGTGGTCGGGGCACATTCCCAGCAGCTCTGTAACGCTTCAAGAGATTAGCCTGCTCAGCTGAGGCCTGCCGGCATCTGTGCGGGCATGTGTGGGACTCGGGCGAAACAGAAAAGGAGGTCAGCAGTCAGAGCAAGACAGAGAGGTCAACGGAGATGATGCAGAACAGAAAGGTGGATGAGAGCAAAACTTTGGTTAGGGGCATCCCCCAACCAGGGGTAGCATTACAGGGCTGTCCTTGGGCAAATCTTTAATTAATCTAATATGTGTGTTTTTACTATCTGAGCAGATGTGACTAACTCAGACCTTCCCCAACTCTCTTGGTTGGCTCCAACAGCCTGTAGATTGATTTATTTTCAAAGGAACTGGGTCAGATTTTACAATAAACGCCCCGCTGCCCTACAGCCAACAGTATTCTGCTAGTTACTGACACTGAGAATTGACTGGATCCCAATGATACAAAAACTCCAGCTGTAAACAAAAGCTGATGCGCGTTACCTTTGTAATGCTCAAAGTGTGTAAAATCAAGTTAAAACTAAGAGTTATTTTACAATTTAAACAGTCTAAAAACTTCAGCATGTCTTTGAACTGTCACTTGGGAAAGCATCGTGCCAAAAATAGACTTTTTGGCATTTTTGGGCTTTAGAAAAAGAAGAAGTGATGCTCAAAAAGTAGGACATATACAAAACATTATTACAGCGTTTCCACGTGTCAGGAACAGGAGTCAAAGTATCATCAAGAAATTCAAAGTGAGCCACACAGGACAGAACAAGCCTAGGAGAGGCAGGAAGTGAAAGATTTCAAAGAATCTGGAAAGGAAACTAGTGAGAGATATGCCTAAAGACTCCAGAACCAATGCCAAACACAAGTGAATGACTTAATCTAGCTGGGAATTGTAGTCTCAAAAAAGACAGTCACTAGAAGCCAGCACAGGAATGGACTGTGAGGCTACAGAAGAAGAAAAACTTCCCTTCTCAGAAGCGACACCTTCAAGCCAGACTGAAATAGCTAAGGCAGCCTGGAGAAAGATTATGCAATACTGGAATATTGCACATCCTTTGGTCAGATGAGACGAAACTAGAACTAGACGCTGCTTATGTTTACAGAAAGAAGGCAATCAACCCAAAGAACACCACCCCCCTTAGTGAAACACGGTGCTGGAAGTATTATGCAGTGAGGACGCTTCAGTGCGTGTGGAACTGTAAATCTCGCCAAATAATTCTGTCCTGATCTGTAACAATGAAACACTTTACCATCTCTGCACAGACACCGACAAAAACAACGTCAATGGAGTCAACAGCAAGAACAACATGTTTCCAGAACCACACAAACAGAGAAGGTCATCCGGCAACACAGTCCCTCATGACTCAGCTTTTGCAGCAAAGCCACCCTACAAGGCTGGTGCATTGGGTAATTAAATATGAGCTTGTACATTCTTATCTAGTAACACGAAGGCCTTCTTCAAGCCATTTATCTGGTGCCTGTCAAAAAGGCTGTCCTTCAAATTCTTCCTTGTGATAACTTAACTGTGCAGTGTTTTGGTATTCGCAGCAAAAATCCTTCAAATGACTGATGTGTTTCTTCAAATGGACTTCCTGGTAAATTTGTGTGTATTACCAGAAGAAACACGACGCCAGGGATGGTTTATCTTCACAACAAAGATACTTTCTTAGTATATCCGTTTGTCTAGTCACCCTTAAAATTGAGACCAATATCTTTATACTTTAAAAACTTTAGAAAGTTCTTGTTATCTGCTGTAACTTGTACACTCAACTCTTTGAAACAAAAAGAATAAATAAATAAAGCAAGCAAAAATGCAGTCCTCAGTAAATGCTACAGTAGACTACTGCTGCACATATTTCCAAGGGACTACTTTTTATAGCTACTCTTGGTCTGACTCAAAGAGATGTTTGCCTGATTGATGCTGTTCTTGCTCTGGTTTATATTTCTCTAATCCAGTGAATAAAAACGATCATGGTCCATAAATTAAAAAAAAAAAAAATACCAACAAAGTTCTGATCATAACATCCACAAATTTAACAAAGCAAACGTATTTCCTCTGAGACTTCATTGGATGGGAGGTTGAGGTCTTTGAGGAGAGCTAATCTCCTCTGCTGCCACCTGCATTTTCAGGCCTGATGCAGCAGACAGAGCACAGTCTAAGCAGGGTCTGTGTGTGTGTGTGTGTGTGTGTGTGTGTGTGTGTGTGTGTGTGTAAGAGGGGGGCAGTGTTATATGGATTGTCTAAAGGCAGGACACACTTAAAAGCACACACGTGAACACAAGTAGACAATCTTAGACAGATTACTGCATGTTTCTATGATTATAGCTGCAACACAGACAGACGCGTGCACACATGTGATGTAGTCCATATGGCGTGTGCAGCGGGTAGGCAGGCGGTCAGAAAGAGGGGTATTGAGGTTTAGGGCCTGGCGTGGCCTTAAGCCACTTGGGCCTAACAGGATTAGGAGGCAGGGTTACTGCAGGGCATGCTGCCGGTGGGACCAGGTTTCCTTTTCAAGGGAAGAGAGACGCACTACACACTCTGCTCTTACGCACTCTCTACACTTTAAACTGACTCACGGTGGCAAATCACCACTTTCCAATCTCAGGTTGATTTTGGCTGCGGTGGGCAGTCTTGTCCGTTCTGCAGTGGCAGCTGCTCTGGCAGGTAACCAAACACTGAAGTTCATTTCTATGCATTTGGAAGCACAGGGGGTTGAAGCTTTCACAGGTCTTATCTGCAGGTGTGCGCTGGGGATGGATCTTGAAACATTATCCAATCACTACGTCACAGTAGTGCGCACATGCTGCATAAAATCAAATCTAACTTTGTCCCAGTGATTAAATGAATGCTGTGGTTTTCCCTGCTGAGCTACACGGGATGTTTTCAAACCGTAAAATCATTTTGCAAAAATAAAACTTGGATTTAGATGTTCACCAAATAAGGAAACTGAAGCCACAGTTTATGGTTTCCATCGAGGCTTTTGTTTTTTAAAACAGAAATCAATGAGTTGATTGTGCTTACATGTGATTTATTTGTGATTGCTAAGGATCTGTCTGCAGCACCAATACACCCCCCACACCCGACTCACACACTCACTGCATGGGTGAATGGTACTCACGTCTGAGGAAGCGGTTGCGGACCCATTTATTCTGTTTGCGGGCATAACGCCTTGTAGCTATCTTCAAAGCTTCTATACCTGAGTGAGTGAAAAACAAGCTGGTCGTTAGATGAAGCACAAAATGAAGGGAGGACAAAAAAAACAAACAAAAAACAAAACCTGATTGTTGTGGTTGATCAGCAGTCCACCAGCCAGTGCATCCAACTCCATCTGAGTGACTTTGATCAGGTGTTTCTCTAACCTTTGTCTCGTAGAGAGTCTTTCTCCTGCTGGGTGCTGCTTTCCGGAGCCGTCAGGTAGTCGTGAAACTCCTTAAAACCAATCGACTGGAAAATCCCATGTTGATAGTCTTGACTGAGAGGAGAGGAGAGGAGGAAACATTATCCATCAACATAAAAGCTTTCGGCCTTCAACTTGATATTTATACACTCGCTGGTGACTCATTTCATCCTTTCCTCCTCCATCTCTCTGTCGCTTCCTAAACTCTTAGCGAACAGATGTGAAGCCCTTCAAGAGAGAAAGTGACAGAATGACACGAGCAGACGGAGGGACCCATGGCTACTAAAAATCCAGTATGGTGACCAGGGCTGACACAAGGCTGGGGCAGAATCCTCTGGTGAACTTGCCAGACGGAGCATTTTAGTAAATGTCAGAGCACACCACCCCAATTTGAGCACTGCAGCCAGTTCAAGGCTAAATCAGGCTTTTCCAGGTGCTAGCAGTAGCAGAATAACTGCTGTGACAATATCTGTAAAATACATTCTCATCTGATTATTTTCCAGTTTTCCTTTATTTAGACAAGGCAGCCTGAAACTGACCGGAAATACTTTAGCTTTTGTAAAGCAGTACAAAATAGGCCGCCGATTGTAGCGTTTGTAACGCTACAATCTTACTTCTTGTGACTGCAGTCAGCACTAAAAATCGTTCCTCTGTGAGACCGATTCCTGTTAAAAGGGCGTTCTTCATTCCCACCATCGCCAAGTGTGAGGGGATGAATTTGTGCCTGTCTGAACAAAACAGTCACATGTCAAACTTTTATGACCTTGTTTTTGTGATAATCAGAAATAGGGCTGCTCGATTATGGCAAAAATGATAATCACGATTATTTTCACTGAAATTGAGATCACGATTATTTGACGATATTTATTTAACCCTTTAAGACCTACTATAGAACCAAGTCCACCAGAGCTTATATTATTTTTTTTTACATGCTGTAGTGCCATTTGTGGGAGCATTTCAAGTTGCTATACATCAATACAACTGTTATAGCCCATATTTTAATATGTATGCATTAAGTCCATAGTAATTACATAAATTGCAAAAAAGTGCAATAAACTACAAAAAAAATTGAAAATCGCTTTTGTTTTGTTTACATATATTTCTACTTGGAGAAATTTAAGAGGCTTATCCCTCAAAACTTTAAATACAATAAAGTTGCAAAAAATAGTTTACAACAACAGGAAATTTATTTTGAGTGTCTTCATAGTTTTATTTTGGAGATACAGCAATTTTTATATACTGCAGGAAAAACAAAAAACAATCCTATGATGCAGATTTGCAAAGAAAACAGCATGTGCATCATTTCACTGTGGGAAGTGTTACGAACAGCTGATCAGATCGGCAAAGCGTGTTTCTGGAATATTATGTTTTTGTTCCTGCAAGCGCTTTTTATGCAATTTTTGCAAAGCTATATGTGGAACGAAACCGTGACCGAGGACAAGCTGATGGCATCAGATGTAAGTACAACTCCTCCGGTTTCATATGCAAAACAAATTATTGCGCTAGCTTACATGGTTCAGGTTCTACAGGGATTTAACAATAGTTACGCAAAACGGAGCGTGCAGCTCTGACCGGCTTTAAAGGGTTAACAATGACTTTAAAAAAATAATATAAAATAGTGTGCAACACCACTGAAGTTTTTTTTTTTTTTAAACTCTCTTTTCAACCAACGGCAGTCACTCTCCAAATAACTTCTGCTTAGCTTTCCGAGCTTCCCTCGGGTCCTCTTAATCAGCGGTCTCCAACCTTTTTTGCGCCACGGACCGGTTTATGCCCGACAATATTTTCACGGACCGGCCTTTAAGGTGTCGCGGATAAATTAGGGAGGGGCTAATAATCGGCTCAGTCATTTTTAATGATCGTTGAAAGCCCAGATCGTAATCGTGATTAAAATTCGATTAATTGAGCAGCCCTAATCAGAAATCCTATAGAAAATAGAAAACATTCCCTGAGACATCCCTCCAGCTTCAATACATAATCAAGAAGTGCAAACAAGTGGAGTGGAGCTTTATGCTTCACTGCAGGACAAATTCTTGATACGAAGTGATGACGGAGTTGCCAAGTATGAAACAAATGTCTGATTATTGCTTAGAAATGCTCCATATGTGCAGTCTGGGCTTAGATTCTAGCAAATCCACATAGCGAAAGAGCATCCTACTTTGGCGACTACCTGTTATGGGAATTTTCACCTTCACTAGCTGATGTCTGAAGATGTAAGAAGTGCTTAACTGAGTATCCACCCATATTTGTACCAGATATCAGAACTAATAACTGAATAATAACATTTTGCACTTTGTGTCCTTTTACTTGTTATTTGCAGGTAAGGTTTCTACATTGAAATGCAAATAAGATATCTTTATAATAAAACACACACACACACACACACACACACACACACACACACACACAAAATTGCTTTTATCTAATTCTCTTCCTCAAATACACTGCACAGCAAATATTAGAATAAAAAGGATTATTTCAGGTCCCTAATTTCTAGGCTTGTAAGAGAAACAACAAGAGGAAATAACAAAAATAAATCTGGCTAGACAGGCAGAGACAGAAATTTGAGAATAGTGTCTGAGCACAGGAAATGTAGAGTCAATGGAGGGAGGAAAAGAAAGACAGAGGAAGAGAGGGAGGCAGGGAAGGGGGTGGAGATCTGACCTTGATGTCTGGCCACAGCAGCCAGCTGGGGATGGAGACATGAGGGCAAAGCAGAGAAAGACAGACAGAAAGAGAGAGAGAGGGGGGGGGGGGGGGGGGGGGTAAAGTGCATGGATGATCAGATTGCTCAGAGGGCAATAGAGGCAGAGATGGAGGGACAGGGAGGAGGACGAGGGAGGTGAGATAGGGTGATGAAATAAACGAAAGGGAGGGGAACCGGAAGGTTCCTGGGCAACGTTCCACCAGTGCATCAACTCCCTGCAGCCACACCCCATCATACACTATCAATATCGACTGCCAACAGAGACACACAGCAGTGTTCACATCTCTCTTTCTTTTTGGTCTTCACATTTCATGTCACACACAGGACATGGAAAGACAAAGTTAACAAAAATGTAATGTAGTGATGTAGATACAAAATAAAGACAACGAATGTTAAATCTCAGAATAGCATGAATCGTTTTTTACCTGCCTACTTGGAAACAATATATAAAAAATCCGAATACCATATGGAAACTGAATACAATAAATAAAATGCAGGTTATCTTGTGTATTGCAGCATATGGTGAGTAGGTAGCTGCTAGAGCTAAATCTAAAAATGTCCTGGTAGAGATAGTGGGGAATAGTTGCTGCCAAAGAAAGTGTTGCTGAACATAAAAATAAACCCTGAAGAATCTGTCTTGTCAATTAAGCAAGATTAGTGCTTTTACCTGAGAACACTGCAAGGCAATCCCCCCCAAAAAAGAAACAAACAAAAAAAACAGAAGCACAACTCCAAAGAAAAAAATAAAGCCAAATGTCAAAAACTGCTGTCCTTAGAATCTGATGTTTTTATAACTTGGCCAACTAGTATGCTAATTTTCTATCAGCTCTGACTTATAGCCCGGAGCTAGCCTGGAGCAAGCCATGAGCTACCTAGCTAATACTAGTGTTAGCTAATGATGCACAAGCTGTACTAAACAAAATGGTGAAAACTATGAAAGGCTTAAAAAAATGACAACTCTTAATTTTCAGTTTCATAATTTAATTTCCTTTTTCCCCTCCCAAAATTAACATCTCAATTGATTTAACAGTGCTAGCTGCAAGCTAACTTTTAATTTACAGTATACTGTAAACTAGCAACCCCTTGTAGTGTTGACTCCCATGCGCTACCATTTTACCATCTTTTCCAAATATGGTAACATATTTTGTTTTCTACCTCTTAACAAGCCTCAGCTAAAGTTAGCATCAAATGAGCTTACACTGAAACCTAGCTAACCTGCGCTAATATTAACAGATCGCTTGAGAATTCTACACTCTACTCCACATTAATTTTTGTTTATCAGATGGAAATTATCTTCAGCATGCCTTAATTTATTCAGGGTTAATTCGGCATTGTTTCTGACAGAGAATGTTGTTTTAAGCTAATTTCAAGAAAACATATTTTTGTATAGGGCCAGTTGAGTTTAACTTATTGAAGATGGTTATTGAATTATGATGTCAATGAGAGCACATATCATTAATATAGTCATCTCAGGATTATGGACATCTGTAGCACTAGCTGTGGGAACAGAAGCCCCACCAATCTATAACTTTCTGTTTGTGAGAGGTAGCCAATCACAAAAGGGGAAAAGGGGGCAAGTGAGAAAGGAACCAATCCAAAGCTTGTATAAAAAAAGGATTATTTTGAGCTGTTAATCATAAAAATTCTTCTAGTACAATCCAAGAATACAATTATAGAGTTATCTTCAGCATGGAATTAAAATTCTTGGAGGCACTAAAGTAATTAGCAGAAAATACTAGACTCCCCTGGTAGCGTCAGACATAAATAGGCTTATCCCTTATTATTAATAATTACTGGACATTCTAGAATAATATTAGTCCCACAAGAACAGAAGTCTAAACACTGTGGGCTTTATCTAGAACAGCATATTTCTTTGACAGGAGAAAAAAAAAACAAATAACCTAAAAAACCATCAGGATGAACAGGATCTGGTTGGTTGCGTTCATTCAGGTGAGCGGACACCTCACCTTATTTCCTTACCTGTTGTCCTGGATTTTCTGTCGATTGTATCGGATGTGGAAGTCTCTAAGCTCCTGTATCACTCCTGCAGACAACATATCTTCTACACGAGCATCCAGCCGCTTGTCTAGAGCTGAAGGACAGAAAGAAGTAGATATGACAAATGTAGCATGGAAATAAAGACACTTTCCACATTTCAAAGCTTGTTTTATTCCCCCACACAAAGAGCACATCTACAAGTCTCCCTCCTTACCCTCCATGTCAGCATGCAGCCAGAAGATGCAGGGGTCTTTGTACCTTAGCGGCCCCCCAAGACCATCACCGCCTTCCTGCCCCCTCTGCTCCTCCAGCAAGCGGCTATGTGGAATCCCCGTCTCTTTGTGGATTTGCAGACTCCTGTGTAAGTTTTAAGTTCAAATCAAACACTTGAAATCCACATGTACTATGAAGTTTTATTGAACTCCTTGTTTATAAGGCCTGGGAGGGTAAACTGAAATTACATAACAATCCGGTCAAATGAAGAATACAATTTAAAAGTGGTGAGAATGTTCATTATTGCTGCACTAGGGGCATATCCTTCAGAAAAATGAAGACATAAAACAAGAAAAAATACAAATAATTATGAAGAACAAACAATCTCTCAATCCTTTTCTCACCAGGATACTTTCAAAGTGAGCTTCAAAAACCAACACACCAAAACTCTCGACCTGTTGAGATTTAAATCGAAACCAAACTTGTGGCTGTGTGCTCAGGTTAAGAGGAAAAGATCATCCTTACCAGCTCATATTAAAGAACTGGGTAACTTAACCTGAGGCCAGAGTGCATGCTACACATCATGGAGCACAACACATGCCCCAACACAACATCCACATCACTAAAACTGACAGATTACCCTTCACCAGCTGTATCACCTGGCTATCTTGCGCTTGTCATTTGGGTGCAACATGGCAGCCATATCGGGGTCCACCTCGGCCAGTCGTTTATGCAACTCAGCTCCTCCCAGTTTCTCGAGCTCGAGCTTCCTGTTCGGAGACCCATCCCCTCCGTCCCCCGGCTCCTCGTTCTCCTGCTGCGAGACAAGTTGTATTTGCAAAACCTGCCCTCGAACACTGCCATTAAGCTCCTGCTTCCAAATCTTTAACACATTACAAGGTCCGTTTAGAGCGGTGCCTAGAGTCAGAAGTAATGTGCAATGAAAACAGAGATTAAGATGAGAAAAAGCACCCGTGGCAGTTTTATTAACAGTAAATGACTATGCAGCATGAAGAAATGAAACTAAAGTGAAATATTACATTATCTTCAAGCTGCGAAAGCTTAAGCACTCTGGCTTAATGTTGTTATCAAAAGTAAAATGGGTAAAGATAATAAGACATTTATACATTTAAGAGATTAACAGTACAAAAGACAGAAAGGACAGAGAGCGGTGTATTCAAGTTGAGCATCTATGACACTTACGCCAGTGTCCAACAGGACTTTCCACAGCAGAGACTCAATGTAATAGTTTGTTCCTCCAACAATGATTGGCAGTTTGTTCCTCTTGTGCATGTCATCTATGTTGGAATGTGTCAAGGAAGAAGTTTATCCCAGCGTATTTTGCATGGCTTAACAATTCCAGGACATTGTTGTGCATTCATGTACAATCTAAAGTAATTAAAAATATCATTATTGTTTAATTGAGGTAGAAAGAGTGAATACATCATATTCCTAATGAAAACTTTATGAACCAGTATTTCAGGAATTCTGGGTTTTCCCTTTATGCTACTGTTGAAGTTAACAGCATCAGTAGTATTTCAAAACACTCAAATATTATTGGACTTAATGGATGGATACATGAAATTTGTTTGTATTTTTATTTGTGCTGCCAAATATTAACGCGTTATCACAGATTACGCCATCATCACGATTAACGTGATTTAAAAAAATAATAATAATAACACAATTAACGCATCTGGAGTGCAGAATGGCTCAAAATCCCTGAAATGTTTCCGTCAACGCATTTCGGGCAGTTTGTCCAAGTAGAGTTACCTTCGAACATGTGCAAATGAGCAGTTGATCTGGTAGTGACGGGCAGCTGAACCAGTCAGCTCAATAGTAGACGTAATTACATATTAAAAGATTTCCAAAGGGAAGAAATTGAAAAAATAAGAACTGATTATATCACCTTCCCTATCCCTTCTAAAGGGAAAGAAGTCCAATTTAAAATTTTGAATAAAATTTACCCGACAAATAGACTCCTTGGTGATAGATTCAAAATAGAAACTGGTAATTGTGTATTTTGTGAAACAGAAGAGGAGGATTTGGACAATCTATTCTTTTTGTGCAATTTCATACAAATATTTTGGTTGGATTTTCATACCTGGCTTTATTCCAGTGGGATTCAAATTACCCCATTTACCTTAAATATGATAATGTTTGGAGTGTTTTTGAAAGAAAAGAAAGCTAATTATGGTGTTAATGTGTTATTAATCTTGTGCAAGCAATTTATAAATAAATGTCGTTTTTTTAAGACCAAACCAACGCTAGCGTACTGGAAAAACGACTTAAACCTGTTGGTTAAATCTTTGACTTTAGTTAAAAAGAAAAAGGCTGCTTTTTTTGTTTTCTTTGTGGAAGATTTTGATTTAGTGAGTTAATATTCTGTTAAATTAAGTGACCCCATCTTTATATTTTCTTTTTCCTATGTATGAAAGTTGCTAATATGTAAGGAATGTTTATTCTCTAAATGTGTAATATATGGTGCATTTTGTCTGTATGTTAATTTTACTAATAAAAAAAAAAAAGTCAGCTCAATAGACTATGTGCACGTTAGCATATGCTACTTCCGGTGCGGAAACTCCTGTGGGGAGCTTTGTTTCCGGTGTCCTATTCGCGCCTGGTTTACGGTCCAAAACAAGTTTAGCAAATGAATGAATCAAGCGGCGATTTACATTTCTATAGATGTCTTGGGCATTTACCCAATATATCTGTAAATGATGTTCATCGACTTGTCGATATTTTTTCCCCCGCACCTCCGAGCAAAAGAGAAAAGGGATTCAAATGTTATATTTCTCAGTATCTGTAAACAGCTGTCCCTCGTTTATCGCGGGTGTTATGTTCTAAAAATAACCAGCGATAGGTGAAATCAAGTAGCCAATTTTATTTTTTGACGGTGCAAAACGTTTCGTGGACATCGTGGACATACAGCACTGCACTTCAGAGTCACACTGCTAGTGATCGATGCAGCGATTCTGTACTGTACAGGAGAGACGTCACGGAGGAGATCGTCTGCAGCGATCAGGACACAGGACACAGGACACCATGTGACATAAAAAAAAATAAGCATGCAAACTTGCACTAAAAAAAACCGCGAAACAGCGAGGTGAAAGGTGAACCGCATTATAGCGAGGGACCACTGTAATTTTGAAGGTAAGTCACAACATACCCTTCGTAAATACTAATGTATAGAAACCCTTACCAGCAATGATTCATTTTTTGTGTGGCTTTTTTTCACGGTTTGTTAACATGTTGTGTAGGTGTGTACTTGACTAGCTGATATCGACTTAACGGGAAACATCTGGTTTGACTATTCTTCACCTGTAGTTTGAATGCTGAACATTTGCCTGTTTAAATCATAAGACCAGTCACTATACAGAGATGTGCTTCTGAATGTGGACGATGTGTCTTCTGCTGCAGTGATGCAGTTCTGCTTGTGTTGAGTGACGTAATCAACTGATCGATCTAAACTCTTTAAACGTCAAAATTGATCATTAGATTTTTTTCATGACACAACAGCAGTGAGTGTTCCCACCTTCTGCTCTTTGTAACTTAACGCAATCTTTCTGTTTTCGAGTTTTGGACATGATTTTGGAGTAAATCTTCGCAGTAGCGATTGACTGCAAAGTAAAGCTACCGGAAATGCACAACCCCACATCCGGTCTCAAACCAGGAAATTAGCATTTTCTCGTGCACAGGGTCTGGTAGATGATAAACGCACACTGGCCCCCTCGATGGGAAATTTGAGTATTAACAGACTAACAAGACGGAACAGTCGACCGACATAAAGTATTATGCACATTGTGCAAGAAGGAATTTTCTTTTTACCGAACACTTCCAGCTTAAAATATCACATTAACGCGAAGCACACGTTAGTCGGGGATGCTGCTAGCACTTTGGCTAACGTGTCACCCAGCTTGCGACAAACCACTCATATAAGCAATAGAAATGCTTCCACCTGGGCAACCTGAAACTTTTGAAAGACCAAAAAGTAGACAGCTTTGAAACAAATGTCAGAGGTGTAAACTTAATATTAGCAATTTAGTTCAGCTTAATCAGAATGTGTTCACAGTGACTCACTGTCACTGTGAACACAGCTCACTGTGCTATCCACAACTGCAGGTTAAAGCTCCATCGTGCAAAGAAGAAACCGCATGTGAACATGATCCTGCACCATCATCATCTTCTTTGGGGCAAAGCTTGTTTAAAATGGACTGAGGCGAAGAGGATCATTGCATTCTGTTTTTATTTAAATTCGTCCCACCTCTTTTGTAATTGTAATTGTAAAATAGAAAAGCATAACAGGTCCCCTTTCAAAAAAACCTGCAGGTCACACAGACAGAGCCTGTGTGCCACACCTTATTCCTTCTCCCTCTTTTTCTGTCGCATCTTCTCTCATCTTGCACCTTGCCTTCTCTCCCCTCCTCCCTCCCTCTGGTCGCCTACTTTCTCCACTCTGGGATGATTAAATAAATACCCGACCAAACAAGATAAAGGCCCATCAGCCATCGTCACTCATCACTTGCAGAGGAGTGAGGGCGACTGCCGGCAAACAGCGAGGAAAATTAAGGGAGGAGAAAACAGAAAGAGGGATGGAAAACTGAGCAAACAGAGCCACAGAGGAGGAGGTCCAGAAGGAGAGAGTTTATGTGAACGGCATGTAGAGAGAAGGCTTGATGGCTGATGAAGAGTCATTACACCCATTAGGCGTCTTAACCATCTTGCACACTCCTTCCTCTTTTTCCTGATTTTCAGTTAAAATCCTCCAGCTCTACTAATCTGTATTCATCTCTTCCCGTTTCTCTCTCTTTCCCACCAGCAGGCTCGCGGTGCACTGAGCCTATTCTTGGAGCTACCGCATCCCCTCGCTGCGCTGGTGAGGGTGAGAGAGAGAAAAGCGAGTGTCTGTGTGTGTGCGTGCACCCCATCCTGATCTATTAATACCCTCTCTCTAGTTATCGCCTCCTCTCTCCACATCTGTGTGACGGCCAGTGTCTGCAGGAGGGTGTGACTGCCCAGACCGTGTGTAGATTTACCACAGAGACTCCTCTATAAATACAGTCTCTAGAGATCTCTCGCTTTTCATCTTCACTGCAACATCTGCAGCAAGACACAATGACAAAACAAGGATGCGTGCACACTTACAAAAATCAATTACTAAGAGTGAAATCAGTTCTTTCTCTGCAGTTACTACCGGTACTTGATAATTGGGGTGGGGCATTGTTGTAACATGCGGTAAGAGGTGTTATGGAAAACACTGCTCCCATGCTTTCACATGGCTCCAAAAAGGATATCAGTGCCACCGCTTTGTTCCTGAAGTCTACCACCGTGTAGGTGCTCACTAATGGGTCCACAAAGCCGATCATGTGATGTGTGCATTGGTTGCGCTCCTCAGCTGTCACCTTATTAGTGACAATGTCCAGGCCCTGGTACACCTGAAGGCACACAAAGAAAGGAATCAACAGGCAGGAAAAACTACCACATAAAATAAAAATAAAAATAATTAGCCATTACAAAAACCATTACAGGAGCTATTACAGGATAATTCAAAAGGGGAAGTTAAAGTTCCTGGAAGATAATTAGTACTGCAACATAATTAGCATGATTGAGGTTTCTTGTTTAGCGTCATGTGCACATTGCTCATGCACATACAACCACCGGTCTTGAGGGAAAAATGTGTGTTCCCTGACCAGTTGGCTGGTGGTTGCTGGAGGTTCTTAGGTGAAATAGGTTGTACCAAAAACCTCCTTGCGATAGCTTTAGTTACTATCAGACTGCTGCGATCACCTGCAGTTTGCATGGAAGACACCAACATCTCCACAAACACTGACTACTAACCTACCCTCAGTAAAGCTTGAAAAAGTGCAACACAAACTGGAAACTGAGAATGCAGCCAAAGTCATTCAAAAGGAACAACCTTGTACTCTGAAGGGAACAGTCTCCGTTTGCAGACAAGTAATCCCCCATGGAAACTACGATCAAATAGGGTAATCTGCCTGCGACCAAAACAAAGCACTGTATACCAGCAGTCCCCAACCCCCGGGCCATGGACCGGTACCAGTCAATGAGTCATTTGGTACTGGGCCACGAGAGTTGAGGCTCGGGTGTGAAATGTAGGGTTTACGGGGTTTTATCTGTTTATATCATTATTTTTTATTGTTTTTATCGTTAACTCTGTTTCTCTGGGTCTTTTCGTGCGTTATGGTAAATGGTAAATGGCCTGTATTTATATAGCGCTTTACTAGTGCCTAAGGACCCCAAAGCGCTTTACACATCCAGTCATCCACCCATTCACACACACATTCACACACTGGTGATGGCAAGCTACATTGTAGCCACAGCCGCCCTGGGGCTCACTGACAGAGGCGAGGCTGCCGGACACTGGCGCCACCGGGCCCTCTGACCACCACCAGTAGGCAACGGGTGAAGTGTCTTGCCCAAGGACACAACGACCGAGACTGTCCAAGCCAGGGCTCGAACTGGCAACCTTCCGATTACAAGGCGAACTCCCAACTCTTGAGCCACGATTGCCCCTATGAATAAAGCTTCTTTTTTTGGGTACCGGTACTGGTTTTATTTTGTTGTATTTATCAGCGACACCCTAAAGGCCGGCCTGTGAAAATATTGTTGGACATAAACTGGTCCGTGGTGCAAAAAAAGGTTGGGGACCGCTGCTGTAAACCACTTTGCGACCAAGTTTGCTTTCATTGTTGGAGACAACGACTCTATAAAAAGACAAACTTTTCTACATTCATTAGATAGAAAACATACTTTTGTTCTTCATGAAGGTACCCATTTCAGATACTTGCTGTCTAGCTAAGTTACAGCTAGCCAGCTGACAGCATCCTTGTTGAGCAATAAATGTAACTCTGATTTTATATCTGACCTAGTGCAAAAAAGACATTTGAGGGTAGCTTGGGGTGAAAGACTATTTTTGAATATGGTCGAATAGTTTCACGTAATTACAGAGTAGTATTATGTTTAAAAACCCTAGGTAATAACTCCTAATGCTAAGAAATTGCTTGATAACCAATGCAGCAACTAGCTGGCTAACTTTAGCCTGCTTGCCCGCTAACATAATTAGCAAAATAGTACATGACACATAAGTGTTTGGTGGGGGGGGGGGGTCTTCTCCTAATTTGGAGTTTGTGTTATGGTCTGCATTGGGTACCAGTTGGTAATTAGTGGACTCCATTTCAAAGCTAACATTTGCTAGCATTGGTCACAGCTGACTTAAGGAGCAGGAGAAAGGCAATGAGGCAAAGCACTGAAAAGCACCACATCACCACAGCCAAAGTCTCTCCCACAGAAATTAGTCCACAGGGTGTCAGAAGTCACAGTGAGAGTCTGGAAAGGTTTCTCTTTTTTTTAAAGTTACTTTACAATCTAGTCAGACATTTACAATAAAAGGGTGTGTTATGTAAAAGTTACATAGAGCATGCTGAAAACAGTATTTCAGGCTATATTATGTGCTGTAAGACCGCATGTTTATTGAATGTTCTCAATCTGAGAAATTATAAAACCCAGGGCAACACAGCAAAAATAGCTTCTATAAAACAAATAGGGTCGGGGATTGAAATCTGGGCTAGTATGAGACTGTGCGTGTGTCTTTCAATGTCAGAAGCTGGTCACAGAGCTATTAAGGGAAAGGAAGGATGAGTGCTGTCCGTCTTCCATGTCAAATTGCTCTGGCCATCCCTGCAAATTATGACACGCATCTCCCGTCAGCTTTACATCACCCAGCGATGGAGCTCCCTCTTGGAATGTGACAGCTGGGTGTCACACAGTTGTCCGTCATGATTTTCACACTCGAACAGAGTTGAGAGTTTTAGAAAGGGATATCTTGGGATACAGAGCACATTTCTTGCTAGGCTTCTCTTGTTAGAAGCTGTGTTCAGCCTTTTAAACTTCAAAGTCGTTTTCTCCAGCATTAAAATGTCTGAGATGATCACACACATCAAAAGCTGATGCGCTCCCTTTCGGTGTTCATGTGCACTCCATCTGCAGTTACTTTTTACATGAACTGAGATGTTTTTAATTTGCACTGAATATGTTCACCTTCACATGTGTTTGTACAAACCAATTATTTCCCCCCATTTGCAATTACAGTTCAGTTACAGAAGTCATTTGATGACATAATATCTAATATTTTCTGGATCACAGAATAAGGAAACAAAGAAACTTGAATTCATCCATTGCACAAGTGGGAGGGAAATTGGAGTGTATCATTAAGCTCGGTAATAATCAGACACAAAAAAGAGACAAAAGATCAAGAGATCATTACAACCGGATCAAGTCATAAAATGCCCTGAAAGAAAAGTAACTCATGATATTTATCGTTCAGCAGAGTTGGAGCTCCTGAATGATGCAGTTTGGTTTGCTGTTCGTTAGAGAGTTGTCAGGTCTAATAGTATTTAACATTTTAAAGTTTTCTTGGAGAATTACTTTAAGTGAAGGAAATTTGTCCTGTCCTGGCTGACTGTGCTGCAAGCCCAGACACGGTTAAAAATGTCATTTTAATGGGTTTTCAATTGAGCTAATGTCCATTTAGGTTCTCAGTCATCTAGGTCATGGTAGTCTGAGTCCTTGAAAAGAGCAACCTTCAGGTTAGAGAAGATGTTTAACCTCTTATTATCCAAGGAGTTTCTTGAGCTCCAAAACAACTGATGGAACCTGAAGTCCCAGGTACTTAACCCCTAGTGTGGTTGTCTCCTTGGAGGTCGTCCTGGGGGCCAAGGTGTTAAACGCTAACGCTGCCCAACCTCACCATCACACACCCCACCATTATCTTCATGCACCTGGAAAGGAATCTCAAGACTGCGCTATAGGTGGGTGATAGCTGGTGCTCGACAATCTCTGTTGAATGATGGTCATTCACAGTGGGCGTACATGACCTCCTTTACGCTTGAGTAGAATTACGGGGAAGGCATTCGGCATCTACCTGCAGCGAGTATTTGTTGTCAGATTGGGGCAGTGGCAAAAACATCTGACAACCGGTCTAGCTTACAAACAGCTAAAGTTAAACCGAATGTCAAAAACAATAAAGCGTCTACTGCGGCCACTGTTTTTGCTTTTCATTTTTGATATTTGATGATTTTTTTAATGCTTCTCTGGTCCCCAATGAATGCCGCTGGCGCGCCCCTTCTTTATTACGACCTACTTATCACACAACCAGCATTCAACCAATGCATAGGCCATCTGCATCCAACAACATGTGGTTGGAATTTTGGACGACTACACGGTAGCACGTTTGTGGAGGGTGAAAACCCCCTTTCTGCACGCTGTCCCAACAAAAACCTGAACGCAGATGGACCACAAATTGCATTCAGGAGTGCTTGGTGGGACAAAGAGTACTCCTTGACTGCCACTGGAAGGTAAACTTGGGGTGATCAGGGCAGATATTCCCTCTAAAGCAGAGGGGAAAGAGAAGAAAAAGGAATAAAGAATGCATAGGCTGGTGTATGGATGATTGATGAACTCTTGAAAGATACATTGACTTTTCACATAAGTTTCCTATACTTCTGAGCTGTCTCATCTTTTCTTCTCTTTTCTCTTTTTCTTACTACTCCGACTCGTTCAACAGCGAATCTTTGGTTTTGTAACGTTCATCATTTTTCACGGCAGGAAAAAACTGCTCCCAAGTGAACGTAAAGAGTGACTTTATCCATTTGTCCATTCATGCTAAACAAATAACACTTGTGTGTCCATTTGGGAGGGTGCTTTAGTCTTAATAGCTGGCTGTCTGCTTTGATTAAAGGCTGCATTTTCCTATGCTGAAATACTGAATAATAGTGTGTTTCACCAAGATTTTATTTATATATATATTTTTTGAACTCAGCCTTCTGGTTTTATGTGGACAGGATTTAGGTCCACTGGTAATTTTTGACTTGAAAGGGTTTCACAAAGTTTTCCTGGCATCTTCAGGGGGATTCACTTTCTGAGCTACAATCACATACTCTGAATGGATGACAGTAGACTACACACAGATGCTGTGCAGAACGTGGCCTGTATTTATATGATAAAGTGGTGATGGCGTGTGGGAGGAATGATATTAGCCACCACTGCCTCTGTCTTACGTGAAAGCTTGTTTGCCATATATGTACTGTTCATCATCAGCAGACATATACACCACTACTGGTATACCAACGTGTGGCAATGTAAAGGCAAAGCCAACTCTGAGTATCTGAACATCTCCAATGTGTGTTAGGCAACCACATCTTAAAGTCTTTGGAAATCTGCTATAGGGTCGGAATACCATTTTTCCCCAAAGCTATTCCAATATTATAATAATAATAATAATAATAATGGATTGGATTTATATAGCGCTTTTCAAGGCACCCAAAGCGCTTTACAATACCACTATTCATTCACTCTCACAATCACACACTGGTGGAGGCAGCTACAGTTGTAGCCACAGCTGCCCTGGGGCAGACTGACAGAAGCGAGGCTGCCATATCGCGCCATCGGCCCCTCTGGCCAACACCAGTACGACGACCAGGACAGAGAGCCCAGGGATCGAACCGGCGACCTTCCGGTTACAGATGCGATTCCCAACCCCCCTGAGCCACGGTCGCCCCAAATACATATTAGCCGTTTTCCGATGTATCAGTGTCTGGATTTATAACAACCGATAAACCAAAATTTAAAAAGTAAAGAAGAGATGGGAGAAACTCCCCCAAATCCAAGTTTTGAGTGTTGGCACGCCACAGTTTGCCCACCAGAGGGAACCAAGCAAGAATCAGGCAAAGTGTAAACAAGTTAAAAAAAACAAAAAACCCTACACATTACAAATGTTCTCGAGTTCTTGTAACTGGACACACTCATTAAATAAGGTAGAAATAAAGAAGTGAAACAACTACATTCTAACTTCCTTACCTTTGCAATTTTTAGAGTTTTGGGGCTGTTTCTGTTTCCATTTAACTGCATCTGTAAGCTATATTCATGAGCGTGTCTCAATAACTAGCTTATTGCACGATGCTGCTTCCAATCGTTCTGCATTAATTTGGGGTAAAATATTCCAAATCTACTCGTCTTATATTGTGATTTTCACCCAGTCAGATTAAGCTCAGAATGATTAAGTCAGCACAAACCAAAGATTGCTGTTTTGTAATATCTCAAAGTTGTTTTTCTTTTTAGGAAGTATTTTGTGGTGCACGCCTTGCCCACATCCTCTTGAAACCTGCCTGACATTGCTACTAAGCATCTTTTTATATTCCTGTAGCATTCAAAGTCAGCAACAAAATACAACTGTTTATAATTTGACATACACTACACGTGTTAATCAATAGAGCTGTGCAGGCTATTGATCAAATCCTCTGTCAGAGCCTGTGTGGATTGCGTGTACCTCTCAAAATGTTCTTCATCCAAAAGAGGGGAGCAGTGCAGGGCAGAACAACCAAGGCAGATAAATTATTTACGGCTTCTCTGCACGACACCACCCTCAGCCAAGCGAGAGTTGGATGCAAGAACGGATGGAAGGATGGATGGATAGATGGATGAAGGATATGAAGAGCAAATCAAGGAGGATGAAGATTTAAAGGGGTTTCTCTTTTTTTGGAAGGACAACAGCTTTAGAGAGATGAAAGGAGATGAACGGGCAGAAGAGGAGACAGAACAGCGCTGTGTACTTGTTACAGAGAACAGGATGCTCCCTCACAAATTTGCACACATTATCTACCAGCAGCCTTCCTGCTCTGTCTCTGACAGACACTCTCACACAGATTGTACCGAGAGGAGACAGGATGATGGTTAGAAGGATGGCAGCATGAATGGTGAAAGAAAGACTGATAGATGCTCAGAGAGACAGCTGGTATTTCTCTGTGTGTATAGTAGATAGAATTATAGAGAAAGACATACAGGGATGGCTGTGTGTCTCATTTTGAGCCACCCCACCTAGCATATTAACACAACTTTGTTAGTCACATGGTGAAAAAACCAAAGACAACTTTGAAACAGCTCTGTATGGTCAATTTAGCATCCCCCCCTGCTTTAACTAACATCACAATACAATACAAAGTTTAATTTATTTTATCAACTTTTATTCTGACGATGCTGTCTGTGTTGAGCGCTCAGTGGATCTGCGTTCGACTACTCCGCCTAGGCTGCACTGTGAGTGCAGCACAAGCTAGCAAGACAGAAGTTAAGCTCGTTGCAACATGGCAAATTGAACCTCCCCCACCCTCATTCAGATCTGGCCTTTGGAACTATTTTGGTCTTCATGTGACGTATGACCCTGAAGGTAAGCGCGTCATGGACAAAGGTAAAACAGTATGTTGGATGTGCCACGCAATGCTCAATTACATGGGTGGGAACTACTGCGTTAGCGCAGTTAGCTCGTTAACGTGTTGGCCGTCCAGCCCCACGCGCGGGGCGATCGGCGGTAGCTCGTTAACGGAGATTTGCCGTGTTGTGGCGTTAACGTCATTTCAGATTAACGCTGACAGCACTAGTGGGAACAAAATGAATATGACTGCACATTGCCAACATCATCCTAGTGCAAAGACAAGTGGAAGCAGACAAAAACAACAAGCATGCATGCTACAAACTTTACCCGAGTCATTTAGACAGCCGTTAGCACATGATTCTCCTTATGGGGACCTGATATGTTTAATATGCTGCTGAGAATATAGCCCAGAAGAAGCGTATAGTATAGCTTTTATTTTGGAAAGAGCCATTTCTCTGTAATAAACTCTCTTTTCCAAAGATGAGTGATTTCTCGATCAGATAGATTTATTTTTTTATTACTTTGTTTCAGCAACAGTAAATTTAAAAACTATACTTTTGAGTTAAAATATATATTTATAATTTTAATAAATGACAAATTAAAAAAGCATGAACATTTTTTGTATCGAAAAAATATCGAGCTGTGACACCAAAGTATCGAACCGAACCAAACCGTGAATTTTGTGTATCGTTGCACCCCTAATATATATATATATATATATATATATATATATATATATATATATATATATATATATATATATATATATATATATGAATGAATATATATGTATGTATGAAGTGAGTTTGTGCCATTCATTCATTCAAAAGCAGGTGATGATTCTAATTTCGCCTTAAAGAGGACAAAGACACCCAGAGAGCAAGAGCTGGCAGACGTGTAGAAGTGTAAACAAGAAAAAAGAGAAAAGAACTGCTTGAATGGAAGATATGAACAGAAGGAAAAACAATTTGAGGGGGAGCTGCAAATGAGAGGAAATAAAATCAGAAATAAATTAAGACTTCCAGTCGAGGCGGTGGAAATGAACTACAAATTGGAGCGATGCTCAAGCTCAGAGTCATAAAGGAATCAAAGATAAAAATCAACACGCCTAATCGTGTTTACACGTCTTCTGGAGGAAACTGGAAGAAGATGTCACAATAAAATTGAGATTGGGTGACTAGCACAATTGGGCGCCTTCTTTAAGAAAGCATCTGAAATGATGTGGGGAGAAAAAAAATTCCTTTCTCAGCTGGCTTGGAGAGAGAAAAGAAGAGGCCGCTGTTAGAGAAACAAAAGGCTGACAAAAGGTAAAGGATAGATTTGAGGTGAGCAAATTGTTTGCCTGCAGCTAATGCTGGTCACATCTCACACCAGCTGAAGACCACACCAGAAAATCCTCTTTGGAGTTTTAAACTGAAGTCCAGCATCTTCATAGAAACGACCACATGCACACTTTACAGCTACTTATAAAGAGATCACTGTGATTTTTACTCCAAACCATCCCAGTGTTAGATCACCCCGCACACACTGTAAAGGGCATTTTCTGAGAAGTTGCTGATGAAATGTTTCACATATTGCACTCCTCACTTTCAGCTTTTTCCAATTTCAGATGTCATAATTCACGCTGATGCACTTCAATGGAAACCTAGCTAATGTGGGTTCAGCTGCCTACTCCTTCCTGCCTCGCTTTTAAATGGATGTGAGCATGTGGCTTGTGTGTGAGTAGGACAGGGGAGTGTGTGTGCGAGCTTGTATGTGAGACAATGAGCTCAGTGTTCGAGCTCTGCGGAGCCTGCAGCCGGACTGCCTGGCCAACCTTATGCCCTGCACGAGACAGCTGTTCCTCTGCCACATAAAGGCAAAGGGGAGGCGCACGGGCAAATGAAAGAGGGCAAAAAGAAAACAGAGAAGGGTGAGTAAAGAATAAAGAAACACACACAATCACTCGGTGAGACACAAAATAAGACACACAAAGAGCAAGAAAAGGGTGAAGGGAAATGAAACAGACCTTTCAAACTACTGTTGGACCGATGTAATGACTGTAAAGTATTGGCATTTCAATAATGTGCTCTCAGAATTTCACTCTGTAATGATAGCTGCCGGAAAAATGAAAATACAGACATTTTCCAAATTTCCCGGGAACGCACAACTCGGATCCACTGAATTTGTTTCTGTGGCAGGAATTAATCTAAATTAGATGAGTCCATTTAGGAGCAAATGATGGATAAAGCTCATCTTGGTAGTTAAAAGTCTAATTTTCACTGTGCAGCATGGCCCGACTCCGCTCACTCTTTTTCTCTTTTTTTTGGAAGCACCTCACTTATAGTTTGAGGCAAGCATAAAACAATACTAAAAAAGCTTACATGAAAACACTCCAGACTGCTGACTGGCGAGTGAGAGCAATCAAAAAGCAATGTGCCGCACTGGACATCAAACCCTGCTTCTGTAATTACTCATAAATATAAAGAATTGATCCATTTAAATACTCAGGATTGAGCCCCAGTTTGTGGAAGCTGTCATGTTGCCTGCTGTATTGAATACAGTGGCCGAGATGAACATCACTGTTCCACCAATCATGTTTTATGTAGAGAGTGGCCACATACAAAGTATGTCACAAAGGCATGACATACTATGTATGACACACTATGTACCACCATAGTACAAATTTGTATCTGCAGCTTCACATTCTGGATATGAAAGATAATAGCTATGTTTTATCATCTTTCACCAAAGAAGTGAAAACCTGAGAGAGCACAACCAGCATCTGGATAAAACGTCATCCTCTTCCTCCTCATCTCAAACCTCATCTCCTGAAATGAAGTTAAGGCTCTAACAAATGGGCATGAACATCAATATAATGTTGCACTTACATATTGTCAGCACATTAAACATGTGACCCTCCCGTCTCCTAACAACAGACAAGCGCTGAATAATCAACAAGAGCAGAGGATCATAAGCTAACATTATGCCAGTTAATGTTAGGCTTGACCTGTGGCATTCCATCACGAGAAGCTAAATACAGACATAAGTTAATGTACCAAAGTAAATCGGTCTCTCTCCTTTCCTTCTTGTGGCCACAATCTGATTTGTTGCTGAAAGCTACGCTTACTTTTTGCTTATAGGATGCTGTAGCTGTCTCTGTTATAAAGGCATGTCCATCTCCCACTAACAATGACTGGAGCTGCGCAAGTTGAGAGGCCCGCGGCTTTTATCTGGTGAATGCGAGCCACAGATACAGAAAATGTATACTCCACACAGCAAAAGCATATGAATCACACCTTAAATTACTATCTGATGATGTGCCAATCACAGCTGTTCCATACAACCCGCTGCTTAAAATTTCCCGGATGTAGTCTCAATGTAAAAAATTCCTTTAAAAGCCAGACATACCAGAGATAACAGACCATAAAATTCAAAAGCCTGACGCAGTAGAGGGCAAAGAGCTCGTCACTCAAATCATCATCATTCCCTGTATTAGATTAGATAGAACTTTATTAATCCCTCGGGTGGGTTCCTCTGGGAAATTCGATTTCCAAAAAAAGCACAGCACCGACAGAAGTTACAGAGTTACAGAATATTATATATATATATATATATATATATATATATATATATATATATATATATATATATATATACACAGAGACAATATAAATAAAATATACGAAGGGGATAAATAGAATAAATAGGAATAAAAAATAAAAATACAAGTGAATGAATTGCACATTTCAAGTATTGAGGTCTATTGCACTGTTGACTATTTACAAAAGTATTGCACAAAAGGTATTGTACAGTGAGGTGAAGAGGCACTACAGCTTAGTTGTTCCCCCCTCCTTTGTCCTCCTGTTTCCCCTCCCTCTCCCCTCCAGAGAGGAGTTAAACAGTCTGATGGCGTGTGGGACAAAGGAGTTTTTAAGTCTGTTAGTTCTTGTCTTGGGGAGAAGCAATCTGTCACTGAACAGACTCTTCTGGTTGTTTATGACCGTGTGCAGAGGATGCCCAGCATTGTTCATAATGTCCAGCAGTTTCTTTAATGTCCTTTTCTCTGCCACTGTCACCAGAGTGTCCAGCTTCATGCCGACCACAGAGCCAGCCCTCCTGATCAGTTTCTCCAGCCTGCATGAGTCCTTCTTTGCTGTGCTGCTCCCCCAGCACACCACAGCATAGAAAAGTACTCCAGCAACCACCGACTGGTAAAACATCCTCAGGAGCTTCCTGCAGATGTTAAAAGACCTCCGCCTCCTGAGGAAGTACAGTCGGCTTTGGGCTTTTTTTATACAGGTGCTCTGTGTTGCATGACCAGTCCAGTTTATTGTCCACCCACAGCCCGAGGTACTTGTACTTGTTGACCACCTCCACCTCCTCCCCCTCTATCTGAACCGGCAGTGGACCTGCTCTAGACCTCCCGAAGTCCACAACCAGTTCCTTAGTCTTTGAGGTGTTGAGTTGCAGGTGGTTTGTGTGACTCCATGCGACAAAGTTCCTCACCAGACTTCTGTACTCCTCTTCCTGATCATCCCAGATACACCCCATGATGGCTGTGTCGTCTGCAAACTTCTGAATGTGGCATAATTCAGAGTTGTAGCAGAAGTCAGAGGTGTACAGGGTGAAGAGAAGAGGGGACAGCACAGTTCCCTGTGGTGCTCCTGTGCTGCTGACCACTGTGTCAGACGTGATGTCCTTCAGCCTGACGTACTGTGGTCTGTCGGTGAGGTAGTCGGAGATCCAAGCGACCAGGCAGGGGTCCACCTCCATCCTGTTCAGTTTTTCCTGAAGCATACAGGGCCGGATGGTATTAAAGGCACTGGAAAAGTCAAGAAACAGGATCCTGACCGTTCCTTTTCCCCCATCCAGGTGTGAGTGGGCTCTGTGTAGGAGGTACAGGATGGCATCCTCCACTCCGACACCCGCCTTGTATGCAAACTGTAGTGGGTCCTGGGCATGTTGCACCTGTGGTCGGAGGTGGTTGAGGAAGAGCCGCTCTAGAGTCTTCATAAGATGTGACGTCAGTGCCACCGGTCGGAAGTCATTCAGCTCATTGGGCCGGTTCTTTTTGGGGACCGGGACGATGCAGGATGTCTTCCATAGGGCGGGCACTCTCCCCAGTCGCAGACTGAGGTTGTGCTTTGGATGTGCTTTGGATTTATGGTAAATGCTGTTAATTGACAGCGCCATATGTGTGTGTCACAACTAAACTACCAAACTGCCTGAAAGACACCAATAATGCAATTTGTATGTTTTCATTTCCAATCCTAGTTGTGAGATGACACAAGCAGTTTTTAACCATGGCACTGTTTCTGCAACAATTTGCTGCCCGGTTCCAAATTTTCTGAACTATGTTGCTACCACTGAATTCAAAGCAAGCACATATTTTTCAAACAGCAGTCAAACTTCTCAGTTTAAACTTTTAATCTGTTATTTTCATCCCGTTTTCAATTAAACGGAAGCTTTAAGTAATAGAAGATGTATTTTATTCTGCACCTGGTTCCAAAACAAAGTAAAGTCCACTCAAAAAAAAACATGTCCAAGAACGGCTGAAGGAATATGACCAACATGCCCCACCCCACAACCCACAGGGTACTACCATGAGTCCAGATCTCTTCTAGGCACATTAAGGGGATCTGCACTACTGTGCAAGGTAGGCGTGGATTTTAATGTTGTGGCTGATTGGTGTAATCTCATAATCCTTAGGCTATAATTAAAGTTCGCAAAAGTCTAAATGACATTTAAGTGATGCACGTTCATGCTCATAGTCCCAGTGAGAGGCTTATAAATGTTACATTTTACAAAAAAAGAAAATGATAACTCGTCACATCAATACCATATGTTGCTTAAAAAAAAAAAAAAAAAACTATTGGACACCGTCTGATCAACACATGTTACTTAGTAACACACGAGTGTTTTTGCAAATCAAACGCAGATCTAATCTGTGTTTGTGCTGCAGTTTGTATTTCATGAGCTCCGATTTCAGCGAGCCCACGATGATGATTTAAATCACACTGCAGCGCTCAAACAGCAAAGCGACAGCGTGCTAAACATTTAATACTAAAATACCGAAAGCTTTGATCAAAAACCAACAGCGTGGTCAGAGGGAAGCTGTCGATAATGGCACGGTTCAGCCTCCCCGAGGCCGCGGCACATGCTCCGGCACATAGACTGTAAGCTCTGTCTCCAGGAATCCTTTCCTCGGTTACGCTCACAAATGAATACTGCCCATTCTCTTTCTACCCCTTCTTTCCTTCCTTCCCCTCAAGGCACCATCCTTCAACAATTTATCCCTCCATCTTCCTCTCCTCTGTCTCTCTGTGGGGAATGGCCCAGTAATGCCAGACTAATAAATCATTCATGGCGTAGCCCCACCGCCCCCTCTCTTCCTCTTCCTCCATCCTGCTATCCTCCTCTCCCATGCTGCCTGACTGTGCCTGACCGCATCACCACACCCGCAGACTGCAATTCACTTACACACACACAGAGACACACAAAATAGGAGTTTGTCAGTTTTGTGTTGTTTTTCTAGAGCTCTGCTACACTGGCTTAGATTACTTCTAAAGGTACATAATAAACTGGATGTGGGAGGAAGCATTGCCTAAGTTCCAATGCACACCGATCTGTCAAAGCCCAGACAGGTCACAGGCTCGGCAGACACACAGAGAGAGACACGCACAATGAGAGCGAAGGAGGGGGAGGAAGGGATGACTGCTTGAGAATTAGAGGGATATAAGAGTGTAGGATGTGTCTGATGTGTAGACAAGCACCATGCCTCTGTGCGTAGCATGCATGTGTAGCGTGTGTGTGAGTGTAACAAGCTCTGGCCGGTAATAAGCATAGCCTGTGAACGAGCAAGCTGCCTCACAGGAGTGAAATCACAGCGACACAACCATCACGTTCTAAATTTACAACTTAAAAAGGCAAATAAGCCCTTTGGTGTTTTTCACTACAAAAGACCCCCCCCCTCCTCCTCCACTTTCATAGGAGTATAAGAGCCACGATGACACAAGGCAGCTTTCCCGCTGCTCGGGCCCATTTTTCGCATTCGGCAGCAGATGAGTAAGCCTGACAAATCATCCACCCATTCGCCGCTCATGCAGTCCTTAAGAGAAACACAGCGGCACCTTCTTTCAGACGCGAATAAAGCGAAGGGTCACAAGATATACGGCGCGCATGTGCACGACCTGTTGTAAATCGACCCCATCCCCACCCCTGCGAGGCACGCCTTTCACACAGTCCAGCGCTGTGCTTTTACGCTGTTCCTGGAGATGAATATGTTGTTAGTAAATCCATTCAACGTGCGACTGTGAGTAAGCGAGAAAAATCTGTTCACACAAACAAAAAACAATCTGATCTAATCTGAGCGGATACAACCGCTGCTGACTGATCTTCATATTTACCCGTGTGCAGGGCTTGGCATTTAACTATTGCGTCATCTGTTCCATTTTGCTAGCGTGTGACGAAGAGCCGAAAGCCTTTCAAACAGGTCGGTCATTATAACTTTTGTTTCGTTTTTTTTTTTTTTTTAAATTGAGTGGAGTTCTTGGTCTCCTTGGCACAAAAAAGTGGGAAATAAACAAAAGCATGAGAAAATATCGCAAGATGTGCACAAACTTTGAATTTGAAGTATTAACAAAACTGTATTGCTGGTTTTGCATGTTTGTACTTAGGTGGTCTTCTTCTACTACTACCAATACTTCTGTCAGCTACTAGCTTCAGGGGCTGCTACAGCAGATCATCTGCCTCCATCGCGCCCTAACCCTACCATCTTCTTTTGGAACAACAACCATCCGCATGCCCTCATTCACTGCATCCATCCGGACTTCTGCTTCCTGAGTGGACAACTCTTAATACCCAACAAAGACAGCACTTAACTACAGCTTTATGACAACAACGAGCTGCTCTACCTGCCACCAGTCTTTTGAAACTGTCTTGACCTGTTTCCCTACTATCTGCACGTGTCTGCAAAAACAACACAACAGGCTCATACGTTTCTTAGTTTGGATCCTTGTTGGGTCTTTACAGACACGCTCATCCACAATTTTCCACTTATGTCTCAGATGTCTCTTAAAATTTGCTGATGTCCTGAAATTTTCTTGGGAAAACAAAATATCCCATGTGTTTGTTGTACAAGAAGCCCAAACTATCAGATATCACAAACCTGAATCACAACTGAAAATATGGGCAGTGGCAAATAAAGTGAGGGATCCACAGAGTACCTTTCAACAGTTTGTTATTAACAATAATGTCTTGCAAAGCACTGTCAGTAAGTAAGTGATGCCCTGACAAATCATCCTCTCTCTCAAGGTGATGCTTGATTAACAAATGTCTGTCTGTCGCAGCTCATCAAAAGCTCGTCTGAGCCAACCAAATTCTGCATCATGTCCAATCAGCACGGCGGCAGTGCGTGAACACATCTCTCCTCTCTAGAGGGAAACGTCTGCACAGTCTGCCTTTTCACAATCTCATTCATACACCGAAGACTAGAGCAACATTATTACCTAAACTCTTACTCAGAGCACGACGCTGCCTGGATGTGTATTCGAAGGAATCAAGGGCAGTTGGCGACAATCTGCTACTCAACCATCTGTGGACGCCACTATTTACAAGGAGGCTGCTGTTAAGTTGGAACCAGTCAACCCCACAAAGGAACAAAGGCCTTCGGTTCAATCCCCTTAAACAGCTGTACACACAAACATCCACAAATCACAGAACAATGAGAACACACAAAACAATGAGATTCGAAAAACCTTGACAAAACATCAAACTGCAGGCTGCCTTTTTCAACTCAAACTGATGCCAGCTGAGTCCAAAAATTCTCAATGAAATCTGAGTTCAGGACTTAAATCTGGTCAAACGGTGCTTCGGATTTATTTGGGAGTCATCCCTCCCTCAAAGAGAATCTTTGTGTGACAGTTTTCCCCCATGACCACCTCCGTTAAGTCGCATCCTTCAGCAGCCTCCCGAGAATGTACAACTGATCAAAGATTTGCCGTTTGCGTCACCAGTAACAGCAGCCTGAGTGGATCTGTCACTCTGGCTGCTCATTTATGCATTTTTATTTTCCATTTTCCCCCAGTCAGAGAGAAGGACGCCATTCGTGACAAATTTACTAGTGAACAATCCGCTGTATTGAGAGTGTATCGTCTCAATGTGGGACGAGCTCCAGCTCCACTGCTTTGTACTGCAGCTACTGACGACTTCAGTTCTGGAGACTTGCTCCAACTGGAGGACATGCAAGTGGAACCAGACATAACATCAGCTGGGGAACTGGTTCATGTGTGGCTGAACAAAAGCTCACCTGGCACTGCAGAGAAGAATAAAGACTACCAGCCAGCACTGCATCACCATTTATTTATCACAAATTACCTGATAAATAAAGAATTTGCAGATAAAGGTTCTGTTATAAAGAGCTTTTTTTTTTTTTTCAAATTTAATTTAGGAAACCATGTGTGCACACATACACATCCCCTTGCCACAGTGGATCAATGATCAAATTAAAACAGCCAAACTTAAGTCCCCCCCAAAGACCTTTTTAATTGAACCTTTACTTGAATCAAAGGTCAATGAAACCTGTAAATTGGAGAGAAAAGGAAAAGGAGAAAAATGGTACAATCTAATCTCTGCAACCAGTACAAGAAAAGGAATTACAGAAAATTAAACGCAAAAGGGCATCAAGTCCAGTTAAATTTAGCTAAAGATATGCTGTAATGCAACTACTAACCCAGTTCCGGAATAATCTAATAGTGAACATGTGCACCTGAGGTTCTCTCTCTGTGCACCATCAGGAGCTTTAAATAACTGCCTATTTAACACAGCTCAGACTTGCAGACACCCGGTGCGATGACAGGAACAATGAAGGCTGTGAAACTTAAAATCAGTTGTTCCAATTCCAAATGCTCTTACTGAAGGACCTCTGCTGGTCCCTGGACCCCACTTTGGGAACCGAGGGTTTACGCTGCTCGTCAGAGCCTCATTCAGTGACAGTACAGCGAGCCACTTGTGCGTTTGCCATGGATAGCATGTTCGTTTAATGAGTGAATAATATCCCCCTGCATGTCCAATGAACTGTGGGCTGGGGGCCGGGGCTGTGGTCGGGAGGGAAGGAGAGGGGGGGTGAAGGAACACAATAGGAGTGTTAGGGAGTGTGGGAACCGATTCTCCACGGGACAATAGGCACTTCCCAGTGGCCACAGCGTGCCCATTCACTCTCAGCTGCCGGGCCCGGCGTAGCACGGCGCTGAATATGCACCAGCTCAGCACAATGCTGCTTTCTCCCAAACAAGCCCAGACTGTTTCCTATCCCAAAGACAACACAGGCCAGCTCTAGCCTATACACAGCCCCATTCTCACATAAGCAGCCACTTTCTCACTCGCTCCATGTCTGCGTGTCTCTCCGGCTTTCTCTCGCTGTCACACACACTGACAGGAGGCAACAAGGCCAGATACTGTAAGGAGGCTGCGGACGGGGCTGCCGTGCTGTAACTAGGCCACAATTTCTCTCCAACCAGGGCCGCTGGTTGCCGAGATATTCTGGGCTGAAATGTTATTAGTGTAACCCAGTTTGCCCAATACCAGGTGACTGCTGGAAGAGGCAACTCCCCACAGGGACAGACGCTCTCAAGGACAATGCACATCAAGAAGCAGGTAGACGGGGGTTGGGGAAGGAAGGTGATGGAAGATGTGATTAGTTACCAAATAAGAGAAAGCCCCGCAGGACACCGGCATCTGTGGATAGCTGGATTTTTTTTTCCCCCCTCTGTGCATTTCTGTTCTATAACATGAACCAGACTCAAACCAGCACCCAGCTTTCTCTGTGAGAAGTGAATGTGCCTTTCTGGTTGCTGTGGTAACAGAGCCTGGGAACCAAACGGCAGGGTGGGGCTGAGAGAGAGGTGAGGGGATGACACAAGTGTGAGAGATTTTAAATGTCACTGCTTTGACACAGAGACACGCACAAAGAGGCGTGCCTCCATCGCTGCAGAGAACATTGCACTCATTTACATTCATTTCCCTAAAACTGACACAGCCTGTAACCTCTACCTGACCCCTACCTCCACCAAACCTTTACTCTGCTTGAAGTTTAACAACTCGAGTGAACAGGTATATCTGTGTAGTATACAATGCTGTGATACTGACTGTATTAACCATGAAAGACACCAACAGAACAACAGTCTTAAAGCCACGTTGGAGAAAGGCTGGCAAACTCATGAGACTCACACCAGCACTGCAACAGACTGGTGACCTTTCCAGGGAGTGCCTCGCCTCTCGCCCTATGACAGCTGGGATAGGGTCCAGTCCCCTCCTTCCCTACGACCCTGATAAGCAATTAAGAAAATGGATGGATGACTAACTGAATCAGAGGTTGGCATAAAACAACTTTCTGACACGCTTCAATTTTCCTGAAAATGCAAATCCGGCTCAGTCTACTCACGTACAATGCAGTCCACATAAAGGTTAAAGCAGTCAGCAAAAACAGCTGCTTTTCCACGACGCCACCAAGTCAATAAAATGCATGCAATGCGATTACAGTTCTGCAAGTAGGCTGCCACCTGGACATATAAGCCTGAACACGACAGCCACTCATAGTGTGTGTGGAGCATTTCCTGATGTAAAAGAATAACAGTCACTCTTTAATTGTGTCCTTGCACTCATTTCTACAAATCTCCATTCAACCTTAAGATTAAACAAACTTCAAAATCACTAGAAAATAATAAACTTGCAATATCACCCTTTAATTTTCTCAAAAATCAACAGTGCGCCTTATAATCTGGTGCACTAGATTATAAGGCAAATTCGCATTCTGGTTGTACTTACTGACCTCAAACCGATTTTATGTGGTACACGGCGCTCAAAAATCTGTCAAAAAATGTTTTAGTAGAACTTGGGTAAGCTAGGAAGCTGTACCGTGACGGTTCCCGAGGGTTATGGACAAATGCAATCGCATGGCAGGATGCTGTAAATGGCCCAAACTTCAGTCAGGAGAACAACTGAGATACAGTGGGGCAAAAAAGTATTTAGTCAGCCACCGATTGTGCAAGTTCCCCCACTTAAAATGATGACAGAGGTCAGTAGTTTGCACCAGAGGTACACTTCAATTGTGAGAGACAGAATGTGAAAAAAAAATCCATGAATCCACATGGTAGGATATGTAAAGAATTTATTCGTAAATTAGGGTGGAAAATAAGTATTTGGTCACCTCAAACAAGGAAAATCTCTGGCTCTCACAGACCTGTAACGTCTTCTGTAAGAAGCTTTTCTGTCCCCCACTCGTTACCTGTATGAATGGCACCTGTTTGAACTCATCATCTGTATAAAAGACACCTGTCCACAGCCTCAAACAGTCAGACTCCAAACTCTGCCATGGCCAAGACCAAAGAGCTTTCGAAGGACACCAGGAAAAGTATTGTAGACCTGCACCAGACTGGGAAGAGTGAATCTACAATAGGCAAGCAGCTTGGTGTGAAAAAATCAACTGTGGGAGCAATCATCAGAAAATGGAAGACATACAAGACCACTGATAATCTCCCTCGATCTGGGGCTCCACGCAAGATCTCATCCCATGGGGTCAAAATGATCATGAGAACGGTGAGCAAAGATCCCAGAACCACACGGGGGGACCTGGTGAATGACCTGCAGAGAGCTGGGACCAAAGTAACAAAGGTCACCATCAGTAACACACTACAACGGCAGGGAATCAAATCCCGCAGTGCCAGACGTGTTCCGCTGCTGAAGCCAGTGCATGTCCAGGCCCATCTGAAGTGTGCCAGAGAGCACATGGATGATACAGCAGAGGATTGGGAGAATGTCATGTGGTCAGATGAAACCAAAGTAGAACTTTTTGGTATAAACTCAACTCGTCGTGTTTGGAGGAAGAAGAATACTGAGTTGCATCCCAAGAACACCATACCTACTGTGAAGCATGGGGGTGGAAACATCATGCTATGGGGCTGTTTTTCTGCCAAGGGGACAGGACGACTGATCCGTGTTAAGGACAGAATGAATGGGGCCATGTATCGTGAGATTTTGAGCCAAAACCTCCTTCCATCAGTGAGAACTTTGAAGATGAAACGAGGCTGGGTCTTCCAACATGACAATGATCCAAAACACACCGCCCGGGCAACAAAGGAGTGGCTCCGTAAGAAGCATTTGAAAGTACTGGAGTGGCCTAGCCAGTCTCCAGACCTCAACCCCATAGAAAATCTGTGGCGGGAGTTGAAAGTCCGTGTTGCTCGGCGACAGCCCCAAAACATCACTGCTCTCGAGAAGATCTGCATGGAGGAATGGGCCAAAATACCAGCTACTGTGTGTGCAAACCTGGTAAAGACCTATAGTAAACGTTTGACCTCTGTTATTGCCAACAAAGGTTATGTTGCAAAGTATTGAGTTGTATTTTTGTTATTGACCAAATACTTATTTTCCACCCTGATTTACGAATAAATTCTTCACAAATCCTACCATGTGGATTCATGGATTTTTTTTTTTCACATTCTGTCTCTCACAGTTGAAGTGTACCTCTGGTGCAAATTACTGACCTCTGTCATCATTTTAGGTGGGGGAACTTGCACAATCGGTGGCTGACTAAATACTTTTTTGCCCCACTGTAATCCATCCACATTACAAGGTTAGTTATTAACATACTGCAACCACACGGGAATAGAGCAGCTGCGAGAGAATTCAACATTAATGAATCAATGGTACGGAAGTGGAGGAAGCAAGAAGAATGAGCTGAGTAAATTTTGACTTATCTGACTGTTATGTAGGGCTGGGTATCGTTTAGAGATGGACCGATCCGATATTACGTATCGGTATCGGTCCGATACTGACCTAAATTACTGGATCGGATATCGGAGAAAAATAAAAAAATGTAATCCGATCCATTAAATATAACGAAAGCACCTCACAAAACTTGCAACACGCCGTAACTCACCTCAGAACGTTAGCACGTCGGAGCAGTATGCATCACGTGATAGAGCGGCTGTGGCATGCGGGACCTGTCGGTGGTCTGGATAGCATGTGGAGCTTCGCTAGCAACCCGGCATTTCATCTCCGACAAAGTTATCCCGAGAGAAGTAAAGCAAGTGTGTAAGTCCATCTCTGAATGTTTGTAAAGCATTCCTGCGTTAAGCTTAACAAGCGACTGCCTCTCCTGCTGCTACTTCAATGGTGAAACTGCTTAACGATCAGCTGATCGGCTTTTCTGTCGCGAGTCCGTGTCTCTAGTTTGCTTTTGGCCCACTTTGCACCAGAAAGAGGAAACCAGCGGATGAACAACAGTAGCACATTTAAGCTTGATAAGCTGTTGTTAGAATTTATTTATTATTACTTTCTACTCGAGGATCTTTTTCTACGTAGCTGACGCTGGTAACTGTGCAGGGGCGGATCTAGCAAAGTTTAGCCAGGGGGGCCGATAGGGCATTAACAGGGAAAAGGGGGCACAAAGACATACTTTTCTTTCTTATTCTCATTTAAAATGTCTAGCTTTTAATAAATAATTATCTGACACCCAAAGTTTTAATTTGATGTAAAATGAATAGAAGTCAATTACTGTATATAGTAACTATTAAGTCTAATATATATACCCTAGTAAGCTATAGTACTTTTTCCTTTGGGAAGGTACCATCTGTGCAGTCTGCAATTTTGTTGAAGAAAGATGTTGAATCTATTTAATATTTCTTGAAAAATAATTGATTTCTGTGCATTTTATTTCACACTGCATCAAATTAAGGTTGATTACGTCGATTAAGCATCATGAGGTGGAGCGTGAGGGGTGGTTCCCTATTTTTTATTTATTTATTTTTGTTGTTGCTGGGAGTTGGAACCCTATTAGTTAGGTTGCTTAATATTTATGCTAAGTACTCTTTAAAATACCTGAATAGGGAGGATGGTGTAGGTTTAAGTTTATTAGATTGATCAGTATTGCTGAACTATGAAAAAAAATTTTTTTGCATACAGGTATAACAGAATAGCTTTAGTGTAGTTGTTTTAAACTTGAGTATGAACTTATACAAAATGCAGTAAGATATTTAAAAAACAGTTTTGTTGATTAAAAAACACTATATCGGATTCATATCGGTATCGGCAGATATCCAAATTTATGATATCGGTATCGGTATCGGACATAAAAAAGTGGTATCGTGCCATCTCTAGTATCGTTTAGGTTTTATCTGATACCGGTGCCAAACCGGTACTTTTGAAACGGTGCCGGTGCTTAAACGGTGCTCAAACCGGTGCTTAAAGAATGGAGAACACAAAATTGGTCCAAAAACCTCTCATGTTCAGCTGTTTTTTGTAAAAAGATAACAATGTTAGCCTTTTTTGCAGCTATGGGGCATATATGGTATCACTCTTGGCTGGAAGCAGTGCTTAAACAATGGAAAAAACACAAACTTTGTCCAAAAACCTCTCATGTTTAACTGTTTTCCACTTTTTCTTTGGTCATTTTAGCCTTTTTGGCCAGGGTGAAGGGAGTATCTGCCATCAAACAAGAAGACAGCCGCATGTAACTACGACGGTGTTTGCTAGTTCACCTTACATGCATTAATGTAATAACGTGGTTAGCCTACTCAACGTAAATTACACACGAACAACATTAAGCTACTCACGCAGAGAAGAACGGCTGCTGCTGCCATCATCATCCGTCATCATTTCTGCTACACTAGCAGGACTAGGGGCCAGGACTGTACTCTTCGGGTTCTTGGGGGATGTTGCTAACTCTGGGTCCGATAACAGGGACCACACCCGCAGTAGATGTGCTTGGTGTGAGGTCTCACAGCAAGCTATCAAATATGGTGCATTTCTCGGCTTTTAAAAAAAACGCTATGCGTAGCCAGGTGTTTCATCAGATTTGAGGTGTTACCTCCTTTGACAGTATCACAGTATCAGCTTAAAGCACTTGTTGCAGGCTGCTGAGTTTGCATATTTTGCTGTGAAGTACAGCCAGACTTTTGACCGCTTCGCCTTGGACATTTTTAATCTGTAGCTCTGCTCTTATAAATAATATTTGTTTTTACTTTTTTTAGTTATAATGACGTAACATTGATTAGTCTATATTGAGGTCACATCAGATTAAAATGAATTCAGTAAATAACCAGATGATATTTAAGTGTTACCTTAACCTATCGTCTCCACTTCAAATGACACACTTTGTACAGGTTCCGCTTTAAACTCCTCACTCCTTAGCTACACCAATAACTTTTTATGGGTGCTGGTGTGTATTCCAAATGATGAAACAAACTACTCTGTCTCCCAACTCTCCTAAGGTTGACTGCCTCCATTAGCATTTTTCATTTTTGATGTTATCCTCTGATAGCTAGCTTGTTAGCTTGAAGGTGCAGTAAAGTTGCTGCTGCAGCAAGGAGGGACAACACTTTCTGGTGCCTGGTCAGAAATTTGGCCAGATTTGGCTTGCAGGTGTGACTCATCTATATTCATGCTTACGCTGTGCAACACTGCACAGGTTCCAACCAAAGATATCACTCTGACAAGTCTTTCTCTACCATAGTCTTCACTGCTACACAAGTATGATTTTTATTTTTACTTATTTATTGCAAATAAATGAGTAAAAATGAACACCTCACTAAAAATGGTGATAGTTGAGTGAAGTCCTGACATCTATTAAGCACTTCCTATATGTATTTTTCATGCTTGATAATACAGAGATCCATATCTATATGTATTTTATGTTACTGAATAATACCATCCAACAACCAAGAGCTAACCTCAGAAAACTACAGCTCCTCTAATGATCTAAAGTTGGCTCCAAAACCAACTCATTCTCAAATTCAGCTACAAAATTGTGACAGTGGCTATGAAGAAACTTTTGGTTTCTCTGTAGACAATCTCAACTTTCAGAGCAACTTCAGAGGAGGTATGTGAGGCAGAAAAGAACTGACAGATTTGCACCTAGCTTTGGTGAAATGCTACTACCTGCTAATAAGCTTGAATTAGCAGGTTTTTGTGTTTGCACCTGCACAGTTTATGCTAACTACGCTTGCTAGCTTTAGCTGATGACAGTGCACTTCAGCCATAGAAGAATAAATACGGTCAAGTTTGCCTCCAAAAAGGGCCAAAGTACCAACACTGATGTTTTAAAATGCAACCAGAAACCAACATCAAGGTGGTTGCGTCCATCTTTTATATACAGTCTGTGGGTGCTACAAACCAAAGCTAAAGCAGATCAGACAAATTTTGAAACACTTACCCCTCCGCTGCTCGAAGACCTCTAAGGTAAGCGTTACATCTGTTAAACTATGCTATAATGACCGTCTGACGAAGTTTCATATTTTACGTCTTGACGTTTTATTTTCCTATTGTCTGCTATCTGGCGCACTGATCTGGCCTTCTACGTCTTCTCTATTAGTCAGCACCACCTTACATGACGTGCTGCTTCTCTGAATTCGGATCTACCTTATTTATTTATTTATTTTCACGTTTTGCTCTCCCTTTCTCCAAATATTTCAACAACCGGAGGGTCATGTAAAGCATAATGGCTGCCATGTCAAGGACTCCCTGCGCATTCCCTCGTGTTCCTACCTGCATGGAGTCGGCGCTGATTATTTCCCCCTGAAGCCGTTTTCCGATCTCGATCGCTAGCTTAGACTTGCCGGTGCCGGTAGCTCCCAAAATCACTACTAAAGACGGGACCATTGCTCTCCGCAGAGCACCCTGCACGCTCAGAGTGGAAGCCGCCATGATGCTGCGTCATCGGCGCCCAGCTGACGACCGCGCGCATGCGCTGTCAGCACAGGAGACAGGAGGAGGGTTCTGTTGCCGAGCAACGGGGAGCCGTTACTGCTGTAACATTATTATTATTATTATTATTACTACTACTATACTGGTTCAGTCTTGTCGCTGGTATAAATTAAATTGACTGGATTAAACGGTTTTACTGGCAGTAACCGGTTCCGTCCAGTTCCGAATTAACCAGCAACCAAGTTATCATAACGGTAGATGGCTTTGATGCTGTATTTTTGCACCAATCAGATCGCTCGTTGCTACATTCAGGGTACCCGTGCGATGCTTTTTGCAGATACATTTAACCGCATAGTTGGCACTGTTTCTATGGAAACTGCCAGCGCTCTGCAGTAGTGAGCAAAGATGTTTATTGCCATGGTGAAGATGCTACCAAGAGTTACCCTGGAGACCGCATAGAAGAAACACTGGATGAGGAGCGGGGGGATTGTGTTCACTCATTCACAGTGTCTGTGTGTAATAGAATTGGATGCTGCACATGTCGAGCTCATATTGTGGGTTCACAAATTACCCTAGGATCTTTTATCTCTGCTTAAGTGCAAATCTGCACTTTAATTGAATCCTTGTTTCATTTTAAGCCTGTTGTGGTGGTGTAGAAGTCCAAAATTATGAAAACTGCAATGCTGTTTGTACCTCACAAAAGGAAAAGCTTTTCAAAAATTTTACAGCTTTACCCCCAGAATAAAACTTTAAAGAAAGGGTGTCAAATACAAGGCCTGAGGGCCAGAATTGGCCCACTAGACAGCTTTGGAAAATGTGAAGGATGTCATAAATTTTGGACTTTTAATTCTATTTTTCTCAAATTTTGCAGCTTTTCCTGCTGATAAGACCTCCCCATGGCCATTCAGGTTTTTTTTTTTTTTCCCAGCTGACTATGTTGTGAAGCGCTACTGCGTGCGCATACGTCAGTGCAACAACACTGACTGGCAAATAGGTTTCCCGTTTCTGCTGTTGATTGTCTGATTTCTGTGATATACTCAAGAAAGAGAGACAAATGATTGATTTATGAAGTCAAACCATGGAATTTATTTACTTTTCTGACTTACTCTTCATACACTGAGGCTTATGAGGTACAGGAAAAAGAAAAGTGCTGAGACAAGGTCCCAAAAAAAAAACAAACAAAAAAAAACCAAACAAACAAAAAAAACGAATTCACTGCTACTATGACTGTGCTACAGCAGAAACCAGTGACCATCACACAAGGGGGGGGGGGGGGGGGGGGAGACAAGCAAACAAACAAACAAACGAAACAAAAAACAACAACAACAACAACAACTACTACTATGTAAACCACTGTCATGGGTGTACCCTGCTGGGGGAAAAACCTGACTGGGTTTACTGGTGGTTTGTGCTGAATTAATGAGCATTAAGGAGGAAGCGGGGGGGGGAAAGCACACAATTCTTCAACCAAATCCATTCATCTCCTGCTCTTAAAGCTCACTTTCTCCCATCTGTGGTGGCTCCTGAGGTTGTTACAAACAGCATAATAACAGGTTACCCCCCCTTCCAAAAGCACAGTCTACAGCCATGATACGAAAGCTGCAGTCTACATGGATTTTCCTGAGAGCGAGTGAAGCTGGAAATGAAACTCATCGTTTACAGTACTCGATCCGGGGCTACAGTGTCCTATTGCATGGCTTACAGGACAACAGGCACCACCAGGCTTGCACAAAAAAGAAAAAGAAAAAGCAGAAAGCATCGACATCAAGGCTACACACAGCCGAAAGTTTCATCAGTAGATCCTCTTAAGTCCACACACCATCCATAACACCTGCACTAGATCTAAGAGCGTTACAGCTATAGTGATTGAATTGTTTGTGGTGGGGTATCCAATCAAGATACACAACTTTCAGCACATAAACCACCAATAAAGCCCAGTCCACTGCGATTAACCAAAAAACAGTCATTAGCTCACACTGAAACACAACTTGGTAGGAAAATATAGTATAAAAACTTCTGACTGGTCTGATTTATTATTTAAACAAATGAAGAAACCCCAGAAACACACAAGTATGAAAACAAGGAGGCTCTGAAAACAGTAACAAATGAAAAACATTGTGACAAAGTGACTAGTGTGATCAACGTTCAAAGTGTTTTATTTTTACTTTTTTTTCCTTTTAATAATCATTTTATTAACAAAAATAGAAGCTTTGAGTTGTCTCTGAAAAGCCAGCAAGCTTGAGCCAAAAAACAAAAAACCAACTAGGGCGAGTATAGTAGACAGCTCTGGTTTTGGTTTGGAAGGGACTGTACAGGAAGTGTACTATATACATAACATCCAACTGGACAGTCTACATACACTGAAAGGCTTCTAAAGGCATTACATCAATGCAAAAAACAGGAAAAAAAAAAAAAAAAGACTTCATGAGACAGCAAGATGAAAAAACATACAGCTGAACCTCAGTGGGCTTCATCTACAGGCATTTTTTGAGGGGGGGGGACAAAGATTTCAAATCAGGTCCTAAAAGATTCTCTTAGTTAACTAAGGGATGCTGACATTCATCTTCTGGCTGGTCTCCATGGCACAATACGAAAAGACAGGCGGGAACATTCTTGGGATTTTTGCTAAATTTGTATCTTCTCCAAATAACGCAACGAAACAGAAGGGCAAAGCCGATGCTTTTGAAACGTCTGACGATTGAGGGGGTAAGACACCGAAAGCTGCAATCTGGAACCTGCAGGCAGAGGAGTCGGGACTTCATCTGCTCGAGACGGACATGATAACACTGCTCCGCGTCTCTGGCTGGCCAGAGGTTAGAAGTAGTGTGAAGAAAACAAGAAAGGGAAAGAGATTTGAGGACAATGACAGATAAAAAGAAAAACAAAGGGTCAACATGTTGGATATCAAGAACTTGGAGGCCATGTGATGGAAAGTACACAAAGACATTTCAGGGGGGGGGATGTCGCAGCTGTGCAAGCGCAACAAGAGTCTGTCATAATCGAGGAGGTGGTGCAGCAGTTAACGACACAGTCGCGGCAGTTTCGTCAAACAAACGCGGCAGGCCGTAACAAGCGACAGTGTGGGCTTGGGGGGGGGGGCTGGACAAACCTAAAACTGAAAGCCCACGCATACACCAATCCACAGATACCCCCGTGTGATCACCAGTCCCTAAGCTTGCTGTCATGACTGCTTGTGGCCTCGTCAGTCACTCAGAAGCTAATGTGCAAACCACAAAACAAACAAAAGAAAAGGAAAAAAAAAAATGAAATCCACCCGCACTATTCCAAGTGAACATTAGTGTTTTTTCATCCTCACAGAGTCCCGTTCAGTCCTGTGAGTGTACGTGTGAGGTGCCGGGTCAGATTCAGGAGCGCTTAAGCTGCGCCAGCCTCTGCAGCAGCTGCAGCTGCCGGGCTTTCAGCTGCTTCCTCTCCTGAGCCTTCTGCCGGTCGCTGGCGTGCAGCTGCTGCAGGTACTCAGTGGCTCGGGTCAGGATGGCCACCTTGGGAGTCTTGGGGCAGTCCGCCAAGCCCGGGATCTCGTCCCGCAACGACAGAAAACGTGAGCGCAGGTCGTTCCGCCGCTTGCGCTCGAGAAAGTTGTGCGCCTTGCGCTTGTCGGTGTCCTCGCAGTCGGACGACTGCGGGCTGGAGAGGTGCAAGAAGGAGGGGGGCTTTGAAGGGGATCTCTGGGGGTGAGATGAGGAGGATGAAGGAGATGACGGCGAGGCGGAGGAGGTAGGAGAGGAGGCGCTGAGGTTAGGTGACTCCGACCTGGCCACGGTCATGTGAAGGTTTCTGCTGTCCAAATTCACTGGTGCGTGGCCGGGCCGGGGCTGGTGGGAACTAGAGTTCTGGGGAGGCGGCGGCGTCACCTGAGCCGATGCGTTCTCCTGCCGAACCCTCTTCCGCGGCGGCTCGGGTGCTGTCGGCAGAGTGTCCGGGGAGGGAGCGGCGTAGTTGTGCTGCTGTTGGTGGATTGAGATGTGGAAACGCTTCATGCCGGGGTCGAAGGGGTCAGCTCGCACTGTGATGGTCACTGGCTTGCGGGTGTTGACCAGTCGGCGAGGTTTACGCTGCTGCTTGTGCTCCACCGTGACCACATCAATCTCCTCTTCATCCTCATCTTTGTCATCATCATCATCTGAAGGGGAAAATAAAAAGGTAAGAAACTGGATAAATGTGTGTCCAAAGAGAAGAAAGACACAGAGTGAAGCGTTTAAGACTTAAAATGCCAGCTGAGGTGAGCAGCCTGACTGACACGCTCGCTCTAGCCTCCCGCCTCCTCAGGCCAATTAAATGCTTCTGCGAAAAAGATATTCACAGAGCCTCGCGAAACCTGCATGATCTCCCTCACTCACACACTCTCACCAAGGCTCTGAATCATCACTGCATTAGTTCAGCTCCCTGAGTGGAAATTCCCCCTCTTCATTCATGTGCACAGAGTGAGCATGAGAGGGAGAGACAGGTTAGGCTGTGAAGCACTCAGGTGCTTCTTCAACTTGTTAAAATGAGCCGACTAATATCCAGCGCTGCGAAACCCATTTGTTCCTCTATTTACTAGAGTGGAAACAGGGTTTAAAAGAAATAAAGAAATAAAATAAAATAAAAATTTTGACTCCATTCCCGCAAATCGAGTAGACTCCCAGGAGACTTTCAGCACTCTTATAGATTAAAACACACTCTTAAGTAACTAAGATCACAGCAAGAAGAGGGGACAGACACAAAGCTGGGAGTAAGGCGACCCCAGCTATTATCCTCAGCAGCACTCATGTGAAAAGCAAGTCTCAAGTCTCATATTACAAAAGCATACAGGACGGACTCTCCAGAGTAACCCTATAATAGCTCTTTACTGAAGCTTAAACACACATCTGTTTCCCGGGCTGGCTCATTCTCCTCCTCTCAGAGCTCCTGTCTCTCCATGAAATGCTCAACACTGTCAAAAAAAAAAGAAAAAAAAAAGGACTGTGCAGGCCCAGCCTGAACCCTCCTGAACGGGCTAATCCCCCACTGCTCCTATTCACAGCCCGGGCTGGCTCGGCCCAAATACACCCCCCAACACAATTGGCGCCGGAGCCTGTTGAGCGGAGGAATGCAGCAACAAGTTCCCTTTGTGGCATTCCACACACGCTCCGAGCTCGACATCACATGGCAGCCCACATACCAGACTCGATCATATGGGTTCGGGGGAGTGGGGAAAAAAATATATATACAAAATTGGGAAAAAGTAGGTCTTGTCTCAGGGAAAATTTAGGCGAGACAGAATAACTAAGGTGTGTGTGTGTGTGTGTGTGTGTGGGGGGGGGGGGGGGGGGGGGGGGCTTCTCAATCCCTCCCAGTTACATAAAGTTCCAATAATAAGTGTTCTTTATTGAATTCATGTCAAATTTGAGGTCAGGGAGAGCCGGCAGAGAGGATATTGTTATCATAAGTCAGACTGGAGGAGAGGAGCAGGGAGAAGTAGCAGCTGGTCTGCTGGATCCCTGCCAAGCAGCAGATGTTTGGATGGGTGTGTCGCTCTCTGGGCTTCAAGCATGTGTTGCATGCACCAAAGGTAACGCAATGCAGTCACCATCATGTGCCATGCCAGCCATTACTGCCAAGATGGCTGACCAAAGCAATAAAAATGTAATAAAAATGACTAAGTTCAAAAACAAAATACCTAAAAGTCACTGATCCAAGCAAACAAATGAAGGAGACTTAAATAAAACATGACTGGGCGGGTCTGGAAGTTCCAGTGTGTTAAGTACTGTGTGCGTGTGTGTGTGTGCGTGTGTGTGTGTGTGTGTGTGTGTGTGTGTGTGTGTGTGTGTGTGTGTGTGTGTGTGTGTGTGTGTGCGTGCGCGTGTCAGGGATGTGGTGGAAACAGAACAAGTAACTATGGCCACTGAACTACCTGTTCAACGTCACTGTGACACACAACTGCACAGAGAAAGAGCTACCATTCACGCTGTACATCAGTGCGCTTCACCTGTTACTGACCTGAAGAGTCGCTCTGTGATTCGGAACCAGAAGACACTTGTTTCTTGCATCCGCCTGTTATCGGGAACGTGAGAACCGCGGTGGGGTCCACGCAGTCCGCAGCCAAGCCGCCGAGGGCAACAGTGTCACCGGGGCCACTCTGCACCCTCCCGGGGGAGGTGACAGCGGACCCGGCTGCGACTTTAGCGGCCACTCCGGTCCCGGGACAGGCAGAGTACCGCTCCCCTACAACTCTCTCCAGCTGCTGTCCGGCCGAGAAGCCGCTCCACATGCAGTCCTGGATTATGATAGAGCTTAGGTTCCCGAACGAGTCGCCGGTCGTAGCCAGCTTGCACGGCACATCCTGCTGATGCTGCTGCTCATCCTCCTGCCCCAAGAACTGGGACACCCACTCCAGCTTGTCTCCGAGAGACGGGTAGAGCAGTCCGACCCTGCCCGACCCTTCCACCGCCCGGATAGGGGACATGGGCGGGGTCGGCACAAGCTCGAATTTCTTCCATATGTCCTCGCTGGGCGCAGTGGACTTGAAGAAATCCTCGTCCGGGTCGTGGTCGTCGTAGAAATAATGTTGGTAGTGGTCGAGGTGGTCCATGTCCCAGTTTTCATAACGAGGCGCGGTGGAGCTAATGCCCGGCATGGGTGGCTGGAGGCAGCGGGGTGAATCACTCCCTGTTCCCGCTGTCTGCTGAGACACACACACAGAGCCGACAGCTGGATCAGAACTGAGCCTCATTCGCATCAGAAATAATAACACCGCTGTGCGTATTTTGTTTTTAATCATTTGTTTATTTATTGGGGGGGCGGGGGGTCCGACCCTGTGGTAAATGCATAATGCATCTATTTTCATGCATCGCTGCCTGTTAGATAATGATGCAGTTTATCCTCGTAAACAGCGACCTGCCTTTGAGGAAATAAACCTCCACCTTAAAAAAAGAAGGTGTAACAGATGACTTAAATCACTAGAACCTTGTTTGCAAATCGGTAAAGACTTCATAAGACAGTATTTGGAGAGAGTGGTAGTGGAGGTGAAGACACTGACTTTCAGGCATAAAGATTCTCCGCTCACATGCCGCAAGGTTTAAACAACAAAAACAAACCAAAACCAGAACACCAGTCTTGCTGCAGCTGTTGAGAAGTTCAAAGTTTCGCAACTGTCTCATTACATAACACTGTTTTAGTAGTAGGATACTGAAGGGAGGGGCGGGGGTGTTCCGCTGACTGCTCAGCAGAAAACAAGGCGATTAAAATGGGACTGAAAATAGATTAATTGGACAGACAGGCAGCAGGTAGCAGCCCCGGTACTCCCGGTGAGGCTGCTCAGACCGGAGAGCCGCGCGTAAAGCACTTTATTTGGCTCCTCCTCGGCTCGACTCCTTATCAAGCTCAAGGAATTCAGCTGCGTCTAAAAAGCCGATCAGTTAATTAAGCAGCGGGCGCGCTGGAGATGCGGCTTTTCCATTCGTCAAACCCCCAGTACACACCCCTCTCCGAATAAAATTAAAATAAAAACTTTAAGCGGTTCACGTATTATCTAAACCATCCACGTGTGCGTTTGGGTGTCAGCTGTGAGGAGTTTTTTTTTTACCTGGTGCCCAAAGTGAAAAACCTGTCTGCGTCTTCATGGATCCGCTGTGCGTAATTACACCACTAAGAAAAAAAAAAAACACAGAAAAAGCAGCCACAGTGATTCCTTTACAAGCAATCTGCTCCCAAATTGAGCGTCCCTCCCTCCCTCTGCTGCTGCGCTCGGTGTCTCTCTCAGGTGGTAAACAGTCACCGAGGGTGAACGAGTCCGTTTGGTCGCGGTCCCACCGCTCAGAGGGCTGGATAGGCTTCGGCTGTGGTCACTTTCTTTGCAGACTGCTGCACTATATGATCCGGGGGAAGGACTCTTGGCTATTCTGCATAAGAGGCGGGTCGTAGTAGGAGAGCCACGCCCGCCGTTTAAAGGTGCAGCACACTGAAAAATAACAGCCCGGAGCGCAAAAGCGAGAGTGCGAGCTGAGTGTTATGACACAGATTTCGTAAGGTGACAGCGCGCTGCTTTTGCAATAATTACGCACACGTAATAAGAGCGTGTTTATTTGTGTCCGTGCACATGCACAAGCATTTGCATGTGCTTGGGAAGGAGAGCTTTAAGGGTTGATTTTCTGCATCATGTGTAAAAGAAAACAGAGAAAACACCATATGCTGGAGTGTAGTGCAGTGAGGCTCTCAGGCATTTTGCATAGCTTTAGAATTTTTAAATGCTATTGCCTGCTGAGTGAACACACACACGTAAACACACACAAGCACGATTTAGGCTGCTGTTTCCTCCTCTTTTGTTTGTTTGCTTGGCTCATGGAAGTTGGAGTCGAACAGGTTGACGGTCCTTTGCTAAGGTGTCTGTTTCTCTTTGGAAGTAACAGGTGGCAGCTGATCGTGTGGTTTATTGCAGTTAATAAACAGCTGTGTAATTGTTTGTTTGGCCAGGGTGTTCCCCACCTTTTGCCCTATATGGCAGCTGGGATAGGCTCCAGCTGTTGGATGGGGGGTGGATTTGTAACCCCCCAGCTCTTAGTGTTTCACTGAGCTTATGTTCAAAGCTTTCTGCACGTTGAAATCTGTGATGATTTCAAGGACTCATGTATATTTCAGTGTTCTTTTCATGTCTGACTGAAAACCTGACGGTCAGTAACACTTCCTATGACTGACAACAAATTAGCAACAACACTGCTTGAAAGATTTGGCTCACAAGGCACTTTGTGATAACCCTTTTCCATCTCTTCTCTTCTCCATGGTTATAGAACTGAGGGGTGAAGGAGATACTGTGCGTGTTTACTTTCGTGAACCACAAATCATTCAGTGGTGTATCAACTCATAATTCATCATCATATTTTGGGAGTCACTGTCGGTGGTTTTGTTGCCTCACTGAATAATGTCACAGCAGCTTTGGGTTGTTTTTTTTACCCCCCTAACTAATACCTCTGGTTCTAAATGTTTTTTGTTGTTGTGTATTTATGCATTTGTTCTAAATTCTGGGGGTCAGATTTAAACCAAGTAAACACATCCATCCATCCATCCATCCATCCATCCATCCATCCATCCATCCATCCAATTCAGTCTTGCTAATAAATGAAAATGTAAATAGTACAGAAGAGAGAAAGGAAACACCCTTCAGTGTTATGAGTGTTGAAGCTGCATAGTTTGTCCACCAGAGGGCACTCTGCAACTTCCTGTTGGTCGCACAACCAGCTGCTCTGAATTTAACTTTAAATTAAGTATTTTCATTACTTTGGTACTGTGGAAAAACAAAAAAGCTAGCATAATTTTGCTCTCCAATTTTGATGTTACTGTTTTCGAGGCAAAAGCTGTTTGTCCAATTTTACAGTATGGTTAAAGTAACAGAACACTTTTAAAGTCACAGCTTCCTTGGCTTTCAGACTTTTTGAGAAAAACTCTCCTTCTCCTTTTTTACTTCTGGCTTTGACTTGGTTACCAACCGGCCTGTCAGCGCACTGTGCCAGAGCAGATGCTGTACAGCTGCTTTGTGAGATCACGACATCGTGTGAATCACAACGTAAGATCGTATGGCTGTATGAAATCTTGATTCATGTGTTGGGATGTAAAAAAGATCCACTGGTTAAAAAAATAAAGGGCTATAATATGGATGGGCAAGTTCAGCAACAGTGAAGGGCAAGCAGTTATTGATGTGTGTGTGTGTGTGTGTGTGTGTGTGTGTGTGCGTCTGAGTGTGCACTTCCTTCATGTGGACATATGGCTGCAGTATCTGGTGTCGACCATGCATCTGACAGTCTGTGTAATCAATATCAAGCTTATGATGTAAAGCCCCCCCTCTGAGAGCATCACACACACACACACACACACACACACACACACACACACACACACACACACACACACACACACACGGACAACTGCTGACACTTGTTTTTCTTGCCATATGAAACCAACTCGCTAGTGCCATTTTGGAGTAAACCATCCCGCACACTCTCTCTTTAGCACGATGACTGAAGAACATCCTTCCCATAACTGCCCCTCTTCAGCTGCCCCTCCAGCTTGAAGCAGACAGCGTGAAATCCAAGTCTGTCCACCTCATCATCCCATCAAACACAGCAGACACCACCCTCCTCATTTTTCTTTTCTTTTTTTTTATCTCAAACCCCATCTTCTGTCACTCATCCTCTATTCATCTGTCTTCAGTTCTTCCTGCCTACTTTTCACTATGACCTCCTTCATCCTTTTATTCCCAGTCACCTCTGATCAAAAGATTTTGACCCTACATGAAGCCGGGAGACTTTAGAGGGTTATATCTCCGTTTTCCCAGAAGATTCCCTACAAAGACGCAGTACTAACAGACTGGAGAAACAGAGGCCGCAATCTCTCAGTTTTCCCCATCTGCATCACTTTCTCTCTCTCTCTCTTAGCCCTGATATCTCCTTCTCTTGCCGCTTTCATCTCATTCCTCTCTGCCCTCTGCCTTGTTTCCTACTTTGAAATGTTTAATCTGCCTCCCCTCTTTGAATTAATCATCAAACGTGAATAAGAGCAAGAACCCGCTCCTTAAAGTGTACAAAGAAATGTCTTTTTAGATAAAATAAGTAAGTGAGTTTAAGGAGTCCCTGTGGTTCTCATCATTTACATGTACAAGAAATTGTCTTATTCAAAGACAACATTTAATCGCAGTATGTAAATTTGATTTGGGGAAAAGGCAGATCCCTACATGGATGTGTTGTGGTGAGGCTCAGTGGGAAAACACTCATTTGCACCAGTTCCCCTATGGATCTGTGAAGCTTTTTGCATGAAAATAGGAGGGGTAGTTTGTGATGCGCACTGATCTTACTGATACATATAGACAGTCTCATAGGATTACTGAAATGTTATTACTCACAAGGTCCCAATTAAGTGCTATCTTCTCCCAAAATAGGGACACTCATAGTGTTGCGATGCACTTTACATATTAATATAAAACAGCATGTTTTCTTGTGCATAACCAAGCTGTTTTTGAGCCCAAAGCTATCTAAAGCCTGCACGGCCACTGATTCGGGATCAGTGCCTATGGCTTGCGTCAGCAGGGAAGAGACAAATCTACACTTTGGAGTAATTTGTGTTGGAGAATTATTGTATTAACAGCTTTGGAAAGTGCTCAAAAACAGTGTTTTTTTAAAGACAGTTCCTGAAGAAAATAAAATCAGGTTATTAAACATTAAAGTAAACAATGAGGAAACTTCCACTGTTATCGAGTACCCACCACCTAAAAACGTCATTTTAGCCTCTCCCCCCTAAAGCCATCTTTCTGGCTTCCCCTTGCACTCATAAATTTAAACAACAGGTGGGCGGGCCTTCTGCATTGACTTCTAATGAAGTATTACATCTATGTACTGTGGACTCATAAAGAATAGTGAAGTTACCCATTGCATCGCCTCCCGTAAGTCTTCATGCACATAACTAGTGCATATACATCTGATTCTTTTTCTTCAAACGCTCCCTGCAGCTTTTGTTATGGCATACTGTGCATAGAACAGGGTATTATTTCAATGTGATTTGGTTGCTTCTAATCATTAGATTAAATTGGATTAAATAAAGCCGCAACGATCCCCATGGGGTTGCTGGAGCAGCAGCAAACGATATGAGTTTATCATACAGAATATGCAGATTATTAAAACGATGACACTTAATATGCAAAGAGAGCGAGAAAATTTCTTTAGTAGAATATTAGTGGGATGTGAATAAATCAGCGTAGGCTACCTTAAATAAACTTGTGTTATTTGAACTTATTAGATTTACACATGGATACGTTTGCTGCAATATACTCAGTTTCCTAGCAGTTGGCAATGATGTATCAGAAAATAACACATTGGTTTGGGTTCTTTACTAAATACACCAATCAAGTCATCTTCTGTCATGAATACGATTATTTATGGAACAGATAATTATGTCAGTGGAAGGATTTATTGTATCGCAGAAAGAAAAGTAAAAGAAAAACACCCCAGTGAAAAAAATGAAATGGAGTTGGATAGCGAATGATGGCCAGGAATGTGAGCATAGAGACGGGAAAACAAGTCACCACCACCCCCCTTTCTTGGGTCACCCTTCCCGTCATTTCTGTAACCACCCCCACTGCACTCGACTCTTTCCAGCCTGATCAGTGAGCACCTAGTCTGGATTCCAACCATCAGTGTGTCTGTGGCGTCCGCAAATTCACTTCATGTAATCTGTGAGACAGGAGAGGAAAAGTGACAGCTGCTACCCACTGGATGGTGTTGACCTCCTGCTGAAACACACACAATACAGAGTGAGTGGATTGCCTTTTGGTCCAGATGCTCATTACATTGAACTACAGAGACATATGTCCATAAAGTGTATATACAGAAAATCTTCTCAAATCTTTAACCCTGGAGAACCCATTGGGTCAAATTTGACCCCATGGTTTCCCTAGTAAACCAATGGTGTTGGATCTGACCCCATGGGTTCTCCAGGGTTAATACTTTAATGCACAATTTTTCTGATTGTCTGTGAACTCCTCCTACAGGAGGAGGATGAGGAGCTGAGGAACCAAACCTGGCATGCAGATACATCTTAGACCACTGAAGGTTCTTATTTACTATATGTGTCCGGCAACCACCTACCAATGAGCTAAAATTACTCATTTGCAGTTTATCTAATGTGTAACACTTTACAAAAGCATGTTGTCAGTTCAGTTTTGCGACATGTAATTTTTAAGCACCTAGAAATATTTTATGCTTGATATAGTATGAAGTCACTGTGGCTAGCAACAATCTAACTAAAACTACAGATCAAACAATATTCTGGCATGGTTATGTAATAATAATAATAATGATAATAATAAAAGTAATGATGCAATATTTAAATTGGCTTTTCATATCTGATGAAAGTCTGTTTGCTCAACTGGCCTAACTGTAAGCCAGGTGGCTAAGTGTGAATGCTAAAGTGGGCTACAGACTGCTAAAGGGAGAAGCAGCCCTTTTGGCATTGTGCAGATTTCCTATCCGGTCGTTAAGTGATGACGTGACAAATCCTACTTCTGGGCCTAAAGTAGTCTGCGTTTAATATGGCTTTTGTGTTGTTAACATGTTTAATGTTTTGTATTTTCTTCTATTTAATCTCAAAAAGCTCCTAAAACAGTCAGTGATCACTGTTGACCTCCCTCGGCTTTTATTACCGCTAATCATTTATTTAAGTTCAGTTTTTAAAACCTTAGGCTGTAACTACAGCCCAGCCCATGCAGCAGTATATGAATGACTAACCTCGTATTGTGGATGGATTATCTCAGTTGTTCTCCTGGCTGAAGTTTGGTCCTTTTACAGCATCCTGCCATGCGATTACATTTGTTCCTGACCACCGACAACACTCACTTTAACTTTTATCGAGTGGAAAAAAAGTTAGCTTGTTTATATTATGCTAACATAGCTGTGTCGCTAGCGGTCACGTAGCACATCATTATATACCAGCTAGCCAAACTTCAGTAACCCTACAAACGTCACTGCTGTTTAGTTTTCTGTCTTCATTTATGCTGGAAGTGATAGCAAAGCTGTACGTTTTCATTTGTTTCCAAAACCCCGCAGTCAGGACATGCTATATTGTATTTAGATAGAAGCTAGCGAGCTAACTTCCTGCTAACTTCTAACTCCGTTAATTGTCATAAATTCCGTTTTCATGGATGCCTGGATGTTAAACTCAATTGTTACACCTGGTAGAGCAGAACGCTGATCATTTTATTAAAGATGAAAGACTTTAGACAGTTTTTCAACTCTCAGTAATGCCATAGTGATCGTTTGATATATGGACCTGCAGTGGAGTTTAGGCCCAGACACGGCTTGTGACGTCAGACTTAACGACCAGATTTCCGTGTTTAACTTTTTAGCCTTTTTTTTTTTTTTTTTAATTTCTTTTTAGTGTTGTCAGAGTTAACGAGCTAACCGCGCTAACACGTTGACGCCGTGCAGCCCCATGCACGGGGCGATCCGAGCTAACTCGCTAATGGAGATTTGCCACATTAATCCAGTTATGGCATTAACGTCATTTTAACGAAATTAACATTGACAGCACTATTTTTTTCATGTAGTTCTGACTGTACTTGGTAAGGTGCTAACTTGCCAACTAACACTTCTTGGCCTGGTTAGCAATTAGCATCCATAAGCACATTGCACATACAGATGATTCTAATATAGAACTAAAGCTATGCAAGCATTTCACAGACTTCTTTAGTGCAATTTATATCGCAGCAGTCAGTTTTATTTATTTGAAAAATATGTATTTAAAAACATTGCAGAAGAGACGGATGCCACAAACACGCTTGAAATGGCTCTGCTGAAAGACTCAAAGCAGACAGCTAGCAGCACCAGCTGCTTGTGTTAGGGCCATAAACATATAAATACACAACCATTGGTTGGCCAGTGCAGCCACAGCTTTAATCATAGATAACTTAAGCCTTATTAATGCAGTTTGAATGAATGGCTGAGTTATAGAAATATTTTTAACGCTATGGGAGTGTGTGAGTCTTGAGTCACTTTTTGCAGTTTTAGCATTTCTGCATCAGGTTATGGGACTATTTTAGCTGCTAGATCAAAATCTGATTATAATTCCAGGGCTGCCTGTTCACACTGCTCAATGTGTCTATCATTCCTTATCAATCTACCACCACATTCATCTTGAATAGTTTCTGAGTGTTAAACTCCATAAAGGCCCATTAAGATTTTATTTTATGACCTTTATTTTTAGGTTGCTCATTCAGTTGTGAATACCTACAGTTACATTGAACGAGGATTTGGTACACTCACATGGCCTGTGTATTTGTGGACTTTCCAGCAGTGATTGCGAGAATGAATTCCTTTCAACTAGAAAATCGAAGCATCATATTTTCACTAACTGACAGAGTAAATTACACAACATCTTGTTTGTGTCTCATGCCCGTCACCATATAACCACAGCAGTGTGTAAAAAAACAGCAACTTTGCGTAAACAAATGAGAAATTGATTTTAATCACATGGCAGCACAGCTAATGATTATCAGTTACAGAAAAGGTATGGAGGTGACAGCAAATCCATACAACCTTGTGAGGCTATAATACAAATACCAAAGGTACTCTCAGGTGTAACGCGTGGACAGATAAATGAACTCTGCTCCTTACATTCGTCTGTTCCCTGCAAGCCATCCGCACTGATTGACAAGCAGTTGTTACTCAGCTGCTCCTCTTCTTTCTTCAGTGACTTTTATTGCATTCTTGGTCAAAATCAATTCTGGAGGAACAGCCTGTCAGCACAGACTGTACCCCGGGAAAGATACGCACACAGAAAAAACACGAGAAGGCATGAGTGTTACAAAGAGAGTGGGGTATACGGGATGTGCCAGAAAGCAAGGGAATGAACAAGGGTCTGCAGGAGAAGAGTATAAAAGGAGTGGGGGGATGGAGGCGGAAGATGCTGTGCAAAATAAAGAGTTAGCAGGAGGGTGGGAGGAATGTAGACAGGACTGGGTGAAATGAGCGATCGGGTAAAAAAATTATTATCCATCAAGCGAGCGAGGAAAGGGAGAGAGGGGAGAGAAAATGAGAAATCAGGGATGCGATGTGATAGCAGTTCACAGGAAGAGAAAACAATGCAATTGCATAACTGATTTGGCAGGGCTGTGATTCTGAGCATTCTTGAAACGTTGCTCACACTCACAACTACACACACAACCACAAACACTGGCATGCGCACGATCTTGCACACCCAGTCAGTCAATACAAGAGGACAGATTATATCGCATAGATGCACACAAAGTGAAGTAAACAAATACACGCTAATAGCCCGCGAGTGTTTTTGCTGATAAATCACCTTCTGTTTTTGTGTCTGTGCTACGTAACTGTTGTCAGGAATTTGTCAATGTGTGTGAGTGTGAAGTTCTTTCTGTGTTCTAATCAACACAGCTGATTGTTTTGAACGTTTCTGGCCTTCTGCTCCGATGCCCATCACAGTTTTGCCCGTTCATCACATGAATGCCTGGTTTTCTCAAATAACAGCTGGTTAATGCAAATTTGAAACAAAAATTTGAATTTGCGTACAGCGAAAAAAAGAAAGAGTAGAAAGGCAGAGGAAAGATAAAGAGATATCAAACTAAAACTTGTACAGTTACTTTAGTAACTCAACCTTGTTTTAATATACCATACCAGATAGATCAGTTTTAAGATGCAGAAATGCTCAGTGTCAGTTGCTTATGTCAATAATACAAGTGCACTGCAATCAAGTGGCAACCTCTAGAGCTTCAGGCAACACAGAAGCTGAATAATCTTTCATTTCTCTGCAGACAAGTAAACATAAATACTGATTCAAAAAAACGAACATGGTGCCAGCCTAAATACTAATACTGAGGCTTGAAAATCCATCATCTAAGAATGAATGGCTGATGTCACTTTGTTGGTTATGTCCATCTTTTACATACAGTCTACTGTGACCAGGGTTGTAATGCATTCCAAAGTAATCACAAGTGTTGGCAAAGAGTAAACAGTCACTATGAACATTATAGAAAAACTAAAAGCTACAGTGAACACAATATGCCAGACTTGTACACAGTTCATAATGCTAACATAAAGCTAGCAGCTGGAGATCCTCAGACTCAGAATGAGACTCAAGTGTGTGTGTATGTCAACTCCGGCAAAGCAGCTGTTTTTATTTCTTTCATTTATTTCTACACGTGGTTTTTCCTGACCTAGAATCACGGTCACAATAATGTTTTTCTGCTAAATGCTCTATCAGCTGTTTTCAACCAACTTTTCTGTCAGCTTTGTGGTAACACACAAATCATCTTCTGTATGCCCTCATTTCCATTTCTCTAACAAAACATAAAGAAACGAAGGGTGGATCGAGACTTTTGCAGAGTACAGTAAATGGGTAAAATGAGTTCATGTTAAACTTAGACACGTCATATATATCATTTCTGTGCCACTGCAGCTTTTTGTATGTGTCCTTTGGTTTGTTTCCTCTCTGCAGCGACTCACCACATAGTTTTCAGCACTCAGACATCTTGTGGTGAGAACTGATGTTCTGACTCGTGACTACCTGACTGGATCACTGGCCTTGAAGTTGAAAATGCAGAGAGACAGCAATTCTGTTTAGCCTACATGTCCCCCCCTCCCCAATGCATTCAGCTGCATTATCGTCCATTGCTCTGTGTTTTATAAGCCGTGTACAAAATATGGATAGCTCTAACCACAAAAGGCCAAACTGCTGTCAAGGCTAAAGAAAACACAGTTTTAACTATTGAATTAGCCTACGCACACTGCAACACAAGTACAATTTTATTGAAGAACTTACAGAGAAAAGCCTGAAAACTGAAGCTGAACCTGCGCTCCGCTCACTGACGGGGACAAGCACTTCATCTGGCTTTTGAACACAATGGAAGATGTAACCTTGACAACCTGATAAGGAGCTGTCAAAACAAAAGCCAGGACAAAAAACAAACAAAAATATCTGTCGAATATAAAAAAATACCACATAGTTGAGAGGTACCGGCTAGATATAGTCGGGCTCACCTCTACGCATGGCTTGGGCTCTGGAACCAGTCTCCTGGAGAGGGGCTGGACTCTGTCACAGTCTGGAGTTGCCCCTGGTGAGAGGCGGCGGGCTGGGGTGGGTATCCTAATATCCCCTCGGCTTGCTGCCGGTACGTTGGGGTTTTTCCCGGTGGACGAGAGGGTTTGTTCCCTGCGCCTTAGGGTCGGGGAACGGGTCTGCGCTCATGCGCCGAGTGGCAGTTCAGAGTACCCAGCCTCCTTAGAGTCCCTGGGGGGGGGGGGGGGGGGGGGGGGTGCTGGAGGGTGCTCCACCTGGAGACTTCAATGCTCACGTGCTAATCACAGTTTGGCCATAACGAACACCCTGTTCGAACATAAGAGTGTCCATAAGTGCACGTGGCACCAGGACGCTCTAGACCGTAGGTCAATGATCGATTTTGTAATCGTATCACTAGACCTGCGACCATATGTTCTGGACACTCGGGTAAAGAGAGGGGCTGAGCTGTCAACTGATCACCACCTGGTGGTGAGTTGGATCAGGTGGCGGGGGAGGACGCTGGACAAACCTGGTGCACCTAAACGCGTAGTGAGGGTGTGCTGGGAACGTCTAGCAGAGGCCCCAGTCCGCGAGATCTTCAACGCACACCTCCGGCAGAGCTTCAACAGCATTCCGAGGGAGACTGGGGACATTGAGTCCGAATGGACCATGTTCAGCGTCTACATTGCCGAAGCTGCTGCATTGAGCTGCGGCCGCAAGGTGGTTGGTGCCTGCCGTGGTGGTAATCCCCGAACCAAATGGTGGACACCAGAGGTGAAGGGAGCCACCAGGCTGAAGAAGGAGTCCTATCGGGCTTGGTTAGCCTGTGGGACTCCGGAGGCAGCCGACAGGTATCGACAGGCCAAGCGGAATGCGGCTCGGGCAGTGGCTGAAGCAAAAACTCGGGTGTGGGAGGATGTCGGAGAGGCCATGGAAAAAGACTTTCGGACTACCTCGAAGAGATTCTGGCAAACCGTGAGACGTCTCAGGAGGGGAAAGCGGTGCTCTACCTGCACTGTGTATAGTGCTGGCGGAGCGCTGCTGACGTCGACTGAGAAAATTGTCAGGCGGTGGAAGGAATACTTCGAGGACCTCCTTAATCCCACTGACACGTCTTCTGAGGAGGAAGCAGAGTCTGGGGATGAGGGGAATGACCCGCCAATTTCCGGGGGCGAGGTCACTGAGGCAGTTAAACAACTCCTTGGTGGCAGAGCCCCTGGTGTTGATGAGGTCCGCCCCGAGTTCCTGAAGGCTCTGGACGTTGTAGGGCTGTCCTGGTTGACACGCCTCTGCAATGTTGCGTGGAGATCAGGGGCAGTACCTGTGGACTGGCAGACCGGGGTGGTGGTCCCCATTTTTAAGAAGGGGGACCGGAGGGTGTGTTCCAACTACAGGGGGATCACACTCCTCAGCCTCCCTGGGAAAGTCTATGCCAGGGTGCTGGAAAGGAGAGTTCCTACGCTAGTCGAACCTCGGATACAGGAGGAACAATGCGGTTTTCGTCCTGGTCGCGGAACACTGGACCAGCTCTTTATCCTCTCGAGGATACTTGAGGGTGCATGGGAGTTTGCCCAACCAGTCTACATGTGTTTTGTGGACTTGGAGAAGGCATTCGACCGTGTCCCTCGGGGTGTCCTGTGGGAGGTGTTGCGGGAATATGGGGTGTCTGGCCCATTGCTACGGGCCATTCGATCCCTATACAACCGTTGCAAGAGCTTGGTTCGCATTGCCGGCAATAAGTCGGACTCGTTCCCGGTGGGTGATGGGCTCCGCCAGGGCTGCCCTTTGTCTCCGGTTCTGTTCATAATTTTTATGGACAGGATTTCTAGGCGCAGCCAAGTGGCGGAGGGCTTTCGCTTTGGTGGCCTCAGAATCTCATCTCTGATTTTTGCAGATGATGTGGTTCTGTTGGCTTCATCGGGTGAGGGCCTCCAGCTCGCACTGGAACGGTTCGCAGCCGAGTGTGAAGCAGCGGGAATGAGGATCAGCACCTCCAAATCTGAGGCCATGGTTCTCAGCCGGAAAAGGGTGGAGTGCCCACTCCAGGTCGGGGATGAGTTCCTGCCCCAAGTGGAGGAGTTCAAGTATCTCGGGGTCTTGTTCGCGAGTGATGGGAGAAGGCGTCTGACAAGGATGCCCCCTGGGCGCCTCCTGGGTGAGGTGTTCCAGGCATGTCCCACCGGGAGGAGGCCCTGGGGCAGACCCAGGACACGCTGGAGAGATTATATCTCTCGGCTGGCCTGGGAACGCCTTGGTATTCCCCCGGATAAGCTGGAGGAGGTGGCTGGGGAGAGGGAGGTCTGGGCCTCTTTGCTTAGGCTGCTGCCCCCGCGACCCGGCCCTGGATAAAGCGGATGAAGATGGATGGATGGATGGATAAAAAAATACCTTCTTCACTGCTTTTTCAATTAACTGGAAGCAGTAAACGTCGTGTTTTTTTTCTTCTAAACAGCAGTGTAGCAACACTTGAAATCTCATTTTCTAGATCACCAGATCAAGTGAGATTTTTCCACAGGTTATGTCAGAAACTATAACCAGAGCTGGCTACACAGCAGAGGAAGATGGGCAGAGAAGAAAGGAACCGCTCCTCGTAATCATTTCTAATTAGGACTAATTGCATTTTGGAGAGGAATGGTGATGCCTATTTGCCCTGCAGCTGTGTTTTCCCACACAGCGATGATTCCAAATAAAACACGACTGTCAACACCAATCTCCTCCGTGTTTTCTCGTACTTCTCCGCCTAATTTATTTGAGCTCTGCAAGTCTTTTTTTAGCAGTCATTCAATGGAAGCATATTTACAGATGTAAGGTAAGCAGCAACCAAGTGGCACAAATGTTTTATTTAATAATCAATATTTGTATATTACCAGTGGATACTGCTTGAGTCTTAAAAGCTTTGCAGCTGCCACACCTTTACTCTTTCAGTTACCTCCTTTACAGATGTCCCTGCTTTTTCTTAAAAGCAAAAAAGGTAATGTACATTCTTAATCAAATGCAGGGAAATTAAGTCAGGGACTACTAGATGTAGCTAAACAATATAGGCTTTTCCCCATATGCTTTTGACTGATGCATTTATGTGAGCCTACAGACGCTGTAGGCTCACATAAATGATTCAGATGCATGCAGACTTTTCTCTGTGTCTGCTGGATGAATAGAGCAACTGTTTGCTCACTGAACTGGCAGATCTGCAGGCTTCAATAACTTGGCTTTAACCCTGACAACATCATCAGGATCATTTTATTAGTCTGAAAGGTCATTCCAGATTATATGAGTTTGGACGGCCCTCTTTGAAGTATGAATTGTACTCACTGGGATCAAGCAGCAATCTTTGGGGCTAACTGCTCTCTGCTAGGTCTCATAACTGCAATTTTTACTCACATGAAGTTTACACTGTCTTTATTTTAAGTCCCCACTCACACAGAGACTGGTTGTGAGTGCTTGCTGCAGGTCAGTGGTCCCCAACCCCTAGGCCACGGACCGGTACCCATCCGTGACTCGTTTGGTACCGGGCGGCAAGAGTTGCGGCTCTGGTGTGAATTTCATGTTTGTAAGGGTTTTTATCGGTCGTTAGCGTTATTTTTTAATTGTTTCCCTGGGTCTTTTCCCATGTGTTATGAATAAATCTTCTTTTTTTTTGGTACCGGTACTGGTTTTATTTGGTTGTATTTATCTGCGACACCTTAAAGGCCTGCCTCTGAAAATATTGTCGGGCATAAAACAGTCTGTGGCACAAAAAAGGTTGGGGGTCGCTGCTGTAGGTGGCTGGCAGCTGCTGTGAAATCAGCTGCTAAAAACCTGGATTATACTGGCCTACAGACCAATCAGTGATCCCTTGTAGCCATTAGTCAGTTGGAAAATATTCTCCAACTAATTGACAAGTGGTTGTGAGAGGTTGGCTGCTGTTGCTAGGTGAAATTGGCTGAAAACAGGTATGTGGTGCTCCTTGGGATTGCTCTGGTAAATATCAGGCTGTTGCGATTACTAGTAGTTTGTATGAAAGACAGTGAGTTGCTTAACTGCTCGTTGAGTACTAATGAAACTGTGCGGACTATGACACAGACCGGAAATGGAGAGAGTTCCCCTTCAAAGTAAAAGTTTGCTCCTGTTTAAGTATGTTGGTTTGAGCCGTTAGGAAAACTTTCACTCGAAGGTTGCACGTTTTCAAGTTTCACTGCCATTATGTGGTTAGTTAATAAGTGTTTGCAGACAGGTCAGCGTCTTGGACGTTTGTGGTGCACCACTTGCAAACTAGTTGTGGAATAAAAAGTTTTGCCTATTGACTGGAAGTTTCCATGTGTGATGTCACGCTAGCTATAGCCATCTTTTAGGTACAGCCTTTAATCGGATTAAAATACGTATTTAAAATAGTTTAAAATCCTGCGTTTCTTGCTTCAGTGGTTTCATAAAGACGGTCCAAAAACCAAGAAAACTCCGGTGCACTTTTCTAAAACATAATACTACCCAGAAAAGAGGTCTATTATTTTGTATGATTTGCTCGGAGTCCATGATAACTCAAGTATGCATATGAGGTAGTACTACAGAGCAGACGGAGTTCCCGTTTTCATACGCTGGAAGACTAGAGGCCAGCTCAAATCAAAAAAATTCCAATCTCTTTCAGCAAGCAGCCTGAGGAAAATCCAATTTTCTCTTTCAGTAATGGCAGCTGATCATTGAGAGGAGAATCCTTTTTACTTCCTCTTCTCGCCAACAAAACCGTGGCGTGAGTGTGATGGTAGTCCCCACAGTCAGTCAGAGAAGGTGTGCTGAGGGCGAGAACATCGTGTAGTTGAAACAGTAGCATATACGCAACAATATATACTGTAATATTTGTGATGCTTTTTAAAAAATATACCACTCTTGATAAAAAGTCTTATATTTGGGGAGATTTTCTTCATTGTCCAAAATTTGCCTTAAAGCATCTTCTGAATGACACACTGTTCAGTCTTCTGTTTATATTCATTTAATCTGTTTGGCTCTTTACTTGCCTGCTCATCCTTCAACCCCCCCAAATCCTCCTCCACTCCCCCAGAAGCAACCCCAGAAGTAGCAATTGTCCCCCCCTCCCCCCTACACACACACACACACCCCCGTTATCCCTGCTGAGGAAGACACAATAGTTAACATTAACAATACCTCCTTCAGGCAGCTCCTGCTACAATGTAACCAGGCAGCCACTTTGTCTGTGCATGAATGTGTTTGTATCCTTGGCTCATTGTGTGTGGGGAGCATATGGCCTTCTGACATCACAGGCAGAAGGTCAGTGCCTAAAAGGAATTCAAATCATTCTGGGAATCTTCCTTTTTTTCTTTTTTCCCTTAACAAATTTAAAGTGCCCGTACTTGAAAGCGCAGGCACACAAGGGCATTCATTCAGATGGGATCTTTTTGGATTGTTTGATGCACTCAGATTTTAGCCATGTTAGCCTCAATCTCTTGGATTACAGAAGTGTTTAGGGTCATGATGCTTGCCCAGTTTTCACTCTTCTTTTAGCTTTGTTTTTTTCTCCAGTAAAATGAGAAAACAGCTGGAAATGCTACACTATGTGTACCATCTAACATCTGTGCAGCTCAACCACGGGAAACTGGAAATATCACACATAAGAGGAGCGACACTGAGGCTGATTAAATATGACTAAAATTCAAAACAAACACATGAAATATAAGTCAATCTGAAATATGCTCTCAGGCTGTGGGAAACCCTAAAGTTAGAATATAATCTAGATAATTACATCCAGTAATTGAATCATTGCAGCTTTGAGTACAGCTCATAGACACAGGCTATTTCCATTTTCTGATACTTTATACTTGGCCCTGTTTTATGTTTATTTTCTTTCGTTAGTAGAATTTATTGTGAGCCTGCTTCGTGGTAATAGTGCTTAAAAGGACATGTATGGTGCTCACTTTTATTTGCCGCATTTCCGGTTTCTGCTGATGACTCAAGGTGCTTTTAACTGCAAGTCACATTTTCTAACCATACATTCATACTTCACTTTATTCTATACACTTCAGGCACTTTATCTACCTCACATTCACGGCCAGTTGAGAAGTACCAATTAATCTAACACGCATGTCTTCGCAAGATAGCCCGAGTTTCCAGGCTCCAGCTGACTCAAACAGGAGCCTTCTTGATGTGAGGCAACAATTTTATCCACACCACCAGCTTTATCTTTGCACAATTCAACGAGTTTAACTCTTTACCCATTGAAAACCTGTCATGTTTTAGACCGGCCTATAGAGAAAAATGATTGGCTTTGTATCAGAAGTTACTGAGAGTGGTCTCCTTTGGAAAAACCAGGAACGTGTACTAACGGTTGTCAAACTACGTCTTTATTGAGGTGTCAGAATTTGTTGTTAAGTGTAGCAGTGAGGTCGTCAAATGTCGTGTTTATGGGGGGAAAGAGAGTTAAAATAATTGTTATCTTATGGTGGAACTAGCATTTAGGTGTGTGCATGACACAACCATATTACACATCAGGTGATTACATTTTTGCATGATGCTTTCTTTATTTGCTAACATAAAGCATCATGTGTTCTATGATGTGCTGCAATAGGCGTAGAGATGCACAGAAATTTGCTTTAATAAATACAACATTAGCTCAAATCTACTGGCTAAAACATAAAAAGCAGCCTTGACTTTGTTGAGCTCGAGCGGTGGAAAGCGTGGAGACTGTGCGAGCCTCTGTAAGCATGCTTTTTATTAAACTCATCAGGTTTAATTAAGTGGGAGGCATGTGTTACATCTTAACTGGAAAAACAGAAAAATTCTAAAGTGTCTGGCCAAATATATATATGTATCTGTGAAAATGTGACTGATGAGCAGAAACAAGTGAAAAGGCGGCAATAAAGAAATTCAGCAAGCTCGGAAAAAAGGAGACAAGGATGGATCAAAAGTGCTGAGTTTGGATAAAGTGACTAACGGGGGAAGGGGTCATCAGGCCCCCAGGGAGAGGCTCTCTGATGGTGGGCTCTCAGGTGGCAGGCTCTCGCCTCGGGGCTCTGGGTGGGATTCCATGTGTCAGTCCTAGCTAGTGACAGATGCTGCTCTCTGTCTCTGAAACAGGAAAACTAAAGCCACTAAACATCAGGCGATACTGTAACAGCAGGAGGAGGGGCGTTTACAACAGGAAGGAGAGATGAAAAGTGTGTAGGGGGGAGGGTCATTGTTGTTGCAAATTTTAATGTATCTTTTCTAAAATAAAATTTAAAAAAACGTGTGAGGCTATCATTTTTATCCGTGCACGTGTTTAGATGTGGTGATGGTAAATCCAGCATTGCAGTTTACATGGTTTCCCTTGAGTTCTCTTTAGCAATTCCACTCCCTTCTACCTACATGGAGCAACTACAGTCAGACTGTGTTGCTGACATAAAGTGTGTGTGTGTGTGTGTGTGTGTGTGTGTGTGTGTGTGTGTGTGTGTGTGTGTGTGAGATGGCAGTAAATCCACCCACGGTCAGGTTGTTATCATCCAGCCTGTACCTGGGAATATTTTTTACAGTCTTGACACTTTCTCAGCGAGGAGTTGGAGGTAGAAATGATAATCATGGGTGGGTCTGTGAGATTACAGCAGTTTGCTTGTATGTGCCTGAGTCTCTTTGTGTGCACTTTTGCATGTTTTTAAGTCAGCGCGTGCTGGCTGTGTGTAACTGTTCGCTTATGTCTATGCGAGGTTCCCAAGTGTGTGCCCCTGTTTGCATGTTTATGCCTCCCGCCTGACTTTGGTTGATGTAGTATCCTCCGGGGAGGCAGGTCCTCAGATCACGCCTGCCAATCATGGAGATTGATCAGTCTCGCGCCCCTCCCTCTCTCATTCCAATCCGATCCCCCTCGCCCTCTCCACCCACTGTGAGCCCCCTGGTGATTAATCACTCACTCACTCAGACAGGTAGCAGTGACATCATCCAATACTTCCCCTCCTCTGCTAAAAGAAACACAGTGAGGCCTGGTGGTCAGCTCAGCGATGAAAAGAGATCAGATAAAATAATCCTCTGCAGTGGTGCGTGAAGAAGTTGCACGTACTTTCTCTTGGATTCACTTTGCAATATTGAATTCAATTTTAATTAAAAAGCACTTCATCACAACAACACCTCAAGGCACTTTATATTATGAGGTATATGCCCCACAATAATGGAGAGAAACCCCAACAATCACAAGACCCCCTATGAGCAAGCACGTGGTGACAGTGAGAAGACAAAACTCCCTTTTAAATGAAGAAATCTCCAGTAGAACCAGGCTCAGGGATGGGTGGCCATCTGCCATGACCGGCTCGGGTGAGGGGAGTGGTGTATGAACACATAGTGAGTGAAAAAGCAACACAGTGCATCATGGGAAGCCCCCAGTAGCCTGGGCCTTTCACGGCATAACTAAGGGAGGACAAAGGAGTTTAGCAAGGTCTTAAAGACATAATTTGCTTTGCAGGCTGGGAATAAGATAGATGAACAAGATCATTCTCCATATTGTCCTGAATATGAACAAAAAAAGTACTTAAAGAGCGATCCAAAACAACACTCATCACATCTTGCCCATTTTATTCTTGTAAAATACAAACATTCTTTACATCAAAACACACCAGAATTTTAAGTTATGTTAAAGACTAATGAAATAAATAATGATTAAAATCACCCTAATAAATAAGAACTGCTTTACATGCTTGTACACAGAAGCTTAGCCATGAAAATATCTCACGAACTTTTGGCGACCTTTTCACACTTCAGCCCTGGTTTCGGGCTGAATTTTATATTTAACATAAAATCTTCTTAAAATGTGACTCTGACCCTGAATCTATAGAAATAGGTGCCTATATGGTCACTGTTCATGAGTAAGCCATTCGGTGGTCAGCTGAATGCCTGTTTAATACATAGAAAAGGAAAAAGAGGAAAAAGTGGATCTGCCCGGGTATTATATCAGTGACATTCACAAAATTAATGCACACTTGTGTACTTTTTGCAGTATTAGGGTTGTCCGTTGCATATAGGTTGTTTCCTATTAATGACTATTTGTGGGCCTTTGATTTGCTTTTAGTCTGGACTATCTGGAGAAGGATGTTTATCTTGTATAGTCTCTGATTAACTGAAGTAGACGCCCATCACCACAACACAGACCTTTACTGCGCCCTACTGGCCGTGCTGTCTCCCTGCACACGTGATCAGTCAACAAGTATCACTGCAGTGTTCAGTGATTTATAGGCTCATCGAACATTCATTAGTTACAGCTGTCCAAACACGAATACCTAATCAGCTAATCACATAGAAACAGCCCAGTGCATTTAGGCCTGTAGACGACCTGCTAAAGTTCAGCCTGAGCATCAGAATAAGGAAGTAAGATGATTTAAATGACTTTGAACACATCACGGTTGTGGTCAGTTTTAATGAAGAAGCCATCAACAAGCTCTCTGTGGGTTAGTCCAGACTGAACCGATTTGTTCTTGTACTGTGGTTCCATGCTGCATTCACAGAACCTGTCATTGGACAAATACTCCAGTAGGCGGAACAAAAGGGACAAAAATGTAGACTGTGAGGAAACACTTCACCCTGACAGCATCCATCCACTGTTTTTAACAATTAGAAGTTTTAAAACAGACTGAGGTGACACGTTTTACGGTAAAAAAATATTTGATATAAAGAAGAAACTATTTAAGCTGAGGTTTATTGTGTTTGGTGCTGAGATCCAGCAAATCCTTTCTGACACAGCAGCTTAGGTAGGTTTGAGGTATGAACAAGGATATCTTACTTCAAAGTAGCAGAAGCTGAGGCAGTTCAGTGATTCAACTTAGTGACGCTTCACCTTATGGGATGAGTCACAAATATTCCAGCAGGTGGTAGCAAAGAGGCAAAAAACTAAAGAGTGAGGAAATAATTTCACCCAGTGTAAAGAGGTTTCACTGCACATTTAATCCCTCAGTACAAAAAAACGAAGCACAACTTCAACAGGAACTCTCAGTTTTACTACATGATAAACAAATGCTGCTGTCGTAAATGAAAGAAACCTGTCAGCACGACTCTTTGGGCTTAAACTAGAAGAAATACATGTGTAAAATCACAGAATAACTTCTGGCAGCTCCAAGTACCCAGACTGCCCGGTGATTATAAAGGAGCAAGTTTTTTTTTTTAATTTAAAGACGGGATTTTGTTTTGTTTTTTAAGGTTGTGAAAAATAAAAAAAAGAAGAAGATTTTACCTGCTTATCTGTTACTTTATTACTTTGGTGTAGTATTAATGACCATGAGGGAGGTTTATATCAGGAAGAAACAAAACAAACACAGTCAAAAGTCCAATATGTATCTCTTCCTTGATTTTTTCCAAAGCCATCCAGTGAACCAGATTGGAGTCATTGGCAGGCCGATTTTGGCCCCCCGGGCCTTATGTTTTGACACCCCTGCTCTAGAATACATTGCTCTGTACTACTACATTAAGCAGATTTTGAACAGTGGTTAACAACTTTAGATGAGTGTCAGGCGCTTTTACAGTCACATGCTCGTAATGTCTGTAGCATTGTTAAAAGGCAGTGAGAGAGCGTTTTACTCCAGATTGATTGAACCTCTCCAGACTACCAGGAAATCAGAAAAATAAATAATTGTAAAAACAGCAAATCACACATGTGAATCATACATTCTCTATTCCTGTTAACAGTCCTGGAGAATGTATCCATAGATAATCATTTTAACATTTTAAAGACATGTAGAATCTTTAGATCGTCCCACAACTGCTCATTTAATCCATTAGTTGTGTTCACTCCCACTCACTCATTCACTGACTCTCTGCCTCTAACTGATGGCTGCACTTTACAGATGCTTGCTTCAGAAACACTGCTCCAGAGAAGATATATGGTCTTGGAGAGCAGGAAGTAATGTCTGAAATATCTCTAGAGTGATTAAAGAGATAATGGTTAATGATTTTAGATAATGCTTTTCTACTGGAGATAAGAAATACAGAGGTGTGTTCAAGGCCCTTTTGGAAATGAACCCGGTAATAAAAAACAGGTGATTAGTGACCTGTGTAGGGTTTGAGTTCTGTTAATATGTACGTTTTTCTATACACACAAACGCATGGTGCATTTACCTGCACTCAAAAAATGAAATTGGGTGGTTGTTACATTTACTAGAGTCTAACTTGTAATTTGAACAAAATAATTTCATGGATCCATGGTGAATTAAATCTTGTATGAAATTCAACAAATTAATTTAATCTTGTTGACATGACCTGATTCAATCTAGCAAGAGTGGTTAGTTGCCTGGACTCACCAAATTCCCAAGACCACACGAGCTTTCAAACCACAGGAAAATCACTGGGGTTATAAGAGGCAGAAAAGCATACGCACACACCACATGTATGCTATTGTTATTTATTGTGGTTAACCTGTCAAGGACAAAAATATCAAAAGAATTCTGTATCAAGCTTTGTTATCAAAGCTTTCCTGCTTTTTTGAAGCATGGATTGATGTGACGTGGTGGTGCTGCGGTTAGCACTGTTACCTCACAGCATGAAGGTCCGGAGTTCAAATCTAGAGACATGCAGCTATAGCTTACTTGGTAATTCTACCCATATGTATGAATGCTTGTCTGTCTCTCTATGTTAGCCCTGCAACAGACTGGCGACCACGTGTCCAGGGTGTAGCCTGCCTCTGGCCCTGTGACACCTGGGATACGATCCCCCACCCTGATGAAGATAAGAGGATGACAAGTATGTGAAACTTGTTATGAATCCATTAAACTTTTATGTTAACCAGACTCAATACTTTGTTGAACACTCCATAAATATTATTCTTTAAATCAACTTAAAATGATCATGGAAATGATTTCCACATTAATAAATTGCTTTCTATTAAAGTGAAAATCTGTGACTTCAGATCAGATTTGTTATGTTTCGATTAGGAACAGTTTTTCAGTGTTGTTCTATTACTGTTACTATGCTATTTTTTCTCAAGGATGGTTTCTATGGTGGGATGGTCTCCTGGAGATGGGCGAGTAAGATGTACTGCCAACACAAACACAGTGGCATCACACAACTAGGTTAAATTTCATGTTGTAATTAAGGCCTGACAACAGTGAGTAAAGTTCAGTGTTCTGTTGCTTCATTCAAAACATTTTCAGTTATCGTGTTTACAGACAGAAGGACACGCACGCATGCAAACGCCACCAAAAACACGGCCTCCTTGGTGGCGGTAATTAAACCATCAGCAATCCTATGTTATCCCAAAATGTAAAATGTCCTATTAAAGACATATTTGTCTCTGTGTGTGTTTATTCTTCAGCTTTACAAATTAGCTGACTTTCCACTTCATAGTGTACTAATCTCAGTCTTTAACAGATTCTGCATATGAATGTGTACGGACTGTGCAAAAGTCTTGAGCCTTCCCTCATTCTTTCCCAAACGGAGTATATCATCAGTTCTGTTTGGTTGCCTGTTTGTTTGTTAGCAGTCTAGCATCCACAATTTTCAAGATATCATGTTCAAATTTTGTGTGACAGTAGAGCCCAATAACCGCTCAAGTTGAGTTAATTTTGGTGAAAAACAGTAAAAACTTTATATTACCCACAATTTAAACTTTACATCAATATAGAAGAGATTGGGGGACACGCGTACCTGGGTTTGCTAATCGCCTGACCTTAACTTTCACTGTTAGTGTCCAAACTCAAAGCTGACCTTGAAAAAAAAAATCATATCAAGTAACATATCATATGAAAAGGCATGTACAACACACTTTATATTTTTTCAATACAAGGTCACAATGATGCCATAACAGGTTGACGGCAGCATGTTGTGATAAAAAAAATAAATCATAAAACACTGAAGTTTTAGTATAAGCCTTGCACTTTTTGGGTGGATGTGCTCTCTGAGTGCTCTCTGAGTGCTCTTCTTTCTCCATATAAGTTTTTTTTTTTTTTAGCCATTTACTGAAACATATTGCAATTATAGTTATATTATGGACATGGACATAATTGTAGACTCTCAGCTTTCATTTGAGGGTATCCACTTTTAAATTGGTTGGGTTTACAAGTTTCAGCTCTTTAACATGTGCCAGACTATTTTTAAAGGGATTGACTCAAAAGCTTTTTCATGGGCAGGTGTGGGCATTTCCTTCGTTATGTCATTATCAATTAAGCAGATAGAAGGCCTGGAGTTCATTGGAAGTGTGGTGCTTGTATTTGGAAGATTTTGCTGTGAATAGACAACATGCGGTCAAAGGAGCTCTACATGCAGGTGAAACAAGCCCTACTTAAGCTGTGAAAACAGAAAAAGCCCATCTGAGAAAATGCTGCAATATTAGGAGTGAGATTAACCAAACTCTCCAGTTTGGTAAATCATAAGAAAGTAAGACAGCACCGGTAAACTCAGCAACTCAAAGAGACCTGGACCACCATGCAAGACAACAGTGGTGGATGATCACAGATTTATTTCCATGGTAAAGACAAACCTGTTCACAGCAGCCAACCAAGTGAACAACAGTCTCCAGGAGTAAATGTGAATGCACAAAACCAATTACAGAAGGTTCACTGCAAGGTCCACTCATAAGCCTAAAAAATAGTAAGGATAGATTGGACTTTGCTATAAAAAAAAAAAAAACTAAACAAAAAAACCAAAACATTCAGCACAGTTCTGGAAAAGCATTCTTTGGACAGAAGAAACCAAGTTCAACCTCTACCAGAATGATGGCAAGGAAAAAGTATGGAGATGCTGTGATATAGCTCATGGTCAAAGCATAGAACCATATCGGCTGTAAAACACGAGACTGTGTGATGGTTTGAGCATGCATGGCAGCCAGTGGCACTGGGACACTATTGTTTATTGATGATGTGACTCAGGACAGAAGCAGCCGAATGAATTCTGAGGTGTTCAGAGACAAACTGTCTGCTCAAATCGAGCTAAATACAATCAAAGTGATTCGGCAGAGTTTCATAATACAGATAGAAACTGTTGCCGCACAGCAAGAAGGTCCTGAGTTCAATTCCACCATCAGGCCGGGGTCTTTCTGTGTGGAGTTTGCATGTTCTCCCCGTGTTTGCATGGGTTCTCTCCGGGTACTCCGGCTTCCTCCCACCGTCCAAAGACATGCAGCTTGTGGGGATAGGTTAATTGATTAATCCAAATTGCCACTAGGTGTGAATGTGAGTGTGAATGGTTGTCTGTCCCTGTGTGTTAGCCCTGCGGCAGACTGGCGACCTGTCCAGGGTGTACCCCGCCTCTCGCCCTATGACAGCTGGGATAGGCTCCAGCGCCCCCCGCGACCCTGAAAAGGATAAGCGGAAGCGAATGGATGGATGGAGATAGAAAAGTGACCCACAACATACAGCCAAAGCAACCCAGGAGTTTATTAAAGCAAAGAATGGGTGAGTCAGTCACCTGATCTTAACCCAAGTGAGCATGCGTTTCAGTTGTTGAAGAATAAACTTCAGACATAAGGACCCACAAAACATCAACTGAACCCCACTGCAGTCTCTTGAACCAATGGCTTCACACCTCAGATTGCTAAGCAATGTCTAGCTTTCTGTGGTTTGCCTGTTTAGTATAACTCCTGCATTTGATTTAGTGACACATTCACATCCGCCCTTCTTACCTGAAAACCATTCTGTCAGACTTGGAGGAACTGCTTTCCCGCTGTTTAACACTCAGCTGCAATCCACCTCAATGCTGTTGGAGGTCTATGAAGTTTTTTTATGTTTACTTGCATAGATAAAAGATGGGTTAGTATGTTGTGTAAACTATGCCACGGACGACAGGATTTATAGACTTTGTTCATTTGCAATGCCCATATCAGATGGACATGTTAAGTGCATCTAGAATACAGACAAACACAAACTCAACAATAAATACAGACTGCAAAGTAAAGTAGACAGAGTATTACACTGAGCAGCATATCATAACTGATCCTTCTTCATTCAGGGGTGCATTGAAAACCAGTCCACAGGCAATAATTTGTTTCTTTATACAAAGTTACTACATTTGATGAAGGTCAAACTTTGTTTGTTGATTGTGTAAGGATGAGGCTCAGCAGGCTGTGCGTCAGCACATTTATTTATTTATTTATTCACCTAATACGTGCTCTGCTAGTCTATAAAAACAAGGAGCGTGAGAAAAGCAGTGCAGAAGCAAGGTGTATAGAAACAGGTAAGCCTTCAGATCTAGCTTTGAACATTTTTCATTTGTTCAAATCGATCTTGCTCTCAGATTACTGCTGAATCTGCATTTTTACAGCATGCTCGTATAATAATACTAGCTGTAAATAATACTAATTATAGCTAATAATACTAATAAGGCTGCTAATACTGATACTAACACAAGTAGCAGTATCAATAACAAGTACTACTTGTAGAGCTACTGCTATGGAAACTCTAGCTGTCACTTGCTACAGACAGAATCACCCAGATTTATCTCAACACTACTGTGGTCTGATTACGGGGATATAGATGTCATTATCTACTTAATCACTTTCTATAAAATAAAAGAAATGTTTAAAAAGCAAATAAAATTAATAACATATAAAAACAATAAAAATACTAAGCTAGTTGTTTTTCTTCTTCAACAGCCTTCTATGAAATCATGGCCTCCAGACTTTGTCTCCTCCTGCTGATCTTGTGCAGTCTGCATGTGGCCCAGTGTGGCCTGAGGGTGTATAATGTGTATGCCAGAGGTATTCGACCTGACCCGGGCAATAATAATGGAGATGGATATGTCAGGATGTCCTGTGGCCCTGCATCCAAGACAACAAATGTTGTCTTCAACACCCCAGACCCAAATTGGCATGAAGAGTTACACTATTCTAGAGCTTCGCCAGGTAACTACCTGGAGCTTAGAGTTTATGACAAAGATGTGATTTTTGACGACCTGCTGGGAATCTGTGCTACAAATATACAGAAGGGAACTCGTAAGCACTACTGCAATCTCCCAACAGGTGGATATCTCTATTTCACCTACACCCTCAGCTAAGAAAGTCATTGTGCTTTTTCTGATGTCTCCATCTATCAAATTGGAGAAGGGTTCCTTTGCCACCGTGTACTATTGACTGTTTTATTCAGCTTCTAACTGTCAGTACAACAATGAAATAAACTTTACAGCAACAACCAGACGTTCTTGTTCTTTCATTAACATTAATCACACAGATAATCCACAAACCAATGAGCAGCAGATAATGACTATATGAATGATCATTTTTCATTCTTCTACTAAGTACAAGTTTTATTAAAAATTTATTTTTAGGGATAGAGCAGAGGAGAGCAGGCAGGAAAACAGAGAAAGAGAACAGCGGGAATGACACGAAGGAGATGCTCCTGGGCGGAGCTGAACTTTGGTCCCTGAAGCCTTTTTGGCAATATGGGCATCTGCAAGTAGACCTTTGTTGGGCAGCTCACACAACCCTAAATTTTATCATAGGACCAGTAAAAATAACTATGATAATGGTAGTAATAGGAACTTATTTTAGTATTATTGTTGGGTAGATAACTTGGACTGGGAGGACTGTAAGGTGCTAGTTCAGATTTGCAGCTACCACTCCCCAGAGTGTCGGCCAGAACACTGCTCAGGGCCCGGATGAATGTTCAGAAGGGAGACAATGAAGACACAGAGGATAGTGCAGACTCTTGTATTGACTTCACACAGGTGGGAGTAACAGTGGTATTGTCATAGGAGCAGGTATGCATACAGGGTTAGGTGCATGGGGATTGTGTGTGTGTGTGTGTGTGTGTGTGTGTGTGTGTGTGTGTGTGTGTGTGTGTGTGTGTGTGTGTGTGTGTGTGTGTGTGTGTGTGTGTGTGTGTGTGTGTGTGTGTGTGGTCTCTAGAAGACACAGAATGAAAATACTACATTACTAAGGTGTTCACATCAATAACTCAAGACTACATCAACATAAACACAGGTGGGACATAAACTGACATCCCCTTCAACACTATAGGTCATATTACAAACGCCTCACGGATAGACTTACTGAGAGAACTAACACAGTACACGATTATACCCAACCACATGACAGGAGAGTAGGGTTGCCAACTCCCTGAAAAATAAATAAGGGACACCTCATGGCCAGGGCCGGGCAACCCAGTTGTCTTCACCCTTCCCAGTGTGGTAGCTCTTTTTTTTTGTGTGTGAAATTATTTTTTAACCATTTGACTTGAATTTGATTTAAGCAGATGGATATTCTTTTTGATATGACCATATGGGAAACAAATGATCATTTAGCCATTTATTTTTAGCTCAAAATGACAACATTAACACAGTAAAACAGGTCTCTTTCTTAAACAGAAGCCTGTCATGCTTAACTTTTGAGAATATAAGTAAATCTTTCTTTAAAAGAACTCTGTCCTGCTTAACTTATTATATAAATTAATAGAAAGCAATAGAACGAAAAATATTCTTGTAACAGTGCACATATAGTGCATTTAGTACAATTGGCTTCAGTTGAGGTATTATTTCAGCTTTTCTAATGCTAATCAGCTGCTCCTGTTTGTAAACCCACTTGTTCCCATGATTATGCATCTTAACTCATCATATTCATCTATGTATTACTTTTATGTATTAGTGATCTATTTGTTGTAATCATCTATCCTTGCAGTTGTTTATTACACAAAATAAATTATATTATCACACTTCTGGCCACATAGCCCTGATATTCACTGCACATGCCCATATTAACCTTAACCAGAGGGTTTAAAAAAAACAAACCAGTGTTTACATACCATATCTGCTTCTGCCGTGGCCTGGTGGATAAAAAATTGGTTAAGGGTTCCCCGAGCTGTCACGCCCCTCATGTTCTTCATGTGCCCACCACTAGAAGCATGCCTATGGAAAAAGTGCGCCGGCACACAGTGCAGTGCACGTTATAGGTGTTATCATGCATTTTCCCAGCCAGGTGTTTTCCTTTTCCCATTCTTCCCTGTACTTTTGCAGCCTTTTTTTTTCTTTCTCTGAGGGGAACAAACATTGCTGCTCTAATGCTGGGCTTACACTGTGCGATTTTTGGTCCATTTTGAGCCGATTTTTGAGTCGTGCGACCGATTTGGTGATCGGCCCGTTTTTGGCCTTCATCGTGCATCGTTTAGTATACGTGGGGTAACGAGAAGCGGCTGTGTCACCACACCCGCTCACACTGCTCACGCGCAAACACGTAAACGTTGGTGAAAAAGACGGCGCAGCACGGCAGTGCAGCGTGTGATCTGGACACAAGCGATGGAGGCACAACTTGTAGAACTTTGGAAAGCTCATCCGAGCCTTTTCCATGTGGCATCACAAAATTATCATGACCACAACAACCGTGAAAATAGTTGGATCTACACTGTTGCTCAATCACAGCTGCCTGATCATGTTTTTCATTAGCAATTTAGCAAAGTTGATGGTGTTGGTGTGTGTGTGTGAGTGAAAGACAGAGAGAGCGACAGATTTTCTGTTACAAGCTTCATGTTATGGAGGCACAGTGTGAGCACTCAGGTCGCATCAGAGCATCGGGCGGTATAGTGTGAGACTCTGCATCGTGACCTACCAACTTCTAACCCCTGCGAGTCAATCGTGCAGTTTGAGCAGGAGCTGAATAACATGACTGAAAAAATCGCACAGTGTCTGCCCAGCTTTAGGTGTACAGTCGTCCGAGACTTGCACCGCAGTGTCGGCGTTTGTTTCCCTGTTGGCCCTGCTTCTTGTTATGGTCATCTGTTGTCTTCCGGTATTTTCTCCGCAAGCGACCTTTCCTCGACCAATGAGATGAGCGGTAATCTGAATTGTCATACTCGAATTGTCATAAGTGTGCTGTCAGCTCATTGGTCACAAAGCAGGAGAGGGGCTGGGAATTATGTTTTCAAACAAAGCGTTAATTCCATTAACATTTATAGACTACTTTTGATTCTCACTGTGTTACAGGATAAAGTGCGTCCCTTATTAGCTCAATACGGGACGTGTACTTTTGTTTCTAAATACGGGACGATTCCGTTTTTTAAGGGACGGTTGGCAACCCTACAGGAGAGTTAGCTTAGCTTAGCTTAGCAACCATTAGCTGCACAGGCAGAAACACACTCATTCCCTAACCTCTAACCCTAACCACTAACCTCAGGCACAGTCCCAAACACATCTTATCATCACTTATACTCACAGATCACAAACTTACGTTGCTCATTAACGCACACTTCTCAAGGAATGACCAAATCTCTACCGTAACCTGGAGCAGAAAAGCTCAGGTGCCTTGTCCACGTTTTTCCCTGCCCGTAGTCTCTCTCATGCATAGCGGTGGGTTGACCTCTATTGGCCACGTTAAAAAACTACCAACTGAACAGCGATAAACCGTAACTACGGGGCCTTTTGTACAATTATTTTCTGACATTGTCTTCTCATGTTATATTTCGCTAACTCATCTACACTCAAAAGAATGAAACTGGATGGTTGTTACATTTACGAGAGTCTAACTTTTAATTTTTAGAAAATAGTTTGATGTTTCTATCCATCCATCCATCCATCCATCCATCCATTCGCTTCCGCTTATCCTTTTCAGGGTCGCGGGGGGCGCTGGAGCCTATCCCAGCTGTCATAGGGCGAGAGGCAGGGTACACCCTGGACAGGTCGCCAGTCTGTCGCAGGGCCAACACACAGGGACACTAGGCCCCTGGCCAGGCGCCATCGCCGTCGTGGGCGGCCCCCAGACCCTCTTCGCCAGAGTGGCCCCCGTGGCCTTCTGCACGGCCGGCCCCCAGACCGCCATTGCCTGAGTGGCCGCAGTGGCCTTCCGCACAGCCGGCCCCCGGACCGCCAGCGCCTGAGTGGCCGCCGTTGCCGTCGGCACGGCCGGCCCCCTGACCAGTGCTGTCGTCGTCGCCGTTGCCTTCCGCACGGTCGGCCTCCCGAACTGTGTCCACGTCGCCGCCGTTGCCGTCCGCGCTGTTGGCCCCCTGAACTGTTTGGACTCCTGTGCTGGCCGGCCCCCTGACCTCTTCTGTTTTGGACTCTGTTTTCCTGTGCTCTGGTGTGCTTCTTTTCTTTTGGTTTTGGACTCGTGTTTTGTTTTTCTTTTTGTCTTTTGACCTTCTGGTGCTCCTGTTTTGTTTTGCCTCATCCCACAGATGTAATATTATCTACAGCTACTCTTAGTACCATTGATGTTAAGTTAGACTCTTTTTCTCCAATCGATCTTTCTGAGTTAACTTCAATAATTACTTCCTCCAAACCATCAACGTGTCTTTTAGACCCCATTCCTACAAAACTGCTCAAAGAAGTCCTGCCATTAATTAATTCTTCGATCTTAAATATGATCAACCTATCGCTAATAATTGGCTATGTACCACAGGCCTTCAAGCTGGCTGTAGTTAAACCTTTACTTAAAAAGCCATCTCTAGACCCAGCAGTCTTAGCTAATTATAGGCCAATCTCCAACCTTCCTTTCATATCAAAAATCCTTGAAAGAGTAGTTGTCAAACAGCTAACAGATCATCTGCGGAGGAATGGTTTATTTGAAGAGTTTCAGTCAGGTTTCAGAGCTCAGCACAGCACAGAAACAGCTTTAGTGAAGGTTACAAATGATCTTCTTATGGCCTCTGAAAGTGGACTCATCTCTGTGCTTGTCCTGCTAGACCTTAGTGCAGCATTCGATACTGTTGACCATAATAACCTATTAGAGCGATTAGAACATGCTGTAGGTATTACAGGTACTGTGCTGCAGTGGTTTGTATCATCTCTATCTAATAGACTCCAGTTTGTGCATGTAAATGGAGAGTCCTCCTCACACACTGAGGTTAATTATGGAGTTCCACAGGGTTCAGTGCTAGGACCAATTCTGTTTACATTATACATGCTTCCCTTAGGCAGTATCATTAGAAGACATAGCATACATTTTCACTGCTATGCAGATGACACCCAACTCTATCTGTCCATGAAGCCAGATAACACACACCAATTAGTTAAACTGCAGGAATGTCTTAAAGACATAAAGACCTGGATGGCCGTTAACTTTCTGCTTCTTAATTCAGATAAAACTGAGGTTGTTGTACTCAACCCTGAAAAGCTTAGAAATGGTAAATGGCCTGTATTTATATAGCGCCTTACTAGTCCCTAAGGACCCCAAAGCGCTTTACATATCCAGTCATCCAGTCATCCACCCATTCACACACAGGTGATGGCAAGCTACATTGTAACCACAGCCACCCTGGGGCGCACTGACAGAAGCGAGGCTGCCGGACACTGGCGCCACCGGGCCCTCTGACCACCATCAGTAGGCAACGGGTGAAGTGTCTTGCCCAAGGACACAACGACCGAGACTATCCAAGCCGGGGCTCGAACCGGCAACCTTCCGATTACAAGGCGAACTCCCAACTCTTGAGCCACCATAGAAATATGGTATCTAACCAGATTCTTACTCTGGATGGCATTACCTTGGCCTCCAGTAACGCTGTGAGGAACCTTGGAGTCATTTTTGACCAGGATATGTCCTTCAACGCACATATTAAACAAATATGTAAGACTGCTTTCTTCCATTTGCACAACATCTCTAAAATTAGAAATATCCTGTCTCAGAGTGACGCTGAAAAACTAGTTCTACTTAAAACTTTCCTTTTTTCTAAAGCATATAGTTAGGGCTGGACCAGGTGACCCTGAATCCTCCCTTAGTTATGCTGCAATAGACGTAGGCTGCCGGGGGATTCCCATGATGCATTGAGTTTTTCATTTCCAGTCACCTTTCTCAATCACTATGTATTAATAGACCTCTCTGCATTGAATCATATCTGTTATTAACCTCTGTCTCTCTTCCACAGCATGTCTTTTATCCTGTCTTCCTTCTCTCACCCCAACCGGTCGCAGCAGATGGCCGCCCCTCCCTGAGCCTGGTTCTGCCGGAGGTTTCTTCCTGTTAAAAGGGAGTTTTTCCTTCTCACTGTCGCCAAAGTGCTTGCTCATAGGGGGTCATATGATTGTTGGGTTTTTCTCTGTATCTATGAAGCGCCTTGAGGCGACTTTTGTTGTGATTTCAGAATCAGAATCAGAATCAGAATGGGGTTTATTGCCAAATGTTGAGCAGGTTTACAACATTAGGAAATTGCTGCGGTGCTTCAGTGCAAACATGGTGTCATAAATAACACTTAAATAGACATGGAAAAAATAAAAGTAGGGATAAGAATTAAAAGTGCTACGTGGAAAGATATGTGCATGAGATATACATGAGATATATACATGAGAGTAAGAATTAAGAGTGCTACGTTGAAAGATATATACATGAGTGCAGGTGGTGATCAGTGCCAAACATAGAATGATGCAGTGACACAGCGTAGGGTCATGTGTTAGTGGCGGGGACAGTCATATGGTTATTGTTCATGTGACCAACAGCAGAGGGGAAGAAACTGTTCTTATGGCGAGAGGTTCTGGTGAGAATGGACCGGAGCCTCCTGCCTGAGGGGAGCAGGTCAAACAGACTGTGTCCAGGGTGAGAAGGGTCAGCTGAGATCCGAGCTGCACGCCGCAATGTCCTGGAGGTGTATAGGTCCTGCAAAGATGGGAGTCTGCAGCCAATCACCTTCTCAGCAGAGCGCACAACACGCTGCAGTCTCTGTTTGTCCCTGATAGTGGCTCCAGCGTACCACACGGTGATGGAGGAGGTGAGGATGGACTCGATGATTGCGGTGTAGAACTGCATCATCGTCCGTGTTGGCAGGTTGAATTTCTTCAGCTGCCTCAGGAAGTACATCCTCTGCTGGGCTTTCTTGATGACGGAGGTGATGGTGGGCTCCCACTTCAGGTCCTGGGTGATGGTGGTACCCAGGAAGCGGAATGAGTCCACAGAGGTGATGGGGGTGTCAGTCAGGATGATGGGGGGGAGTGGGCCTGTGTGCTTCCTGAAGTCCACAATAATCTCCACTGTCTTCTGGGCATTCAGCACCAGGTTGTTGTGGCTGCACCAGGACACCAGACGTTCAACCTCCCTCCTGTAGGCAGACTCGTCCCCGTCCGAGATGAGTCCAATAACGGTGGTGTCATCTGCAAACTTGATTAGCTTGACAGACTGGTGGGTGGAGGTGCAGCAGTTGGTGTACAGGGAGAAGAGCAGAGGAGAAAGAACACAGCCCTGAGGGGAGCCGGTGCTGATGGTCCGGGAGTCCGAGACATTCTTTCCCAGCCTCACATGCTGCTTCCTGTCCGTCAGGAAGTCAGTGATCCACCGGCAGATGGGATCAGGCACATTCATCTGGGAAAGCTTGTCTCGGAGATGGTCTGGAAGGATGGTGTTGAAGGCAGAGCTGAAGTCCACAAACAGGATCCTGGCGTAGGTTCCTGGGGAGTCCAGATGCTGCAGGATGAAGTGTAGGGCCATGTTGATGGCGTCGTCTACAGACCTGTTGGCTCTATATGCAAACTGCAGGGGGTCCAGGAGGGGGGCCATGAGGGTCCTGAGATGGGAGAGAACTAGGCGCTCAAAGGACTTCATGACCACAGATGTCAGAGCCACGGGTCTGTAGTCATTTAGTCCAGTGATCCTAGGTTTCTTGGGGACAGGGATTATGGTGGAGGACTTGAAGCAGGCAGGCACATGACATGCCTGCAGTGAGGAGTTGAAAATGCCAGAAAACACTGGGGCCAGCTCGTTTGCACAGTGTCTGAGGGTGGCAGGAGACACGCCGTCTGGGCCGGGAGCTTTCCGAGCATTCAGACTCTTAAACTGCTTCCTCACATCTACTTCAAGAATATGAAGAGTTGTGGTCGGAGGAGGTGGTGTGAAATCCTCTTTTGTGTGGGGTGAGGAGGCGGGTGTTGTAGGTGAACGGTTTGAAGGTGGTGATGGCTCTATGGAGGGGGGAGAGGTGGGGGAATTAGTGTCCAAAGTGTCTCTATTGTTGGGGCCGTTGGAGGTGTGAAGGCTGCCTGATGGCTCGTCAAAACGACAGTAGAAGTCGTTGAGGGTGTTGGCCAAGAGCAAGTCGTCAGTGGAGTGGGGGGTTTTAGGCTTGTAGTTTGTGATATTCCTAAAACCTTTCCACACAGAGGCTGAGTCATTCTCTGAGATCTGCTGCTGCATCTTCTCAGAGTGCTGATGTTTAGCAATGTCCACTTCTTTAGTGAACCTGTACTTGGCCTCTCTGTAGCAGTCCCTGTCTCCGCTTCTGAACGCCTTTCTCTTTTCCAGCCACAGCTTTTTGAGTTTAGGAGTAAACCAGGGTTTGTCATTGTTATAACTCACCCTGGTGCGTGATGGCACAATGCTGTCCTCACAGAAGTGGATATAGGAGGTGACAGTGTCCGTAAACTCGTCCAAGCTGTTAGAAGCAGCCTTCAATGTGTCCCAGTCTGTGGTCTCCAAACATGTGCGAAGCTCCTCCACAGCCTCGTTGCTCCACAGTTTTTTGGTCCTCACGACAGGTTTGGAGAGCTTCAGCCTCTGTCTGTACGCGGGGATTAGGTGGATCATGACGTGGTCAGAAAGTCCGAGTGAAGCGCGGGGCACCGCGCGATAGGCCCCGCTGATCGTGCTGTAACAGTGGTCCAATGTCCTCTCCTCTCTGGTCGGGCATTTAATATACTGCTTGTATTTTGGAAGCTCATGGCTCAGATTGGCTTTGTTAAAGTCCCCAAGAGCAATGATGAGAGAGTCCGGGAATGTCCGCTCCGTGTGGAGAATCTGCTCCGCGAGTGCGCACTGAGCTGCCTGCGCATCTGCGTCTGGCGGGATGTAAACAGCGGCCAGGATGAATGAAGCAAACTCCCGCGGAGAATAAAACGGTTTGCAGTGGATAAAAAGGTATTCCAGAGAGGAAGAGCAGTGCTGAGCAATCACTGTTACATCTGTGCACCAGCCACTATTGATGTAGAAGCAGAGACCTCCACCTTTGGACTTACCGGAGAGAGCAGCCTGCCGGTCCGCGCGCAGCAGATGGAAGCCCTCCAGTTTGAGCGCGCAGTCTGGGATGTTCTCACTGAGCCACGACTCCGTAAAACATAAGACACAGGAGGAGGCAAAGTCTCTGTTCATGCTTCTCATCAGGGCCAGTTCGTCAATCTTATTCCCGAGTGAGCGTACATTAGAAAGGAAGATCCCAGGAAGAGCGGTTCGCAGTCCGCGTCTCCTCAAACGCACGAGTGCGCCGGCTTGCTTCCCTCTCTTTCGGCGTCTCGCTTTCCTGGTCAGAGTCAGCAGTAAATCTGCCGCAGATGCGACAAATATTGGAAATAAATCCACAGGCGTTGTAGTCCTGTAGTTAAGGAGCTCATCTCTGGTGTACGAATATCCAGAGGAGTGCCCAGACACAGAAGAAATGCACAAAAACAAAACAAAAGTAACGCACTGAAGCACCAGGGCGACCATCCGCGGCGCCATCTTGGTTTATGGTTTTGGCGCTATATAAATAAAATTGAATTGATTGTTGTCTTGTAATGGGGAATAAACTGGGTAAGTCTGCCTTGAAACAGGATGGAATACATTGCAAAGTATTCACCGGGCAGCACGTGGTATGTAGATCATTGAAAAAAGGCTCAAAGTAGAAAAAGTGAGTGTGAATGTGTCTGACGTCACTGTATGTGTGCGCGTTCTAGAAGAGTGTGTGCGAAGCAGTCTCCAACTGGGGAAGAGGTGATTCTGCACGTCACTAACTACCCCAGTGGACACAAAAGAAAGAAAATAGTTGCGTTGTTGATAAAAAAAGAAAAATGACAATAATATGAAGAGTGTTTGGTGTTTCTCAGCCTAAAACAACTCCAATCTCACTTTCTGTTTTTAAGAAAGGAGAGTTCAAAAACCAGAGAGAGAGGAGATGTGTATTGTTTAAGCAGTGATGAGAATGATGAAAATGTCTCAGTGTGTCACTTGCAGGTGAAGAGCAGATCTGGATCAATTTTCCACATGCAGCAGTTGGACGAAAATTATAGGTTAAACGTCATCAGGAAACACTCAGGCTGAGTTTTGGCTGAATTGTTTTACAGCTTCGCTTCTGTGTTCCTCATCCTGAAAAAGCAAGCTCCATGGAAGCTAACCTCTGCCTGAAGACAAGGAGTGCAGTTCCAGAAGCACAGGCATGAACATCAACAATTGACAGCAGGCCAAAGCCAAGAGTCAACAGCAGTGTCCTGAGTGAGAGACCCAGCACCAGCAGCAGTGTGTGCAAACGGCATCAGAGAGAGAGAAAACCCATCACCTGTATGGATGGAGATGCGTTTCCAGCAAGCTGCAACTTCACTGTGTGTGAACATGACTTTTGAGGAGGCTGTCTAAGTGACATTTGCCACTTTTGGAGTAAAATGGCAAGAACACAGGACAAAGCTGAAGAGAACTCACTGCCATTGGACTGCAAAGTGGGAGAGGAGAACGGAGTGGAGGAAGCAGGTGACAACACAGAGGAATGCTGTTATTTAGTGTGGGAAATCAAAATTTGGGTTAGCAATCCTGGGAAAAAGGAAACTGACTGGTTTAAGTGGGAAATTGAGAAGGAGTCTGGACCACAAAATGAGAGAGGTACACAAAAACACACACAAACAGAAAATGCATTAACTATACTAACCCTACACACATTACAATGAAACTTGTATTTGTATTGTATTTGTATTGTATCTTTATTTCAGACATATACAGAAAAAAAACCAATATATACACAAGTACACATACTTGCATTTACAAATACGAATATATATGTAAATACACACACGTATGTGCTCAGATAAAACAAAAAAAATAAAATAAATAAAATAAAACAGTCTAAATGACACGAAATGACAATTATTAGGTCTGAAATGGAGTAGGAAGAAGTATAACATACGTATTAATCTCTACCCCATGCTCAACATTCTATTGAATCCCACTATTCACCTAATTCCCATCATCACTTACCCCACACAATAAACAAGGAGAACATGTATAAACATAGCTACAGTGATAGATATAATTTAGATACAATTTAGCATAGTTATATATACAATGGGTGATCAACTTTATCAGTTTCATATTCTTCCAAAAGCAGTTTTTGAAACATCTTTATAAACTGACTAATGCTTGAACATTGCTGTAGGTCCACAGTAAAACTGTTCCCCCATAAATAGTAACACAAAAGGTTTTAACCTTTGTCTGTGCTTTAAGAGTCTTCAGATTTAATTTTCCCCTCAATTCATAGTCCCCTTCTCTGTCAAAAAACATCCTCTGTACATTTCCTGGTAACATATTGTATCTGGCTTTGTACATAATTTTTGCAGTTTTATATTTTATAAGATCCATAAACTTCAGAATTTTTAATTTCAAGAACATGATGTTAGTATGGTCTCTAAATCCTGCTTTAGTAATCATCCTGATTGCTTTTTTCTGAATTTTACATAGTGGTTGAAGTGAAGTTTTGTATGTATTTCCCCAGATTTCCACACAGTATTCCAAATATGGCAATATAAGTGAACAGTAAAGTACCCGAAGTGATTTGGAAGGCAAAAAATGTTTAACTTTACTCAGTACAGAGATGCTTCTTGACAGTTTAGCTTGTATATGCTTTAGGTGAGGTTTCCAGCAGATTTTGTTATCTATTATCACACCCAGAAATTTTGTATCAGAAACTTGCTCTATTTCAACATTGTTTATTAACAATTTTGCTCCGGCATCTTTTTTACAATTTCCAAATAACATAAATGTAGTTTTTTTTTTTTTCAAATTTAGTGATAACTTGTTTCTGTCAAACCATGTTTTCAGTTTAATCATTTCTTGTATGGCAATTTCCAAAAGCTGCTGTGAATTCTCTCCAGCACAAAAAATATTTGTATCATCTGCAAATAAAATAAACTGTAATATATCAAATGTTTTACATATATCATTGATGTAGAGGATAAACAGCTTTGGTCCCAATACTGACCCCTGTGGAACTCCGTAAACAATGTCCAGGCACTCTGATTGATATTCACCAATCTTCACAAATTGCTGCCTGTCTCTCAAATAACTCTTTACCCATTCTAACACCACTCCTCTAATGCCATAGTACTCCAGTTTATCAAGTAATATGTCATGATTAATTGTGTCAAAAGCTTTTTTTTAGGTCAATGAAAACACTAACTATGCATTGTCTTTGATCTATATTGTTGGTGATATTTTCAATTAGTTCAATTAATGCCATAGATGTTGATCTATTTGGTCTGAAACCATACTGACTGTCCATTATTATTTTGTGTTTATCTATAAATTTGTCAAGTCTATTATTGAAAACTTTTTCCAGTATTTTTGAAAATTGTGAAAGTAGAGAAACAGGCCTGTAATTTGTGAATTGGTGTCTATCTCCATTTTTAAACAGTGGTATTACTTTAGCTGTTTTCATTTGTGTTGGGAATGCACCAGTTTGTAGAGACAAATTGCAAATGTATGTTAAGGGTTTGGAGATGCCATCGATCACTTTCTTAACGATTTCCATATCAATGTCATCAGAGTCTGTAGAATTTTTTGTTTGTGATTTCCCAACAATATCAATGATTTCCATTTCTTCTACCACCGTTAAAAACATTGAATGAGGATTAGAGTCAATGAGTTTACAGGGAGTGCAGAATTATTGGGCAAGTTGTATTTTTGAGGAATAATTTTATTATTGAACAACAACCATGTTCTCAATGAACCAAAAAAACTCATTAATATCAAAGCTGAATGTTTTTGGAAGTAGTTTTTAGTTTGTTTTTAGTTTTAGCTATTTTAGGGGGATATCTGTGTGTGCAGGTGACTATTACTGTGCATAATTATTAGGCAACTTAACAAAAAACAAATATATACCCATTTCAATTATTTATTTTTACCAGTGAAACCAATATAACATCTCCACATTCACAAATATACATTTCTGACATTCAAAAACAAAACAAAAACAAATCAGTGACCAATATAGCCACCTTTCTTTGCAAGGACACTCAAAAGCCTGCCATCCATGGATTCTGTCAGTGTTTTGATCTGTTCACCATCAACATTGCGTGCAGCAGCAACCACAGCCTCCCAGACACTGTTCAGAGAGGTGTACTGTTTTCCCTCCTTGTAAATCTCACATTTGATGATGGACCACAGGTTCTCAATGGGGTTCAGATCAGGTGAACAAGGTGGCCATGTCATTAGTTTTTCTTCTTTTATACCCTTTCTTGCCAGCCACGCTGTGGAGTACTTGGACGCGTGTGATGGAGCATTGTCCTGCATGAAAATCATGTTTTTCTTGAAGGATGCAGACTTCTTCCTGTACCACTGCTTGAAGAAGGTGTCTTCCAGAAACTGGCAGTAGGACTGGGAGTTGAGCTTGACTCCATCCTCAACCCGAAAAGGCCCCACAAGCTCATCTTTGATGATACCAGCCCAAACCAGTACTCCACCTCCACCTTGCTGGCGTCTGAGTCGGACTGGAGCTCTCTGCCCTTTACCAATCCAGCCACGGGCCCATCCATCTGGCCCATCAAGACTCACTCTCATTTCATCAGTCCATAAAACCTTAGAAAAACCAGTCTTGAGATATTTCTTGGCCCAGTCTTGACGTTTCAGCTTGTGTGTCTTGTTCAGTGGTGGTCGTCTTTCAGCCTTTCTTACCTTGGCCATGTCTCTGAGTATTGCACACCTTGTGCTTTTGGGCACTCCAGTGATGTTGCAGCTCTGAAATATGGCCAAACTGGTGGCAAGTGGCATCTTGGCAGCTGCACGCTTGACTTTTCTCAGTTCATGGGCAGTTATTTTGCGCCTTGGTTTTTCCACACGCTTCTTGCGACCCTGTTGACTATTTTGAATGAAACGCTTGATTGTTCGATGATCACGCTTCAGAAGCTTTGCAATTTTGAGACTGCTGCATCCCTCTGCAATATATCTCACTATTTTTGACTTTTCTGAGCCTGTCAAGTCCTTCTTTTGACCCATTTTGCCAAAGGAAAGGACGTTGCCTAATAATTATGCACACCTGATATAGGGTGTTGATGTCATTAGACCACACCCCTTCTCATTACAGAGATGCACATCACCTAATATGCTTAATTGGTAGCAGGCTTTCGAGCCTATACAGCTTGGAGTAAGACAACATGCATGAAGAGGATGATGTGGACAAAATACTCATTTGCCTAATAATTCTGCACTCCCTGTAGTTTCTTTCTCTGCAGAATATGTTGTATCAGCCAAGTCTGGCCCAACACTTACAAAGAATTTATTGAACTCATTAACTACATCACTCATGTTACTAATATTTCTATCATTATTAGCGAAATACGAAGGATAATTTGACTGCCTAGAACCATTTTTGATGTTGGTATTTAAAGTTTTCCAAATCCCTTTAATATTATTTTTATTCATATTTAATAATTTATCATAATATTCCTTTTTACATGACCTCAAAATACTAGTTAATTTATTTTTATATTTCTTGTATTTATTTTCAGCTTCTGTACTTCTGTTTGTTATAAATTCTCTATATAACGTATTTTTCTTTTTACATGCATTTTGTAATCCTTTTGTGATCCATGGGCACGCTGCATATTTTTGTTTTTTACTATATTTCTTTACTGGGCAACGGCTATCATATAACAGTTTAAATTTTCCTAAAAAAAATCTCATAAGCTTTATCAATATTTTTTTCCTTATACAGCATCTCCCATGATTGCTTAAGTAAATCACTTTTAAATGCATTTATGGACTCCTCTGTTCTCACTCGTTTGTATTTTGTTGTATTTTCCTGTTTGACCTTCCTGTAATTGCTGTTATACACTACAAAAACAGGTAGATGATCACTGATGTCATTAATTAGGAGACCACTTATAGATCTGTTTTCTATTTCATTAGTAAATATATTGTCTATTAAGGTTGCCGACTGTGCTGTAATCCTGCTGGGTTTAGTGATCACTGGACAGAGTCCCATGCTATACATTGTATTAATAAACTCATCTGTCATGCTATGTTTGTTTGGATTTAATAGGTCTATGTTGAAATCCCCACAAATGAACAACTTTTTGATTTGTCCTAATAAATGTTTTATCTGCCCACTCCTTAAATATTTCAATATTAGAACCTGGTGTTCTATATATACAACTTACAATGACATTTTTCTTTTTTTCCATACTAACTTCTATTGTTACACACTCTAATATGTTATCTACCACCACCGTCATTTTTTCCACCACCCTGTATTTTAAATTTTTGTCCACAAACAAAGCCACACCTCCACCATTCTTATTCTTTCTGTTCATAAAATTTAATTCATATCCGTCTATTTCAAAGTCCACTCCTTTCTCCATATTAATCCACGTCTCAGATACTGCAATCACACTCAATGGATGTGCAAATTTGCTTAAATATTCTCTTATTTTGTGAAAATTGGCATATAAACTTCTACTATTAAAGTGGATTATGGACATTTTGCAGTCAGCCTTGACAGTTTTATTGAATTGTTCTTCGGTATAATAGCAGCAGGTGTTTCTGATGTTAAAAAAGTGATTCTGTTTGTCATCTTGTCAAAGTCACTTAGTAAGATGAAAAGTGATACATAGACTAGTGGACTAATATTATAGTGGGAAAGATGATTGCATTATAGATGGGGGGAAAACAGAATGCTGATGAGGGGTCTTGAATGAGTGAGCTGAGTTTCTGAGGTGTGTGAAGAAGTTTTAACATGGCACGCATTTGGTTACATGGGAAGAAACTCATTATGTGATAAGACAACAGGGTTATGTTGTGTGTTGTATGGTGTGGTGTGTGGCTGATGGATGAATGTTTTGAGACATTCATCCATCAGACTCTGCAGATTTAACCTTTGACTGTAATTTTTCTGGGTTTTTGTGTGATGGAAAGTGTGTTTACAGGTTGTGTGTTGATTATGCTATTACAGCAGCAGATTGTTAACTTTATGGCCTTTTTACAGCACCTCTGGAATCTGGTGACCTATAGGCCTGACCTCCAGGATGCTACTGCTAATATTTGTTTCTCTTTAAGAGTGCTTGTAAAGGATTCAGCACAGACACTCACATCCTGGGCCATCTCACCTCAGGAAATCACATGATAGGGTGGGGCGATAGGGTGAGCTCACCCGAAACCTTGTCTGATTGTGACCCACACCAGTTTTCACGCCTTGGCTCATGTGATTAGGTAGAGGATCATCAGGTGGTCCTTTTGTACCTCTTTGGAGGGATAAATGGTAAACCATTCATACACACACACACAGTCACGGCAAGCTACATTGTAGCCACAGCCACCCTGGGGCGCACTGACAAAGGCGAGGCTGCCGGACACTGGCGCCACCTCTGACCACTACCAGTAGGCAACGGGTGAAGTGTCTTGCCCAAGGACACAACGACCGAGACTGTCCAAGCCGGGGCTCGAACCAGCAACCTTCCAATTACAAGGCAAACTCCCAACTCTTGAGCCACGATCGCCCTGTACTCCCACAGGGTTTAAATCTGGGACTCTCCACCATTTAACCCTAGAACTGAAGAAGCTTCTCGGATGAGAGGTGAAACGTCTTCAAGCAACTTAAAGATGTAGCTTAGAACCTAAATCCGGATGTGTCCCCTGTGGCTTCACAAGTGTTAACAGGTGGTACAAGTGTTGAAGATTTATCATTTGAAGACCTTCATAAACGAACTTGTACATGAAAAGAACTCACAAGTCAAAGGGCTGGCAATGACCTTGTGACCTCCAGTTTAACAGTCAAAACACTAATCAACATTTTCAAACGAATTCCAGCTTTGTGGTGCATTTCTCAGTGCATCATTGTCCATATGATCAGAGTCCAAATGTCTGGAGAATAGACATTCAAACACACCAGTTGGTTGTGTTGTTTGCCTATGAGGCTTCCAGCTATCTTCAAAGCTTTAGCCTGGTCAACACTCCTTTTTATGGCCTCTGTGAAACCCCCAAATCTTCTCACTGCAGCCATTCTTCCTGTGGGGGGATAGAGTCAACTGGTGGATTATCTGCATTTATGACTCCTCTAATGCCCTGTTGTCACTGCAGAATTTTTTTTAAAGGAAATTTGATCAAGTTGTTTATGATTTTCTTCCCCCTTTTTGAGTCATGTCCACGCCCATGGCTCAAAACTTCAGCCAGTTTAAAGAAGTGTACATAATGCAAATGTAAACAAAAGCCCCTCTCTGCAGAGTATCAAAGTCTGCATGGCAAAGTGACACACTTTAGGTGATCTTCATGGGAAAGTGCTGTCAGTAATTTCCCAGTCTCCTGGCATCTGTTCTGTTCACAGAGTTCCATTCCATTCAACAATTCCTTCGCTGAACTTCCTTTTTGGGCCGTCAAATGAAGCTTGGCATGCTCCCTTCATCCTTCTGCTTCCCTGTTCCAACACCGCTGAAGATTTAGGGTAGAGCAAGTTGTACACCCTAGTTGGCTTCCTCAACGTCGAATCTCTTTCACTACTTCTGGTTGTTTGCTGTTCAAAGTCTCCTCATGACGATCTTCTGGAAGCCCAGTAGCACAGGTCTCTGTGGGATGTCTGCTGTGCTGAAGATGATCTCTGCTCCTCACTGATCCTCCTGAAGCCTCTCTCCTGGGGCCCATTCTTCGTACGTCGCTTACTACATCCAAGATCAAATGACACATCCAAGACCAAATCATCGCGCTAACCGTGAGCTCGCTAATCCGGTTCCCCGAACACACCTGCTGTTGACGATCAGTACAGCTGGATGAAGTAATGTGAGATCACTGGGTGTCGTAAAAGGGGCTACGCATCGATAGTAAAAACATTGATCGGCAACCCTCTGATTGGTCGGCGAAAATGTCGAAGGAGCGCGCTCGGTATTTTTCGGCAGCAGAGCAAGAACTCATGAGTGAGGGATTTCAGGAGTTTCAGAGTTTAATCAGAACGCAAGGGAACACTGCAAAGGCTGCAAAAGCAAGGAGAGAGGGCTGGCAGAAAGTTGCTGACAAATTAAACTCGTAAGTAATTTAATAATAACAATAATAATGGAGTGGATTGATATAGCGCTTTCCAAGGCACCCAAAGCGCATGACAATGCCACTATTCAGTCACTCTCACATTCACACACTGGTGGAGGCAGCTACAGTTGTAGCCACAGCTGCCCTGGGGCAGACTGACAGAAGCCAGGCTGCCATATCGCTCCATCGGCCCCTCTGGCCAACACTAGTAGGCGGTAGGGAAAATTTATTATATTACATTATATTATCCAATATTATATTACATTATATTATATTACATTATATTACATTATGTTATATTATGTTATATTACATTATATTATATTATGTTATATTATATCCCCTTACACATTAGAGCCACAACAGGACCCACTAGAACATGGGAACAAGTAAAAGTGAAATATAAGAATATTCTACAGAATGGTAATATTTATCACTTATATTGCTTGTCATCTCTTGGAAAGAGACCCTGAAATAATCTGTTTGTTTGTTCATAACAGCAACCAAGAAAAGGGCAGAGCAAAAAAAAGACAGGTGGTGGTCCTGCACCCCCTCGTCAACAAGTTGGTTAAGTGAATAATACCCTCACGGGAAAATCGATATCTCTCTATGAGCACACTGTCGCGCTGAGCTAAAGGATCCTGTCTGTCCCGCAATATACGCTGGATTCTGAAAACTCTCCTTATCAATCTTGCACCTTCCGCAATGGGTGGCTCGCGTATACGGACAGGATATGACTGCGACAGACTTCCCAAATCCACCTTCGCTTTTATAGCCGTGGTCTCTCATCTTGATTACACGAAGTAATTTGCAATTGCTACTCTGAAATATGAATTACATCTGTAATAATCACATACATGTAATAGAATGTTAATAGTACATTTCCCTTTTTTAGGAAATGACCTGTATGTATCTGTGTGAAATCAATAAAAGGATCAAGTGCTGCATTATCTTTAGTTACATTGATGTTATTTCTTTATGGTGAAACAGTGGTGGAATATCGCTGTTGCTTTCGTATGAATGAAGCGGACATACCTGCGTGGCCGCGATCTAATCCTGTTTACATAAAGTAAACCTGCTCCCGAGCAGGTTTACGCTTACGGCTCTGTTGCTATGACAGCAAGTCCCGGATGAGCTTCGGGGAACCGAACGATCCAAGATCACGCGAAATCGTCAACAATCAAATCCAGCTAACCTACTTAGCGAGGTACGAAGAACGGGCCCCTGACCTCAGCTTTCATCTTGTGGATGATCTTCTTCAGTCACTCCTTCTCATGGTACCTGCAATTTAAAAATTGACACCCCTCTTTTGCCACATGGCCCTTGCCATGTGTCAACTCCACACAACTAGACATGCACAAGAATGTTGCACATTGTCTCTGAAAAATTCCCCAGGGTTTCTCCCTTGGCGTAACTCTACTCCAAACCTGTAACCCTGTGTCAAAGAAAAACATTAGCCAGTGGTTAAATGTTAAGCTTGTTTAACTCCCAGCTCCACCTGGAGCCTGTTTCCTTGCCTGTAGGACAAAACCTGTAAGTTGAAACAAACTTCACATTTGCAAACAACTGTAGCTCATAAGAGCAATAAAGTATTCAGCATCACAGAGACAAGTATCATGTGCAGGTTTATTCTAAATCATTAAACCCACTACTTTTTGCCATAATTTGCTCCAAATCATGAATCATCCAATTTATTCCACATTATAATCAGTGACTTTCCTTAAGTTTGTCACTTACTCATTTCAGCACTATGAGCTCAATAGTGGTCAGATAATGACCCCATATTAAACTATTCAAATTTTTTTTTTTTTTTTTTGCCTGTCCCTTTTGGTTCTTTAGCCATCAGAATTGTTGTCTGAAGACCAACAAGGATACCCAATGGATTTACTTTGCCAAATAGATCATCACGGCCTTGACGTATTGGTCTATTTGATCTACCTTTGTTGTTATTATTTATTTTATTTTATTTTCAGTTGTTATAGACGGGACAGACATGACTGAGGGATAGGAAAGGGAGAAAGAAAGATGAAGGAAAAGAAAAACAGAAGGGAAGAGGGACAGTGAGAAAGGGCACTTAAAAAGAGAAAGAAGAGAAAAAAAATCTCCTGCATCACCTGTTGAGAGAAAAAGAAGAGAAAACAAGCAAAAAAACAGAGCAACATACTAAACACAACACCATCACGTTAATCCAGCTAAGTGTAAACAGCAGTAAATACTAAATATTGAATGTTGTTGTGTAGCACGCAGGACCGACAGCGCACAATGTGCTTGGAAATAGCAGCCAAGAAAGGTGTAGTTTATGTTTATGGACAGTGAACACCCGTGTGCACACCTGTGTGGATCAGCGCGCTTGTATTCAAAAGGTTTCCCCATTTAATGGTCTGATAGAGGATGTAGAGAGGCTGTGCCAGAGTGAACCGAGCCGCAGGCCCAGAGGCCCGAGGGCCCCCTTTTCCCCGGAAGAGGCCTGACCGAGCAACAGGCACCAGGCCCCACCAAGTAGTCACCGGGAGTGAGCTGGTACATATCTAAGCGCCCAGCCCCGGACACCAAGAACCACCAACGCACTGACCCCTGAGGGCATCAGTTACCGGCAGGGAGTGTGGTGAGGGGAGATAGGCCTTTGGAGGGCCTGGGAGTTCCCAGAGAGGTGGAGTGTAAGACCCGACCTGACATATAGACACAGACAAACAGGCACACACAGACACAAAAATGCATTCCCACCCTCATGTACACATATATAAATACTCAGCACTGACCCAACGTAGGGATAGACCTACATGGACACTGTACACACAATCACACTCCCCAAACAAACTCTATACCCCGGGTCCAGGTACCCTCGCCCCTGGAGGGGGAAACGGCACCTAGACCCATATTAAACTATTCTACTGTGTAATCACTGCACATCTGTTCAATTGTTACTTGTCTGTTTGTGCTGAATCCTTTACAAGCACTCTTAAAAAGAAACAAATATTAGCAGTAGCGTCCTGGAGGTCAGGCCTAGGTCACCAGAATTCAGAGGTGCTGTAAAAAGGCCATAAAGTTAACAATCTGCTGCAAAAAGACGTAACACTGGTTTCAAAGACAGTATGTCTCACACTGTATTCACATTTCCCCCTGTAATATCCACCATTTTTTCAACAACAGAGTGTTATAGCATAATCAACACACAACCTGTAAACACAGTTTCCGTCACACAAAAACCCAGAAATCCTGTATAAAAAAAAATATTAACCAATTGTGTGTCCTCTATAGATCACATGATTAACCCTCTGTTATGTAAAATGTTAGCGCTGCGCAGGTGTATACACACTTTTGCTGTGAGCAATCCTCGGTCATGAATAACACACTGTTGGTAAATTCACAGACACCCAGAAAAATTACAGCTAAAAGGTTAAATTTGCAGAGTTCACACTCTGTCATGTGACCCAAAGTTTCCTCCTCTGGTCTCCTGCTGCTCCTGCAACGAAAGACACACACACATCCATACATCCACCCCTTTGTCACATCTGGGTGGGGGTTAACCTTGCATAGTGGTGTCAAATCAGTCAAGTCAGTCAACTCTTGTCAGCTTTTACCAGTCCAGTCAGTTCCCTATTCTTTCACTCATTGCTTATTCATTCATTCATTCATTCATTCATTCATTGCTGATAGTGGAATCTATCGTTGCATTTCGTTTCCACCCTCAGCAATATGACGTATTTCAATAAGAAAAAGAATTTAGATCGAATTACCTCGATGAATCCTTTTAGACAGGGACTCGCTATCTGATTGTCCCAAATAAGTGACTTTCTCCCAAGCCCATTATAATTTTGGAGAAACTCACTTTACGACTGTTCCCGACAACACGTTGTGTAGCTCTTCTGGTTCAAATTGTTCAGATCTGCATAAATGACAGAGATTATCAAACAAAATTTTCAGTGCACTGTGAAAGTAACAAAATAAAAAGGAATAAAGAAGGCCTAGTTAAGTCATGAAGCATGCTCTTCATCTCAGGAGGGTAAATCATACCAAACCTAATTGGCAGGTTTAACTTTGTAACGAAAGACAAATCATCAGCCAGTTTCATCTCAAACATTCATCCATCAGCCACACACCACACAACTAGAGTTGGATGTCTCAAGACTGGTCTTGGTCTCGAGACCGGTCTCGGTAGTCCTGATTTTGAACTGTTGTAGTCCTGTTTTAATTCCAGATCAGTTCTGGGTCTGGTTGAATTGGGGTTTAGTCCCTGTGGTTTGATACAGCCCCGACTTTGTTCTGCCTGACTGCTTAATTAAAAAACTAGTTTAAGGTGTCCTGCATATGTGATATATATTTTTTTCCTATATGAAGTCAAATGTGGGGAAGCATTTAAGTAACAAAGTGTTGCAGGTAGTGATGGGACGTTCTGTATCGAGGCTTCGGAGCGTGTGTCGAGTAATGGAGGGGGCGTTTCCGCGAAGCGCGTATCGAGGCTTGCTTCATTTATGGGAGGAGCTGAAAATGATGACGTCCGAAGCCTCGCTGCCCGGCTGTACCACGTGACTGGTTCATGAAGCGGTTCGAACTTTGCCGCAAATAATCATTTTCCATACTGCCAGCATAAATATACACAGTATACTGCCATCACTACAATATACATTTTTTACACACTCCTTTTGTTGTTGACATTTACAGGCTGTGTGCAAAATGCCACACTCTTCAAATTCATGCCAGCTATTATTTTTACGTCCAGTAGGTGTCCTGCTAGAGCAAATGAAGCTTCATGAAGCTTCGCGTTGGGGTGAACCAATTGGATGAAAAGCTCCAGTGCTTCATGGGGCTTCATCTGCCCATCACTAGTTGCAGGTTACCTTTGTGGTGGCCATCTTGTTTTCCCAGTAAAGAGGAAGCCTGCCTCAATTGCAGCTCTTTTATAGGCCAGTCTGTATTAAGAAGGTGTGTCTTTAGAGTATTTAAAGGGAGCAGGAAATGGATTGGGGGCCATTTTTGAAAAGTTGCTGTCTGCATGTGTATGATGTTGGCAAGAGATAATAAAACAATTACTTTAATTAAGATAGAGTGAAGTCTGATGTTTCCCTCACCGCCCCTCACTGCGTAACATCATTCTTTTTTGAACAAAACTCAAAATAGAGCCTATTAATGTTTCAGTCAATTCTACCCTCAATTAATTTCCTTTTGCTGCTCAGCTCTCACACTGTGGCTCAGCTATGCTCAGGGCTGGACTGTAACAAAAAATCTTTTCATTTTGACTAGAGACCAGCCCACCAGGTATTACAGGAAAAATCATAAAGCCTTTAAATGTAAACAAACGCTGTTGTCACAGTGATGTACACTGTCTTCTTGGTATATATGTATCAGTCTAATAAACTTAAACCTACACCATCCTCCCTATTCTGGTATTCTAAACAGTACCCGAAAGTAGACTGCTTGGTCGAGTTAACCTCCTGAACTATCTACAACACATGGTGAAAACCTGAAATTAAGACAGAGAAGACTAGAGGTGAGACATGATCATTACTGATTACTGATGAGATTTATATATATATATTCATAAACCATTCATTTGCCACATCAATAAACAGCATGGCAGGGCAAAATATTTTTTCTAACATGGCAACCTTTAAAAAGTGAAGGGAGACAGAAATACAGGTGAGAAAGAATAAAACTTAATTGACTTTTTGATGGCATTTTACACACAGTACTGGTACAGTATCTAGAAAATGTGGGAAAATACTGGCATCATATACAGTACTTAGCTACTTCTGAAGAAATTATGATGGGACCCTATAAAAAATTACTATGTACAATAATGGATTTCTATACAATTTACATTAGATGAAAATGTTTGTTGTAAGGTTCAGATAATTATTTGTTAAAAACTTTGCTAGACCCGCCCCTGCACAGTTACCAGCTGTCAGATACATAAAAAAAGGATCCTGGTGTTTTGTCTCTCAGAAACAGTTCATAACTTCCCTTTAACTCATTTATGTCACCGAAAAGGTAAACCTGTTTCTCCATCACCTGTTCAGCTCTGATGATTCAGTAAGGACATCTCCTGGTTTCATCTGCATGTTTCCCTCTCACCAGATAACCAAACCGACATCATGACCAGCAGCTTTACAGCTGTGGCTCCAGCAAACCTCAGCTGATGCTAGAAATTAATATTAAATAAATTCTAACAACAGCTGATCAAGCTTAAACGTGCTGCTGTTGTTTAGCACGACATCCGCTGGTTTCCTGTTTCTGGCGCAAAGTGGGCGATAAACAAACAAGAGAGAAAAGCCGATCAGCTGATCATTGATCAGTTTCATGATTGAAGTAGAAACAGGAGAGGGAGGGGGAGAGAATGAGAGAAGAAGAGGCAGCTGTGCAGCAAAGACACAGAATATATATCCAGCTTTGTGTCTTTTTCATTGTAGCTGAAGTACGGGACAAACTGTTCTTTTTCACCCCAATACGAGACCATTCCGTTTTTTACGGGACGGTTGGAAACTCTAATAACTAACCTTATAAATAAAATAAGATAAAACAAGTTCAACATCAATAACATCATAGCACCCACCCAGCAGTATATAAACTCTGTCATGCTAGCTAGTACACAGTACGGGTTATTGTAACTGACTGTAAAAAGTCAGCATAACGAAAATAAACTCCACCTAAACTTGGTTTATATCTGACCCAGATAGACTGCAGGTCATAACTTCTTACCTGAAGTTCAGTTCACCGCCTCGGGTCTCTGCTCCTCCTGCCTTTCCGTCATCCACCTGTCAGCGTGTTGCATCTGCTGGCCTCCACCACTTGCTAATGTTACTGAATCTGTGGAAGCTCCGCCATAGCCACCACCAAACAATTGAGTTATTTTTACACATCTCCCAGCATCTGGCCAATCCACCACCTTTCAGTGTTTATACCGTTACGGAAAAACAAAACAAAACAAAAAAAAAAACATCGTCCCATAAAAACAAAAAACCACAATTGGCCCACCGGGCAAATGACCGGTATGCCCGATGGCCAGTCCAGCTATGGCTATGCTCCAATCCCTCCATATTGTGGCCAATCACATGCGAGGATATAGGATAATATCATTATGTGAAAAACAGAGAGGGTGATGGATGCGACAGTCAAGTGGAGCGTGCGTCTGTCCTCTCAGTACGTGAGTGAGACAGTAGACGGGTGAGGAGAGCTGTGCGAAAGCAAAAGCACATAAACATGCCTGACACCCGTAAACGAAGCAGCATCTGGCTGCAGTTTAAAGACTTTTTTGTCTCGGCTTGGTCTTGTCTTGGTCTTGGTCTTGTCTTGGTCTCGGTTTAGGCGGTCTTGACTACAAGTCTACACACAACAACGCACAACATAACCCTGATGCCTTGTCACATAATCAGTTTCTTCCCATGTAATCAAATATGTGCCATGTTAAAACTTCTTCCACACACCTCAGAAACAAAAACTCAATAATTTGTCAGCTCACTCAGCTCACTCATTCAAGACCCATCCTCAGCATTCTGTTTTCCCGCACTATAATGCAATCATCTTTCCTACTATGATATTAGTCACTAGTCTATGTATCACTTTTCATCTTACTAAGTGACTTGGACAAGATGACAAACAGAATCACATGCTTAAGATGCTATCTGGTCTTCATGAGCTTCATTATGTGTCTATGTAGGGTTAATTCATTTTCAGTTTGTATGTGATTTTGTGTACCTTTCCTCTTTGCGGTGCTCCAGAAACTTTTCAATTCTCCATGCAAGACAGTTGTTTTTTGTAGTTTGGGAGATGATTGGATGATGGGGTGGGTGCAGTTTTCTCTGGGGTGGAGTCGGGTGGGCTGCCCCGGACTCTGTGGGGCTGGGCGGTGCTGCTGCTGCGGGCCCCGGTCCGGATGGGCCTGGGCCCCCTTGCCCTGGTGGGTTCCAGAGTGTGGGGGTGCCTACTGGGGTCAGCGGGGGAGCTGGCCCCAGGGAATTGGCCACTTGCCCCTCCCTTTCTTCCCTCCCCATCCTCAGCTGCCTCCCTATTCCCGCTCTACCACACCCACCCATACACACAGGGCTTGGGGTGCAGGTATGTCACCAGGGTGCAGGGGAGGCACTCCCCTCTGTCCCCTTCTGGCCGCCTGTGCCTCAATTTTATTCTGCAACCTAGACATCCACATTACTCACACTCTCACATAACACATACATATAGGGCCTTGGGGGTGGGCACTTTTTACAGCATCCAGAGGATGGTCGGTGTACTCCAACCCACCTCTGGCGCTGGTGCCCTACCCTCAATTTTAAATTTTAAATGCATTTAGACACTAAGTGTTTTCGGGAAGAGCCGTGCTGCTCTCTGAGAGGAAGCTAGTACCATGCTCTCCTGAGTTTTAAATGCACTTTAGAACAGCACACAGCAACACTACATATGAGCGGGCGTAGGGAGGTTTGAGGTCTTCACTCACCCCGGTTCTGTTAGCCGTCAGGGCTGGGGGGCTGGGAGGAGGTGCTGGCCGTCAGACTGGGGTCTGGGATGCGGGGCCTCCCTGGTACTGCAGATAAGGAGGTGGTCCGCTTGCCTCCACCCCAGAGAGAAGGGTTACAGTACATGTCCTGGGTCTAGGTGCGGCTTGCCCCTCTGGCAAAAAAAGTGGCAAATGCCCCACTCAGGCAGTCTTTTCAAAGTTCCGTTCACACACAGTGAAGTTGCAGCTCGTTGGAAACGCATATCTCCCTCCATCCATCCTTTCATCCATCCATCCACGATGATGGTGTTTTCTCCATGCTGATGCTGTTTTGCACAACTGCTCCTGCTGCTGGTGGACCTCTGACTGCTCAGGATACTGCTGTCTCTTGACCTGTCGTGAGCTCTTGATATCATTGTCGTTGTTCTGGAACTGCACTCCTTGTGTTCAGGGAGAGATTCTTGGAGCTTGTTTTCTCAGGGTGACAAACACATGGAAGTTAATTCAGCCAAAACTCGGCCTGAGTGTTTCCTAATGATGTTTAACCTATAATTTTCCTCCAACTGCTGCATGTGGAAAATTGATCCAAGTCTGCTCTTCACCTGCAAGTGACATTTTCATCATTCTCATCACTACTTAAACAACGCACATCTCCTCTCTCTGGTTTTTGAACTCTCCTTTCTTAAAAACAGAAGGTAGTTTTTTGTAGTTGTTTTAGGCTGAGAAACACCAAACACTCTTCATATTATCATTGCATTTTGTCAACAACACAACTATTTTCTTTTTTTTGTGTCCACTGGGGTAGTTGGTGACCTGCAGTGATCTACATACTACGTGCTGCACGGTGAATACTTTGCAATGTATTCCATCCCCTTTCAAGGCAGACTTACCCAGTTTATTCCCCATTACAAGACAACTTTCAGCCACACACACCACGTCTGGTTCGCACTCACTCACACGCGCCCACACACACAGAAAATCGGCCTATGATCTCCCTTACAGCGGAGTAACCAACGAGAGCTCTATCCTCCTTACATATTGGTGGAGAAACCAAACACTCAACGCCCTCAGCGGTGAAGAAAAAAAAAACTAATTTTGGTGGATAAAACCATCCTTCAAAACTCAACGTACCTAATGGCGGAGAACCCCTCCTTAAAAAACTGGCGGGAAAAGAGACCTCTTTGAAAACTGGCGAAGAAACGAGATGACCTTGAAAACCTGGCGAGGAAACCAGACCTCCTTGAAAACCTGGCGAGAAAACCAGACCTCCTTGAAAACCTGGCGAGGAAACCAGACCTCCTTGAAAACCTGGCGAGGAAACCAGACCTCCTTGAAAACCTGGCGAGGAAACCAGACCTCTTTGAAAACTGGCGGTGAAACCAGGCAACCTTGAAAAACTGGCGGAAAAACCAGACCTCCTTAAAAAACTGGTGGAGAACCAGGTAGCTCCCGTACCTGCGTTTAACTGCGCGGTCACTGTGACGAATAAGGCCCTCTCTCTTTACTTACTGTTGCTTCTCATTCACAGGGAGGTCTCTGGATCCCGTCAATCGCCATCCAACCCGAGGAGAGGTCAGACGCTAACTCACCGGCCTGGCCGCAAATTAAGTACCGGGGCTTTCATCAGGCGTCACGGACGATTTCCGTTAACGAAGCAAGACGAACAGCAATCAATCGATTTTACTTGCTAGCAAGGGGAGCCGGACGACAGCAGTCCTCTGCCCTTGGTGTCAAACGAGTCCAAAGAACCAGCTTCCCCTGCAGCCTTTTATTCCCATGACACACAGTTTACACAAACACCCACTGTAAACCCCCCCCCCCCCCCCCCCATTGTGTCAGGTACTGTATGTGTGCATATGCATGTGCGAGAGTGTGTGTGTGTGTGTGTGTAGGTGCACGTGAGTATGTGTATTTGTGTTTGGGGGTGCGTTTGTGTGACCTCCTGCTCACCAAAAGGGTCAGAAAGGCAGGAAGTTTACTAAACAAGAAAACAGAACCCTCACATAGCATTTGTCCTTATAATAAAACACTACAGCCTCCCCCACCATTCAACAAGCTGGGGAGGGGGTCAGAAACAGAAACAGACTCCAACAAGGTCTATTATGAAACCATAGCTCTTCTTGTTCGCATGCTGTACAGAGTGACACGATGATGTGTTTCTGAATAATTTAATAACGTCTTTTTACCGGCTAACACCAGCACATCATCTGATGGATCACCAGACAAGTCTGAGGCTGATATTCGCCTATGAATCAATGTGTCGGGTGACACTGACCGATACCATAATGATATCCATTTTCTGACCTGCAGTACTATAAGTATTTAAGAGTCAAAATTACTTTCAGCAACCTGAGGTGACCTCTAGATAAATAATTACTCAGTCATACCAAAGTGTCTACGTGGCACTAACAGATCTGACCTGTTATTTGTGCTGGCAGAAATAGAGCCAAGAACCAATAATTTGGCCTGTGCAGGTATAAAGTTTGAGTTTATTGATATAATGGCTTAGTTTTATTGCCTCTGAAGACTGTAATTAAAATAAAAGTGACCGTAAACTTTTGTTTTTTACGCACAACACCTGAATTTCTATTCTTGCGCCCATGCAGCTGGACCTTGGCCTGTAGCTTTTTGATTATGTCTGTGTTTATGAAGTTATGATGTATAATGCCTGAGTGCTCTGCAGCTGTGTCTGTTTCTTTGTATATGAATTTATATGTTCCTGGAAATCAGTGACAATAGGCAATAATTTGTTTTTTTATACAAGGTTACTACATTTTTTGAAGGTCAAACCTTATCTGTCGATTGTTTAAGGATGAGGCTGAGCAAGCCATATGTCAGCAAATATTAAATTTATTTATTTATCCATCTGATAAGTGCTCCGCTGGTCTATAAAAACAAGGAACGTGAGACAAGCAGTGCAGAAGCAAGGTGTCTAGAAACAGGTAAGCCTTCACATCTAGCTTTGAACATTTTTCGTTTCTTTAAATCGATCTTGTTCTCAGATTACTGCTGAATCTGCATTTTTACAGCATTTTTGCTACCACACCGCGTTCCAAATTATTATGCAAATTGTGTTTAAGTGTCATAAATATTAAATAAGTTGTTTGTCATTTAAACCCATGGATGGAATTGTGTCTCAGGGCTCTTTTGATCACTGAAATCAATCCATAATATTAAGAGATTTGTGGCTGAGTCAGAGCACACATGGGTTCGTGTAAAGGCACAATGATGAAGGTTTCTGCCAGACAAATACATCAGATTAAGAGAGCAGCTGCTAAAAGGCCATTACAAAGCAACAAACAGATATGCAGTGGTTGGTTGGTGGACAGCCACCATGTCCCAGCAAGGCTGCGTTGTCAGGAAGAAGGTGGTGGTGTCATGTTTTGAGCTAGAATCACAGGGAGAGACCTGGTCAGCCCCTTTAGACTCCATGAAGGTGTGAAAATGACCTCTGCAAAGTATGTGGAGTTTCTGACTGACCACTCTCTTCCATGGTAGAAAGAGAAGAACTGTGCCTTCTGCAACAAAACCCACCTTCATGCAAGACAATGCACCATCTTATGCTACAAGGAACACCTCTGCATCATTGGCTGCTATCGGCATAAAATGGTCTGCATTTGTATAGCGCTTTTTCTAGTCCCTAAGGACCCCAAAGCGCTTCACACTACATTCAGTCATTCACCCATTCACACACACACACGCGATGGCAAGCTACATTGTAGCCACAGCTGCCCTGGGGCGCACTGACAGAGGCGAGGCTGCCGGACACTGGCGCCACCGGGCCCTCTGACCACCACCAGTAGGCAAACATGGGGTTAGTATCTTGCCAAGGATATTTGGCATGCAGCCAGGAGGCAGCCTGGGATCGAACCACCGACCTTCTGATTAGTGGCTGACCTGCTCTGCCACCTGAGCTACAGCCACCCCAGGAGAGAAAGTTCAGTTCACATCCAAACAGCAGCTCTGGGAGGCTATTCTGACATCCTGCAAAGACATTCAAGTAGAAACTTTTCAAAAACTCACAAGTTCCATGGATGCAAGAATTGAAAAACTGCTATCAAATAAGGGGTCCTATGTTAACATGTAACTTGATCTGTTAAGATGTTTTTGATTGAAACAGCTTTTGATATTTAGTAAAATTGATCTAGTAATGCTGCAAATTCAACAAATGACCATTTTCAATTCTCTACAACCTATAAAATGTTTTGAAACTCTGTGTGATTGATAATTTGGAACAGTGCATTTTAAGGTTTTTATTTTTGAAAAACATACTGTTTTCATTGGCAGTTTTGTTGAGTAACATTTGAATTATACTCCAATGGTTGATGACTGTCATTTGCATCAATTATTTAGGAAAATCAGAGAAAAATAGCAATTGCATAATAATTTGGAACGCAGTGTAATAACATAGCTAGCAGTATCAATAACAAGTACTACTTGTAGAGCTACTGCTATAGATACTCTTGCTGTCACTTATTCTGTCTGGCTGCAGACAGAATCACAGAGATGTATCTCAACAGTGGTCTGAGAGGATATAGACGTCATTGTCTACTTAATCACTTTCTATATAATAAAAGAAATGTTTAAAAAACAAATAAAATAATAAATTTTAAAAACAATAAAAATACTAAGCTAGCTGTTTTTCCTCTCAACAGCCTTCTATGAAATCATGGCCTCCAGACTTTGTCTCCTCCTGCTGATTTTGTGCGGTCTGAATGTCGCCCAGTGTGGCCTGAGGGTGTACAATGTGTATGCCAGAGGTATTCGACCTGACCCGGGCAATAATAATGGAGATGGATATGTCAGGATGTCCTGTGGCCCTGCATCCAAGACAACAAATGTTGTCTTCAACACCCCAGACCCAAATTGGCATGAAGAGTTACACTATTATGGAGCTTCCCCAGGTAACTACCTGGAGCTTAGAGTGTATGACAAAGATGTGATCTTTGATGACCTGCTGGGAGTCTGTGCTACAAATATACAGAAGGGAACTCGTAAGCACAACTGCCGTCTCTCAAAAGGTGGATATATCTATTTCACCTACACCCTCAGCTAAGAAAGTCATTGTGCTTTTTCTGATGTCTCCATCTATCAAATTGGAGAAGGGTTCCTTTGCCACCGTGTACTATTCACTGTTTTACTCAGCTTCTAACTGTCAGTACAACAATGAAATAAACTTTACTGCAGCAACCAGACGTTCTTGTTCTTTCATTAACATTAATCACACAGATAATCCACAAACCAATGTGCAGCAGACAATGACCATATAAATGATCATTTTTCATTCTTCTACTAAGTACAAGTTTTATTAAAAAATTTATTTTTAGGGATAGAGCAGAGGAGAGCAGGCAGGAAAACAGAAAGAGAACAGCGGGAATGACACGAAGGAGATGCTCCTGGGCAGAGCTGAACTTTGGCCCCTGAAGCTTTTTGGCAGCTCACACAACCCTAAATTTCAACATAGCACCAGTAAAAATAACTATGATAATGGTAGTAATTAGCAGAGGTGGGACCAAGTCATTGTTTTGCAAGTCTCAAGTAAGTCTCAAGTCTTTATCCTCAAGTCTCAAGTCAAGTCTCAAGTAATGTCAGGCAAGTCAGAGTCGAGTCTCAAGTCACTGGTGTAAAAGTCCGAGTCAAGTCACAAGTCTGAAACTTTGAATTTCAAGTCCTTTCGAGTCTTTAAAAAAAAAAAACAACGAAAAAATAATGTTGCAGTTATGCTAAATGTAAATATTAGACCATGTAATTTTAAAATCTGTGTTTTTCTCAACACATGACAAAATAGTGAACTTAGAAAATATACACAAATTGTGAAATTGCACCTCTATAAAATGCAGCTCAATTAAACCTAGCTCCAAGAATAATTTTCACCGACAGTTCTGAGATAAGCTGCATGTTATTCTTGGATGCGGTTGTAGGACCAGCTTTAAAATCGCATGACAAAAATATACACATTAAAAAAAAAACTGTATCACCAACGTAGCCTGGAAAACATTTGCTAGTTAGATGAAGTCAGCTATCTCATCTTAGCATATTTATATGCATATTTATAATTATACGCTTCTTGGAGTGAGCGCATACACTCATGAAAGTTTAGTAACTTCCAGTCACTGCAACAAGCCCAGGTACAGTTTACTGACGGATGGGTACAGGACCTTGAAATGCACCGTGTAGAACGAAAGACCATCGTACGTATCATAAGTTTACCAGTCTCACAAATTGTCGTCATAAATACACATTCCTTAACCGTTTATTAATAGGACCTTTGAGCTCAACGGTAATTAATTAGTAGTGGAAATAATTTCTGGTAGCATCACAGAAATGTAGCAGTGACAACAATATTGTATGCTGTAATCGTACTGGGCAATTAGTGATACAAAAAACCTGTTTTATCCTGTGAATAAAAGTATGTGTTTTTGTCAATGTACCATAATAACAGAAGCGAAACGCAATATTGTGTCAGGACAATTTACTATTTATGCACAATAAATAAAGGAGCATAGCGCGACAATTTCTGTTCAGCGCCAGACTTGCTTGTAACCTATATCACCAATTATGTTAAGAAAAATGATGTATTAACGACTAAAAAACACTGACCTTCGTGTAAATGCTTGGAGCAGACTAACCTGTGAGCTGGAGGGTTCTGGGACGTTATATTTGATCTTTGAATGGCTGCAATCCAGGCCACCCGTCGCGTCTTTGTTACTTCGGAAACATGGCTCGAACAATTTCTCTTCAACGACGTAATCCGATAACAACCGATCTCTTTACCCGTCGGCTTCCCGTGGCTGTCATGCGACCGGCTATTGCAGTTAATCATACAACGGCTTCTTGACATTTTTGTGTTTCTCTTTATCGCTGTGTGACTGATTTTAATTGAAAGCCTGCGTGCGCTAGTACCGCTTGCCACGAGTTCCCAGAATCCTTTGCGGTTCTACCCGTGAATGACGTCACATTTTCAATCTCTATATAATATGCATGTTAAATTTTATATTTGGGGTAAAATATCAAGTCTTTTCAAGTAAACCGGTTCAAGTCCAATTCAAGTCCCAAGTCATTGGTGTAAAAGTCCAAGTCAAGTCACAAGTCTTAGAACATTTTTTCAAGTCAAGTCTAAAGTCATAAAATTAATGACTCGAGTCTGACTCGAGTCCAAGTCATGTGACTCGAGTCCACACCTCTGGTAATTAGGGATGGGTACCGGTGTCCGGTGCCATGATGGCACCGGTTCTGACATAAACGGTAGTAACCAGACCGAAAAGCAGCGCACATTTTGGTGCTTTTTTCCCCTGAGCTGTGATACACTTTGAATTCTAGCCAATCATTTTACGTTTCCGAGGATAGTAGGCGGGCCCAGGTACGTACGTTCTTTTAGAGCAGAGCAATAGATTAAAAATGCCCAAGGCGAAGCGATCAAAAGTCTGGCTGTACTTCACAGCAAAATATGCAAACTCAGCAGCCTGCAACAAGTGCTTTAAGCTGATACTGTGCAAAGGAGGCAACACCTCAAATCCGATGAAACACCTGGCGACGCATAGCGTTTTTTTTAAAAGCCGAAAAATGCGCCGTAGTTGATAGCTTGCTGCAAGACCTCACACCGAGCGCATCTACTGCGGGTGGGTTGCCTGTTATCGGAGCCGCAGTTAACAACATCCCCCAAAAACACGAAGAGGAGAGTCCTGGTCCCTAGCCCTGCCAGTGTAGCAGAAATGATGAGGATGATGATGGCAGCAGCAGCCGTTCTTCTCTGCGTGAGTAGCTTAATGTTGTCCGTGTGTAATTTACGTTGAGTAGGCTAACCACGTTATTACATTAATGCATGTAAGGTGAACTAGCAAACACCGTTGTAGTTACATGTGGCTGTCTTCTTGTTTGATGGCAGATACTCCCTTCACCCTGGCCAAAAAGGCTAAAATGACCAAAGAAAAAGTGGAAAACAGTTAAACATGAGAGGTTTTTGGACAAAGTTTGTGTGTTTTTTTCCATTGTTTAAGCACTGCTTCCAGCCAAGAGTGATACCATATATGCCCTCTAGCTGCAGAAAAGGCTAACATTGTTATCTTTTTACAAAAAAACAGCTAAACATGAGAGGTTTTTGGACCAATTTTGTGTTCTCCATTCTTTAAGCACCGGTTTGAGCACCATTTAAGCACCGGCACCGTTTCAAAAGTACCGGTTTGGCACCGGTATCGGATAAAACCTAAACGATACCCATCCCTAGTAGTAATAGGAACTTATTTTAGTATTATTGTTGGGTAGATAACTTGGACTGGGAGGACTGTAAGGTGCTAGTTCAGATTTGCAGCTACCACTCCCCGGAGTGTCGGCCAGAACACTGCTCAGGGCCCGGATGAATGTTCAGAAGGGAGACAATGAAGACACAGAGGATAGTGCAGACTCTTGTATTGACTTCACACAGGTGGGAGTAACAGTGGTATTGTCATAGGAGCAGGTATGCATACAGGGTTAGGTGCATGGGGATTGTGTGTGTGTGTGTGTGTGTGTGTGGTCTCTAGAAGGAACAGAATGAAAATACTACATTACTAAGGTGTTCACATCAATAACTCAAGACTACATCAACATAAACACAGGTGGGACATAAACTAACATCCCCTTCAACACTATAGGTCATATTACAAACGCCTCACGGATAGACTTACTGAGAGAACTAACACAGTACACGATTATACCCAACCACATGACAGGAGAGTTAGCTTATCTTAGCTTAGCAACCATTAGCTGCACAGGCAGAAACACACTCATTCCCTAACCTCTAACCCTAACCACTAACCTCAGGCACAGTCCCAAACACATCTTATCATCACTTATACTCACAGATCACAAACTTACGTTGCTCATTAACGCACACTTCTCAAGGAATGACCAAATCTCTGCCGTAACCTGGAGCAGAAAAGCTCAGGTGCCTTGCCCACGTTTTTCCCTGCTCGTAGTCTCTCTCATGCATTGCGGTGGGTTGACCTCTATTGGCCACTTTAAAAAACTACCAACTGAACAGCGATAAACCGTAACTACGGGGCCTTTTGTACAATTATTTTCTGACATTGTCTTCTCATGTTATATTTTGCTAACTCATCTACACTCAAAAGAGTGAAACTGGATGGTTGTTACATTTACGAGAGTCTAACTTTTAATTTTAAGAAAATAGTTTGATGTTTCTATGGTGAACGCAATTAAATCATGTACGATCTGCATGAAATTCAACAACTTAACACTTGTTAAATTTGTTGTTGTTTGGATGACGTGATACAATCTAGAAAGGTAGTATCCTCAAAAGTTGATTCTGTTCATCTGGACGTATCGTTTTCAGAGGGAAAAACGTTTCGTCACTCATTCAAGTGACTTCTTCAATCTCAGCTGACTGCAGGTTTCCCCAACCTCATAAACAGGGAAGGGACATAACCGTTGATCAGTCGTCTTTGACATGAGAATTTACATATTAATGATCACGGAACTGACCTCTGTGATCATTAATTTCAGTCATTATGCAAATATACTGTTCATAAGGTTGGGGAAACCTGCAGTCAGCTGAGACTGAGGCCATGTCCACATTAATACGTTTTAGTTTGAAAACGCATCTTTTTCTCTCCATTTTTTCTCTCCACACTGAGACGGTATTTTCAGTCAAGGAAAATGCAGCATTTTGAAAACGCTCTCCAAAGTAGATACATTTGAAAACGCTGTTTTCGTGTTGCAGTGTGCAGTGTTGGGGAGTAACGGAATACATGTACCGCCGTTACGTATTTAAAATACAAAATATGAGTAACTGTATTCCGTTACAGTTACCGTTTAAAAAGGTGGTATTTAGAATACAGTTACTTTGTTGAAATAAGTGGATTACACGGCGGTACTTTCCTGTTTCATATTATCGCGGGTCAGGACTGTTTGGGTTTTGTTTGACAGCTACGTTCTGTTGTTCCAGGTGGCAGCGTTACGGTTGCCATGGTTACAGGGTGACGCTCTCTCTCTGCGTGTTTCCTGGGTGAGAGAGCGCCCTTTTGTTGTTGTTGTTGTGCTAAGCTAATAGGCAGAATGCTACAGGTTGTTCAGTCTGATGTCACTACCGTGTCTGGACCTAAACTCCGCTGCAGGTCCATATATCAAACGATCACTATGGCATTACTGAGAGTTGAAAAACTGTCTAAAGTCTTTCATCTTTAATAAAATGATCAGCGTTCTGCTCTACCAGGTGTAACAATTGAGTTTAACATCCAGGCATCCATGAAAATGGAATTTATGGCATTTAACGGAGTTAGAAGTTAGCAGGAAGTTAGCTCACTAGCTTCTATCTAAATACAATATAGCATGTCCTGACTGCGGGGTTTTGGAAACAAATGAAAACGTACAGCTCTGCTATCACTTCCAACATAAATGAAGACAGAAAGCTAAACAGCAGTGACGTTTGTAGGGTTACTGAAGTTTGGCTAGCTGGTATATAATGATGTGCTACGTGACCGCTAGCGACACAGCTATGTTAGCATGATATAAACAAGCTAACTTTTTTTCCACTCGATAAAAGTTAACGTGAGTGTTCTCAGTGGTCAGGAACAAATATAATCGCATGGCAGGATGCTGTAAAAGGACCAAACTTCAGCCAGGAGAACAACTGGGATAATCCATCCACAATACGAGGTTAGTCATTCATATACTGCTGCATGGGCTGGGCTGTAGTTACATCCTAAGGTTTTAAAAAGTTTAAATAAATGATTAGGGGTAATAAAAGCCGAGTGAGGTCAACAGTGATCACTGACTGTTTTAGGAGCTTTTTGAGATTAAATAGAAGAAAATACATAACATTAAACATGTTAACAACACAAAAGCCATATTAAACGCAGACTACTTTAGGCCCGGAAGTAGGATTCGTCACGTCATCACTTTACAATCGGATAGCTCTAAAGAATGTAGCCTGATGGGCAGTGTAGTCCGTGCTGCAGGGAGAATGGACTGCCATACTCGTTATGTGTCTGTGAGCGCGAGGAGGGAGAAAAAGGCGAGTGGAAAAGTATGAGTTGTCATCGAGCAAAAACAGGAGCTGGAAGCATGTAAATATAATAATAACCACTGCAGCCAAAAAGAGTGCCTGACGAGCCTAGTTGTAAGCACGCTGTTAAGACTCGACTGTACGCTGTGTTCGTGTTTTCCTCCGAAACAATAAGTTCCGTTGGTGCAGCCTTTCAATGCCTCTCTCTGTCTCTCGCAAGCAAAGTTGACCCAGACAACAAAGTAAAGCTAGTTTTCAGCTACGAGCCCAACACGGAACCCGACCTTCAGTAACAGTAATAAATCAAAATTCAAATTCAAATTCAAATTTTATTTGTCACGTACGCAGTCATACACAGTACGATATGTAGTGAAATGCTTGGACAACTGCTCGTGACCTAAAGAAAACAAAAAAAGGAAAAGGCTATGAATAAGATAGGAAATAAATATGAAAAATTAAAAAGGGTAAATTTAACTAGGAAGAAATAAAATATAAATTAAGGTTAAAAAGGAAATAACTGTACAACACAAATTAGAATGAAGGGTAAATTTAACTGGGAAAGAATAAGATAAAATATATAAATTAAAGTTGAAAATAAAATAACTGTACAACAAAATACACAATATAGAACTATATAAGAATGTATGAAGAAATATAAATATAAATAAATATATACACAATAACAGCAGCTGTACAAGTATTAACTGGAAATGAAGAATAGTGTCCAGTGTTGTGCAATCCACATTATGTCTTCTGCAGTGCAAATATGCTTAAAGTGATTTAAGTGATGAAGTGAAAACAATGTCCAGAATGTCCAGTGTGTGTAAGAACTGTATGTGTGGGTCAGTACTGTGTGGTGGTGTGATTGAGAGACCGTATCACCTGCGGGAAGAAGCTCCTCCTCAGTCTCTCTGTGTTGGTCTTCAGGGAGCGGAATCGCTTTACTGACCTCAGCAGAGAGAACAGTCTGTTGTTGGGATGGCTGAGGTCCTTCACGATCTTCCTGGCCTTGGTCCAGCACCGCCTGCTGTAGATTGAGTGCACGTCAGGGAGCTCGGAGCGGATGGTGCGCTCAGCTGACCGCACAACCCTCTGTAGAGCTCGTCTGTCCTGCATGGTGCTGTTCCCGAACCAGGTTAAGATGTTTCCCGCCAGGATGCTCTCTATGGTGCACGAGTAAAAGTTCCTGAGCACCTTGGAGGGCAGTTGGAAGTCTCTCAAGCGTCTGAGGTGGTAGAGACGCTGTCGGGCCTTTTTCACCACGGTGTTGATGTGACAGGACCATGACAGGTCCTGCGTGATGTGAAGCTGTCCACTCTCTCCACTGGGCACTCGTTGATGACGGGGGTCTGGTAGTTCCTCTCCTGCTTAGTGCTGAAGTCCACTATCAGCTCCTTTGTCTTACTGACGTTTAGAAGGAGGTTGTTCCTCTGGCACCAGTTCTCCAGATTCCTAATCTCCTTCAGGTAGGCCGTCTCGTTGTTATCAGAGATCAGGCCCACCACGACGGTGTCGTCAGCAAACTTGATGATGGTGGTGGAGCTGGTAGTGGCCACACAGTCATATGTGTACAAAGAGTACAGCAGGGGGCTCAGAACACACCCCTGGGGGGCTCCAGTGCTGAGAGTGGTGGAGGCTGAGACATGTCCGCCCATCCTTACTGCCTGTGGTCTGCCAGTTAGGAAGTTGGAGATCCACTGACACATAGATGAGCTGAGTCCCAGATGCTCCAGCTTGGTGGTGAGCGTGGAGGGAATTATGGTGTTAAATGCAGAGCTGTAGTCTATGAAGAGCATTTTAACATAATTCCCCCTTCTAGTGTCCAAGTGAGTGAGTGATGTGTGGAGGAGATGAGAGATGGCATCGTCTGTGGAACGATTTGGACGGTAAGCGAACTGTAGTGGGTCCAGTGTGTCTGGTAGTGAAGAAATGATGAAGTCTCTGACCAGGCGTTCAAAGCACTTCATCACTACTGAGGTGAGGGCTACAGGGCGATAGTCATTGAGAGAAGCAGGGTGGGGTTTCTTCGGGACAGGAACAATGATGGACTCTTTGAAGCATGTGGGGATCACCGACTGAGATAAAGAGATGTTGAATATCTCAGTGAACACAGGAGCTAGCTGGTATGCGCAGTCTCTGAGGATACGACCTGGGATGCCGTCTGGTCCTGCTGCTTTCCTGGTGTTCACTCTTCTGAAGGCTCTCCTTACTTCATGCTCGGAGATGACGAGCACGTTTCCGGTGCTGGCAGTATCTTCCTGTCTGCACTAGCATCGTTGGAGTCCTTAGCTGCAGCCTCGAAGCGAGCATAGAAAGTGTTCAGCTCGTCTGCCAGAGTCACGGCCGCGTTCGTCATACCGGTTGTTGGTGCTTTATAGTCCGTTATTGTCCTTAGTCCCCGCCACAGGCTCCTAGAGTCACTCTGTTGGAGTTGTGACTCTAGTTTCCTCCCGTAGCGCTGCTTCGCCTCTTTCACCGCCCTCCGCACGTTATATGACGCGGCTTTGTACGGGTCCATGTCCCCCGTCGTGAGTCCCGTGTTGTAGGCAGCGGTGCGGGATCTCAGAGCGTCGCGGATGGTTTTATCCACCCACGGCTTCTGGTTGGGAAACGTTGTGATAGTCTTTGTCTCCACGGTATCATCCGCTAGTTTCCCGATGAATCCCACAACCGCTTCCGTAAACACGTTGACATCATCATCGGAGCTATCACAGCAATAGTACATTCACGTAGTTGTAAAAAGCTTGATAATATATTATGTAATCCAAAGTATTCAGAATCCGTTACTCTCATTGAGTAACGTAACGGAATACGTTACAGAATACATTTTGGGGCATGTATTCTGTAATCTGTAAAGTAACCTTCCCAACACTGGCAGTGTGGACAGCGAACCGGAGTCCTTTCGAAAACGTTGACACATTTTAGTCATGTGATGCAGTATTGTCACCAATTAAATTAAGATAGCAGAGAGCATTATACAGCAGTTGTTTTGTTTGCACTCAATTTTGACAGCCCTATTAAAGATTAATATCAGCCTGTACATGCTCCAGATAGCTTTTCTTCAAATTCTTTAATTCTCACTCGCTTTTGCAACTTTGTACTTTTGTGTTACTCGCAGCAACAACTCCACCTCACTGTTAGTCCATTTAAAAAACTCGGTGCTTTTCCTCGACATTTTGTGCGATGTTTCAAAGCGCTGGAAAGTAAATGCATGCACAGTACTGGAACGTAAGCGTTTTTGGCCATTTCAATGTGGACACACAACTCTGTGAAAACAACTGAAAACGATAGTGTGGACGTGGAGCGTTTCAGACGAAAACGCCATTTTCAAATTTATCCGGGCCAGTGTAAACATAGCCTGAAGAAGTCACTTCACAAAACATTTCTCCCACTGAAAACGCTACGTCCAGATGAACAGAATCAACCTTTGGGATTTACTTACCAGGATGATTGAGCATGGATCAAAAAGAGTGGTAGCAGTTGCAAGAACTTGCAATATCACAAGAGATTTCAAACCACAGGAAAATGGATTTGCTTAGAGTAAACGACACATTCACATTGATCACACATCCAGAAGGCAAACACACAGTGGAGGCCAAGTGGGTTCATACTGTAGATCATTGGTTAAATGATCACCAAGCAATATTTGTTTGTGCGGACCTGCCATAACTGTGGGGGACTAGTCCAACCGGAATAGTATGGTGGGGGGAGTTTTGTTCTTCCGGGGCGGTCTGTGTGTTTTGTCATGTGCTGGAGTACGCATTAAAAGTTTTACAGCGGACTAACATCGAGAGTGATTATTAGCTCGTCGCATCACACGAGAGTGCTACATGGTGTCAGAAGACGGTACGGACGTCACGCCAGCGCGTATGTTTATATATAGCACTGCTTATTGTGCGCTGTATCGGATTAGCCGCTAAAGAAAAAAGAAGTCGCCCCATCATGGCGGACGGATTTCGCAGACCTGACCCTCTGGTTTTTGATGAGAACATTGCCGAGAATTGGCGTGTTTTTGAAAGGGAGTATGATATTTTCATCGCCGCTGCTCACTCTGACAAGCTGGCGAAGACAAGGGCTTACATTCTCCTGAATATTGCTGGACCAGACGCCATTGAACGAGAACGCTCGTTCGTTTATGCTCCTGCCGTTCGCGCAGCTGGTGCAGATGGAGAGATATTCACTGCTGCTGAGTCCAGAGAGGATCCAGAGTGTTTGAAGGCAAAATTTCGAGAAATCTGCAATCCTCAACACAACAGGACGATGGAAAGATATAGATTCCACACCAGAAATCAGAAGCCAGGTGAGACACTTGAATCATTCATCAGTGATTTAAAGATCAAGGCTAAATGTTGTCACTTTGGGGACCTCACTGACGAGATGCTCAGTGATCGTATCGTCTGTGGTGTCATTAGCGACACGTTGAGAAAGGCTCTGCTAAGAGACAGCGAGCTAACACTTGCTAAAGCTATCTCGGTGTGTCGAATACACGAAATGACTGAAAAAAACAGTAAGACACTAGCAACACAAGCTACCAGTGTCGACGCAGTAAAGCCCATTCTGAACAGCAAGCACAAGCCGAAGCCCCTTTCATTCCCACAGACTGTCACCAATTGCTCCAATTGTGGAGGCAGCCACGCGGCCAAGCGAGACAAGTGTCCAGCATTTGGACAACAGTGTCACAACTGTAAAAAACTGAATCACTACAAAAGTTGCTGCAAGTCTAAACCACGCAGCCATCACAGAGCCCCTAACAGACAGACTGCAAGGCGGCTTGTGAACGAATTAACAGTGAGTGAGCCACCACTTCAAGGTGAAACGTTTTACGTGGATGGTGTAGAGCTTGACAGACAGATTGACTGCATCCACGCTAAAGCTAATAAAAAAGATGAGGGATTTGTCACAATACACATAAATGGCGTGCCCACAGAGATGAAAGTAGATACGGGAGCGAAATGCAACGTCATGTCACTCAAGACTTTCGAAACAGTGAATGGCGGAAGACAGACTGTTAAACAAGAGAATCCTGTGAGCCTTGTTGCCTATGGAGGCACGAGAATTCAGACCACTGGAACTGTTACACTCCCTTGTTGCTTAAAGAAGCAGTGTCACACGTTGCCTTTCTTTTTGGTGGATAGAGAAGTGCAACCGCTGCTAGGATTTCGAGCATGCATGGAAATGGGCATTGTGAAAATGAGCCCTGAGGTCCACCAGATCAGCACAGAAAGCAGCACAGATTTCAGCTCCCACATATTCACACAATACCATGACCTGTTCAGAGATGAACTGGGGGAACTTCCAGTCACATACTCAATGATACTAGACCCTGATGTGCAGCCTGTGGTCCGTCCAGCCCACCGCATCCCCATCGCGATGCAGGAAAGAGTCAAAGCTGAACTTGAACGCATGCAACGCATCGGCGTTGTAACACCAGTCACCGAGCCTACTGACTGGGTGTCCTCAATGGTGGCAGCACACAAGAAAGACAAGCATGAGATCAGACTGTGCATAAATCCAAAAGACCTCAACACAGCACTGAAAAGACCCCATCACCCAATGCGTAGCGTTGAGGAAGTGGCAGCACAGATGTCAGGAGCGACAGTGTTCTCAGTGCTAGATGCAAAAAACTCCTTCTGGCAAATACGGCTCGACGAGAAATCCTCAATGCTGACCACATTCAGCACCCCATTTGGGCGATACAGGTTTCTGCGGATGCCCTTTGGTATCAACTCAGCCAGTGAGGTGTTCCAGCGCTCCATGGAACAGCTGTTTACCGGTTACCCGTGCTCTGTCATCGTGGATGACATCATCATCGGAGGACACGGAGTGGCCGAACATGATGCCAACCTAAAAAAAGTGCTGACACGTGCTCGAGAGATCAAACTCAGGCTAAACCCTGACAAGTGCAAATTTCGCCTAGATCAAGTGTCATATGTGGGCCACATCTTCACAAGGGACGGTCTAAAAGCAGACCCCTCCAAAACCACAGCAGTAGGAGCAATGCCAGTGCCCACGGATGTCACGTCGCTACAGCGCTTCCTCGGTATGGTTAATTACCTTGGGAAATACATACCGAACCTTAGTGAGATTGCCGCACCCCTAAGGAAACTAACCCACAAAGAGACTGCGTGGTGCTGGTTCCCACAGCACCAAGAGGCTTTCGACCACCTCAAATCATGCCTCTCCAGCCCGCCAGTATTGGCGTATTACAACGTCAAGGAGCCAGTCACACTGACATGTGATGCATCATGCTATGGGCTGGGTGCCGCGTGTTTGCAAAATGGCAGACCAGTGGCCTTCGCCTCGCGTGCTCTCACTGACACAGAGACGCGATATGCTCAAATAGAGAACGAGCTCCTCGCCGTGGTGTTTGCCTGCACGAAGTTCAAAGATTATGTCTATGGCAAAGCAACAATCATTGAAACCGACCACCAGCCCCTGGTGACCATAATGAAAAAGCCAATCCATGCCGCCCCTGCCCGGCTCCAGAGGATGTTACTGCGACTACAGAGTTACGACATCAGTCTGGTCTACAAAAAGGGGAAATACATGTATCTAGCCGACACCCTTTCAAGAGCCCCGCTCGCCCCGCTATCACGCTGCCCGGTCGAACACACTGATTATGAAGTGATGACAGTGAGCTACATCTCCACTGCTCGCCTGGAGGAGCTAAGACAGCACACAGCACAAGATGATGTGCTACAAGCGCTCAGCACAGTCATTCAGCGAGGGTGGCCCAGCAGAGAGAGCCAAGTCCAGCCCGCACTGGCTCCGTTTTTTCCATATAGAGATGAGCTCAGCATGGAGGATGGGATCATCATGAAAAGCCACAAAACTGTCATTCCCCAGTCCCTGCACAAAGAGTACATCAACATCGTACACAAAGGCCATCCAGGTACCGAAGCAACCAAGCGCAGAGCTAGGAGTGTAATTTTTTGGCCAGCAATGTCAAAAGACATCGCAGAAGAGCTGCTCTCTTGCACTGTGTGTAACAGCACTAAGACACATCAGCAGAGAGAACCGCTACAACTGCACCCTGTTCCAGACCTCCCATGGTCAACGGTGGCTGCTGACATTTTTACCTGGCATGGAAAACAATACCAGGTCCTTGTAGATTCCTATTCAGGATGGATTGAGATTGACCTTCTCCGTGACTTGACCACAGCAGCGGTCATTTCCAAGCTAAAGAGACACTTTTCAGTTCATGGCACACCGCACACTCTCCTCACTGACAATGGCAGACAATACACTAGTCAACAGTTTGTTGATTTCGCAAAACAGTGGGACTTCACCCATTCAACCAGCAGCCCAGAGCTTCCACAGTCAAACGGTCTTGCTGAGAGAGCGGTGCGCAGTGCAAAACAGCTCATGGAAAAATCTCACCGAGATGGAACCGATGTGTTTCTTGACCTCCTAAACCTTAGAAACATTCCCCGTGACACACAACTAGGCTCCCCTGCTGAACGCCTCATGTCTCGTCAGACACGCGCGGGCATTCCTGTGTGCAGCAAGCTGTTGGCACCCATTGCAAAAGACACAGGACAGATCCGTGACCGACTTCGCGACAAAAGACTCGGACTGAAGCGTCACTATGATAAGTCCAGTCGCACGCTACAGCCGTTGCAAGAAGGACAAGTGGTCCGCGTGCAGACAGAGAAAGGCTACGACAAGCTGGGAATTGTGGAAAGGAAGAGCAAGGAGCCACGATCCTACATCATTCAGGTCGGTGGAAGAACCTACAGGAGGAATCGCCGCCACATCCTCCCAGTGGCAGAACCGCCTCCGCCACCACTCCATGACTATGACCCTGAGTGCCAGGACACTAACCATTCTACAATGGACAGTTCCACACTCACACCGCAATCACACACACGCTCAAACGAAGATTCACAAAACACATCCTCTCCTCAGCCCCAACCTGCTGTGCAGGTGCCCGGCCAGAACATTGTGAACCAGACACCATACACTACACGTGCAGGTCGCATCTGCAGACCCAACCCAAGATACACGTAAATGGAAAACACTAGGATGCCTTAGGTGTAATCAGTTTGTTGTCAGTATGTTGAATTATGATGCTTGCTATTTGCATTTTTCATAATTGCTGTTATGTTAAGGTGTGGGGTTACTCCGAGCAAAAAACATTGTTACCGGTAAGTTAAAGTTGTGTTAAGAAGCACTGTCTAGAGACTTGTGAGTGAATTAGTTTTGTTAGGTGCTACCAGCTAAATGGGGAGGATGTAGATCATTGGTTAAATGATCACCAAGCAATATTTGTTTGTGCGGACCTGCCATAACTGTGGGGGACTAGTCCAACCGGAATAGTATGGTGGGGGGAGTTTTGTTCTTCCGGGGCGGTCTGTGTGTTTTGTCATGTGCTGGAGTACGCATTAAAAGTTTTACAGCGGACTAACATCGAGAGTGATTATTAGCTCGTCGCATCACACGAGAGTGCTACACATACAATTAAAGAAAACTCATATGGGACTAAAACACATAAGGCTAGATATGTTGCAAAAGGCTACAGCCGACTATAAGGAGACTTTTTCCCACTGTGAATATGACGTCAGTATGGAGCTTAATTCAACTGACTGCCCAGTATGACTTGGAGCTCCACCTGATGTTAAAACAGCTTATCTGCATGCTCCAATTAACTGCAAGGTTATATGGTACATAACCATGATACTGGAGAGGATTGAAATGTCTGACTGCAAGGGTAGATCAGCTCCATGTGAACAAAAGCTAGACTTTGATGGTGATGCAAAACCTGCTGATTCAAAGAAATATCGTGAGATTGTCAGCAAACTATCACAATACCTATCTGACCCAAAAGAACAACACTGGATAACAACTAAACGTGTGTTGAGGTGCTTAAAAGGAACTATGAAACACGGATTGTGTTACAAGAAAAGGCAAGAAAAAGCGAGCAACTTTGACCTATGTGATGTATGAGTGAGGACGTGTCTAATAAAGTGGCATCTTTTTCAGTGTTTCACCAAAAAAAAGAGTCCACATGTTATTATTCCTCCGTGAAATGTGTTTATTAGACCAGTATTCCTCCCCGTAGTATGACTGCACCGACACGTACAATCTGCAGTAAATTGTGAGTCACAGACTTTAATTAACATTTGTGTGATTCATTTAAATATTCTTCTCCCAAAGGTGAAATGCTTACAAATACATACGCCGTAAGGCCAGCCGCAAAAACACAACTTTCAGTCAAACAACTGACTCTGTGCCTCTTTTACAAAAGCTGCAGATTTTTAGGGTCAAAAGAAGGCTTTCTACTAAATCTGACCCTAAAGCACATGTTTATGTGCTGCGTTCAAGCTCAGCGTCACAGACACAAATTTTCCAGTAGGTGGAAGCAAAGTGGCAAAAATGTAAGGAACCTACCCCCAGTCAGTCTACTGGGATGTCAACCATTACATTGTGAGACAGTTGCACTCATAAAAACTGCCCTTTCTGTCAGTGTAAAGAGGTTTCATTGCAAATTTAATCCCAGTAATATCTCAGTACAAGAAAAAGAAGCACAGTTTCAACAGGACCTCTCAGTTTTACTACATGATAAACAAATGCTGCTGTAGTAATTGAAAGAAACCTGTCAGTGCGACTCTTTGGGCTTAAACTGAAAGAAATAAATGTGTGAAATCACAGAAAAAGTTACATTGGAACCATTGTAAAAATGGGGAAAAAAAAGAAGAAAAAAAAACAGTTTCTCAAGTATGCAGTGAAAAAATAGGAACTTTGCTCTCATTTACCTGCTTATCTGTTACTTTATTACTTTGGTGTAGTATGACCATGAGGCTGGTTTATATCAGGAAGAAAGAAAACAAACACAGTCAAAAGTCCAAAATGTATCTCTTCCTTCATATTTTTTCCAGTGAACCAGATTGGAGTCATTGGCAGGCCGATTTTGTTTTGACACCCCTGCTCTAGAATACATTGCTCTGTACTACTACATTAAGCAGATTTTGAACAGTGGCTAATAACTTTAGATGAGTGTCAGGCGCTTTTACAGTCACGTGCTCGTAATGTCTGTAGCATTGTTAAAAGGCAGTGAGAGAGCGTTTTACTGCAAATCACACGTGTGAATCATACATTCTCTATTCCTGTTAACAGTCCTGGAGAATGTATCCATAGATAATCATTTTAACATTTTAAAGACATGTAGAATCTTTAGATCGTCCCACTCACTCACTCACTGAAGCTCTGCCTCTAACTGATGGCTGCACTTTACAGATGCTTGCTTCAGAAACACTGTTCCAGAGAAGATATATGGTCTTGGAGAGCAGGAAGTAATGTCTGAAATATCTCTAGAGTGATTAAAGAGATAATGGTTAATGATTTTAGATAATGCTTTTCTACTGGAGATAAGAAATACAGAGGTGTGTTCAAGGCCCTTTTGGAAATGAACCTGTTAACATCAGTTAGGTGTTGGCGAGCCCTGCAAGGGCTTAAATAAACCTGTTTAGCATGTAGCTTAGAACCAAACCCCGGATGGGTCCCCCATGACTTGACAAGTGTTAACAGGTGGTACAAGTGTTGAAAATTTATCATTTGAAGACCTTCTTAAAGGAACTTGTACATGAAAAGAACTCACAAGGCAAAGGGCTGGCAATGAACTTGTGACATCCAGTTTCCTGTGTCTGCCCTTGTCTATTTTTTCCAGAGGGACAGAGAAGCCACTGGAGCTGGTGCAGCACACACACACACTCCCACCCAGAGAGAGATACACACCCGTCATAATTTCCATTCTAAATATAGATAAACTCTGAGGTTCTTAGAGCACAGTTATACACAGTAAGCTGTATGAGGTCTATTATGAAACCATAGCTCTTCTTGTTCGCATGCTGTACAGAGTCACACGATGATGTGTTTCTGAATAATTTAATAACGTCTTTTTACCGGCTAACACCAGCACATCATCTGATGGATCACCAGACAAGTCTGAGGCTTATATTCGCCTATGAATCAATGTGTCGGGTGACACTGACCGATACCATACTGATATCCATTTTCTGACCTGCAGTACTATAAGTATTTAAGAGTCAAAGTGACTTTCAGCAATCTGAGGTGACCTCTAGATAAATCATTACACAGTCATACCAAAGTGTCTACGTGGCACTAACAGATCTGACCTGTTATTTGTGCTGGCAGAAATAGAGCCAAGAACCAATAATTGGGCCTGTGCAGGTATAAAGTTTGAGTTTATTGATATAATGGCTTAGTTTTATTGCCTCTGAAGACTGTAATTAAAATAAAAGTGAGCGTAAACTTTAGATTTTAAGGCGCAACACCTCAATTTCTATTCTTACGCCCATGCAGCTGGACCTTGGCCTGTAGCTTTTTGATTATGTCTGTGTTATTGAAGTTATCATATATAACGCCCGAGTCCTCTGCAGCCGTTTTTGTTTCTCTGTATATGAATTTATGATATGTTCCTGTAAATCAGTGTCAAAACTACAGATTAAACCCAGCACAAACACTACACTATATCTGCAGTTACAATTCTAATAGCTGTTAGCTGAAATTTAGCATCAGGATCTGGAGACATTTCAAAATGAGCAACTATCCTCTTACCTGATGGTTAATTTGACTTCACAAAGGACAGTTCTTCATTTAGAAATTGCTCTCATTTGTTTTTTCACAGGTATTTAATGTCTAATCTTAGCTGTGTGTTTATGTATTTATCTACAAACAGAAGCTACTTAGCTTAGCTTAGCTTAGCAAGACCTGGGGGAAACAGCTAGCCTAGCTTTTGCTACTAGCCAGTAACAACAATATGAGGACATAAGGGTGAATATGAGTTCAATTATCAAATTAAACCATGAGCATGAAGTCCTGTATTATGCCCAAATTCAAATTCTCCTATTAATTATGTACTTTTATTCCCTGTTCTATTAATGACTTATTTCTATGTTTGTTTATTCTTTGCAGCTGACTTTCTAATTCAATAAAATCATAGCCTCAGTCATTAACACATTCTACATATGAATGTGTACAAACCTGTACAAAAGTCTAGAGCCAGTGCTCATTTCTTTATATTTTGCAAGGAAAACAGGAAAACAGCAAATAGATGCAGCGATTTTCTGAAATGTATCATTCCACTGTGCATTTTTCTATCCAGGTCTGCTTTTACTGCATTGGCAGCGTGTTTGGGGTCATTCTCATGCTGAAAATGAAGCAGCTGCTAATCAAATGCCTTCCACTTTCCTTGTATTCCATGGTGATTTGATTTCAATCAAAATCTGATGGTACTTTTCTGCATTTATAATTCCATCAATTTAGACAAGATCTCTAACACCACTGCCTAAAACCACGATAGAGCCTCCGCCGTGTTTTATAGATGGCTGTAGATTCACTTTTGTACCTCTCCCTGACCTCCTCTGTGCATACTGATTTGAAGCATACGTGTGGATTCATCACACCATACAAATGGGCATGATTTTCAGACACTGTTCACCCTCTGTCGGTAGTATTTTAGGCCTCCCACCTCTTCTTTGAACCTCCACTTGTCCAGTTTTGTCAAATATTTTAAGAGCAGACAGCACACAATGCTGAAATATACCAAGTATCATACTGATTATGTTTTTATCAGTGGTATATAAAAATGCATTTACAAATTATTTGATTAATAAATCAGTTAGCTATGCAGTGTTATTCCACTTGTACTAAATACCTTATGTTTTCCCACCATATTTGTGCTGCTGCTGTTGTCACCTTTTATTTTTGAGCTGGCTGTGGCTCCTTTTTGTGGTGTGCAGGTGAGTTTGCTGTTGCTGTTGTCTTCTCGGTTTTCTCACAGTTCTCATCTTTGCATTCTTTCCCCTCAGAGGTCCCTGGAAATCCCTGGAGTTTTTCCTGCTATCTGATATATTCATCAAAATACAGCACTGTGTGCAGACACATCACTGCTGACATTAAAAACACAACCTGTGTTACAGATATCTCCCGATGTGTGTTTTTATTATTGCTCTATGGTCTTTTAGAGTATTTTGATCCCATCTACTTTCCTTGAGAACTGTATGGATCTCGCTGCGCAGAAAACTTACTGGAGATGATGCGAACTCTCCTGCTCATGGATGAGAACCTGATCTTTCCTGAACTGTTCTCTCAAGTCTGAACTTTTTTCTGGCTCATTGAGTTTGCATCGCAATATTTTGTGTGTCAGTACAGTATGTGAGAGTTCAACGGAGAAAGTTGAAATCTCCTCCCCCAGCTTATAGTCCCTCTTTTTCAGGTCAGTTAAAAGGCTTTAAGAAATACAAATTCAGCATATTAGCATGGCATCATATGATCAGTGTGTGATTATACCAGTGAAGTTTTATGTAGTTCTTCCTAACACAATCGCCTTACATTAGCCAGTCTGTGGCTTATAAAATTCCCAGCTCAGAAACAAATGCAAATGCGAGTTTCAAAGAATTCCTATCTGACCATTTCCAAAAGACAGATCCATCCAGTGTGTTTTCAGAAACAGAAATTCAGTTTTCATCATGTGGCTGATGATGAAATGCCTTTTTTCTTTTACAAAATCCATTTTCAATGCATATAAAGATCTGTTACAATCTAGGGCAGCTTTCCAGCCTTCTGTGAATGAGGGCACTCTGAGCAAAGCATTTACACACTAAGGCCAAGGTCTGCTAGGCCCTGATCAAGTGCTGGAACTCACATAAATTACTGCAGCTAAACTGGCCATTGTTCAGTCAGTCTGCATAGGCCTGCATCTCATTCTATGAGGGACTTTCTAGTATAGTTTTGCTTCCTGTGAAGGACTTCTCGAGGCAGCTGTTATCACTACAGCAACATCTGGCATCCCCGGGCGTGTTCTCAGAGCGTGTTCTGGGGAGCTTGCAGGAGTGCTCACAGACATATTCAATCTGTCCTTGGCCCACGCTGTGGTACCGGCCTGCTTCAAATCCACCTCCATCGTCCCGATACCCAAAAACTCCAACCCATCTTGCCTCAATGATTACCGCCCAGTAGCACTCACCCCATCATCACTAAGTGCTTAGAGCGACTGGTCCTAGCACACTTCAAATCCTGTCTCCCCCCCACCCTGGACCCCCACCAATTCGCATACCGCCGGAACAGGAGCACAGAGGATGCAGTCTCCATCGCAATGCACTCTGTCCTCTCACACCTGGACAACAACAACACCTACGCCAGAATGCTGTTTATAGACTTCAGTTCAGCATTCAATACAATCCACCCCTCACAACTCATCAGGAAACTGACAGACCTGGGTATCAGTTCCCTCATCTGCAAATGGTTACTGGACTTCCTGACCAACCGCCCCCAACATGTCCGGCTGGATAACCGCTGCTCATCTACCATCACAATGAACACCGGTGTACCACAAGGCTGTGTGATGAGCCCTTTCCTCTACTCCCTCTTCACCCACGACTGCAGACCTGCTGATGGTTCCAACACCATCATTAAGTTTGCAGATGACACCACGGTGATTGGCCTCATCAGTGACAACGATGAGGCCGCCTACAGGGAGGAGGTGGATCGTCTGGCTGAGTGGTGCGACAGAAACAACCTGCTGCTTAACACCGAGAAGACCAAGGAGCTCATCGTGGACTACAGGAGGAATGCTGACCCACATCCACCCATCCACATTAAGGGGACGGCTGTGGAGCGTGTGAGCAGCTTCAAGTTCCTGGGAGTCCACATCTCCGAGGATCTCACCTGGACGACCAACTGCTCCAAGCTGGTCAAGAAGGCTCACCAGCGCCTCTTCTTCTTGAGGACTCTGAGGAAGAACCACCTGTCCTCAGACATCCTGGTGAACTTCTATCGTTGCACCATCGAGAGCATCCTGACCAACTGTATAACAGTCTGGTACGGGAACTGCTCTGCCTCGGACCGGAAGGCGTTGCAGAGGGTCGTGAAAACTGCCCAGCGCATCGCCGGAGCACCACTTCCTGCCATAAAAGACATCTACAGGAAGCGGTGTCTGAAAAGGGCTGGGAAAATCATCAAAGACCCCAGTCACCCATCACATGGACTCTTCACCCTCCTGCCCTCTGGGAGGCGCCACAGGAGCCTCCGGACTAAGACCACCAGGTACCGGAACAGCTTCTTCCCCACAGCTGTCAGACTCCTGAACTCTGCCTCCTGACATCTGACCCACGTTAAACTCATGGACTGAACATACACACACCCACAATGGACAACTGTACCCTCAAACACAATAATAACATGGACTGAACCACCACTCACAACCACTAGCACTTTATATAGCCTCTGTAGAAACTATCTACACCCTCACTTATCTTAACTGCACTACTGTATAGCCCTGTGTAAATAATCATTCTGTACATTCGATAATCTTTAATCCTACAACTGTTTACAACTTGCATAGTTCCCATTTCTGTATAGCTGTATATCCCAGATTCTGTAAAGTTATTTATTTCATATTCTGTATAGTTTTTCATATTTATATCCTGTTCATAGCCTGTACATAGCTTGTACTCACTACAGCCTGTACATACTTATAGTTATAGAATATTCACAACATACTTCATACCGTGTACATTATAACATACCATAATAGACCCATTTCTGTAATATACTCACATATCTATATTATTGCTAATATATATTGTAATATATCTATATCACTAAAGCACTTCTGGATGGATGCAAACTGCATTTCGTTGCCCTGTACCTGTGCATGTGCAATGACAATAAAGTTGAATTCTATTCTATTCTATTCTATCTGACTGTTCCCTGAATAAAAAACTGAATCAAACAGATGCTTTATTTAATTGCTGATGGGCTGTGTGGCATTGAACATAAATGTAAATCAGCTCACAGTTTGACAAGACTATTAATTTAGTCTTCTCCTTGGGGCTTTCCCAGTGGTATCGTGGCAATAAACTGCATAACTGTGGTCCATATGTGTTTACAAAGGCTAAACCGACAGGTGTGCGCTGTGAGGTAGAGTAGGAAGGACAGCTTAGTAATAAGTCCATCTGTGAATTCACATCAAATTTATCTTGCTGCCAGCGTCTGTAGGAATTTAGTGAGCTTTTGATCACAAATCTTTTCAGTGTCATTCACACAAAGCAGCTTCAGCTTTTTGACATTAACTAAGACCAAGTGTGGCTGTAGACGGGCAGGATAGTCGTCCAAAGACATTCAGTTAGTCGGGTTAGGTTAACTGATTATTCTGAATTACCCATAGGTGTGAACACGAGTGTAAATAGCTGTATGTCTCTCAATGTTGGCCATGTTACAGACTAGAAACCTGTCCAGGGCGTACTCTGCCTCTCACCCTGTGGCAGCTGAACTCCACCCCCACCCCAACACTAAAAGCAAAAGAGAATGATGGATGGATGGATGGACGTGTCTGTAGACTTAGGCTTATGTGAAACCAGGAATATTGGATAATATCAGAAACAGAGTTCACAAATTAAATGTCTGGATCATTTTTAACTGGGATTTACATTTGAAAGACAACACTCCCTCTTAGCCATCCTGAGTATGCCAGCAAGGAAGTGTGCCACATCATCAACTGTCCCCTGCCACACAATCTTTGTTTAAAGTTGCCAAACATCCAGTGGTTAAGTAAAATGGCATGAGTCAAGATTTTTTCAACATCATTACTGTCACAGAGGCTTGCACAAAGGAAGATAATTCAAGGTTTACTTACTGACCAGAAATGTAACAATGCCACATGTGTTTAACCAACGCATGCTTTTCTGCTGGGAGTTAATGGAGTTCTGCTTTTGGACAGAAGCTGTTTAATTACCCTGTACTTCACAACTCCTTCTGCAGAACCTGCAGCAGAAGTAGAGAGGTCTTTCAACCATACCAAATAAACAAACTGGTCACAAATTAAGATGCTTTTTGTCTAACTAGAAACAGGGTTTTCTGATTACCTAGACATGACCATTGATATCAACAAAGCTCGTTTGCACATGTTGTTACAAGATTTGCATCTCTGAACCCAAAGGCAGCGCATCAGGACAGGAGTGCATCTAGGGGCATGCATCATAGATTTGTCCCTGAGGGTCACTCTGTTAGTGCTAGGCTCTGCTGTAATATCATAAGGCATCCAAGGCAGAGCATTCAGTGCAAAAGACCTGACATCAGTCATGTGCCATTGTGGAAACTGCGCACCAATGTTTGCCAGCTCAGAGTTTGTTTACCATAATAACATAATCGTTGTCCCCAGTGGACCTACATACCAGATTTATCTCACTACAGCTTTGTTTCCTTCCCATCCACCCATCTATCAATCCATCTGTCCTGTTTCTTCCAGGGTCGGGGGGGCTAGATCAGGTCGCTGTCACTGTTGCGATGCAGTGAAGGAGATCCAGAAATGATCTTTAAGGGGAGATTGGCCAGATATAGATGAGGATGCTTATCTGCTCTGGGCAACTTTTGTAACTGTGCACAAGATCGTTCAAGCCTGCTTTTGGTGGCGAGACGAGGATTTGGGCAGGTAGATGCACTGCCAACGTAAACACAGTGACATCACCAAACTGGGTTAAATGTCATGTTGTTATTAAAGGCCAGTCTTCCCTGATAACAGCAAGTAAAGTTCAATGTTCTGTCGCTCTGAGCCACAGCATCAAGACGAATGGACTTTGACACGGTCACCTCAGTGTCTTTGTACACATGGATTGTGTCTGCATTAGAAGTCGGGGTCACTACAGAGACATTAGCTCACTTGTCTGTGAACTTTACTGTATGTATTGATTTCTTAAAATGAGGTAAATGCAATGCATGACATACCAAACAAACAAACAAACAAACAAGACAAAAATTAAGATTCAGAGTACCCAGACATGACCAGTGATATAACTAAGGCCTGCTCAGTCTTGCATAGGGTTAGGGTTAGGCCTACTTTACTGGCAAACAACGCAATAAGTACATAATACAATAAGTACACCCCATGATTCAGTACCTTGTTGAGCCAACTTTAGCAGTAACAACTTGAAGTAATTATTTTTGCATGACTGTATCAGTCTTTCACGTCGTTGTGGAGGAATTTGGTCGACTCTGTGACTACAAAGTGCCCGGTAACCATAGTTGCAAAACAAGCGGAAATCATTACCCCTCCACTACTGTGTTTGACAGTTAGTATGAAGTGTTTGTCCTGATAGGCAGTGTTTGTTTCAGAGAAAAGAGGCTTTTCTCCTGGCAACCCATTAAATAAACCATCCTGTCTAATTGTGCTGTCATTTTTTTCCAGTTTCTCTGAGCATTGTGTAATGTAACCTTAGGGTGATTTTACTGGGATCTCCAGTCCTGAGAAGATTATTAGACGTCTTGAATGTTTTCCACTTGTGAATATTTGTTCTCACTATATAATGATGGATGCCAAACTGTTTGAAAATGGCTTCATGACTCTTTCCAAGACTGATGAGCAACAAAACTGCATTCCTTAAGGTCGTTGCTGATGTCTTCCCTTGTTGGCATTGCGTTAACACAAAACTTCTGCTTTTATAGAAAGAAGTCCATTTGATTAGCAGCACTTGGCAGCTATTTACTCTTTTAATTCCTACCAAAGCAGTAACAGAGTGCTCTGATTTTGCATTTTGGTCTAATTTTTGTTAAATAAATAAGGAAACAGCGTAATATGTCTTATGTTGTTGTTCATCTAACGTTGTATTTACCAGATTTTAAGACCAAATTATTTTTATGAAGGCCTGGCGCGTAAGGTCTGTCTGTACTACCCAAGTTCAGACATCTTAACATTGATAAAATGAGCCAATTTAATCTGCAATGAGTTTTGTATCAAAATAACAAAGCAGAGTAAACACAGGTATGTTCAGGTGTAGGTGGTATCTTTTGATGCAAGTCACTACAGGCAAGGTACGTAATACATTTTCATTACTACCTTTGAGCCTTTGAGGATTACGCAATCATAAAAATATGCTTACTGAGAACTACTAACAGTAATCTCCTTTGGCCCAAAACACTGACAACCGATTCAAACTTATTTGAAAGCGAACGACCTTTCAAATAAGTTTGAGCACATGACACCTACCCTTTCCCCTGTTACTCCCCTCACGTGGTTTGATGCCCATTTCTGCCTGTGTGAGTGTACTCTCCTAAGTTTCCATCCCACCTACAGCTATGCACACCCCGCTGTTTGGTTGACGCATGCAAAGTTCAGCGTGTTAAATGGACTCTGAATTCACGGCAGTGCAATCAGATTTTCATGCTGTGTTTGGCAACAAACACACACACACACAGTCATACTCTCCCCTCAGGCACACATTGCACAACACACAACACATATGGACTGATAACTACATAGTGTTTGACAACTCCATATGGGCTTTGTGCTGCAAGCGTTCATACAGCTTTTATTCTATGCATGTAATAAGTGCTTTCTAACTATCATGCACACAATCACAAAAACGGATCAAGGGCAATTTGGGGTCCATTATCTTGCCCAAAGATGCCTAATCTCATTCTACCTCTTGAGCCACAGCCATTGTACCCTATCCACTCATACACAGAATAGTAATCACATGTGCCACCGTGACGTTTAGTCTACATTACAGTGACTTCAGCAGCACCAGCATCTCAGAATTCCAGTACAAAGAGTACAGTTTTCCTCACACACACACACACACACACACACACACACACACACACACACACACACACACACACACACACACACACACACACACAACTGTGCCCTTATAAACATATACATGTGCCAAACATGTGCCAAGCTACGTGCGACTGTCTGGTTCAAGCTTTTCCAGTGTAACTCTGTCTCTGCTTGCACTCACTGAACAAGATTACAAACAAAGCACCCCAAGTGGAATCCAAGCATCTTCTCTTTTTTTTTCCTCTGCTGAAGTACATTTAATTACTCTGGATCCTTCTTCGGTATAGCTGTGCTAAAAGAAATGGTTTGAGTAAGGCGATCCATGGGAAAGTGATGTGTTGGTTACAGTTAGGTCTCCTGAGATACGAAATGCAGAGTACACTCTTTGTCTCGCTGCAACAACACACAAAACAGTGTACTTTGTAATCAGTTAGGACAGTTTGTCGTTTGTCTTAGCCCTACTTTAAGAGTGGCACATTTAAACGGGATAAGAGCGTGTGGAAAAGTTTGTGCAGCTAAGATGCTCAAACGTCTGAAATGTTGCACATTGTGATGCAGGCGATTGAAACTCAAGAACTGTGTGAAAGCAAAGAGTCCATTAACTTCATTTGTAAGAGGAAATCATTATTTCCATTTTTAGGAATCATCCAGTTTCATAACAAGTTTCTGCAGCAACTGGTTGATCTTTGCAAAAGTCGTTGCATCAGATCTTTTAGTAATATTGAAATGAGGTTAAGGGGAACAGCATTTTGATACCAAACAATTATTTGCAATTAATGTGGTGTGCAAAGGGAAGGGCTTGCTAAAGCATTCTTGATATATTTTCATTTCTTTCCCGTAAGCATCCCATACATTTACCAGCAATCCCTATGTTTGGCCATAAATTCTTATCTAATCTGCAGCATGTTGACACATATTGATCTGCCTGCACCATTACAGATTTGCACCTCATGTGCAAATGGTCTAAACTTGACTGCACACTTGGCAAGGTTAGGGTTCACAAACCAAAGGTTTGATCAGGCAAAGGGAGAGTCTCCTTTTAAAGGGTGTGTGCAAACAAATATTGCTTAGTGCGAAGATAAAGAGGAGGGCAAGTATTTATGTGTGTGTGTGTGTGTGTGTGTGTGTGTGTGTGTGTGTGTGTGTGTGTGTGTGTGTGTGTGTGTGTGTGTGTGTGTGTGTGTGTGTGTGTGTGTGAAAAGCCATAAGCAAATATTGCAAATGTTTGTTTACATCTCCAGCAGTCCAATGGTTCCTGCTACATAGGTGGGTATTCATACCTGTAGCAGTGTGTGTATAGCATATGTATACTGCAGGCTTTATGGAATGTATGCTCAGCTAATCTGGGAATATATACTGGAATAGAGAGGATAAAACACCTTTCAAATATAGACCTGAGAATCCGAGACCACGTCAAGCAGTAATCGAGCGATCTGCAGTCAACTGCACAAGCAAAACTTTTTCTTTCTACCACACACGAGGCGTCTCGTGTATGCCTCTGTTTAGCAGTGAGGAGATACGTGTGTCCATTTTTGACGGTGATCAACGCCTTTGAACTGATTCCACTGATGCTCAGTACAGAGGGGTTACTTTGAGTTTTGACATCGCCATACAGGACTCATGAAAGGTTGCACGAGAGTTTTCCCAAAGCTGATTCCCTGTATACAAAACAGCTGCTAAAAGACGTGTTTGTATATGAAGGAACGACACAGCTTCACTCTAAATGCAATGTGTAGGCTAAATGTCGTGGATTACATTTTAACCAGCTGTTTGCTTGAGTCTGAGTTTCTGTCTGAGTGTTCCTGTTTTATTTTGATTGTCTTCTGACCTGCGCCAGCGTATCCAGTTTGAATGATTAGCTCAGGGAAAACGCATGGAGAGAGCATATTTCTCTAGTATTGGCAAATCTTTCTTAATTACAAGGTCTCAAATAATCAGGCCCTAATATATATATATATGTGTGTGTGTGTATATATATATATATATATATATCCACCAGCTTTAATTTTTAGTAGGCGTGCGCGTTATAGGAGCGATCAGTCACAGCTCGTTTGTAAATGTAAACACACTTGGATGAAAACGGATACAAAGAATTTCCAAGGAAAGGCTTCTGATGAAGAAACATATGACTGTGACACACCCGAGGGGGCGTGGTATAGTAGTGGTGTGAATGGCTCACGTTAGAGGGCGGGGACATCCAAAAAATTACATCCAGTCAAGCTTGCTTGCTGCCAGCACCACATCTCATCAGTCCTCATTAAATTTACACGCTACCGGACCGTATTTCTTTCTGTTAAGGGAGGATAGTGGTTTATTTGTGTATTTATTTCTGAGGCAAATTCAACCGAGGACGAAGTTATTTCTGCCATGGCGAAAGGAGAAGGAGCTGAACAATACTCGAACGCCAGTTTGTTGAATAAACCGGGGAACTCGGATGGCATCCAGCTCGCTAAAAGGGTGAGTAAATTCATTTATTCAAAATTTAGCTTCAGGTACGGGTTGATTCTGGCCCGCTTTCACACGAATTCTCGAAAATAGAAAGGGCCAGGCTTTGATAGGAATGGGTGTCGATCGTTTAAATCAGGGGTGCCCAATCCCGGTCCTCGAGAGCTACCGTCCTGCAGCTTTTAGATGCATCCCTACTCCAACACAGCTGAATCAAATGAATGGCTTGTTATCAGGCCTTTGCCAAACACGATGGCATGCTGAAGAGGTAATCAAACCATTTGATTCAGCTGTGTTGGAGTAGGGATGCATCTAAAAGCTGCAGGACGGTAGCTCTCGAGGACCGGGATTGGGCACCCCTGGTTTAAATGAATGGGTAATACCAGCGAGCTGACACTTTAAGGGTGACTCATGTTAGCTTAAATAAGGCGCGCGCCATTCCGGGCCAACATTTGTCTCATTAGTAACTCGGAAACGATATAAACGGAATTTAAAAAATGGATAAACTCATAATTTAATAAAATGTAATTATTGTTATTTGGCACGTGAGTGTTATTTGGGCCTTTGGGAAGCCCTTTCTCCTTCTTCTGAACCTTAATTATACTAAGAACGCATTCTTCAAATAGTTTAAACCAAAAACCGTGGTTTTGGAGGGCTACATCTACACAAACGGGTTTAATTCACAGTTTGCGTGTGTGGAAGGCAATGTTCGAGATTTTCTGTGCCCTTATTTCGCCAGCAACGTGTAGCTACATTTGAATTAAAAAATGTAATACCTCTCGTCTTATCAGTTCCTCAAATTCAGTTCACGTTCGGCTGGTTTTTGACGTTGTTCCTTAAAGTAGCCGAGAATCTGTAAGCTAGGTTATAAATTTGGGTTTTAACCTTTGCATAAAGGTGGCTTACTTTTAATTAAAATAATTACAAATTTTTTTTAAGTCACGCTGGGAATATCGATATCGCCTTTCCAAAAACGTCGCAGAATATAGTCTGCTAACACCAGCGTGGTTTGTCTTATCCTTCATATCAGTTTTAATAAGCATTCTCAGATAGATGTGCTGCATTCACTGGGCTCTGTTAAAACCCCCACTAGCTCTGCCTTTGCAAGGAAGAAACACTCAACGAAAAAGAGAAAGTAGCCTGTCTTTCTGAGGCTGGAATAATCAGACACTATAATTTGCATTGTAGTAACAAAAATGCGGTAGAGTTCATTTGCACGATGTTTTAAATTCCCTCACATACTAGTGGTTTGTTAAACAAATGGTTTAATTTTTCACTGCTTTGGTATTCACGTCTCCCCCCCCCCCCCCCCCCCCAAAAAAAAAAAAAAGAAAACCACACAAACACACACACTGCTGAAGAAAATTCCCATTAAATTTACAATTTTCCCGAAAGCACTGAACGCCACAGGGAGCACCCACCAAGGCGACGTGTCAGATAATGAAGGAGCAGGCAGAGGACCTTTCCCGAAAACAGACTACAAAATGAGTGTTCGGGATTTTGTGTGTCTGCACCTTTAGACTAAGGGAGTGACACGTGAACCCAAAAAGCAGGAAAAACGTCTCACCTACGCATGTTACGCATTTACAGTAGTAACATATCATTAGTGGGAACTCTGATAGCAGGTGTGGCCCTGGAAGTAATATCAGTGAAGGTAGATTCAGTGTCCTGTTTATAAAACTCAGCTACATTCCTTTCTCTTTTTCTTTTTTGCCAAAGACATCTGTCCACGTGTGGCCGCAAGCTCAGTTAAGATCCATTATGGTTGTGTGTTTTAAATAGACTGCCTGACAACCATGCAAATGTGTGTGACACGAATACACTGTCACATTAACACATTCCTGTGGCAGTTACTTGATGGTTACACACCTGTGTCGGTACAGTCAGTGCTCTGCATTCAGGTAGAGTGGGTTCAGGGGAGTTATGTAAGGTGAGAGATGCTTGAGATTTTGCATTTGCTGCCATGGACACCAGAGCTACTGCATTTCCAGCTATTATGGTTAAAACTGCTTCTTCTGCTGGTTTGTCCTTGCAGTGAAGAGTGTTTGACCTAAAGAAAAGCAGAGCTGGGCGCATCAGTGGGGCAAAGACTGGTTTATTTGCATGCAATGACAGCAATGCTTCATTTCCGTGTCCTTTTCCTGATCCTTATGAGGAGTGGTGAAATATGCCGAAGGTTACTTTAAACAGATTGTACCTTGATATAGGTTTTCTGCTTTTCTTCTTCTGCTTAAGGTTATCAGCAAGAGCCCTTTTCTCATTCAGCACCAGAGATTAACCCCCCCCCCTTTAAAAAAAATAAATAAATAAAGAGAGAGAGAGGGGTCAGACTAAGCAGCAGAAAACTCAAACTTTTGATTGGTCGGGGATAAGGGTGTGTGTTCGCCTCTCTTTGGGCAGCAGTGGTCAAAGCTCTGGTCAAACAGTGGCAGTCATCCACTGAGGAATTAAGCCATCTCAAACTGATGCCAAGGTGCTGTCGCCCTGGCTTTTGGGGTGAGTGACACAATGGTGTAGTCAGACGCTCACACCAATCGTGGATTTGTGTTGCCATTAGGAGATCTGTTTGGAGTCTGTCTGTTGAGGAAATGATTACATGTTCAGCGGAGAAACTCTTGAAGAATAAGCGCTTGTTACCGAACCAAGGGTTTCTTGTTTCCCTGGCGGCTGTCCCCGACACCTTCCAAATACACTACACTGTGGTTAGCTTTTTGCCAGCAGAACTCACGAGCTCTTAAGACCCTCTGGCGATTAAGAATTTAGGCCATGTTCCTCGTGAGGCTCGGAAAAAATGTTTTATTGTTTAATGGGACTGGTGAGAAAGAAGCAAGTCTGCAGATTAAGTCCTCAGACAGAAATTGAGAAAGTTGCCGATTTATAGTCTGCTTCCTTTTTTTTTTTTTTTTTCTTTCTTTTTTTGTCTTCTGGGGACAGGGGGAGTGTAATTGTTTGTAGGTGTGTTGCAGTGGCTGTGTAAGGCTTAAGCTGCTGCTGGCCACTCCGGGGAAGTGACCTCTCCTATAATTACAAAAACTTGGCCCCGCTGAAGTCCAAAAACGTTTGCAGACAGCTGCAAATACCCAAGGGCAGTTTCCTCAAAAGTTTGCTATCATTGAAGCCGTTTATTGCCTCTTGTCAAGCGAGATCCTCCCAGATGACGAGCAGGTCTCAGGCCTGCTCTAAGGTGTGCCTGTTGAACAAAATGTTCTTATCCTACTTTTGTTTTTACGATCAATGTATTTGAGCACGTTCTAAATCTGTGTTTCTGTTCTTTTTATTGCCTACTTGCAGCATGAGCAGAACAGGTTATCAGTCTGCAACAAGATATGCTATGCCATCGGGGGAGCTCCGTACCAGATCACAGGATGCGCCCTGGGCTTCTTTTTGCAGATCTATCTACTGGACGTAGCACAGGTGAGGAGGTTGAAATTGTTTCCAAACTCCAAAGAGATAAATGAAGCCACCTGGCTTCACCATCAGTGATAAGTAACCTGAACCTGTGCTTTCAAAATATGTCAATTTTGACGGTTAGGGGAAAAAAAAAATACATATATGTTCAATTTAACACTCATTAAATACTATTAAATTTTCCAATAAGAAAGCCTAACCCTATATGTGTCCAAAACATTAAGGGATAGGAGTAAGGTTAGACTTCACAAGGTTAAATGGGATTGAGAGCAAAGTGTGCAGTCTGTTCTCTGTAATGTAGTAATGCTGAGTCTTAAAGCCCTGCTCTTATAAGCCCTCATACAGGACTTTACACAGATCAGAGCAAAGTTGTGGAAAAAGTTTCTGCCTTGTTGCTATTATTGACTCGATGATGGGGCTCCAGTGTATTAAGAGGCTTACAGGAGCTTGTTCTGAAAAGCTTTGGGAGGGGTACAGTGGTGGCACAATATAAAGGGGGGGAGCTCGCATTAATGAGCTCTGGCAGTAATCTGATGGTCATGGCCATGATGGCAGTGATAGTCAAAGGCTTCCCAGGGTTCGGTCTTGTTCGCCTTCCATGGCTATTAATTAACAGTCTATGGGGTGACACAGCGTGGTACAGATTGTACATTTAGAAGTCACACATTCATCACCCTGTCCGAGTTTGTCCCCTCTGTTAACAGCCAGCTGGCAACTAATATGTGTTAAGAGTTACTCTCTCACTGCTGCCTTTAATAAAAGATAGTGACTAAACCTTTCCCACTGTAATGCGAAGTGTAATGCCCATTTTTACAGCTTCACTGCTACTGTTTAGCTATACGACCACATAACCTGTGCTCATTTATCTGAGCTGATGTGTATAACAGCCACGTGTCGACATCTCTAATCTTTTTCTTGTGCTTTTACAGATCGATCCCTTCTATGCTTCCATCATCTTGTTTGTTGGGCGAGCTTGGGACGCCGTAACGGACCCCACAGTGGGCTTCCTGGTCTCTCGAAGCCCGTGGACGCGTTTTGGACGCATGCTGCCCTGGTGAGCTTTTACTCCCTCCTAGTTTCGTGGCGCTACACAGTCCATTTGATTTGATGTGCATAACAAATATACTTCCTTAGTGAGGTCTCTGACAAACTGTTTCCTTTACCTTACTGATAAAGCCAGGTTAAGCAGTTCAAACACTTGTTGCGTATTTGCTGTTGGAGCATGTGATCACAGGGTCTCCCATCAGCCCTGGTGGAAGTTTCCCAACTGATGTCAGTGTTTGGGGAGGGCGGGGCTTTGTTCTCTACTTTTGAAAAGCCAGAGACTTCTCTCAGGAGGGTTTACTACGCGTCATGCTATTGCTGCAGTACTACTTCCTCATTGCCAGCATGTGCGGATGTGTCCATTCAAACTCTCCTTCCCCCGTCTCTCATTCACCTCTTGCTATTTAGAATAGCATACTGAGAACTGTCTTTAGGTGAAGTGGACCACATTAACTGCTACTGTTTGAACTATAAACCCCCTAAAGATGTCAAGCCATTTTCTTTTTTAAGTTAAACAAAAACAGGAAGTTGCTTCAGGAGATACTCTTGCACATAACCCACATTGTAGTTTTTGGTGACAAATACAACTCCAGCGCATTACAGGAAGCGCACAAAGACTCTTTGGAAGTCTTCTTTGTGTGGTTATTTGACATAAAACCTTAAATATACAGAGAATAATATGAAAACCCATCTTGTATTAAGGTTTGAATTCAGCTTGTCTGTGTGTAGGAGGGCTGTAAAGCATGCCTGAAAAGGCTTACTGATCGCTTTTCTTTTCAGATTTGACCCACCCACCCCCCACCACCACATTGTTCTGTCTATGGGCATCTTGCACAGTCTTATCAGCTCTAAAGTCTAATGACTTTTAAACCCCTATTCCCCACACCGTTGCACACCTGTGGTCTGTGTCAACGGAGATGTAATTGATATAATTCCGCTGATGTAAGAGACTACTGGGGTGTCAGCGGAGCTGCTAGTTATAGAGCTGTCAGCACAGAAGACGTTTTAGAGCCACTGTCCCTTCAGTACATGCAGTACATGCAGTACTCTGTAGTGTGACGAGGGTAGAAATAAGCCACCGGAGGTAAAAGGTATCAGAGAGAGAGGATATGTCAAGAACAACAAAAGAGCAAAGGCATCTCTTTAATAACCACCACGAGGAGGTGTGGGGTGTGTGCTGCACCTGTGTATTTACTCCCTTGCCTCCTTGATTAAACATATAATTTCCCAAGCTGGTTAGGAAATGAGCGTTGGGTAGGAAGTGGCACGAGTGGGAGGAGAGGGTCCCCTGCCTGCCCACTACTGTCTTTCCCTGTGTTAATGCAACCTCTTGGTAAATGGTTGCAAAAGGCTATGAAAGCAGATAATCAAGATAAAATTCCTTTTTGCAATAATTCCTATACAGCTCGAATTTTAGCTTGTTACAAGTAGAGCGCAGCTACTTTTGTCACCACGTAGTTCAGCGTGGCTCTGTAGAAACAATATCTTCTAGAGGAGGTAAAGGTCATGTAATGTTTTAGAAAGACAGTTTCTTGCTGATGCTCAAATGAATTCTAGTTAAACGGCCGTGGTTTTAGAGCTCATTCAAAGAAAGTTTGTGGTAAATAATCTAAGTATTTGTGGCTGTGATTTTTAGCTTTAATCTTGCAGCCTATGTGGGTGTGTATGTCGCAAGTAGACCTGCATGACTAATGCAGAAGAAATGTCATAATGGCGAGACTGAGGTTCGCAGAGCTGACGGTGATAGAAATGTTCCTCACCAGTGATGAAATCGTTAATGGGAGTTCCCGTAAAGGAGCGCTGAACTCGATGATGTAAAAATTATATTAAGAGTTATTTCTTTGTCAAAGAATTTTGACTGAGAAGCGAATGTGCAAGAGGGTGATGGATTTTATCTCGTTACTGTAATTACTGCTGAGATGCTGATGTTTGAATCTCAAAAGTGGGTCACAGAGGAAGGGGGGGGGGGATAAAGTGCATCCTCCACTTCTCGTCAGAAATGGGGCGTGGGCTTTTGGTTGTAGCGGGGGTGGGTTTGGCATTTTTGGTTATATTATGGCTCAGTTCATTTCAGACACATGTGCAGAGAGCAGGCAGGAAGCTGCAGATGCAGTCAGAGCTGCTCTGTCTTTAATGCTTGGAAGCCACAGTGGGGGGAGGGTGACCGGAGCTGAGCGAGCTTCTCATTGGTCCTGCCCACAACACACCACTAGTTTTAGCCAATAGCTGCTCAGCTTTCAGTGCCTGTATTACGTGTTAAAGAGTGACTGAGGAATCCAGGAGGTTACTGGAGTTCAAGTTCTAGCAGTGAATTTTCAGACCGAAGGCCTTCCTGTTGCTTATCTTATATCACTGTCAGCTTCTGCAGTTGGCTACAGTATGAAGAGCCAGTTTTGAAGACTTTCACCTAAAGAGTGATATATGTTTTTTTTTTTTTTTTTTGGGGGGGGGGGGGGGGGGGCGTGATTTCTGACTTATGAAAGCACAAAGTCAAAAACTGAATTTTAAAAATGTATTATTGCTTCAGCCGCCAAGCCAAAAATGAGAAAATGGAGAGATAACTGTGTCACTCTCACACGCAGAAGCTCTTAAGATAGCTTTTCACTCTTACTAAACTGTTGATAGACTTAAAGCTGCCACTCGCTGAGTTAATTCGCTGACAAAGTAGATAACGCTCGCTCTTGTCAGCACGGCTGTTTCAGAAGATGTTTAAATGTGATGTAGGTCAATGCTTGTATGGCCCAGTGTGCCTCCGGAGTTCTGCAAGGATGGTGCGAAGCTTATCTTAGGCTTGCAGACAGTGAACACGTGCCTTAAAAAAACAAACAAACCAAGCAACACAGTTTCTGCTGGTGACTTGTGTGGATGACATTCCTTGCGTTTGTGTTCATCTCATGGGTTGGAGTTGATTACTGTATTAAAAAAGGAGGAAAAAAAGGAGCAAGCATTCCTGAGCGCATTGTTGCATGTGGATGGATCATGTGTTCCAGCTTGTCCACCCTTTCTGTACACTCCCACACTGTGTTCAAACAAGGGTACAGTTAATCACATCACATGGGCGAGAGAGCAGACAGCACGTCGCTCCGCCGGACCTTCTCTCTCTTTCAAACTCTCGCTGCGGTGTGTGATTATGTTGATAATTGTTCGCAAGGGCTCGAATTGATTGGCAGCGAGTTGTTCAGCTTTCTGAGCACTGTGGAGAGAAGTTAGGCCTGCTCTAGCTGTTGGGCCACTCTGACTCGAGCATGATTTCGCTGTCTGATCTTTTCAGACAGGACCTGTCAGTGAATGGCCTGGCAGGATGGCACGAACTGTCATATTCCATGTGTATTTCTTGGAATGTGACGCATCCACAGAGGCGTAACTGCAGGGCAAAATCTCACATCTCATTGGACTGTAGCTGTCTGACCATAGGAAGGAGGTGACTGGAGGGTGGGAAGTGTGCAAAAGAATTTCACTTCTGTGGGGTTTTATGCTCGGTTAAAGTTCCTGTATGTTGTGTGAATTCATGAAAACAAAAGGTGCCTTTAATGTCGTTCAGCAGCATTCCCCAAGTCATTCATCCTCTAGTAACCCTCAGATCAGGCCATATCTGAGGCTCAGCCTCCTTGCATGTAAAGTACATAGACACAATATATTCATCAGGAGACAGTTAACTAAAGTGCAGAATCACTGAAGAAGTGTTGGCACGAGCAGAATAGAAAAGCCATGAGTAGTTACGCAATGAGAGACTTTTTAGGCCTGGAAACTGTTTACAAAATGAGATGTTCCACACTTTGAATAGATCACGTTTTACACCGACTGACGCTGTTGCTGTTGTCATGTTTTCCTGTTCCACTCCCCTCCCTCCTGCTTTATCTCATCTGCAGGATCGTACTGTCAACCCCTCTGGCTGTGATTTCCTACTTCCTCATATGGTACGTTCCTCCCTTTGAGAATGGCAAAGTCATCTGGTACCTCTTCTTCTACTGCCTCTTCCAGAGCCTCCAAACTGTGAGTACCACATGTGCACGCACAAACATGTTCACTATAACCTTTCATTGTAGGGTTCTCAGAGTATGGCCTGCAGCCTAACTGTGGTCTTTGGTGATGTCAGAGGGAAAGAATGTTCCCCTCTGTATTTCCTTCTTCCGTGTGTATATATAATATTAGTATGTAGCACCTCATGGGAAGATTAACCCCAACTTCTTTATAAGTCTGATATATTTGGATTACTTAAACAGTTTCCTGTCTTCGTGCAGCGCTTGTGGTATCTAAGTATCGATCATTTGTTGAAGCTGTTCTCTCACCTTCATACTCTTTGTGATTTCCCGCAGTGCTTCCATGTGCCATACTCAGCCCTCACCATGTTCATCAGCTCAGAGCAGAAAGAGAGAGACTCTGCGACTGCCTACAGTGAGTATCAGCATGTTAAAGCGCCGTCCTCTTAGATAAACCTCCTGGAGCCTCTTTACGATGCCTCCTTGTCTCCTCATCAGGGATGACGGTGGAGGTTTTGGGCACCCTGCTCGGTACGGCGATCCAGGGCCAGATCGTCGGCTTGGCGAACGCTCCCTGCATCCCGGGGCCCGCCGATATCCTGGCGGAGCCGAGCAACTTCTCTGCGTCCCCTGGACTTAATGAGTCTAAGCCTGTCATCTCCCTGGAGCACACGGTAACCGTTTATCAGTTGGCTAATTAACAAGTTCGTCTAATTAGATGCGAGCTGATGACGGCGGTTTGTGAAATCTTCTGAATACTCATTGCGCATTTCTTCCTCCTGTGCAGAGAACAGCCTACATGATCGCGTCGGGTGTGATCTGCTTGATTTATATCATCTGTGCTGTCGTGCTGTTCTTCGGTGTGAGAGAACAAAAAGGTGAGCGTTTATCAGAATCAACCATCCTTCTGTTGTTGGATCCTTTAACAGACTAAGATTTTATCCGAAGCCAAAATCACTGATGTCAGATTCCCGATGGGCCGCACATGTACGCTTCCTTCGTGTGATTACAGCTCCATGATTATGGGCTGAGGAAGCACACAAAGTTTGCTCAAAGTGAAAGCCTTATGACCTCGTAATAAGATGTCTGGCTATTTCAGGGTGAGGCTTAAAGGCAGCTGCACATGAAAAGTGTCATTTAAAGTAAAAAAGCTCAGAAGAAGAAGAAAGTGTACTTTATTGGTCCCCATGGGGAAAATCCCTCTCTGCATTTAACCCATTCACTCAGTGAAGCAGTGGGCAGCCATTGGGCGCCCGGGGAGCAGTGTGTAGGGACGGTACCTTGCTCAGGGGTACCTCAGGGTAGCTGTTCAGGGGAATCGAACCCCCGACCTTCCGATCATGGGGCCACCACTCTACCTACTGAGCTAGAAACGGGACATCAGAACGTTTCAAAGTGAATTCTGCATCTTGGTTCACTCCCTCGTGTCTTTTCTCTTTTCAGAGTCTTCTCGTCCCAGGTCTGAGCCCATGTCCTTCTTTCAGGGGATTAAGCTGGTGATGGGGTATGGACCATATGCCAAACTGGTCATGGCCTTCCTCTTTACCTCACTAGGTTTCATGGTGCGTACATGAAAGAGCCACACACACTCTGTATATTTTACTGTAAATGAATTTGTATACAGGATAACTTTCCATGTTTGCGTTTTTCAGTCACTAACTTCAGCCTGTTTAGTGTCTCGCATGTTTGTGCTCCCAGCCAGAGTTTTCTTGGCCCCATGTGCATGTGTGTGCGTGTTTGTGTGTTCAAGCAATACACTGAGTGACCTCTCTGTCTCATCCTGCAGCTCCTGGAGGGAAACTTTGCCCTGTTCTGCAGCGCCACACTGGGTTTCAGGAACGACTTCCAGAATATTCTGCTGGTCATCATGGTGAGTAGAGACACAGAGGAGGTGACCGGGAGGTGGTTTATTGTGACAAACACATAGACACAGACAGCTAGGTGCACTGTTCCCATAGAAATGACTCCAGCCACCCCTGGCAGGTGAAACCCAGAGCAGCCCGTTTGTGCGGAACAAAATGAGCCATTAACGTCAGCATGCAGACAAAAGCCTTCTCTTGTAAATGGTCTTCAATTACAAAATCCACTCTGTACTCGGTCAGAAAGGAAGGCTCCTGCATGGCTGTTTCAGTGATGTGTGACTACTCGGCCCGAATGCCACCCCGTTCCCACAGACCGTAAAGAAGCCACAGTCACCTCTGCTTTCATGTCTCTTTTATATAAACCTGTGGTATAAGGGGAACAAAAAGCTTTCATATCAAAGAGTCACGCAAACTTCCCGACGAGTATTAAAGCTAATTAATCCACAGATGTGCTGAGCTCACGCAACGGTATGGGGTGAGAAAGTGCAGGTTAGCAAGGGTGAAGAGATTAGATGCTTTGAGCCTTTACTTCACGGACAGGATTATGTAGCCAAGGTAGTGACCATTAACCAGTACGTGCAGTCACTGAAATGACTTTGTTTAATCAGCACTGAGAGATGGTAATCCTTGATGATGTGTGAGGTGATCTCATTATCTTATAATGGCAACGATAAGATAAACCAAATCAAATTGGCACACGTTATAAAAGCACATGTACCTCACACTGGCTGTCAGTCGAAGGAGCAAAAGCAGCAAAGGTCAAAAGTAATGAATAACTGAGGGAAGAGGAGGAAGGCAGAAAAAGCCTCCTGTGTGGCGCCTGTTCATGTTAGATCCAGCTTGGATGCACAGCACGTGCAGTCGTTCTTAAGGATGTTTGTATGAGAATGTTGTGCTGCTCAGTTTCAGTGAAGGCAGTTTGTGTGAAACTCTCTTCAAAGTTGGTTTAGAAGATGAAAGCTGATGCGTGATGTTGATATTTGATTTCTAAGGAAAAAAACAGCGAGGCTCATGGGGGCAAAGGTTTGAGAGAAGTGTTTGCAGAACAGCAAGACTAATTTCAAGTGCATACATTTTAAAACAGAGTGTGTGCTCGTATACTAAAGTGAAACTACATGAAATGAGTCTGAAAGCTACAGATGACTGCACAGAGAGACTGAGGTGACGGGAAGTACATGAAGGACATGAAGAGTCCTTCATGTACTTCCTATCGAAGGCATTCAGAAGGAGAGGTGGGGAAATACCGAGAACACTGTGCACAATGGCTGGGTGTTCTCGCCGCCTTGGTCAAACACGCGCAGGTCAAAGCCCACGACGATCTGGGGGCTGTCCCGCCTCTTCATGTCCTCTTTAGGTCAGATGATATCTGAAGTGCTTTGTGACTGCATCAGATGTCTAACATGCTTCTCTTCTTTTATATAACACAGATAAAGTAGGGTTTTTGTTGTTGTTGTTTTTCCCGATATTGACCTGGAATACGGAGGGGCGTTGGAGAAACTTACAGGAACTTCTCTGAGTTTTGGTAAAACAGTTGGTTAACCACACTTGCTTTTTGTTTCCCCCCTCTTTCAGCTCTCCGCTACTCTGGCCATTCCCTTCTGGCAGTGGTTTCTGACTCGTTTTGGAAAGAAGACAGCGGTTTACGTTGGCACACTGGTAAGTCCCTGAAATCTTGTTAAAAGTATAAACAAACCATAAAACTTAGGGGAATTTTTCTTTCATAGGAAAACTGATGCAGTATCATTAAGAGACCTGTTTTGGGATTTAAATCTCTCACTGCTGTCATTTCCAGGTTGTGATTCCTTTCATGATCCTGGTGGTGTCCCTGAAGAGTAACCTGGCTGTCACCTACATCTGCTCCTTTGCTGCTGGCGTTGGAGTGGCTGTCGCCTTCCTGCTACCTTGGTATGCCTCTCCGCTGGCTCGTATTTGATGACTTTATAGATAAAAACGTTTTTTCTTATCAGGAATGCACATAAATGACCAAGCCTCACGTTTTGTTTCTTCAGGTCTATGCTGCCCGATGTCGTCGACGACTTCCAAGTGCAAAATCCTGACTTCACCGGCCACGAAGCGCTCTTCTATTCCTTCTATGTCTTCTTCACCAAGTTTGCTTCTGGAGTCTCTCTCGGCATCTCTACTCTTAGTTTAGAGTAAGCACTGGCACCAAGTTTAAGCATTTGCAGCGATTTGTTTAGTTGAATTTCTCAGCACCTAAAATCCCACATCAAAGCAAGGAGTTCCTTTCCGTTCCATTAGATTACAGTGAGGCTATAGAGTGCATGTGGGTACATATCACATGAGCAACCACAGCAGTGTTTTTCATTTGATGAGTAATTTGTTACTTTTCCTGCACATCAATATCTCTGCTGCGCTAAAAGCTAATAATTTTATTTCTCTTCTTTTTAGCTTTGCGGGTTACATCAGCCGAGGCTGCTCTCAACCTAAGGAAGTGGACTTGACGTTGAAATTACTGGTTTCGGCGGCACCCATAGCTCTGATGGCGATTGGCCTGTCCATAATTTACTCTTACCCGATCAATGAGGAGAAGAGGCAAGCTAACCGCAAACTCCTACAGGACCTGAGGTAAGTGCACAGACCCAAACGCTTCACCATCTTCTGTGTGTGTGTTGCATCTGTGTGAGGCAACCCTCCAACCGAAGTCTCTCGTCTCACAGGGAGAATGAGGCGGACTCTGAAACGGACTCAGCAGAACTAGCCAACGTGGTCTAGCTCATTTTCCAGACAGACCAGTGGGGTGAACGAATGGCACTTTTGCACCGGACGGCACCAACAGACCCGTGACTGTCGGATCACTGCCTTGTCCACTAATGCTGCTGTTCCAGAAGTACTTGATTCACTCAAGTGTCATTGTTTCAGCCACCCTGAGGCCTTTTCTAAAGACAACCCTCCCATCTGTGAATCTGTGATATTTTCCTGGCACACTTCTCTGTTTCTGTTTTTCGTGGGGAAAAAAAGCCTTATTTTTTAGATGTACTGTGAAAAGATCCTTTTCATTTTCTTTGTTTAGTTGGTCTTTCTCTGAGTCAAAAATCACACAAGAACTATGAAAAGCATTAAGAGCATGTTTTCATTAGTATTAATGGTGCTATGTACGCACGTCGAACGTGAGCGACCTCAGGAGGCTCTGAGATGTGAGCGTTCGACACGAGGAACTTGAACAGCGGTACAACCTTAATTTGTTCCCCCGTTTACGGGGTTTTAAAAAGCTGATGCAAACGTCGGGGGTTTTTTTTGTTTTGTTTTTTTAAAATAGAAATTGTATTTTTACATTTTCACTTCATAGTTTACACAATCCAATCAGCCAGCCTGTTTCATCTTATTCCCATCCCACTGGCTTTTCTTATAAGAGGTTATAAATAATGGTGATGTTTGAACTTGTGGCCAAACAGGAACACCTGCGCTCTAAAGGGCTTCTAATAGTACTCCACCGTCACACTGAAACCACTACAGGAGTGAAAGCAGTTATTTTTCAAAAACATAACTGATGTCTGTATATTCAGCAGCTACATTATTTCCATTATTTATAAGGACAGCTGCTGATGGCAGGAAAAACCTTTTCTCTCTCAATGCTTTAAATTTAAGTTACTACAGGCACCTGTAATTTAGTGATATCATTATTTAAATATTTATTAGTTTTCATTTTTCCTTTTCAAATTCATGTTTTCTAGAAAGCCATGCTTCTTGGATTATTTAACTCTATTTAAGGCCTGTAAAGCTGTTGCCAACTGGGCATTCAGGTTTAACCTCCTTTGCGGTCTTTGCTTCATATGCATTTTATAAAAGGGAAGCGCATCATTTTGGAGAAAGAAGAAGGGGGGGGGAAAAAAAAAAAAGATGAAGATAGAAAGCGGAGCTCTTATCGATGGGTGTTTATGTTTATCTGTATATATGTTTTTATTGGAGAAGCACATGTCAATCTGTCATCACGAGGATTATGTTTCATGTCTGTCGATATGGAAATGTGTACATTGAGTGTCATATGTTATACATAATGTTACATCTTTGGCATTTGATTCGGACAACTGAGTTGCCAATGTTTATTTCATTCATGCTCGTTTTCTTTACCCTCTGCTGAAGAGGACAGAGAACGTACATCCTTACAATTACTACAGGTTTAGTCTACATCCTGTAAATGCTGTCTTGTTTTAATTTGTTGTGTAGTTTTTTTTTTTGTTTTTTTTTTTTATTTTTTTTATTATTGACTCTTGAGTGAGGCTGTAGCCAAATGTGTGAAGCTTTAATCCCGACAAAGGCACACAGGCGCCTCCTGTGCATATGTATATACTTGTGTGTATATATCTTTGTTATATTTGTGTCTGCAAGTGGGATGAACCCATCTACACTGTGGTGTAGCTATTTAAGAAAAAAAATACTGTGATGGAGGAAAAATATGTTAATAAACACTAACTGATAAATGTCCATTGTGCACTGTGGGGAAAAAGAAATTGGCAGTAGTCTTTACTTCCTCCTTGTGTGGATTAAAAATAAGGAACTTCTTCTCCATCCACACATCCCATGTGGATGGATGAGATTCCAAGATGCATTGCTGATCAGTTGTCTCCCTCTATGATCAGAGGGGATTTTGGTCTTTCTGGTCCAGGATTTGTAGAGCTGAAGCAAGTTTATAGCCAGCACAAACACTGGTTTGGGCCTCTGGTAATAATAATGACCTGATGCACTCTCACTAATACCTCTGCATGCTACTGATGAGACGGTGGATGGTGTTTTAGGGGATATCCTCCCAGACATGGATTATAGCATCAGGGAGCTCTAGGAGAGTGTGGGGACTAGACACAGAAGATGTGACAGAGGTTCTCACAAGGATTCAGGTCTGGGGAAACATGAGGACCAGACAGTGGAATTGATAGCAATACCTTCATACAAAAAACAGTATTATACCTAGTTCTGTCCAAACAAAGTCACCCCAGCTGTATTGACACGATGCAGCAGTACCATCTAGTGGTTTCACAGCTCAGCAGCAGGTCAAATATGTCAAGGAGTCATTTACCAACTCTGCACAAGAAATTAGTCCCATATTATATATAGTGGAACCCACTGGAGAAGAAAAGTCATGAGTAATAACAGGTAACAGAAGAGGCGCAGCATCAGTCAAAATTATACTAATTTATTAACCAAAAAGGGAAAAAAAACCCACCATGAACTCCATGAAAAGTGTTAGTGTGTCAGCAGGCGAATGAATGAACTTTAGGTTTACGGTGTTTCACAGTGCGAAGCCTAAACATAACCAGAGCTGGGTGGATGGGATTAGAGAAGCCCGAGGCAGCTGTTTGCAGTTTAGGTGCTGAAGAGTGATATGATCTGTTTTGATATTAGTTCAACTGTATTTTAAGCGTTTTAAGCGAGATCTGCTGAACCGTGTCGTCTTGATTAATCAGTAATGTTTAATTTCATATAATGATACATAATTCGTTACTAACTTCTTTCAAATCAATTTATGACCTTTCAAAGTAATTTGACATCAATGAGGCTTTAGGTGAGAATCGTACTATGATTATGCATATTTTTAAAATATAACATAATTAGGCTGTTATTTGCTATTTTTATTGTAAATATTTATAAGGGGAAAGGGGGAGTAAAGTACACAATGAGGCCCAGCTTATGTCATCAGCTGTGTTGTTTACCTCCAAGACGTGTCTTCCCGTCCTCAAACGGGGAAGCGAGTGTGCAAGTATACAAGTACAAACTGTGTGTACTTAGTATTGAGAAACACCTGCTGACATATTTGACCAGATCAGCGTCATCCCTGTGCCCTGGCTCTAATGGGTAAGGCTGACAGATTGCAGATTGCCAAGGAACCATGAAATAATCAATTAAATGGTGAAATAATAAAATATGTTTTCAAAAAAGATTAATTGACATATGTATTTAATACACTATTTATTTATTTCCATTTTAATTACGTACTCATCCATTTAATTGCTTAATGGTGTATTTAGTGATATAATTTGGCCACTCTTTGCACTCCAACTATGACGAGAGTCCTCGTCGTATTTTCAGGTGTGGCTCTAGTGAAACCCAGTTTTCACATTCACATGGTTTATGATTCATAATGAACTGATCCCATCTAGTGTTCAGTCACGAAATTGCAATAACTGTTTGGTGAATGTTGGTTTTATTTCGCACACATAAACGGCGACATTTGGATGAATATTTTCTTCCTGGTAGAAGTTATACTTTAAAAAAAACATCATTACATAAATAAACATTTAACCGTTGTCATCTGCGTGTTGCCGTAAGATAAAACGATAAAAAAAACTGATGTCGTTTCCGTGAACTTTTATTTTGAAAGGAGAACTATTAGCCGGAAGTTGTCCAGTTCCTTTGCCTAAAGGCGGTATTTTATGTCTTATCTCTGACAGTGCGTGCTTTGTGTTTCTCCATAGCGAAGATATTCTATATACCCACATACCCTAAAGAAGCAATCCCGGCAGTCGGCTTTATGTGCTTCGTGGACTCGTGAAACCGGTGTTTGCTAACTGCTTAGCTAACATGGCTGCTAACCCGCCGGGACAGGGCTTTCAGAACAAGACCCGTGTGGCCATCCTGGCGGAGCTGGACAAGGAGAAGAGGCGGCTGCTGCAGAGCCAGTCCATGAACAGCCCCGGAGCCAACATCCCGCTGTCGTCCAGACCCAGCCTGAAGGAGGTGAGGGACAGCGCCGAGCAGCAGCACATCGCAGCCCAACAGAAGGCCGCCCTGCAGCACGCTCACGTCCACTCCTCCGGGTTCTTCATCACCCAGGACTCCTCGTTTGGGAACCTCATCCTCCCGGTGCTCCCCCGGCTGGAGCCCGACTTCTGACTCTAAATTCTGACCCCGACCCCTAAGACATTAAAACTGGTTATTTTATGGTATTGTTGATCTGATGACTGATATTATATTTTATTCTGCCAGGGAGACTAAAAGACGTCACAGACAGAATAAAATATTTGAGCGTAATGTCCTGTGTTAAGCCCTCACACAGATTATTCTTCATTAATTATGCGATCATGACTGTGTTTCATTCAGATCAGTGTGAGTCAGGATGAGAAGTCTGCTGCTGGCATAATAACAGATTTTACGTGGCAGGTGCTTTCATCTATGAGAGTTGGAAAAAATCCAAAGAAGCAACAGGATGTAAAACGAGTTTCAGAAATTGTGTCTTCAAAAGGAACTGAATACTGAAGATGCAAGTCTGGATAACCAGATGGAAACAGTTACCGACGTCCTGGAAGAGCCCGAAAACCCCAAGTTTACTGCATACAGTTGCATCACCAACTCATTTTGTTGTTCCTGGTATTTTAGAACCGTTTTTTTTAAGTGTGTTGTACTTTCATATGTCACAGTATTATTAACATAGCACATTTCAGCCCAGGGGTACTGACTGGTTTGTGAATATCTGGGCTCATAATTGCAATCTATGAGATCTGTGTAGGTTACAACAGTTATTTGCCCAGAATCCCTCAACAGATGACTTACTATGGAAGCACAAACATGAGATGGGTTTAAATAAACTGTTAAACATATTCTGGCATAATTCATATGTTTAATTATACAATTTTCTTTTGCATTTCCTCATTTTATGTTCATTCCAAAGAAATAGATTTGAAACCTTTGTATAACAACTTACACAGAAGACTATCAGGATATCCAAAAGCGAAGGACAGTGTCCTACAGGTGAAGAAGAGAAGGGAGGGTGGAGTGGGTGTGTCAGAAGGATAGCAGCAAGAGTGAAAGGGAATGTTTACAAGATAGTAGTTAGACCTGCTAGGATGTGTGTACAGAGGCGGTGGTATAAAGGATGCTGAAGGTGGAGCTTCCAGGCAGGAGGAAAAGAGCAGGGCCACAGAGAAGACTGATGCAGGCGATGCAGAGTGAGAGAGGAGAGCAAGTGCTCACACACATACCTGTGTCAACACACCTGTCAGTCAAAGCAACCACTCCCCTCACTTCACTGTCTCTTTCTGAGACAGCCTCAAGTGGCTTAAAGAGGAACAGCAGTTCTCTTTTTTTTGCCGCTTCCTTGTTGGCTTCATTTTTAAATCAAAAATGCAAGAAACAATTTAATTAATCACTGTTCTTCACTTAATTCCTTAACTTATTATAAAAAATAAATAAAAACTTTTCTGCTGTCTCACCTCTGTCAGTTCTCATGCTGTTGCAAGAACAGCATGATCATCACCTCTTTTTAACCTAGTCTCAGCAACTTTGTCCCATAGCTTGCACATCCTTTCCACCTCCATCTTTCTTCTCAGCCACCTGATACATACCTTTCCTCCTTCCTTAAAAGCCAGCCTAAGAAATGTGATTTTATAATTGCCCGATAAAGTAAACTGCCATTTTCAAAAATGTTATCATCCAAATTCATGCAGCGTGGCTAAATTAAGAATGAATTACAAACCCTGGCTTCTTTGCTAACATGATTAACAGCTAAATACTATCATAGTGGAGGTGTAACATTACTGCTAAAATAGCTCATATGAACCCTGATACTGACCTATGTATTTATCAAAACAAATGTTCCGATATTACAAAGAAAACTAATGGTTGCTTTTTACAGTATTAGCCAAGGGCGTAGATTTGGTTTTGGCATTGGTGGGGACGGATGATTCAACCACTGAACTCTGCCCTGTTTCTTATTTTTTTCCTTTTTGTCTTTGCTTTTTGATAAAAAAAAAGGAGAAATATACTTGCCTACATATGCTATTCTACATGCTTTTAAACCATTTAAAATCACAATTCATAGTTTTATACAGTGGGGCAAAAAAGTATTTAGTCAACCACCGATTGTGCAAGTTCCCCCACTTAAAATGATGACAGAGGTCAGTAATTTGCACCAGAGGTACACTTCAACTGTGAGAGACAGAATGTGAAAAAAAAATCCATGAATCCACATGGTAGGATTTGTAAAGAATTTATTCGTAAATCAGGGTGGAAAATAAGTATTTGGTCACCTCAAACAAGGAAAATCTCTGGCTCTCACAGACCTGTAACGTCTTCTGTAAGAAGCTTTTCTGTCCCCCACTCGTTACCTGTATGAATGGCACCTGTTTGAACTCATCATCTGTATAAAAGACACCTGTCCACAGCCTCAAACAGTCAGACTCCAAACTCCGCCATGGCCAAGACCAAAGAGCTTTCGAAGGACACCAGGAAAAGTATTGTAGACCTGCACCAGACTGGGAAGAGTGAATCTACAATAGGCAAGCAGCTTGGTGTGAAAAAATCAACTGTGGGAGCAATCATCAGAAAATGGAAGACATACAAGACCACTGATAATCTCCCTCGATCTGGGGCTCCACGCAAGATCTCATCCCGTGGGGTCAAAATGATCATGAGAACGGTGAGCAAAGATCCCAGAACCACACGGGGGGACCTGGTGAATGACCTGCAGAGAGCTGGGACCAAAGTAACAAAGGTCACCATCAGTAACACACTACAACGGCAGGGAATCAAATCCCGCAGTGCCAGACGTGTTCCGCTGCTGAAGCCAGTGCATGTCCAGGCCCGTCTGAAGTTTGCCAGAGAGCACATGGATGATACAGCAGAGGATTGGGAGAATGTCATGTGGTCAGATGAAACCAAAGTAGAACTTTTTGGTATAAACTCAACTCGTCGTGTTTGGAGGAAGAAGAATACTGAGTTGCATCCCAAGAACACCATACCTACTGTGAAGCATGGGGGTGGAAACATCATGCTATGGGGCTGTTTTTCTGCCAAGGGGACAGGACGACTGATCCGTGTTAAGGACAGAATGAATGGGGCCATGTATCGTGAGATTTTGAGCCAAAACCTCCTTCCATCAGTGAGAACTTTGAAGATGAAACGAGGCTGGGTCTTCCAACATGACAATGATCCAAAACACACCGCCCGGACAACAAAGGAGTGGCTCCGTAAGAAGCATTTGAAAGTCCTGGAGTGGCCTAGCCAGTCTCCAGACCTCAACCCCATAGAAAATCTGTGGCGGGAGTTGAAAGTCCGTGTTGCTCGGCGACAGCCCCAAAACATCACTACTCTCGAGAAGATCTGCATGGAGGAATGGGCCAAAATACCAGCTACTGTGTGTGCAAACCTGGTAAAGACCTGTAGTAAACGTTTGACCTCTGTTATTGCCAACAAAGGTTATGTTACAAAGTATTGAGTTGTATTTTTGTTATTGACCAAATACTTATTTTCCACCCTGATTTACGAATAAATTCTTTACAAATCCTACCATGTGAATTCATGGATTTTTTTTTTTTCACATTCTGTCTCTCACAGTTGAAGTGTACCTCTGGTGCAAATTACTGACCTCTGTCATCATTTTAGGTGGGGGAACTTGCACAATCGGTGGCTGACTAAATACTTTTTTGCCCCACTGTATGTGAATTATATAATGTTAAATTACTATTAAAGAAATGACTAAGTATTTTAGGCTTTAGTTTACTTCAGCCATATTCCATATAAATCAGGTATCATACAAAAATAACAATAGCTTCAAATACAGTCATGACAATAAAAGAATATGACTTTAAGGACTTAACAACATTACTTCAGTTATAGTGCACCAACACCTGTTATAGCACTAAGGGAACACTGAATGACCTGGTGGTTTTTGTCCATAAAACTACTCATCTAAGATTATCACAAAGTAAAAGATCTCTCAGCAAAATTATGCAACATTTTAGGCACTACTGCCCCGATCAAATCAGTGAGCTGGGATTTCTTATTCTAAACAGGAACTACTGTTACAGCTACTGGTGCCCCACACAACAACTCAATGTCCACTATGTGAAGGAGCCAAACACATGCCTTCTCCTCTCATTAACTGAGATAAACTGCTGGCATATTTGTTTTACATCTATACTGTCCAGTCTCTCCTGGTGGACATGGCATACAGCAGCATTGTTTAATCTCATTTGAGTCATTGTTAACCGTAGCCATCTTTTTAGTCTTCTGAGAGCACTGAAGCTTCTTTCAGCCTCAGTACCTGCGTTTTATCCTCAGATTAAAATTATTATTATGTGCTTGATGTGCCTCACCTTTGGCCCTGGCTCTTCCCCTCTGACTGCACTAGGACATATTGCCACCTGATAAAATAACACATTGATTCGTGCCATATAAAAAGTGAGACATGTCAATTCAGATTCTTTGTCAAATGTACACTAATGAATATATTTACATCAGCAGCCTAACAATTGTTATGATAATAAATACTAGTTAATCTATAGCACCAAATCATCAGTCAGTCACCTGTGACCTCGCCTCTTCACCTCTGTCCGAGCTACAACATGGCAGAGCTGCCTCTGTCACCTGATAAATAACAGTGAGACATTCCAAATACATGCAGTCACACATGTGCTTCAAATACAGTAATGAACCAACAAGTCATCATCCAATTCCACCTGTGATCTTGTATCACCATTACTCTCTGAGCTCTGTGTTGGTTCTTCTGTCACCTGACAAATAGGACAAACATGACAATAAGAATAAAATGTGGAGGTGCTTCAGTGTTTCTGTCACTTTGTGCAGATCTTGACTCATCAGTAATGTTTGTAGGGTGAGTGCATTTGTAAAACAATTTGTGCAAACTGCACTACAAGGTGGAATATTTGTAAAATCATGACTACCTCATGATATATTGTCTCAAAAATTAACCCTGTGAATATGTCAGTGCCATTAGGATGAAATTATTGTGTCACCAACATTTTAACGTTAGACGTATAATTTTAACAGCCTCTGTAAACTAATATCCTGGCTGCTCGAGGCTGCCGTTTTCTCTGACAGTTTCAATCAAAATTAGAAATGCTACTCTGAGACTGAGAGAACTAATAGTGCTGCATGTTGTGCAGTTAGTTTCCAAAACACGTTATTCATGGCTACATACAATTTTAGACTGATGTGGGCCAAAGCCTAGCATAGCCTGTAACGTTATTATGACGGACACATTTTATGAGTGAACTTGACTTTAAGTGACTTACAGGTTTCTTTGAAAAATACTTTATTATATCCAGGTTCTTCCTTTTTGCTGCCATCCTGCTCTCCTCCTTGCAGGTCCTCACTGCGCAGGCTTGCCGCTGCTAAAACGAAACAGAGCTCCCTGAAAGGCACAGCCAATCACATTGGCCATATTTGTCACATGACGTAGGACTCTTTCTGCACCACTGGGTGAATGAGACGTTGACAGATCGTTTTTTCTTTCTTTCTATCGGGTTTGTTTTTCTTTACTCGAAGAGATCAAATTATTGGTGGGGACAATTCAATAATCGCTGGACATGTCCCTTCCGTTCATGCCAAATCTACGCCCTTGGGGTCCGCCTCTTTCTTGCTCCAGAAACAGTTCACTAAAAGTCAAGGGTGACATTGGTCATACACACAACACACCGAGTGCCTTAGTGACAGGAGGGTCTGGAGCACTTTTAAAGCGCACCCAAGAAATCCTGGAGGTGACTGAAATTCAAATTCCAACAGCAGAATGAGTTCTTAATTTTACTACAAGCACAGATCTAAAAGTGGCAGAGTGAACTCTTTAGGCCCTTTAGACTTATCTGACAAGAGAAAGAATCGAGTCTAAGCAAATATTCAGATGTCAGAAACTTTAGTAGACCAGTTTTACTTGGAACGCTTCTCTGTTCATTCATATATCTGTCTTGCGTAAAAAAAAGTGCGTAAAAAGCTTCCTACAGTCCTAACAAGGACTGTTTTTTGTTTGTTTTTGTTTTGTTTTTTAAAGAGGAGGAATCTTTCAGGTTCTACTGCTACTGCCTTGGGTGTCAGCGACTCTTCTCTGGTGCATTGAACTATTGCCAGCATTTCCCCAACAATCCATCAACCTCTGGCCACCCTGGGAGAAAAAAAAGAGTTTGTTTGCCATTGTCTTTAAATTATTAAGTATCACAATTGTAATTAGATCATAATTACCTGATCACTCCCAAGATTTTCTCTGAAATGCTTGACAAGAGTAGAAGAAAAAATTAGAATATAAGTGAGTACTGTACTCTGACAGGAATTAAACTTTCAGTTTCAGACAACGATTAGACAATTCTTAAAAACAAACAAACAAACCAAAAAACAAGTGGACAGAGCCTTTTAACACTTAACTTTTAACACTCTGATCATTATATGAAATGTAATGATTTATCATCGTTGTTTTTCCAATAAATCTCATTTCCTAGTGTAAGGATGTTGGAGGGCAAAAAAGAAAAAAGTTTTACCAACCGGTAGGACCTGCACTCTGAACTCGATTACTTCCGCCTAGAATCGATAGCAGAGCGGAGGCTGTCGCTGATGCAACACTGACCGGTCCGTTCAGCCGGTTTCTCTCACCCAGGACTCTTTGAAAGGAGACGGTTTTGAGGTAAGTCGGCTACTGTGCAGTGTGATTTTACCGTAGAACGACATTGCTGTGAGATAAACAAAAAAAATGTAGCAATTAGAAAAAAGCAGCTGAATCGATTATAACCACAGGAGATAGGTAACGTTAGCTGCACATGGTTTTCTCGCTAATTAGATCCTTCATTCATCGGTGGAAGTTAGCTAAATTTATAGGCTACATGCTGAATTTTAGCAAATTTACCGGGGAAAGATGTGCTTTTTCATTTTTATTTTTGGGTTAATTGCGTCTTTTTCAAAACTACCGTTATGTTCATTGGCTAGCCTGCACAGCCTATGAAGCATCAAAGTGAAGTTTATTACATGAATACGGCTTATAGACAGCAAACTGAGCTGCAGTATTTTTAATTTTTTAAAACGCGCAAAATCTATATGCATTACTGTTTTGTTTCAGTGGAAAAAAACATGGCAGTCAGGCGAATGTTAGTCATACCTGTCTGTAGCCAAGATCAACAATAAACCGAAAGCAATTTAACTGGAACTCCCTTATTAAGAACCCCAGGAGGATGACCACTGTGCTTGTGTTATAGTCGGAGTACCCAGCGCCATGGCAGATCAGCTGAGTCCAGATGAGAAATTTAACCTCATCACCAGGAACCTCCAGGTGGGACACGCAGGCAGCTGCTCATTGTTACTGGAGCATACAGGTCACACTCACATGTTTCTGCTCGTGTGTGTGTATTGCAGGAGGTCCTTGGAGAGGAGAAGGTGAAGCAGGTCCTTCAGGAGAGAGCGCTCAGGGTTTACTGGGGCACAGCAACCACTGGCAAACCCCACGTAGCTTACTTTGTCCCCATGTCTAAGATAGCAGACTTCCTCAAAGCTGGATGTGAGGTGGGTGTGGCAGAGCTGACTATGGTTTTATTTGTAGTTCCTATTAAATTAAAACAGCCTTTTTACTCCCTCTTCTACCTTTCCTTAGGTCACTGTTCTGTTTGCAGACTTGCATGCTTACCTAGACAACATGAAAGCTCCCTGGGAGCTGCTGGAGCTCAGGGTCAAATACTATGAGCAGGTTATCAAGGCCATGCTGGAGAGCATCAGTGTGCCTCTGGATAAACTCAAGTTTGTCAAAGGAACTGACTTCCAGCTCAGCAGGTCTGTTTGCTGATTCAGAGGCTGATCTGACATCCACTCGTTCAACTTTACAGTCTCTTAAAACTTGCCTGTAGCTGCAGCTCATACTGAACATGTAGGTGTTACCATGTTTTCCAGGGAGTACACTCTGGATGTGTACCGCCTGTCCTCCATGGTGACAGAGCACGATGCTAAGAAGGCTGGAGCTGAGGTGGTGAAACAGGTGGAGCATCCTCTCCTGAGTGGTCTGCTGTACCCCGGCCTACAGGTAGTAATGCTGTTCATAGAATTGAGACGCTGGTGTCATCACACTGTGACAATGCAGTAGTTGAAGTTTCTCAGATGTGTCCGTGTCACAGCTTAGTATTATTCACAGTAACCGTATCTTGTGTTTTTCCTCATGCCCTCAGGCTCTGGATGAGGAGTATTTGAAAGTGGATGCTCAGTTTGGAGGTGTTGACCAGAGGAAGATTTTCACTCTGGCAGAGAAGGTATCCTACACCTTTGCACATTTACAGAGGTTTTTCCTTTAGTTTTAGCTCAAGTCCTCTGCAGCCTCCCAGCAGCGCACAGCTGCTAATGACTCTTTAGTCATTAGCAGCACTAATGTACTGGATTCCTTTGAATCCAGTACATTAGTGCTGTGACTTATCATACCTTCCACAATAACACTGGTATATCTTGTGAAACTGGTGATATAGTGATGCATTTCTGTTTGCTAGTGTGGGCAGCAATGGCCTAACCCCACTTATGTCTGAGTGCGAGAGCGGTGTGTGAGCTTCCAATGACGATTTGTTACCTAAAAAGGGAGCAGCTGTATGCCAATAGTGTGGTAGTGGTTTGCCTGTAAGCGGCACGCACTTTGCAAACTATGAAAGTAAACTGAGAATATGAAAACAAAGTTGAAGGAAATCCGCGAGAGATATAAAAATATCTCTTATAATATATAAGATGAGGAAAATAGTGGACAATACCTCCCACCCACTCCATGACGTGCTGGCTAGTCACAGGAGCACGTTCAACGAGAGACTGAGATTCCACAAATGCACCACCGAGTGACAAAAGAAATCATTCCTGCTTGTGGCTTATATCCCAGTACAACTCGTCCATCTAAGGCACAGTACAAAGTCAATAGTTACACCCTTTTTAAACATGTTCTAAAGTGAAAGTAACAAATAAACCAACTTTACTGGTTAGAGTTAACTGTCAGTCATATATATTTCATCTCTGTGATATTCTGGATATTCATAATTGAGCTATTTGTATATATTATATTACATCCAGAGAGGAATGGGAAGTTCATTTACTTTCCTCTTCCTGCACTCTTATGAATGTAGTGTGCTGTAGGGATTACTTTTTTAACCCCGAAGTTAGCCTGACTTTGATGCTTCAAAGGTCGTGGTGCTCTCACAAAAAGCCAAACGAGTTTTTCTGTTATAGAAGATGTAGAACATTTATTCTGTTATTATCAGAGCGTCAGATCCAGTTCTTTACCTTTCTGAGAATTTTAAGGTTTTCTCTCATGTCAGCTTCTATATTTAGTTACATGTGAAAGTGTGATAACAGACTAGTACAGAATTGATAACGTTCAGCTGTTCAAGCTTTTAACCTGTCTTGTTCGGCAGTACCTGCCCTCTCTCGGCTACGCTAAACGTGCCCACCTGATGAACCCGATGGTGCCGGGGCTGACGGGGGCTAAGATGAGCTCTTCAGAAGAGGTAAGGTCATATAAACTTAGTTTGTCATGGAAGGAAGTGATTGGAGATCAAGATTTTGACGGGAAATTTTCTCAACACTCCGTCCATCTTCATTTTATTATCTGTTTTTGCTTCCAGGAATCGAAAATCGATCTCCTGGACTCCAAAGAGGATGTAAAGAAGAAGCTGAAGAAGGCTTTCTGTGAGCCGGGCAACATCCAGAACAATGGAGTTCTCTCTTTTGTCAAATATGTCCTCTTCCCTCTACGAGGAGGTAGAAACAATTTTTCAATCTCTTCCTGCAACCTGGCTTCAGACTTCCTTTTTTTTCGGCAAATCAATTTGAATAATCAAATGAGTTGATCATTTGTACTGTTGTGTTTCAGTGTTCTCCATCAAGAGAGATGCAAAGTGGGGCGGAGACAAAGTTTACAGTGTGTTTGAGGAAGTGGAGAAGGACTTTGTTGCAGAGGTGAAGGACGCCTTAACTGGTTTATTTGAACAATGAAGTCTTCCCGTAACGAGCTCTGGTTTAACCTGTAGTTAACTGCTGTTTATAGATGATCCACCCTGGAGACCTGAAGGCCTCTGTGGAGGATGCACTAAATGAGCTACTGGACCCAATTAGAAAGAAGTTCGAGTCTCCTGAGCTCCGTAAACTTACCAGCAACGCCTATCCTGATCCCTCAAAGACAAGTCAGTGTCAAACCGTGTGGCTGCTGTGGCTTAAAGCGGGAGTGGCTTCATACTGAGACTTAATGCTGTCTTACTTGTGTGTTATTAGAAGCAGGAGGGAAGGGCGTTAAGGCCGGAGGAGGAGGAGATGGTGGTGGAGGAGAGGACGATGAGCTGGCTCCATCCAGACTGGACATCAGAGTGGGAAAGATCCTCAGTGTGGAGAAGGTAAGTTATTGTCATTTCATTATAATCAGAACTTTTACATCATTGGATAATCACTGTGGAACTTAAAAATAATTTCCCCCCTCTGTAGCATCCAGACGCTGAGTCTCTGTACCTGGAGAAGATCGATGTAGGAGAGCCTGAGCCGAGGACGGTAGTCAGTGGGCTGGTGGCCTACATTTCACAGGAGGACCTGCAGGACAGACTGGTGTTGGTGCTGTGCAATCTGAAACCCCAGAAGATGCGTGGGATCGAGTCTCAAGCCATGCTGCTGTGTGCCTCTATGTGAGTTTCATTTTTGGGGGCTGGGTTGTTTTGTTTTTTTGCACAAAGTGAAATTTAGCTTAAATTTCCAACTCCTCCGATCTCTGTTTGTTTTCCAGTGAGGGCGAGCCCAGAAAGGTGGAGCCTCTGGATCCTCCAGAAGGTTCGTTGCCAGGGGACAGGGTCTTTGTGGAAGGGTATGAGTCAGGCAAGCCAGATGATAGACTTAACCCAAAGAAGAAGGTGTGGGAGAAACTCCAGGTATGTTTCTTTATGTATGTTTAACGTTAAACCGCTGTATTTTTCCCCCTCTACTAAAGAGCTAACATTTAAAGTACAGACTATAAAATCATGTGTGTTATCTGGTATTTTAGGTTGACCTAAAGATATCAGACGAGTGTGTAGCTCAGTGGAAAGACAAGCAGCTGATGACCAAACTGGGGCAGATCACATGTAAGACGCTCAAAGGAGGGAACATCAGTTAAACACGCAAACGCTGAAGCTGCTCCTGCTCGCCACAGCAACAGTACTTCCATCGAGTCGCCATGGCAGCAGCATCGAGCTTCATCTGGATGTTTCCTGAAGAGTGACGGCACATGATGCCTTGTGTCTTACATGTTTTAAACTCTCTTAGACAAATTCTGAAAACCTGATTCATTACTTTTCCTTTCTTTGAAGTTGTTTAGTGTTACTAGTACACATATGGGGGAAGAAAGGGCCTTTTCAGTTAAAGGACTCTGGTCTTTATAGCTTATTCGTGGAAGTAGCCAATGAAAAATATCTCGGGTTTCCTAAAAGGGACTGAACGTTTCCTTAGTTACCTGTTTTACTGTTTGCCTTCATGGTAAATGTGAACATCAGGACTGTGGCCAATCTGCCAAATCTGCTTACTAAGCATAGTTTTATGGGTTCCCAACATCCTATGTATCTAAAAATCAATATGCCTTGTACTATATGACGGTTGTATTTTGACTAATGTTGCACAGAAATCCAGATCTGAACATTAGTTGTTATAATCAAACCATGCATCATCATCTCTAATGTGTAATAAACACTGGTTGAAGTCTGAGTGAGAATATCATTTGTGATCCGTGAGAAAGTTTTTGAACTATGAACACAGGAAACAGTTTAATACACTTAAATTTTATTTATAGAAGTAATAACTGCACATATTTCTCTATAATCAGCAAAACAGAGATTTTTTTGACCCTGTGTGAGGAGTCTGTGTAATTCACTCATCAATGATTCTGAGAGGGGGAAAGTTTTGTGCAAATATATTGAGCTGTATTTGTTTTCCACCATAAAAAGGCTTACAGAGTTACAGAACATGTATTAAAGTGGACCCATCGTGCTCAGTTTCAGCTGCATGTCTTTATCAATGGATGAAGTAGTTTGCATGATTCACAGTTCAAAATAATAATGATTTTTTTTTTTTAAAACCCAGGCTTTAATTCATCAACCATCTGAAACAAGTTGTTTTTGTCTCTTTCCCCTCAGTTTAAGCAAACTTTCTCCTGATTGGCTGCTCCTTAACAGGCCTGTGTACTCAGTGCTGTGTGCCTGAGATTCCCCACTCTCACTTACATTAACATCCAAAACTAAAAAATGCCATCTGAAACTGAGGCGTGATGTCTGAGCTTTTGGTTCACAGGGATTACAATAATAGGTCCGCTTTTGAAAACACTGACATCCTGCTCCAGTGTAATGGTCCTCCAGGGCCAGTCACCCCAGTCGTAGCCCTAAAGGTGGTTTTCAGATGAAACAAATTCTTAAATATTTCATATTTGGTAGGAAAAGGTGACTGACAGTGCTACTGGTGAAAACAATCACACATAAATAAATAGGATACTGATGAGCTGGCTTTGCAGTCACCCAAGAATTGCTAAAAAAAAAAGAAAAAAAAGCATCTACTTGATATTTCACCTACTCCCGTATTTAGATGCTTTTATTCTGTTAAGTCTGAACTATTTAGCATATGTTGTTTACAAAAGTGCATCTCGGGAAAACAAAAACACTGAATTCTTAAGTATGCGGCATCCCTTTTTGACAAATGCTTTCCACACCAAAAAGCGTGAATGATGCTAAGCTCAGTAATTTCTTCACTCAGTCTAAGTAAGGAATGGATATCCTGTCCTACAGTGGATGCTTTTGTCAGACAATATTGCAATATATATAATACAAGAGGAGGGGGAAACAGACCATCTATGTACAGAAATGCTTTTTTTTCGAAGACAAGTCGTTTTCAATGAGTTGAAATTACAACTACCTAATGGAACCTCTGGGAGGCGATCTAACACAAGCTAAATATTTGCAATTCAGCCAATGTACAGTGCTTCACCCTGAGGGGCCTCAGTAGGACATAAACTATATTTTTAGAAAAATACTCCAGAATAAAGCTATTTTAAGAAATTGGGAGTGATACTTTTTTTTTTTTTTGCATAAATATTAAGGAAGGCCAATACAGGCTAAGGCTTTTTGGAGGAAATGCACACAAACACTTAGTTAATGTCTCTTAATGCCAGTCAGTCTCTCTTGTGAGTTGTCCTTTTTCTGTTCCTCTGGTATCAGCCTGGTTCTTGTTTAATCACCAAAGAAGTCTTTCAGAACAGTGTTTCAATTGTGTCCGCTGTTACTCTGGTTGCTGGAGGGGGAAGACAAGTGGTGGTTAGACATTATAGCATCACCATAATACAGTTACAGGAACACGCTTGATGAGTATTCCTTCCTAATCTAATCGAATTACTGAGACATGATCACGAGCTTCAGGTTACGGTTAATTAAAGCACATGCTTGCGCATTTAACTGGAGAAAAAAAAAGTCTGTAGGCAAACCAGCAGCATCTGTACTGGGCTTGTGCCGGAGGTGACTCTTATTCTGCAACCTCTGCTTTGCATTCTGCTTTTTCATGGCAAGAGTTGGAAGAGTTATTTATTCATGCTGGTACAGAACAAACCTTGAAGCTGTTGCAAACTCAGCAGCAAAAACACCAATGAAGGCACAAATATAATGATAAACTTACTTGTTGTTTCAGACAGGTTTATTCCACTCCTATGTTCTCCTCCTACTACTGCTCCATTCCCTTTGACATTGACCTCCATCTTTGACAAAGAATTCGGAAGACTCGGTGAAGAGTTGATGCTGCTTTGCGTCGGCTTCTTGGCTACAGGTGGAGGAACTTTATCACACTTCACTCCATCAAATGTAAACACAGCAGCCTTGGATTGATCGGACACTTGCATGAGCTCAGCTGCCAAGCTTTGCTTTAGATTTGCCTGAGCGTCAGGGGATGAGGCAGTCTCTATGACAACCTTTTTTGTGCTCCTAGAGAAGATAAAGCTAGCAGTAGAAGCTGGAGACTTGTGCATGTCATATCCTTCGTGTGATTTCCGTGGCAAAGCTCCTGGGTCACTGACGCAGCTGTATGTCGATGATTTCACACCCAGTTTGGAGGGCAGACCATCTCTTGAAGACATTGCTGCAGTTTTCATTCGTATGGCTTCCTGTAAGCGCATTGAAGGACTGGTCATTGTCACAGAGGATGATTTAATGGCCTGAGGGGGAGATTTCAGTGACAAAGACTTGCGGATGGGTTTTTGAGGAATGTTTTGAGATCCTTGGATAGAAACTGGGGAATTATCCTTAACTGGTGCTTCCTCATTTGTGGACTTGTCCTCTGGCGGACTTTGCACCTGATCTTCGGTCATGTTGACTGATCTCAGGCGAACCATTTGAAGCAGGGAAGGGGTGACAAGAGGTATGTTAGCATCCTCTTTGGGAATGGGAACACTTTTGTGGCGGGAGAGGAGCTCCTTGGTCCTGGCATCTCGATTTGCTAGGCTGGAATGTCTTCTGAAATTAACTCCATGAGTTAAATTATCTGACGGTAGAGGAGGCGCTACAGGCACAGTCAGAGCTGAAAACTGAGTACTGATGGACACAGGGGGATCTTCAATTTGCAGAGAACCTCGCTTCTGGAAACTGCCGGGAGGATCTACAGCTGTGTTTGGTACTGGGCTTTCTGCTCTTTTCATACTTGGTATAAGAGGCGATTCCACTGGTGGAGGCAATACAGTCTCTAAAACAGATGAAGAAATCTCCTCAAAAGCTATAGATTTTGGAACCTGCACGTCAATCACTGGTTCTGTGTCGTTTATAACTGGTTGTGGAACAACTGGGTGCAAATCTGAACTCTGTACAGTCTGCACATTAGGGTTGCCCAACTCTGTGACGCAACCAGCCATCACATCTGGTGCACTGTCGGTTATGATGGATGGAGGAGGAGGTGGAGGAAAGTCAACCTCATCCACTCCATCAAATACAGAGTCCCCTTCCAAAGGAGGTGGTGGAGGTGGCCAGGAGGACTCTACAATGTGGATCTCCTCCTGTACCCTTTGTAAATCATTTGGAGGTGTAGATACTGCTGAGGGAGGTGTTTTCCTTGATAGAGGCGGTGTCGGGTGGTATGCTGGGGGAGGGGTAGGTGGCGGAGAAAACTTATTGATTCTGGGGACCTCTATTGAAAGTGTTTGCATGGACTGGACTTCACTTCTGTCCATCTCAGCCTTGCTCTCGTCAAATAAAGCTGTCACACCTTTCTCTAAAGACATGTAGTTCTCCACAGATATAGTGACCTCTGCTGTGCCACTCGTTACATTGTTCTCTTTCTCCACTGACTTCTCCGCCAAGACCATTTCCCCTTTGTGCAGTAGTGTCATGGGTTTCTTCATGACAGGAGGGGGATCTTTCTTTGGAGTTGTCCCTTGACTCTCTGGCTCCTTCATCACAAAGCTACTACTCTGTTCTTGCTGCTGAACATCTACGCTTGCTTTTCTTTTGTCCTGGACGAAAGATGTTTCTTGTTCTGGATATTCCTTACCCTCCTGCACCACATGAACTCTGTCAGGATGCATTGTTGATAGTAACTCAGGCTTTGCTTGAGTTTTGGACAGTTCTATGATAGGTTTGTCTGTAGCTGTTTGAATTTGATCCAAAACCTGCATCTCTTTCCTAGTTTCAGTCTGGGTTCCTGTGTCGTTACTTGTGCTTTCCTGTACTTGTGCTGCTTTTTGTTTAACATTAGGGCAAGGCCCACAGAGGAGCTCCAAGGTGCGTCTGCTGTGGACCCATGTCTCTGGAGGAGGAGGACATGGTGCTTTGACTTTAGGAGGTGGTGGGATGTTCAATAGCTCATTTACTTCCTCTCTAAAAGTTGAGGTATTGTTCTTCAGTGCAAGGTCTTTTGTAGCAACAGTTGGTGAAGATCCCTGTGGAGGCTGATTTGAGCTACACACAGAAACTTCTGTATTGGCAAGCTCAGATGTTCCAGATGATAAAGACGTAACTGAGGATGAAGGAGATGCTGCTGAGGATGAGGCTCGCGACGCTGATCTTTCCGGCTTGACTGGTTTCTTCCTCTGCTTCTCTGGGGAGGTTGGGGAGATCCCTTTTGGAGAAAGTGTTGGCGTGCCACTCTGACTAGAATAACCACTAGATGGAGAAATGGTCCGTTCAAATTTCCCATCCTCTGGTGGAACTTTCTGTGGGGAGGAACTAGATTCTGGAGATAGCCCATCTTCATTTGAAGATGCCTTAGCAGAACTCAGAGGATTGGTGGAAGAATCTGGAGAGCTTGACCTAAGGAAGTTTGATACATCTTCGGGTATCTTAGTGCTATTTGTAGAAACCAACTTTGTCTCATCCTCTGGTACAATATTCTCTCTAGTAAATGTCACCTCCCCAGAAGCAGAGTCATTAAGACTTTTGTTATCCACAATAACCACCCTGGAGTTACCTCTAATCTTATTACTGTGCAGAGAGTTTGATCTACGTGGTGGTGCTGGAGGTTGCTTGGTCTTCATAACTGAAAGGCTACGTTTCTTTTTATTCTTTGCTTCTTCTCCAGCAGCCACCGCCACCGATTCACCAGATTCTGTTGCTGGTCTTGTAACAAGGTTTTCACCTTTACCGCTAGGGCTGCTAATCGCATGAACAGAGCTACGGAAACTAACAAGGTCCTGATCCCCAGCAGTTTGTTTGGTTTGCCCATTTAGACATACTCTCTGTGAAGAGTTACTGCTTTGTGTGCTACCCTTGGAGGACAGTGGGGATGAGTTTGAAATAATGGTCTCAGAAGACTTTGACTCACTCCAGTTTGACCCTGAAGCTGATGTGGCCAGTGTGGAGTCATTGTGATAATGGTTTGTCTGGGAAGTGTCACCATCTGATCTTCTGGATAGCAAGGGGCTGACTGCCGAGTCCCCAGATGCCAGGCTGCTTTTGCTTACAGTGCGAACACTGCTGCCATGGTTGACACTGCTGCCACGAGTCCGGCTGGTACTGCGGTCAATCTCAATGAATTCAATCGATGCTGGCATTACAGCATTAGGAATGATTGTAGACAAGTAAGTGGCCTGTGGAGAGATAGACATCACTGGCCCCTGAAAGAAAACAGAAAATGTTTCATATGTAAATGTGACAAATTGCCAATAATCAACTAGGAATTAAAAACAAAGTTCACACAACTAATTTAAAGACAGTTTTCTTATCTAACAGCTTGATTTAATTCCTACCTGGGGTTCCTGGAGGAAATTAAACATTGAAGGAGATAAAGAGGTGGATGTTGTCATGCCAGGTACTGCAAGAGACTTGGGTCTTAGGTTGGAGGTGGGAAAGAGCTGGGAACCAAAGTCCTGGTGGTCCTGGAGATGCTTCCTCACCAGCTCTTCACCTCTGAATGCCTGCTTAGAGTGGAGTGGAGTGGACCATTCTTGAAATATAAAAGGCATATTAAACTTATAACATATATCAAAGCTATTTACAATGAATAGGTTCTTTCTGAATAACTCTTTACCTCCAGCTCTGAAACATGTACCCTTGCTCCCAACTTATTTGCGACTGGAGTCCCATCATCTGTAGAAATGGTGATGACACCTGATGATTGGCTGTTACTGATCTGTGTGTTGACAGAGACCTCAGTAGAAACAAGCGGCTGAAAGGTGGAGTTTCTGTTTAGGCCTGTGAAAAAGGTATATCACTGTTAGCACCATTAGTAACATGGTAATATAGTTTTAGTTCATCATCAACAAAGAACAATACTTTGAGCGTACCAAGTTCTTTCTGGACCTGGTTGGGAATACCCATGATGGTGGTTCTCCTGGTCTTCTTCCTGCTCTTATCTTGTCTTTTGATTGGATTCAGGGGCTTGAATGTAGAACCTGTAAGTAAAAAAACAAAACTTTCACATGTGCACATTTCAGGCTTCAATATTCTTGTCTGACTTTTCGCCGCACATTAAAAACTGAATTGTGAATTCTTTGCTTTGCAGGTTGTGCTGTAGAACTGCCAAAGCCCCATCTCATGTTCATGCTAACTGCTAATTGAAATTCTGTTGACTGTCCTTTATAGTGATTAATTATGGTCATTATGACAAATGTGGCAGCAAATTTCAGGTATTCCCACAACCAGGGAGAAGGAGCAAGTTTATGCTAATCCTTCCTAAGAATCTACTCTTATATTTGCAGCTCTTTAAGGCTCTACCTAAGCTAGATGTTACCACCAACATGCTAGCATGCCTATAATGATTATCCTAGCATAGTAATGGGATGCAAGTATGCGGTTAAAAATCTTCTACTTTTTGGTGTAGCCCATTAGAGTGACAATTAGTACCAAACAGTATGAATAAAATGGATGGAAATGTCATTAGTTTTTCAAGTAATACATAACAGATTCTGGAAAAATAAAAACAAATTTAAGAAAAATACTTAATGCCTAAATATTCTGAGCTTGCAGCCAGTTTCAGCAGCTTATTCTAAATATGTATGCACATTTTATGATGGCACTCAAGGAAAGGTCAGTGTTTCAACAACATATGTAGGCGCCATGGATATCTATATAGGATTAATGGTAATGTTTCCAGTATGTACTGACATATTTAAGGGAGATGATCAATCTTAGGGCCAGATTGCTGGCATGACTAAAAAAAGTTGTACACTCATTGGACACTTTAATAGTTACATCTTTTGCCTTCAGAACTGCCTTAATTCACAGATTTAACAAAGTGCTAGAAACAAAGATTTTGCTCAGTATTGAAATGATAGCATCATGTAGTTGCTGCAGATGTGCCATGATGCAAATCTCCCACTTCATCATATCCCAGAGGTGCTCTACTGTATTGAAATCTGGTCACTTTAGAGGCTATTTGAGTACAATGAACTCAATTTTATATTAAGGAAATCCATTTTAAATGATTTGTGACATGGAATTTCAACCTCCAGTTGTTGGAAGAAGTGCACATTGTGGTCATAAAGGAATGGACATGGTCAGCAACAATAATCAGCGAGGCTGTGGTACTTAAACAATGATCATTTGGAACTTAGGGGGCAAGAATGTGTGGCAAGAAAATATCCAACACGCCATTATACCACTGCCACCAACCTGAACCACGCTTTCCATGTTATTTATGCCAAATTCTGACCTTCCTAATCCTAATATGGCAGCAGAGATTGAGACTTGAACTTCAGAAGATCATATTGACCATGTCTACATGCCTACATAGAATGCTGTCATATGATTGGTTGATTAGATACTTACTTTAACAAGCAGTTGAACAGGTGCACCCAAAAAAGTGGCCAGTAAGAACAGTGCTTAAATACTGGGAGCAGTGAAATATATTATATATAAAGTAAAATATATTAGGCACTTTTCTTCTCTTGATAATTAAGTTTTTTTTTTTGTAAATATATGATCTGAATACCAATTAGACTCCCTGCATGCACACACAGAATGGCACGCTTTCCCCTTCAGCCTGCGATGTGTAGAGCTGCTGTGATGTCTTTAGATGTTTAGAACTCTTTGAGTTACAGAAAAAAAATCTTCAGCTGTGCATAAGAGTATGTTAGTATGAGTGTGTGTCTGTGTATCGAGTTCCTCCTCCTTTGATTTCACACCATAACTGCAGAGGCACCAAGTAGCTGGAATGAGACGTGCATGCTAAATAAGTACCCACCTATGATTCACCATAAAGCAGTAAATTCAGGAACAAAGCTCAAACTGCTCTCATGGGCACTATGATTAGCTCCTATTCCTCTAAGATGAAGGCAATACATATCCCTCCTTTCCAAGTTCTACACACACAAGCAGAGCTGTTTCTTGCCTTGGCGGGTAAGTGCAGGTCTAGTCATCGCAGCAAAGGTTACTGTGCTATCAGTATTCCCAGAGTTGGCTCTTGACTCTGGAGATGCATCTCCATCCTTGGAGTTGATATCCTCCGGATGAAGAGTGTCTGTGGACTGCAGGGATACACACACACCGACACACATAGAGGTGTGTAGTTAGGTAGCTGTCTTTGCTTTGAGGAATAACGAGTAAAATGATCCACAGAGCTTTTAGGGCACTTACAGCAATGCTTTCACTGTCAGGAAAGTTCCCTCCATTCTTGTGTTCTGAGAGATCAAAACAGACAAGTTTGAAAAAACTGAAGCTCCATATACAATCACTCTTATATAGACATGCAATCATTTTTTTTTTAAATAAAGTGGGATATACAAAAATCTTCAGTTTAAGACCTAACAAAATGTTATGTTATGTCATATTGATATGAAGAATCAAATGAATGTGCCTTACCTTCCTGCTGTTGTATCTTGAGTCCCTCTTGAGCTTCAGTGTGCAGGTCTTCCAAGTACTGAGGCCTGCTGCCCTCAATGAAAACATTCTCCTGGTAGTGCTGCGAGGCTGTATAATGGACTGTCAACCTCTTCTGGTCTTCATTCACCTTGGGACCAGCTGTTGATATAATAAGAAAAAATAGTAAAGGTCAAATCTATTTGGTATTTTATACCTTTAAATGCCTGAAATTCACCAAAAAGAATGGTCTTAATTTTGTAACGTGCACTGAAACGTCCAGGTATATTATAAAAAACGATTTTTGCACTCCAACCATGTCTTGCAACAACTGTGATGTCTACCCATCACTGTCCTGCTCAAGGGCAAGGTCAATGGGATGGCACAGCTAACAACAAAGACACAAAACCACCGGTTTATGCCTGTTAGAGCAGGGGCAACACACTCACAGAACTGGAGTTATATCGAGTTTATATCAATTTGTTTTGGAACCCTATTGTGTGACAGAACCTTTATTCACACATATTGTAACATCAGAACTACTAATTTTGGCAACAGCATTTATCCAGAATTATTCAGAATTAAAACAATAGTGAGACATCAACTCTTTGCACTATCCCAATGAAAGCAGTGGTGTTAGCATAAATACAGACATTTATCAACTTGACAGAGAACTTGCTTCACTTCCACCTGATAAGAATGTGCGTTTGTCAGCGCACCTTTAATGCAGCGCACTTATTAAGTCTCCTCATCCAAGTTTGGCGTGCAGACATCCCAGTCTGGCCAGGCCCTCGGCAGTAAACTATGGCCTGGCTAATCTCCTGCAGTATCTTGCTTCCTTGTAAACCCTGCAGGGATTACTGCCGATAATCTGTCCTCATGCAAGGATGCTGCAAGAAACCCTGCTGAAATATTAACTACAACACACATACCTCTTACTGATCAAATAAACAGACTATTACAAAAACAGGACTCCTGTGTGGGAACTGGACCAAGCTCTGTCTCTCTGCAGGACTGCTTTGCACGACGTCAAATGACAGCTAAGGAGCTGATCCCAGCTGACACTGGGTAAGAGGCACCCTGGACAGGTTGCCAGTCCATCACAAGGCAAACAAAAAGAGAGAAAAGCAATAATACAAACCTTTAGCTAACGTAGAATCAACTGACCAAACATTCATGTCTTTGGCATGTGGGATAAAATTGGGGCTTCTTGCCTTCTTGTGTTAACCACAGTGATGGCAGCTACATCACAGTGCTACATCTAGGATTCTGAACCACAAATTCATGAAAATCTGCACAACTGTGTATGAACTGGGAAGTCATTTCCATGGGAAATCAGTCATGCAAATTGGCTAAAATCTTAGCTGAGCAAGGGTCAGCGTGAGTTGTTCCTTTTCCTTCCTTTATCGCTCCCACTGGTTCCCAGTTAGGATGGACTACACTCAGTTTAGTCTATAAACTTCCACTTGACAACTGTGAGCATCTCATGACAATTACTCAAATATGTAACACTTTAACCAGTAGCAACAAATAACCGAAGAAGCAGCCCTCCCTGATACTCTGCCAGACCCCTGCAGGAGGTTTAGGGATTTGGGTTGATTAATACGATTCCCCCCCAAAAAGTCAGCAAAGAGCTTTATCTCATTAGACAGGACCTCCAAATTACCTTCAACACTAATTCTTACACATCGGTGTGTTTGTGAACTGTTGAGGTAGATGTCAGTTAAAATGAAAAAACAGTACTTGCTTTTAAGGTATATTTAGGATGATAAAAAGCTTGGTTAAACAATCAATCACAGCAAAGTTAAAGAGATTTACTGCAGCCTCCACGTGAGTCGGCACTCACCCTTTTTCTTGAAGATGGACAGCAGAGAGTGGATGCTCTTCCTCAAGTAAACAACCATGCCTACACCAGTGCCATAACAAAACCCACACTCAAAACGCCAGAGCAAAGCAAAACAGAGTCTAACAAGTCGTCCTTCTGTCAATTTGACCTGCGATTGAGATCCACATGCCTCGACTGAGGAGGCAGAGCTCGACAGCAATGATCGCAGGTGCTTCTGCAGAGACTTGGAGGGACTTGGGAAGGACAAGCGCACAATGAGATCTGCTTTCAGCCCAGCTGCCTTATCCCCGAGTCTGATACCCTCCTCCCTTCCCCCGCTGCTCTTTCTCTCTCGTGTCTGTTTTGCTCACACAGGCTCCCTCCATTGCTATTCCCTCCCCATTGTCAAATGATGAACCCCTCCCGCCAGCAAGACGGCTGTCAAAGTTTGGCTTTCAGGAGGCAACCAGCCCCCCACTTCACTCAGTATAGACAGACACGTGTGGAGCTTTGTGCACACACTCCACCAGTGCAAACCCAGTTAAAGCTTCCTTATGCTAATTAAAACAAAGCTACCCATGAAAAATGTTCCAATATAAGAGAGCTAATTTCTGCATATTCTACCATAGATTCTAAAACTACCCGCTTGGTCACTGATATAATCTGAAGTTGTGGAGCTTCTACATCCCTACTGGAAGCCTTCAGCAGTATGCATGTGTCTGACACTGTGTCTCATTATCTAAGGGCTACAGGGGCTGCATTTGACAGTAAAGGTTGTGTCCTCACGATGAAAAGCTATGCCGTTCCAGTTTTATTCTCTTATGTCTCCCTCCATCACTTTTTTCCCAGTACCCTCACTCCCCTGCCTGTCTCTGCCAATCTCAACTCCTTTACATCTTTCTATAGTTCTTCCTTCTTCCTGCCTGCCCCTTTAGCCTTATATCTAACAAAGGTCTAATTTGAGTTATAAATAGCTGACAGCGCCTCAGTTCATCATCTGTCTGCGGATGAGTTCCTGCTAATGTTTCCTGACAAACTGCAGAGGGTATGAAATATAACACGGCTTCAGGACAACTCAGTTAATGTGGATTCGGTGCCAAACAAACGATCAGTACTGCATCCCGGGATTGCTTTCCTGCTGGTGAAGATGCAGCACTTTGATTCTCTTGCCCCCTGAATGGGTGTTTTTCTACAATAACAGGGTCACAGCAGGGGGCTACAGCTGGCTTGCACCAGCTGGAGGGTAGTAATGCAATTACCTTCAATCATTCACTTGCTATCCCTCCACATACAGGAATCCTGGCACTGGTAAAATAAAAGTGGAGCTTCTCCCGTAAAGAAATCTGCACCCCAGTGCCCCAGGGTCAGACTGCCCAGCCCGGGGTGCTGGCAGTGGTTCAACCTCAGTGTGGTGAGCCCAGGCTGGAATATACAGAGGCGTTCAGGAGCTTTAGACCTGGGAGCCGTGCCAGAGGATTAACTCTGCCACCAGATTAACCTGTCCATCTCCTCACCTCGTGCTCCCACTTGCCTCACCTTTGTCATCTCTCTGTCTTACCCATTTATGCCATATCACACTTTGCACCACATCTTTGCTCTGCATCTCATCTTCAAGTGTCTGGATGACATCGCCAGGCAACTAATTCAGTCTCATCACTGTCTAATCCATATTAATATCTTACCAATATGAGACAAGAGAGAGCTTACGGGCATGAGAAAGGAGCTTTGTTGCAAGTCGCAAACGTTCCTTTTCTTCAGATATAAATCCCCTGCACACCCACTCCCCTCACCACAGACCTTTACTACATGCCAGTTTTGGGGGTCCCTGGCCCAACATATGCACCCTCCCCCCTCTTGTTAACTAAGACCCCTCATATCAATATTCATTAGAATGCCTAAAGAGACACCATCTGGTCCTGGTGGAGAGGGCAGAGGGGAGCGAGGGCCTTTAGTACACACAACAAACCATTCCACTGCATAAGCTAAACAAAACAGAAACTAACGGACACTAAAGCCTTTCTAACGCAGGTTTCCAAATCAGTTCAAGGTGTCAGGTCAAAAGATGGGGAAAAAAAGCCAAATATTTACTTGTAAAGTGCTACGTAGCCTACTTCCTTCAGCACTTTTAAATCAACTGGTGTGCCTTTTAGGGGACAATCAGAGGTTGTTTTACAGCCTTGTCTTTGTGAGTCTAAAGATAATATCATAAATCACCAGTGCCAGACTGTTGGGCTTGTTTGCAGGTCAAATAGTCTGTGAAAGAATAATCAGAGCTCAGACAGCCAACAAAACCTGCTTGTTAAAAGGTCACAGGCACAAAAATACAGCCCATGCTTCATTAGCAACAGTCACATTTAAAATAACGATAATGACTTGGGATGTTATTTTCCTTTAGCCTTCTGATTTACATCTTGTATCAGAGCTCCAGCCAGGTGTGTGATCTGCTGAAAAGGTAAAGTGTGTGGAGTTTGGAAGAAAAATGTCTATTTGTTTATTTGAACATCCCATTTTTTTTAAAACTCATATATTTAAATTCAATATTTTATGGTTTTTAAGATCTCTTCTCACACTCATTTGTCATAATAAACCTTCCTATAGGGTTGTTATTTACAGATGTTTGACTGCTGATCAAATAAAACCACACATTCAAAGTTTCTCTGTGTAACCACGTGAAGCATTTTTCATGTGTCTTGATGCATGCTCAATCATTCAGGTAAAGAAATCCCAAAAAGTTGATTCAGCTTTTTTATGTATTTAACACAAAATACATGAATACATTGTTAATTTAAATTGGAAATGAATAATATTAATCAGTGAGCTTAGAAACAGTACTGACCACATCAACAAACAATTCCAACACAAACTCCAAAGTGGCAGAAACACTGAATTACAATATGTCTTTAAATAACATTTAACTACTGATAACATTATCAGGGAAGGAAACTAAGTTGGGCAGTTAGCTGCTACATTAGCAGCTTTGTTTAGTGATGTAACAACTGATTATTTAAGAGGAAAACAATTATTAGTTCTAGTCCTGGCCAATATTATTTTCTTTTTTATCCTAGAAGTGGACAAGGCTTTCAAACTACACAGGGTTTTAGGTTGGGAACAAAATAAATAATAAATACTGACTCCTTCAATTCCCAAACTATCATTAGAGCCTCTATTTTCATAGATATTGTGTGTAAAGTCTATAATCTGAGCAGATAGATTAGCCCTAATCACAATTAAATGAAATGCATGTGTATTACAACTGTAGAGCATCTTTAAATCCAAACTAATGAGATTAATTAACTCTACTCTTTATCCAAAGTTGCCCGTTTGTAATAAAAAAAATCACTTCAAATATGAAAATAAACAAAACAGACAATACATTATTAAAAACTTCGAAACTGACCTACTTTACAAGCTGCAAGCATAACAATGTTACTATACACAGCTACCTTATCTCTCAGAGCAGCACACAGACATAAGCTTTTTATGGTTTCTGGTAAACATGTAACACACCCATATAGCGTCTTGCTCCACTAGAGAGTGCTATATCAGCTCTGATTCTGCTTGGACTGCAAGTATGAGACTGCAAAAAAAGCAGGTCATTCGATGAGGATGTTTACAGCAGATACACATGGCCACTTTGCATTGATAGTGGCAAAAGAAAAGCAGCTGAATATAAAATATGACTCCCAGTGAGCTGACCAAGCCCAACCATGGATGCTAACACACACAGAAATAAACACCCTTGATGGAAAATTTTATAATTTCATAGTGGTTCATCACACATCCTCGGCTCACCCTCTCATTTGCTGCACACCGCAGAAATGAGGAGAAGAGACTAAGAAGTGATAGCTGTATTGCTTTTGTCACAACCTCAAAATCTGTATCAGGTGAGCACATGGGCCACTGGACCACAACGAGGTACAGGGTTTCCACTTCATGCCTGGCTGGGTTTCAAAAGTGCTTTTGTTTATTACTGGGTGTATGGTTCACTACATTAACACTGGGCTCATTAGAAAAAAAGAGGGGGGGACACCAGGTGACAGTGGCATGTAGAAGTAATGTTTTCCACTGGTTGTGTGTGGCTTTACAAGGCACTTTACATTGTAACGTTAAGACCTTCCAATATTAGAAAGATAATCCCAGTAATCAGAGGACCCCCTATGAGCAAGGACTTGGTGAAAGTGGGAAGGAAGAAAAATCCTTTTTAACAGGAAGAAACCTCCTGCAGGACCAGGCTCAATGTACGATAAGTAAGTGCTTTTAGTCAGATCTGAGTCTCTAAATGCTTTCTTTCGGGCATTTTTTTGCACTCATGGCTCTGTATGATGTCAGCACAGAAGCCCCACCCACTTTCTGTTCAAAACTTCTGTTTAACAAAAAGTAACCAATTAGAAGACAGCTAGCTCAAAGGGTGGAGCAATGGACTTAAAAATGGATTGTTTTAGACAGTGAATTAACTAAGGAGCCGCTCCAAAGTCCAGTCCAGGATAAATAAGGATGACTCTGAAATGTGAATGACACAAAGCTATGCTAGCAGAGAACAACAACAAGAACATGAGGCTCAAAATGATCATGATAGGCTCCCTTTGAGGTACAGATACAAAACATTCATGTTTTAGCAGTAGATTGTAGCAGAGATAATCAAGCTGGAGTAAACAGAGCTTTCGTTGGAGTCTATTTTCAGTCAGATAAACATACGTTTGCTGAAGTAGTAAATATTTACAGCAGCACAGTGGTGTGTGACATATAAACTACATAGAGCACAGCATCCAGCCAGTGGATCTGTATTTTTTCAATAAATAGTCTGTGGACAAAAACTGAACTCTATACCACAGAGTAACACAATCAGGACTTTAGATGACACCTGCCTTGTCTTATGATTCAGCGTTTAGCGATTATCAGCAGATAGAAAGTGTAAGGTTTGCAGTCGATTGAGTCTTCTAAGGTTGATCTTTCCATCCCTGTACACACAAATGAAGCTGCCACAGTACAGGAAGAGAGGGTTAAAGTGTGACCAGCAATAAACCTCCAATCACCCCAACACAGGAGCACACACACACAGGTGTCATTATTCAAGCTGGCTGCTACACTCCTGATTTGTATTCAGTGGTTGTTGTAGTGGACTTGAGTTATGAGCTCCCCTCAGCTTTTAGTTGTGCAGTATTTACCAGGGCGAAGGAGAGATGAAGGCTAGCCCGACAGCCCTTACACACATATCTATTGGAATATTTCATGTATGTTGTGATAATGTGTCTGGAAACATTGCATTGTTATATTATGCTCATTTATCACTTTATTTATCTGATTACATTTGACATTCAGAGAGTACGAAAAAAAAATGCAAACAGACAAAAACGAAAACCTGTACTAAAAAAATCATGGGGATTGTGCGAAGATGACAGCAGAAGAAAGAAAATAGGACTAAAGGAAGGTAGAGAGGGGCGGAGGAAATGGGAAGAGGGCAGGAGGATATGGAGAGGACATAAATCACTGTGTACGGTAAATGTCGCTACCCATGAATCACCCACATTTCTGATTTCCTCTGGGTGAGAAACAGAGGTGGTGAGCTGAAGAGGGAACATGAAAGGAAGACAGTGGGTTGAATAGATGTGGTGAGGAGGATGAGAAGGGCAAAGGAAACACTGAAGCAAACAAGGATCTGAAGAGTTGTGGTCAAAATTATGTCATTGAAAGAGTATGACAGTTTCTAGATCATTTAACTACAGGTTATTTGGTTAGGCACAAACATCAATAATGAGCCCAGATTTTATGCCAGGCAGGCAAAAACTCCCATTTGTCAGCATCACTGGTGACTCAGCGATATGAGGTAGTTTAACAACTAACTTACAGAAAAACAGAAAAACAATGATTTAGCGCTCTATGAAGAAGAGGTGGGTGATTTTTTTTTTCTGTAACATTTGGATTTTGCTAAGACTAAAAGCTAGCATGTGTACCAACACAGGCAGCACTAACTGATAGCTAGGTTTGCTAGCTATCAGCTAGGTTTGCTAGCTATCATTATTTTGGTGATGTTGGTACCTATTCAAGCATTTTTAAAGGAATTATCTGATAAATAATGCCTTGTTGTGTGGTTCTGCCTGCCATAGAAGTTTGGATTTTGGTTTTTGTACATGAAATTCTAGTATTTTATTAGTCTGTAATTTAGCGCTAATTGGTAGGTATCTATGTCTGTGTTGATCTTATGGCAGCTTATGGTTGGAGGTTACTAACCAGTCTCGATGGAATTAGCTGGTAACTTTACACTTAACCAAACTTAATCAAACACGGATAACTTGAAGTACAACCAGTGATCATTGCTGGAAAGACTCTAATGCTGGTGCTTTAAAATGCAAACTCTATAGTGTGCTACTGTTTAGCCATTGCACGTCAAGATTTTAGTAGGTAAATAGGTTTTATGTGAAAAACAACATTTTTACTCATAGTTGAAATATTGTAGTGAAGGTTTAGTGAGTGCCAGTAATAGAATATTTACAGGTGCTTTACCAGCACTAATCACTTAACAAATTAGGACTCAGGGGCCAACAATACACAAAAAAACATGTAATAAAGGTGAGATCTCAAACAAATACTGATACAGGTTCTGAAATGTAAAATTGGTTCATTTAGACCCTCTCTGCACTTAGCTTAAGCACAATTAAATTAATGCAATGCCTTGTTAGCTCATGTGTCGTCTTAACCCACCGGTGCCTATTTACCGGAGATAAATCCTGTATTTGTTGCTTTTCCTAATCCCGACCTGAAGCAGGTGTAAACCTCAGCCGAGGTGACTGGACTCACACACAAACACAGAGCCAAACTTAGGAGCCACACCAGCCACTGTGCTTAAAAATAGAAAGCGTCACTCTTTTTGTAATTATCCCTCTTTCCCCCCTCTGTCTCTTCTCTGTCTCTCTTAACCAGATAAGGGGATTGTGCATATATTTCTTGAAGGAGTCGTGAGCTGTTTGTGCTGCCTGTCGCTTCCATTTAAAAGCTTTTTGTGAGCCAGACTGAAAGCTCTATAAACACATATGGATGTTTCACAGCACACTCACAGTTGACCCGCTATTTGCCACATTCATCTACAAACTCCAAACAAGATAATAAATCTATCTCGTTCCAACTGGTGTGTGGGAGGGAGTGCAGGGGTACCCCGGACTCCTGCAGAGCAATGTGGGCCTCCAGAGAAATCTGCCATGGGAGAAGACAAAAGGGTGCAAGTGTAAAGCATACTGCAATAATAATGCCCAGTGTGCAGTCACACAGAGGTGGATGCCAATGGACCGACAAAACCACAACTGCACAGAAGCTAAAACCTTGGAAAATTCTTCCACTGTTACAAGTGGCATCTCACTTTTTTGTTTAGATCAAAATTCAGTTCATTTTGAACTAAACATAAAATGAGAGTTTCGTGTGTTGTGAAACCGAGTTATTACGTCTAATGTACCTGAAAGAAACAGCTGGATATGAAAACGGAAACAGGTGAGGCAGATTGTTTGAGCCCATGCACCTGTAATGGTGAGGAGTCAGGACTCATCTCTGAGCAGGGCTGGATCATAATTTTTCAGTGTGGGGTTTGCTGTTGTGAATGGGTGCATTTTAACCCAAAGCATGACCTTTTCCGGACACTAACCAAGCAATTGTTAATGGCTAAACCTACCCAAATGCAGCAAAGTACAGTAAAATGTGATTGCAAATGAAATAGATCAGCAAAAATACAAAACAAAAAAGTAAAACCAAGGTCCAAATCTGCAGGGTTTGCCCGAAGACACCAGAAATCAATTTAAGTGGTTAACTTGGTAAATGGTAAATGGTCTGTATTTGTATAGCGCTTTACAACTTAACTCGCTATCCACCTGTAGGGGGCAGCCCACCATCTTCCTGCACAATGGTATGGCCACAGTTATGCAGGTTTCTGATGCATAATTCTTTTCGTTTTCCTTTATCTGAATTTGTAAGCTTTACAAAGAAAACTGATTTTTGTCACAGCCCGTGTTTCATGTTCATGCTTATCATTTTCCTCGGAACGTTCCCAAAATTCGCTTGCAAAATGAAAGCTCACAGGATAACGTGACCGCTGTCTCAGATAAGGATCCTGTCTGAAATTTCACAATAAAACTTCAGCCGAGATAAAGAGTAAACTGCTTGACGTTTAGCAGCTGTTCAAACTCCCAACCTCTTCGACCTTTTTTCTCAATGACAGCAATGCCACAAAATGTAAATGTCAAACTCTGGCTTGACTCATCGGTTGACAAAAGCTATGTCTGCATTTCTTTTCTTTTTTTCCTATTTAACCAAAATGCCATTTCTATAATTTTAGGCACTTATTTTCCTCGAGAAGTTAAAGGAGTTCTTTTTCTTCAAAACAATCACCCCTTGTTTTTCTCCTCTAAATGGATCATCAGTCTGTTATGATGGATAAATGCATGAGAGTTAGCCAGTAGCTGCTGTGAGAGAGGCTGTCAAAGCTGTGGAAAATGTCATAGCTGTGTTTCAAGTCCACTTGTGGAATATGCCAAGGCATTGTGGTATACTTTAGATAAACTTGTTTGTATTGCCACCATTAAATGTGAAAAGCAGAGTTTACATGGAGCAAAAATAAATAAATAAGAGGATCTGCTGACATCCTGCACAGAGGGCTGTGAGGTGCAACGAGGGGGCGGACATCTTCATTTAAGTGCACGTCATCCGAATCACACCGTTCGCATTAGGCTTGAACAGACGCAGCCTGTTTTCAGCGTACACTACAACACACATGTGATAAACACACACGTAAATGTACCAGCAGTGCAGAGAATGAGTCTAGCATGTGTCTACTAACTTCTGCGAGTGACTTCTAGCCACTGAGAACAACAGCTCATTCTGCTAGCTGTGAGCCTTCATTAAAGTCTTAGAAACACTCTCTCTTGCTCATCACTCTTCCTCTGCGAGATCCCATTATGCACGGCCGATGAGCTAAGCCTCCCTTTCGTAAACAAGTCAGAACCGCTCGGACTGAATCGGCCTGAAAACACTTTTAAATGTGTGTGAAAAGGCGTTTGAGTAAACCTGCTGCCAAATGTTGGAGTAGAAAAAGAGGCTGAAGCTGGCACCGCCTCACAGCCTTCTGCTTCAGTGTATAACGCCTGTGCCTGCATGAATCCAAGGTCTCCTGACCCGGGGCATTTCTAGAATTTATTTATTTTTTAATTGGGCGACCAGACGGGGGAAAATTTGATCAAAAACAGGAAGACTGAATTGGTTGTGAATGAAATAAATTTAATTGTGAACATCCATCCTGCCGCCATAAACATGCAATAAGAGAGCTTTACTGAACCCCGAGAGTCGAGCATGAAGCGATGGTGCTCACAAAATGCTCGCATTTTAGTTACAGCCACAAATAATTATTTTTTATTTTACCAATTTCACACATGTCATCTTGTTTAAGTTGCCCAATTTGCAAAGTGATGGAGCCCAATAAATAACAATAAAGAATAAGCTAATGCTTCAGCTCATTGTAGGGTATCTTCCTCTCTCTCGTGCTCGCATTTATTAAAATTATCAACATAGGGAAGTATTGGGGGGGGGCAGTTACCTCCTGCCGGTCCCCCCTTGGTGGCACCCCTGCTGGCACCTGCCAGTGCTTCCCGTCAGCCTGCTAGTATAGGTGCAAGTATATGGTGTCAATTTGAAAATCCTTCACAAGTTATCACATTCAAAGATTTTCAGAAAACCTGACCTTGACTTTGAGTTCAAGGTCACTGAGATTCGAAGTTGTCTGAGATTTTTTGTAGATGCATCTATGGTATGAATTTCAAAATCCCACATCGTTCTGAAGTTATCCTCATTCTCAAGTTACTTTCATTCACAAACATGAGTGACCTCACCGCTCACCCATCCGCCAACATGTCCTTTTACAGCTGAGGGGTAAAAACAGCACATTTTTATCCTAACATTCTGTATATGTGGCACAGCACGGGAAAAGAGATGCATGCAGACGCAGAATCCCCACTGTCCACAATAAACAGCCAAGCAATGACACAATCACAAAGAACTGTCCTTTCCAAAATTTCCAGTGTTTTTCACTGTTTGCAAATATCTCTCAAAACTATGCCTGAAAAACTTTAGCTTACCGGACAATTTCTGATGGATAAATTAAAAACAAACAGCTCACTTCTGTTCAAAATGCTCATTCAGTAAAACTCTCAGTTATCAGGGGGAAACCGACACACTCACTGCAGCCACACACACCACAAATTAGCCAATGTATCGCTCTTATTGAGACTGGCAACTTTTGATGATGCCGTGTGATAACCGGTTCTTGTAAACCTTGTTATGTTTTTATCAAAGGTTTAATCATTTTTTCTTGTTGCTACAAATGAATGTTTATCTATTTGGCTCATAGGCAAACCACAATAAATCAAAGACTGGACACAGTTTGACATCTTCTAGTTAAAAATTCATAGAAAATACACAGAAACAGATGAATGACATCTGGCCTTTTGCATATTAATGTAGTAGTTTTCACATGCTGTCTCACATGTGTCCAACATCAGCAGCATTTATATTATCAATGCTTGGCCACACTTAACTGGATAAGGAGAAGAAATTTACGTTTGTTTGAGCTGCTGGTGAAATTTTCTCGATGCTTTTGCAAAATAACTCCAAGTTTCTATGTTAGTCCTCTAACTCTGGACAGAACATTCACCAGCAGCAATTGTAGCAGCTTACAAACCAGATTTATTTTATCTACATAAGAGGACAAATCTATATGAAAGAGCCCCTTTCACGGATGATTAACTTGAATTAAAGCCACTGTGGTGAAGTTGAAAATTCATCTATTGGCTCGGCAGGACCAGCTTTAATGAAACTGTCGCAAGCTTTGAATTAAAGATCGGACAGAGTGATGTCAGAAAGCGAGGCTTAATGAAAGCATAAAGTATGAGTTTGTTCTTATTTTAAAAAGGTGATCATTAAACCATCAATTCTACAATCACGTCTGAAGCAAAAACACGGACCTCTGAGTTACGATGTCTCTCCCACAAACACCATGGGTTGCATTTGTCTGTGCAGACGAAGACGCTTTGACTGAATTTATGTTTTAATGCATGAACTCTTTCTGCACTGGAGACAGAGGGATCACTCAGCTGCACTGAAGCTACAAGATTTTTAGCAACCCGATGGATTGTTACTCAGAATATACTCAAAAATCCAGAGATGCAGCTCTAACCAACAATGTCAACACTGCTTTTCCCCATAACACAAGTATTGCCCTTTCTCCAAATGAAAGCAACATTAATTACTCATTAATACATTACTTCAATCACCACTCGTTGTTGGAATAATTGCCATTTCGCATATTCGGTGTAGATACAGTTAAACATAAGCATTTGTTTAATGTTGTGTTTTTGGACCGCGTGAAACACGACGCCGGTGTTTTTCAGGTTTTTGAAAAAAAGACACCCAACAACAACAAACGGTCAGACGCTGCCTCAGGAAACTGTGTTATTTCAACTCACTTTTGCAGGTTAGACAATTATGAGAAAACTAAAACGGGCCCTAAGCAGTGAAGAACTGCAGAGCTGTGTGAAAACTCTCTGTGGGTTTGTTACTGCAGGGCCTTCTTAGACACGATGCACACCATTTTAGTTATTATTAATGCAGGATTGTAGACGACTGTAGCAGTGATTAGGAAAAAAAGTTGCAAATGAATCTGACCTAATTAAGTAGAGTAATGCTAGCACGGCTGAAATGACGGCATTTAAGAGCCAATTTTGTCTCCCCCTTCTGGAAGTGAGTGTTATTACATCAGTAACGTGCAGTCCTTTACTTTAAGTAGTAGTTATGAATCTCACGAATTAGGAGTGTATCTAAGGACATGTGAAACTTTATTAATGCAATTTGCAACAATTGTGTTTAGTTTTTCTTAAACATCTTGTTATTTTTCTCTGCTACAAGCTCGTTATTCAACTCTCTGCTTCAGAGACAGTGTGACATGTAGTCACAAGACAAGATTTTCAACTGTGATATACATCAGCTCTAGCCAGCGTTGATACTAATATCAGGAAGTGCATCAATCAGTTAGCAATGACTTGAATGTGCCTCAACTTCATGTAAGATTTTGAGATGATCTTCCCCTAAAAGTAACTGCAGTGGTCAGTATTTGTGCAGGGTATTGTTGGGACCTACAACTGTATTTTACAGAGAGCTAGCAGCCCTGAGAATGAGCGAGTGCATAGAAAATGTGTGCTCGTCCCCCTTTACAGAGAACACTGGTATAATAAATTGTGTATTTCAATTCCAGCCAAACAGTTTTACTGCACAAACTTAACTAAATAGTGATACAAATCAAAACCAACTGCACTTCCTCTCTCTTTTTGCATGCAAAGCATTTGCAAACTGGCTCTATATCAGTTAGCATGCCTGCTTCAAACTATTCTGGAAATGGCATCTAGGGCTAGAAATTTCAGACTTGCCACAATTGTATGTTGCCGAAACTGTCCCTTCCTCAAGGGCAAGAAAACAAACGTTTCTACCGTTAAAGGGCATGGGAGGACAGGCTAAAGGAAGGAGGTAACGATCCGCTTTCATCACTTTTGTGACATTTTGTGCAACAAGTTAAAACATGATGTTACAGGTGGGAAGCTGTGCTGCTAAAACGGGCAGACACTAAAAGGCGGTAATACCTGTGAGAAACAGCGATGAAACACAGGGGTCTGTCTGTCTCTGCAAACTGTACTGACGTGCAGACACAAAGTTGTAGGTAAAGAGGAAAGAGATTTAAGAATGGCAATATCAGCCTGTTTCTCCCCGTTGTTTTTTCTCATAAGGTGGGAAACGCAGCTTCTGAGAGAGCAGGAAAGAAACTGAAAGGAAGTGAATAGATGTGAACTACAAATATAACCTGATCTGTGTCACTTAGCTGCATGTAAACCAGAGGAGATGCACACAGAAACATCAGCACAATGTAACCGATCAGTGCTGAAGGATCAGATGGGGAGAAGGATAGAGGAGGGATAGATAGCGGAGATGAAGAGTCATCTAGTCTTTATCCAACTGTGTGTTGCTAAGCTCCTCTGCAGGGAGTCCGTGACTTTGACAGTGGCGCACAGTAAATGAGATCTTCAAAGGAGGACCAGGAAGAAAGCATCTTAGCCCCGCTTACAGAAATCAAAAGGCTTAGGCAAGCCTTACCCGGCTGGATAATGGAATATGGAATATCACTACCCGCACAAGACAGTTGTAATAAGAATGGGAGGGAAATACACTGGCAGCCTTAGTCACGAATTTATACGATGTGTTCCTCTCTTCTTCTGTCTCAATTATATCCTCTACCAGTATAACCTTCTTTCTATTCTCCCACCCTAATTTTGTCATCTGCGTTCTTTCACTTTTCTGGCCTTTATCAGCTACAACACCACATTCTTTTCCCGTTTTGCCCAGTCCAGGGTAAATATCTGTCCTTTTGAATGCTAAGATAAATAACTCGCCAAGAGTCCAAGGTTAAGAAGATAACCAAACAGAGGAGTGAAAGCCGAACTAAGATTTAGAGGAGTGGTGTGGTTCAAGGATATGTACTGATATTTGAAATTTACAGTAATACCAGTTTGTTCCATGTGTTATTTGACACCTCATCGTAGCGAAGATGAACTCAGACTTCCCCGTGATAAAAGCCAGCTGTGAGGTTCTTCCAGCACAGTGGACAGTTATTAGAAAGTAATATGAAACATCTGCAAGCCCATCAGCAGTCAGTGTGTGTGTTTGTGTGTGTATAATTTAACCTAATCCACTGTAGCCACTGCCCTACAGTTGACATCAGTGGATGTACAGTGGATGTGCCATAAATCTGCTACAACGGCTTTCTTGTAATATGTTCTGTCAGGGTCGATAAAGCCAAGAAAAAAATAATTGAATTACTTAATAACACAGACTGTATTTAAATGATAGGAGTGAAAAATGAAACCAAAGCAAAAGTGCCTCAAACCAGCATGGTTTATTTTGGTCCTCTGGTTGCAAAAAGAAATCCAGTGGAAAGAACACTACATTTATTTTGTAAATTATAATTCCTGTTAAAACCAACAAGTCAGGAAGAACAAGGTATGACTTAAGTGCGTAATTAACTCGTCACTACCCTGTGACTATGCAGTGTCCCTCCCAGTATCCCTCCCTACCTCAGGTCAAGACTTCACCGTGAGACTTTACTAACCAGTACACGATGCAGTGGTGGCTACATCCATCCTTCCTGTATATAAAACCTCTGTTTCACACTCCTGGGCTGTGTGTGTGTTTAATAATAATAATAATAATAATAATGAATTGCATTTATATAGCACTTTTTGAGACCCTCAAAGCACTTTACAGTTCCACTATTCATTCACTCTCACATTCAAGCACTGGTGGAGGAACACTGGTACAAGCTACAGTTGTAGCCACAGCTGCCCTGGGGCAGACTGACAAAAGCGAGGCTGCCATATCGCGCCATCGGCCCACTCTTCCTATTCCTCATCACCATCTGTCTTCAGCTGCCTGAGGCCCTCTTGTAGGCGCTTTTGAGGAGTTTTGGTGTCCTGACATCAGTGACATGTATGTCCTCCTGTGGCCAGCTTATCATCCCAGCATAGTAATCTGATGACCAGTATGGCATTTGTATTGATAACTCAAATCTTATTACCACCCTTCAGCTTGCTAGTACTTGGAGCTGTCCTGTAACTCCACCCCTTCAGTCTGGATCACCTTCCCTCTCTTTGCAACCATTCAGCCACACCTATCCAGCCTGAGTGACATCCTTATGCCCTTGCTGCACATCCCGGTGAGGTGGATCAGTGAATCAATGCCTTGTTTGTTCCTGGTGTACAGCTTGATGTCATCCATATACAGGAGGTGGCTGATGGTCACTCGACTCGTAAATCTATATCCAGTTTTGGTGATGAGCTGGCTCAAGGGGTTGAGGGCTCTGCAGGACAGTGCATATATATTTATCTTGTGCCATGACAAAGCATTTGCTCCTTTCCTGATTGGGTGTTGCTAGTCACAGTTAACTCATGATTTAACAGTATGAGGCAATTACTGTTTCCCACAGGCCCAGGCAGATTTGGATAGTTTTTTTCCTTCAATAAATGAACTCATCATTTACAAATTACATTTTGTATTTATTTGGATTATTTAATTTATCATATTAGATTTTTTTGACAATCTGAAACATGTAAGTTTGAAAAATAAGCAAAAAACTAAGAACTCAGGATAGCGGCAAATGCTTTTTCTCACATTATGTAGTCTGAGATGTTTAACAGAGTTTGACCAGCCTTGGGAAACATCCCACATTCCAGTTGATGACCTTGATCAAAAATACAGAACAAGTGAGGTGGTGTAGGTGTGACATCCAGTCGTTTCTCACTCTGTCGGGTGCCAAAATCCCAGATATAAAGCTCTCAAGTGTTAGATGAAAGCGAGGCAGGGCTCCGGTTTGCAACGTACCCAGAACCACAGAGACAGAAACATAGTTAACCAAGTTCATCTTCTGTGTGTTTCCCTTTTACACTTACAGCACAGAGCTCAACAGTATGCAATACAACACTCTCTTTCCCTTTCTCTTTCTCTCTAGGCTGTTTTTATTTTGCCTCTTTGTGTTGCAAAGGGCAGCTACAATCACCTCAGAAGCTTCACTTTGACTTGCTCTTCAAAATTGTGGGTTTGTGTGCAGGATGAGTGCTCATGCATAAGTAAATCAGCAGGAATGTAGGAATGCATTCACAGTCTTTCTGAATAAACCCCCCCATGAATGAGAACAGGAGAACAGAAGACGATAACCACGCATGCTCGCAAAGACACTGACCACCCTGAGCGCAGACGTGTATGCAAGCACACAGTAAACCACACAGTTTGTTCAAATTTTTAACAGCAACAAGCATGAAGACACTTTGGTTTGTTGAGAGTGGGATGTCTACGAGACTGTGAGCCAGCTGCCTTCATAAAGTGTTTTTTTAGTTTCTGATCTTGCAAGGTCAGCATTGACAATTTAATCTCCCCATAATGAAAAAGACAGGCTCCAAAAGCAACTCCATCCCCCATAGACTCCCATGTTAAACAGCACAAACAACCATGTTTATAGTCTGAAAATATAAACATATTGGTGACTAAATTGTGGAGCCAGACACCAGTCAGTGATGTCACAGTGGATGTGCCCATCTTTTATATACAGTCTATGAAGGAAACCCAGGCTTAGTCAAAATAAAACCATGTGTGTTGTAACCTAACAACCCCAGATCTAGTTTGTTCTTAACTTTAAAAGAAGAATACAGAGACAGAGAAGAAGACAGGCTAAAGTGACCAGATTTTATCAGTCACCATTACAAACAGCAGAATAAAAATAGGACTGGTTCAGGGAAGAAAGCATGAAACACAAAGCCACTCCAGAGGAATAAATAAAAAGATTATGCCATGGCGCCCTGGTGGAAAAACAAATCTCAGTAGCAGAGCGCTATCTGACTATCTATCTGTTTGTGTCAGGGCTGAACCTGTTTGTCAGGGTTTTTTTTCCTTTTTTTTGCTTTGGGGACAGTTAACAGAGACAACGATCAGTGTGGGACAGGCCAAGCTCTATTTTCCACAGCAGGTATAGCGGTCAGACAGTCATAAAATAATCCCCCACTCTCAGCCCAAAGATAACACACACACTGAGGGTGGTTCAGGATGGATGGAAGGGTGGGGTAGAGGAGCAGTGAGGAACAAAAAGAGTAAAGTTAGCGCTAAAATAAAACGCTCTGTTAACTTGATCATTTGTCAGCAGGAAAAGAAATCTCCACAACACAAACACAGAACTTTACCCACACACAGTCCTCCTGTGCACACTGGTGCAATAAGCAGGAACCCTTGCAGCTGACTAAGGTGAAGTCAGCATGGGAATATTCACCCTGCACATAAAAAGCTGACTGTGGGAACTACTTTGCACAACCTTGCATGAGTAGCCACAACTAAAAGTCAGCTTCATCTCTTCTCAAACTCCTCCTTCAGTTTTAAAATGACAATAAGCAAATGACAAAACCTTACCTGTTGTCAGTTTGTCCGCGTGCCCAAACAGCCAGACGCCTTTAGGTTTCTCCCTGTTGGGACTCAGGCACGAGGATGGAGAGGAAGATGAGCTTTTTTCTGTCTTCTTCTTCTTCTGGATACCGTTTCCCATTTTTTTTCTTTTTTTTTCTGAGAGAGGGGGGCAGTCCTCTGGCCCCTAGAGTGGCTCTACCATGTTTTCCTCCTGTGACATTACATCTGTATCCTTACTCTTAAATCCTTTCTACTCCAGCATGAGCATACACTCTGAGTCAAAGTCAATAAAGCTCAAATCATTCCTGCTGATTCAGTCCTGCTGACACACACACACATGCCACAGTGTGGACTATCTTTGCTAAAGACCCACTGACACCATTCCTGTGCGACAAACAAAAAAAAGCTCCATAAATCATAAATGTCCACTCAAATCTGCCGTTCACCACTGCTAGTCAAGCACAGCCACTGAAGACACACTCAGCACTGACAAGCCTCAGTTTGTGGGTGTGTACGTATGTATGCGTGGAATCGTGTGTGTATGTGTGTGTGCCCCTCCCACTGTGATCACTGTGCTCCAAAGCAGAGGATTCACACAAGCACCACATTAGACTTATTTCCATCATTTCGAGCCTCACACGCAAACAGAAACCAAAAGCTGCCCGATGAGAAGGGTGGTCTGTAGCATTTACTGCCTGGGAATGAGTAACACAGAATAAGTAATAAATACTGAAATAAAGGAAAGAGTGTGGGCTTAGAACAGCATATGGATGCTTAATAATTCAGCCGATCTTGACAGGTGAAGATATTCTGTCTGGCACTCTTTGAAATTCCCCTTCATCCCACACACACACACAAACACAAACCGAATATAAAAACTATAGTCAGAGGATCAAAGCTTGTTTTGATATGAGATCACTCCGACTACGCTTAGAGGAAATACAAATGCTGAGCCAGACAGATGAGTTACAGAAATAGGGATAATGGGGAATTCTGGGGAAACTAAATCACTTGTGTCGAGTCCAATCTTTTCCTGTAACATCCTCTTCCTCGTTCCCTGTGCTCCCTTTCCTTCTGGCTCCTCCCACCTCCCCGTCTAACCCTAAAAATGAACACCGAGTGACGATTTGGCAGGTTATGTGTCTTGGAGTGATGATGTCATGACCTCTGCTGTCACCAGATAGGAATGACACCATTCCCAGAGCCTGTGGATCGATTGCAGTTGTTCAGAAGGAGGTCAGAGAGGAAGGCGTGTGGAGAGAAAGAGATGGTGATGATGATCACCACAATCACCACGTAGCACGGTGCTCCCATCAGGTGAAAGTGAGATTTCGGTGAAGAAAAAATGCGCACTTCTCATGAGCGAAGCCCTGTTCATGCACAGCCCTCCAGCCCTTGCTCCTTCTGATGTGTAGAGAAGAAGATAAAAAAAAAGGCTCCAATAAAAGAAAAAAGCAGATTTACTGTCAGGGGAGGGGGAGCGTGGATCGGGAGAGCTGCTGGGCAAAGAATTTACAATCCCTTCTTTTTCTACAAGAGGAATCGATTTGGCTCTGAGGAGCAGGAGGACTTACTGGGAATTTCCAAATATGAAATGTGAATGCTCATGCTATATGTGTGTTAGATTGTGTCTGCATACAGAGGAAGGAGAAAGGAGAGAAGTGCGCTTATGATATCAGCAAGCTTCCTGTTGCAGAGTGTAAAACGATCTTCACTAAAACACTCAGAACGATGTGCTGCCTCCTAATGCATCGCCAACACAACCACACCCAGTGCATCTGCGCTGGTAGAGTACACTGAGCTCCTCGTCTCATCCCTCATAAAACTATGAGATCTCACTCAGGTCACGCACAGGGATGATGCTCTGCAACATGCCTTCACCTGTGAGCAGCAAAGCATAGTGGCAAACGTGCCCTAGATACATTTCAATATGAGCGTGATGAAAGCGTGTGTCAGAGTCAGGAGACAGTTGAGGATCTGACAGTTGAAGGGAACTGAAAAAAGAGAAACATGCAAAGGGGAGTCGACTTGCGTGCACGTGCATGTGCGTGCATGTGCGCATGCGTACATTAAAGGACATTTGTGTAGAGGAATGCTGTTGTCATGGAGACCATCACCAGAGTCTCAAAACAGGACTAAGGAATCTCTCTTTAAATGTTACTGTTTACACTTTTATTGGTGTGTGTGTGTGTGTGTGTGTGTGTGTGTGTGTGTGTGTGTGTGTGTGTGTGTGTGTGTGTGTGTGTGTGTGTGAGCATATCTGTCCCATCAAAAGCGCCCCGTCAGACAGCATCTGTTTAAAGAAGTTGCAAATTAAAAGCCTCCTCGTCATGATACGTTGTTGTGCTGTATGACCTTGATCCTATCCCTTCACCGTGGCACGAACATTTAGAGTGAAATCCTCAAGCTCAATAATTCTGCCTACATCAGCCCAGCACTTCCATCTTGTGGCAATGCTCTGCTATCACTATTTAAACTCCTGAGGACAAACAACGCTGGTGTTGCAAAAGCACTCTGTCATTAACATTCAGCTGCAGAGCTGCAGACTAGCGAAGGTGACAGTTTCAGGTATGATCCTGAAGTTCCCGTCTAAACGGTGACATCTGCTGACTAAAAAAGCAGGTGCAACTGAAGTATTTTTCTTTGGCATTGAGCTGATTTCATGAGCACATCGCTCAAGAGTTGTCTGCCATAGTGTATGTCATACAACCACCAGTTGCTTGGGAAACTGTCAGGCAGAGGCTCCTGGATGTGGTTGGGTGAAATCGTTTGTAAAGAAGGTGTTGCACGAAAGACTCCTTCTGACTGTTTTGGTTGCTAGCAGATTGCTACGGTTGCCTCTACTTTTTCATGTTTGTTTTCAAACACTTACTAGCCAAGTGGTAGCAAACCTTGAAAAAGGGGGACAAAAAGTTTGTGTAGCACTTTTCACATTTGTACTACAGCTTTCAGAGATTTTTCCTTTTATTTTGTTGACAAGTCTTCCACTTCCTTTCAAAGTACAACTGCAACAATATGCTGGTGTTAGCAGTGTCAGGGAGGTTTTTGTCAACTGGTTGGGAAATACATGTTTTCCTTTGTAACTCCCTAGCTCTACTGTCTTCTCCAAATATGGCCATGTCCAGCTTAAAAGATAGAAAACCGGATGGCAAGTGTCAAAATGTAAAACTCAAGCTTATGGGCAAGTTAAGTAAGAAAGATATCTATTCCTGTGTCAGCCTGCATTCCTGCCAGTCTATTCTTTGCATCACTTTTCATTCTGTCGTCATCAATCTGGTCTAATCATTTTCAATCCTACCTTCTGTGAGCCAATCAGCCTCTATTCTGTGTTTTAAGTGTCAGCTCTCTTCTGCCATTCTGCCTTTTACATTGACTGGAATGACTCGCCTCATTTCATTCTGGTCACCTAGAGATCCTCATTCAAACCTATACCTGCCTCATTTCCACCCCAACCAGTGTCTAGCCTCATTGGCATTCCAACGGGACAAGCAAGGTAAGCAGTGCTTGCCGTGTCAAATCTAAAAATAGACATAATTTGAAACTTATCAAAGTAATGCGATCTCTCTCCTTTCATATCAGACATCACTGTGATAAAGCTCCTCGCCTGCTAGTTATTGTGTGCATGGAGCCTTGAGCTGCGCTTACGTAACAAAGACGTAACAAAGATGTGCACGGATGACGCAAAGTGCAGCAGATCAACAAAGACAAATGGAATCGCTGTAATTTACAAGAACTGCAAATATGTTATAGGATTTTGTATGCAAACCTTCGTATGCAGTGGAGATGCAACGTTCGTTCAGTCCCTCCTGCGGCCACACAAGGCTGGCTTCAAAAGCGATTCACTCACTTGATCTGTATATAGTATTCACTGCACAGCAAGCTACATTTATTTTTGCCTAATAATTTAATTAAGAACGCTTCAAAGGGTATTTTATTTACATGTCAGCAGACATCTGTCCGATTCACCTGTGCAGTTGCCTATCAAGCTAGCTAGCATCAGCCGATAACCTCTTAACTAAATATGGGCATAAAACAAGACTGTGACAACCTTGAAGCCAGACACAAGGCTTCAAGATGTTCATCCACAAACTAGTGCTTACATTCATGTTTACTGTCATAATGCACAATCTAATATTTTTCAAAGCACTTTACACCCCCAAAAAATGAAATAAAGTGAAATGGGGGAGCAGTGTACAACTTTTCAGGAGTGGAGATATGAAGATAACTTATTTTTTGTGAACTAAAGAAAGTTACGACCTGCGCTTCAAATGGAAACACAGCTAGCATTAGCAAGTAAACCAGCTTCAATGATTTGTCCTGGTAACAGATAATTTACTAGATATTTATTTAACTATAGTGGTAGCCAGAAAAGAGTGCAGAAAGGTGAACATGTCCATGTAGCATACAGACAGACAGCACAAATGTCTCTGCTTGCCTTTCTGTAAGAGTCAACACATGCCACTGCAAGAATAGTTGGTGAAGCAAAAGCTCTAAACAACTAAAACTTGGTTCTTTGGTCAAATTTATGAAATAACTAAATAAAAGGTTAACATTAAGCCCAGTTAAGCCCAGGCCAGTTGTGTGCTATTTCACATATACTAGAGATAAGAGTATAGTGATTAATTTGTACATGTTTGTTTGCTGAAAGAAAACCAGTGAAAGAAAAAGAAATGGAATTCACCAATTTTGACAATTCATTGAACCAAACAGAACTTAATATTCAAAAGCAACATTATGCTGGTGTTGATTTCTCCAGTACAAAGTCTGTGTCATATTAGAATTTAATTTGGCTTTATATGTAGGAAACAAGTATTTTATGTACTCTCATCACTTATGCTTATTTTCCTCATGGTTGGAGATATTAAGTAAATATCAAGCTCACACAAGCGTCGTGGAAGTGGACCTTGTAAATTGTTTGAGAAGAGTTGGGAGTTTCAAAGAAATACTTGGCAGGTGGTTTGATGAATCAGCTGTTTAAAACCATCTGCCACGTGCTAACTTTAACAACAAAGCATGGGATGAATAATTAATCTCAGCAAAAACAAGCTACACTCTGAAAACCAACAGGCAGTCAGCATAGCAAGCTAAGTAGTTAGCATGTCTTAGTCAAAGTCGCTATGAAAAAGACCTGACCCCACAGTGTATTTCCAGATCAACATTTGTCAAGCACAAGTGCCGATGTGGGATAGCACAACCTGACAACACTGCAGCCTGGTAAATATCTAAGCTTGAACCACAAGAAGCTGGCAAAAGCCTAGATTAGAAACAAACATTGGTGACATTAGTTATTATTCCAAGGTCTTTCATCAAGTGAAAGTTATCAGAACTTTATAGTCCTTAATTTACTCGAGGCTCGCTGAGTTCTGAGTTGTGCTATCATTGTCTTCTTCTCTTCACAGAAATAAAAATGGACAAAGACGCAGCTGTATCCTGTAAACAGCTTTCAACAGGTGTATCTGTTACAACATATTACATAACTGAACCACACACACACACACACACACACACACACACACACACACACACACACACACACACACACACACACACACACACACACACACACTCTTGAGGGTAAATCAGTTGTATTTCCCTGTATATACAGATGCCCACTCCCTTAGTCCCACAGTGATGTCTTCCAGCTGCTTCCCCACCACATCAAACACACTCCATGTCCTATAAAACAACCATTACCTTTTATTCCATAAACATAACCCCTGCAAGCACATCGGATAATGATCACAAGTAATTTTAGGAACCTCTTCCTACGTACATATAAAGCATTGATGTGACCTGCATGGGAATTCACAAGGAATGTGAACCTCTAAAAAAATATGAGGTACGCTTCACCTTAACCACGACCTGAAAATGCTTAATGTTTCACGACAACATCACCCTATTATTGCTGCCACAGCAACGCGTTCCTCACAGTGTTGCTGCCTAGGAGACGTTTACCTCAGCGACATGGCTTTAGGTCTGTGGTGATGGATGAGGTATCTGCTTACCCAGGTGAAATTACCACACACTCATCAAAGTGTGTGCGCATTGGTGATGAATGATGTTCGAGGGGGGACGCAGTGGGGATGCATTAAACTTTCACACCCTCTCGTTGCCCGACACTCACTGCCTTCATCCTGTCAAACTGCATTAAACCAGCCCTGAGTTGTGGCCTGTAATAAAGCGTGGGCTGTATACAATGTTCTCAATGTAATGAGATGTTTGCTCTTCTATTACCCTGCTAGGTCTGTAATCTACATCCCAGTTTGTGAATCTACACACCCTGACTGTATTCTGTGATGTGGCAGCCGAACACACACATATAAACCCGTAGCAGATCCAGAAACTCAAGTACTGAGTGGGCTCCATTGCAAACACATTTAGAAAGCCACATGGAAAAAAAAAGAAAATAAAAAGGAAAGGCTCACACGGGGCTGTACACATGCAGAAAACAGTGACTGCACACACAGACGCACTCGTGTGGAATCCCGGGGATTGCGCAAAATGACCTCACTGCACAAAAAGCCAGCAACCAAAGATGGGCTGTGCTGGACAAAGCAGGTAGTTGCGGGGGGCTCTACTCAACCTCGAATGTGTGTGTGTTTCTTTGTGGAGGTGATGTAATGAATGTTGGCGCCGCCCTAAGCCCAGCAATATGCCGCTGACACACAAACACAGAGATACCCTCTGATACAGGGCAGCTCTCGGTCACACGCCCTCACACGCAGCTCAGCAGACGTCCAACTATAAACACATGCTGACTGCACAGTAACAATCAGCGAAGGCCAACACACCCACAGCGGTGCTGAAAAGAGCGTTAAGCAATCTGAGAAGTGATTAGAAGATAAAAATATTCTTTAACGAGTGTGAAAAGAGGCTGAAAAACCTAGGAGACACAGAGATGTGTGTGTCTGAGTGCATGTGTTTGTGCTGAGACGTTGCTCTAATTAAAAAAGCATTGAGAGAGTGTTCCCGAAGAGTCCTCTCAAGGCTGAATGGAGCTTTGTGATTCGTTGTAATCTCTCCTCTACATCACATAACTCTAGGCCCAATCTGGCATCCAGGCTAACACACACACACACACACACAATCCGCTGTGATACAAGACTCCCAGGAATTCAGCACATCAAAGACAGTTTTGTTTTTCTGTTTTTTTTAAGAAGAAGAGGAGTCTCTGTAAAATGTAGCCAGCAGTCGGTGTTGAACTGCAGAGCGCTCCCTTTCAGAGGAGACGGTCTGAATCAGTCATGCACGGATGACGCAGCTAATGTAAACCAGCAAAGATGTAAGTGTGCCGCACATAACAAAGATGTGCACGGATGACGCAAAGTGCAGCAGATCAACAAAGACAAATGGAAACACTGTAATTTACAGGAACTGCAAATGCGTTATGGGATTTTAAGCAAACGTTCGTATGCAGTGGAGACGCAACGTGAGTCTGGTTCGTTCAGTCCCTCCTGCGGTCACACAAGGCTGGCTTCAAAGGCGACTCACTCTCCATTAGCTCCCTTGTCTCAACCACGCACCCAACTGTACAGCAGAAAAACACATGTTTGCAACCGGGTTGAGGAAACTGTTTTATTCTTCTACACTTAATTTACGCCTTTGAGAAAACAAATAATTTTTAATAAGTTGACATTTTTTAAGGCTTTGATGTCACGGTGGCTTTGAGCTTGATCTGTTTATAGTATTCACTGCACAGCAAGCTACATTTATATTTGCCTAATAATTCCATTAAGAACGCTTCAAAGGGTATTTTATTTAAATGTCAGCAGACATTTGTCCTTGCTTATCAAGCTAGCTAGCATCAGTCGATAACCTCTTAACCAAATATGCCCAACCAACAAGACTGACAAACTTGAAGCCAGACACAAGGCTTCATGATGTTCATCCACAAACCAGTGCTTACATTCATGTTTACTGTCATAGTGCACAATCTGATATTTTTCAAGACACACTACACCAATAAAAAACCGAAATGAAGTAAGTGGGGGAGCGGTCTACAACTTTTCAGGAGTGGAGATATGAAGATAACTTTTATTTTTTGTGAACTAAAGAACAAGAGCGTGACAATAATGTGAAAACTGCGCCCAGGACAAAAACAAACAGGGCAACTCTTTGCCCTTTAAAAAACAGACAGCATGCCAGCACAAAGCCAGGGAAGAACCAGGAATGATGCTGGATGTATGTGCACCTCAGCCCTGCAACAAGACTTTAGTTTAGTCGGTAAGAGAAGCAGCGAAGCGCAGTTAGCTTCTAGCCTCCATTTTTAGCACTTGTTTCTACAGTGAAATTACACTGGTTGTCACTTTAACGCTTCTTTGGGATTCAGTGTTGCATTGTGTTCAGACATAATCACTAAAACAAAGACTGTATGTATGTTCATTAAGATGGCAATTTGTGTCAGTGTGCGGCACTGTAACCTTAGTATTATATTATTAAATTAACAGGCCATGTTACATAGTAATGCAAACATAATGTAACATTATTTTCCCCAAGCAGTAATTAAGTAACATAATGCATAACAAAAGTAACAAGTAATGTGTATTATATTGATTTTATTTTATTTCATTTTATCTTCAGGTCTTGGCAGATGGCTGCCCCTCCCTGAGCCTGGTTCTGCTGGAGTTTTCTTCCTGTTAAAAGGGAGTTTTGTGTGTGAGTGCACTTTTCTTGGTGGAGACTGATTTTTTGTTTCCTCGGATTGAAAAAGTCACCTAGCTGGTTCTGAAAGAATGAACTGTTGTGAAAGAAAAGTAAAGGTGCAATGCACCGATTACTGACAGTTAGGAGACCAAGTGCCAAAGAAAACAAAAGCAGTTCAAGTCTAACGATGTGTTCATGCACACACAACCACAGGTGAGACAGAAAGCACTTGCAGTTCATGCTTCTGAAACAGCACGACTGTTTTTTTTCCCTTAGAATAAGATGGAAGTGCAGAGGCCTCAGACCCCCTGTGCATGGTGAATGCATGTGAACTTTGAATAGATGCTGACTAATTTAAACAGCTGCTTGAGCAATGTTTGGAGGATTAGAACAGGGAACTATGTCCTGTCAATGCTCCAATTTCTGCTTTTCAGATATCATGGATTTCTTTCAAATGAAACTTTCAGATGATAACAAACACATGTGCAGCTGCGTTACGATCCCACTGTAGTCCATCTTAACCAACTGAACTCAAAGAGAACACAGCTAGTGAACACAAAGCTGCATCAATATGTGTGCTCATTTTCTTCTCATATTCACATCACTCCCTTTTTAGCCTTTATAATGGAAAAAAAAACATGATGCCAAAACCAGGGTTCCCACACATTCTTCGCATCAGCCTTTGACCACATCCTTTGCCCGGGAATTATTAGCACTACTACAAGTTAATCTTTGCTTTCAAATGAAGTCACTGTCTGTTACCCATCCTGTAGTCATAGTTCTCCACGGATGTGACAAAACCATAGCATTAGGCACGGTAAGGGATTGTGGAAGCCCTATTTAGGCAGAAGAGGCACAAAAACCACAAAGGAGGTGACCAAGAAAGTTTAAAAGACTCAGAATCTGGGTTTCCAAGACTTGCTACAGTAACACACACAAGTGCAATGACAGAGGAGAAATGGATGGGTTTAGAGGTGGAACAAAAACAGGAAATGGGAACTGTGGGTAATCTCTGTGCAAGCAAACAGTGAGTAAACAGAAGAGAGGGGATTAGACCCCGGAGTCAGACTTTGTGTGTGTCGGTTTTGCCAGGTTTTAAATCTAAAGACTGATGTCCCGATGATAACAAAATCTCTTGTAACTTTCCATCTTAATCTCAAAGTCAACATTCCTCAAAAACACATCATGACCACGAAGTCTGCGGTCATGACAAACAAAACAGGACAAAATTATACGGCAGACTCACCAGACAAACCAAAAGTGGCTTCAAGATGCTGAGCCTTGTTTTTTCCCCCTACGTCACATAAATTCACAAAAAGGGTTATCTCAGCACACTTTAGATTATAAGGTAAAGAATTCTCTCTGACACTTTCTGGCATGTTCACCAATGTTGAAAGGTGCTTTTGCACTAACCAATCAGCAAACAAGGGGGTTTGTGCCTCATGCCAACTAGACTTTGAGTAAAAACAAAAGTAAACACACAGTGAAAGAAAAAGTAACACGGACTAATATTTTGCTGGTTGAAGGCTCTGCTTCCAAACAGGGACTTTATCAGTCCTTGTAAGTTAAAACAGTCCTCTCTGCCTTTCTAGGAACAATAACACTACTTCAAATGGTAGCAACAGGGAGTCCACAAGCTAGTAGCTAACCGTCTCAAGCTTCAGATGGGATTTTTTTGGTTCGTTTTTTGTTTGTCTCTGGGTTTGTTTGGTTTGTTTTTTTCAGAAAACAGCATGTTGCTATGGTAACAAGGGAAAGTTACATGCCGTAAAACCAAAAGGATGAGCTAAAAGACGATAAAACACTACACGGATTTGAGGGGAACTGCAGAGTCTGTGTAGGTTTGTCACGACAAGCAACATCTTATAATTGAACAACAGAAACATAATCTGATCCACTGTTAGTGCAAATGTATAATTAGAGTATAAATGCTGCTTACAAATGCAAACTGTACTAGAAATAGGAAATCATTCTGATTTAAAGCTATCAATCCTCGTGTGATGAACAATATTTATTTTATCTTCTATTTTAAACTATTTATATTAAATATTAAGAAAACATTTATTCAAAATCTTTAAATGTCCCCCAGCAAACTGTTTATGAGCTAGAATTTCTTCTAGTCTTACTGTGTTTGGCGACACTTAAAAAAGGTCAAGTTCAAAATGACTCCTCTCTCACCTTTTGCAGGCTCATGGTTCTGGTGTCCCAGTTTGGCATCTGTCACAGCACTCCCATTGCGGTTCAGTCCATTGCCGGCGTTCTTTTTCCGCCGGCTCCCCTTTAACCAGCTGAAGGCGCCTCCAAGGGAGCTTCCTGGCTTCCTCTGCCCACGCTGAGCCTTCGCCTCACGGGCTAAGATCTCAGTGATGTCCCTGGGCACCAGGTCACCTGTAGACCTCCTCCGGGACATCCTGGAGGTTGGTCCTGGAGGCTAAGGAACTGTACCTCCACCTGGATCAAGGCGTCTTACTGTTTGTCACAGGACCTGGACCTCCCTGGTATGTAGGGTTTGATGAAACCTCCCTTCCCTGTTTGGCCTCTCTTAGTGTCCGTTTATCCTTTCCCCCCCCGTCTGTCACCACCTGGGACAACAATGAGATCAGCAGGATGAGAGAAAGAGCGCAGAAGAGAAATATATAAAAATAGGCTGGAAATGAAAGTCAGAGGGAGGACAGAGTGGCATGGGAACTCAAGAACAGAGGAACAAAGTTAAGGCTGGGTTAATGAGAATATCCAAACCCAGTCAAGATGATCAGGAATGGAATCGAAATAAAACATAAACAGAAAAGAAGAGAAAACAAGAAAGTATAACCGTGAACCGAGAGTATTTCTACCTTGTTCTCCCAAAGTTTTCCTGTTACTCAGTCGCCCCCACTCTCCCTTTTCTATTCTCTCACTTTTCTTGTATATGTCCTGGCCCTACGGGAGCTCCAGACCTCTGCAGCGTCTCTGTATGTGTGTGCATGCACGTGAGCCATGTGGTTCACATCAGCAGAAAAGTGCGTACGGCTGAGTTAGAGAAGAGAAAGAGTGGAAGAAAAAGTTTAAAAGTCAACTATTTCTTTTACTTTAAAAAGAGATACACACAAACAACACACACACACGCACACACACAAGCTTCCTGTACGTGTCACATTAACAAACAATCAAACATTTGTAAACTTACAGCGTGAGCATGCTGTCCTCTCCTCTGCTCCACTCTTTTCTCTCCGCCTGAGAACAGCTTTACAGAGCATGTGTGTGTCTGTGTGTGTGTGTTTAGCACAGTGAATGAAGCTCCATGCTCTCTGAACACAGTCCCTCCCTCTGTATCGGAGCCACCCTCTCCTCCACCCTCTTACAGTGCTGGTAGGAGTGAGCCATTACAGCGCTGCTTGTTCCTCTTCATGTTCATAGCCAGCTCTCACATTTTAGCTCTCGTGTTGAGTCCTTTACTTGAAGCTGCACAGTTAGGTTTTTTTCTGTCTTTCCTCCCAGCCTCGTTTCTGTGGATCAGGTTCAGTCGTCTCCCTCTGGAGAGGAACCCTGGTGTGATGATCCATCATTGAAGCTTTGAAACAAAAATACACCCTTTGGAGCCGTGTAACCATAAATAGAGCGCTCAACACTACTGTGCCTCCTTCCTGGGCTTCATTTTGTCTTATTTATTTGGAGAAAAGGAAAGCTCCATGGGGAGACTACCGAACAGTCACCTGTCAAGGGTGAAGTGATTCAGCCGTTTCACCTGAAAGACAGGGTTTCTCTTTTCTACCTCTTTCTGGCCAGGTAGAAACTTGACACCACTTGTTAAATGTGACACACACACACACACACACACACACACACACACACACACACACACACACACACACACACACAGAAATTAGGGCAATAAGGCAAGTTACAGGGGAGCACCTTTAAGCAGCATTCAGCTGTACTCACCTCAGAAACCTGACCTGAGCTTCAAAATTCACTGTGGTGGGGAACGAGCCGAGCCGACAACAGCATGTTGTTGTGTTGTGGGACTGGCTCGTCTGGTCTGAATGTGGAGGAGACCCAGTAGGGTAAGGAAGAGGAAGCAGAAGGTGGTGTCGCAGCCTTCTGGGAACAGACTGAGGCAAGCCTGTGACTGCAGTCTCGCATGCATCTGGTTAATTGGCAACAAGGGAGTTTACTGTAATTTTGGCATTTTATACTATGAGCACCCAAACCAACCTTTTGTATTTTGTAGCCTGTAACTCACACAAATACTCATCATCATCAAGAGTAAACATGCTGGTTAGAGCAGAGATCCAGCAAAAACATCACTTAATACATCCCATGCCAAACGCAGGTATAATTGTGATGCAGATCTTAGAAAGCTCCTCAGGTACACGTGTACACGCAAGTAGCCCAACAACACGGGATTAAAGTCTTTCTTATTCACATGGTCGGCCTCATCATGAGCTGTGGGCCACGGTCTTGATTTAGCTCCTGAGATGAGGCAGCTAAATTACCTGTCTCTTGGGATTCCTGGGTTATTTCTGGCACACGATCTAAAGATATCGCTGTCAGTCAGCTTTTTTTTTCTTTCAGCACATGGTTCTCATATTTAACAGCTTTAATGACCGTCATCCCTCAAGCCGATCATGTACTGTCAGTGCTCGTCAGAGGTCTTTCTCTGTCTCACATCATGGAAAAGAGCGAGCCAAAAGTAAATTAAAACATGTGGAGGGAATTTGCTTTGAGGCACCGTGTCACTTGTGTTGCAGTAAAGACAGGGCGGCAGTCGGTTAGCTGTTCTCAAAAATTCGACCTGTGTGCCGGTTATGAATGTGAGATGATTCATGGTGAGGTTTTGCTTGGTGAGTGTGTGTGAGAGGGAGAGAGTGGTGGAGGGGTCCATGCTGGATGTGTGTGTTGGAGTCCTGGGAGGGGTTAAAATGAGTCATCGTTTAGTTCACTCAGGCCTAACAGATTGAAATGTTTTAAGGTTTCTATGGCAATTGAAGAGAAAACAGTTACCCTCAATATGTCTGCAAGTGGGCTACGGAGCGCCTGTGTGAAATGTGCATGTGCAGTAAAAATCATTAACCACGAGAACATCATGATCCTGCTGGGTAATGTGTCACCTATCCTCCCTCATTCTGTTCCCATATGTAGCTCTCTGTGTAACAACTGCAGCTACATATGCTCCGCTATCCTTTAACAAGCATTACAAGAGACAAGTGAAGTGATGATGGTCTTACTCGAGGTCTCAAAAACTCATAATGTTATGGCATTAAGGGCAAAAAAGCTTAAGTTGAAACAATTTATTTAAATGTAATATTTTTATAATTCATTTTACTCTTTTATATATGCTGAAAGAGTAAATCCACTTCTGTACTCCTCCCCAGTGTTGGGAGTTAACTCGCTCGTTACTTTCTGCCTCGGCGGACAGAGGCGGTTTCTCGCAGCTTAAGTACAGTTTTTTGTTTTAAGGCGTTTTTTCCCGAAGTCGCAAAAGTATGACGTCACAACATTCCGATTGTTCACTTGCAATGTTGATCCTGGAACATTTACTATGATGATCTGGGAACAACACCAACACGACGATATCAGATCGTGCCAGGTGGGGGACGGTTCCTGAATGCAGTTTGAGATGTGACGAGAAGAGATGCACTCTGGTACTTTAAATAGATGTATATTTTTAGCTTTCACTGGACAAGCACTGCTTTCCTTGCTTGCCCTGAGAGAATGCTACTGGTATAGAGTTGCATCTTACTCAAAATGACTTCTAAATATGCAACTTAAGTGTAAATTATCTTGTTGAATTGTTTTGTAGAAATGGAACACCAAGAGGAGATGTTTATTAAACACTATAGCAGTATATAGATATTGGAAAAAGTTTTGGAAGCTACTTTTTAATTTCACAGTTGCACAACACTTTGTGAGTGACCTGTGTGTATGTGTGCGAGTGTTTGTGTTGGATGTGACTGAAAGGAGGCTGCAGGCAGGAAATCCATACTGCCGGTTGGGATAAGCCCAGCTCTCTCGACCCGGCATTATCATTCTCGACCTGCTTTTGTCCTGCGACAGACGCATTCTTTCTGCACCGACTGTTTCTCTGTTTCTATCCAGTTCTCAAACAGGCATATACAACATTTAAACGCACAAAATAAAACCAAACACCAAAATAGGTCTTAACTACTCTAATCTAACATGTGCATTTCCGTCATCTAGGAATACATTTCTAGGAATTAATTTAGAAGTGAAAAAGACCAAAAAAAGTCCAAATACATTCCACAGTCCAATTATTTATAACATCAACCAGCTAAGATGATGTTAAGCCATGAGGACAGAGAGAGAATTGTGATAAGTAATAATAGTTTTAAAGCATGGGGAGAGATTCCAGGTTGATACTCAGCTGTGAAGGGAGCAGAAGGGATTCCTCTGTACAGAGGAAGCTTTGTCTAACCAGTCTATGGTTATAATAGAAGTCAGAGACTCTGTTGGCAATGAGTTCGGTTTGATAAGGGATTTTGGAAATAAAGAAATTTAAGCTGAGAGGGGAAAAGTGCAAAGAAAAAGAAGGAGAATGTAATAAAAATGCTGGTTTTCTCTCTCCTGGCATGTCTCTTTTCTTCTTGGACAACTTGCTGTTACTACCCCACTCTTATGTAGGCAAAAAAAGACTGGGTTATAAATTGTAAAAGCTAGAAGAAGCTGCCCATTTTACTGCCTCTAAATGCAAAAGGAAAGTACCAGAAATATCACTGAGTCATGTCATACAGGGTTGAACCTACTGAAAATGAAGCTGGAAGAGTTTATTGTGCCTCTGGGAAACACTTTTTTAGAGTTGAATGATGAAGGGGTCATTTCGAAAAACAGTGAAACCGAAAGAAATCAGTTTCTCAGTGCTGCAGTGTGGATATCTGTATTGTCATTATTATAAATGACTGTCACTAAACCTGTGACTAAACCAAGATCAGCGTTTAAAGGATTTACTTCTGTTTCATGCCTTCATGAGAGGAAGCATGTAAAGATGACCAGTTTAAGCTGACATGACCCTTCTTGAATACACAAACATGGCCATGGGTTAAGCAAATTAAATAAATGGCAGATGGTAAAATAATAAAACACGATCCAGGCAAACACGCAAAGCTCTGCGTGTCCGACGTCAGGAATAATGCTGTTTTTGTAGTTTTCAAAGTATTTCTCAGAATCTGGAAGCAGTCAGAGCCAAAACACACTGGCTGTGTACTGAGCCATCTGGCCTGCAATTCATACAAACGCACATACAGAAAAATGCACTTACATGCAGAATTGACTCAAATAATAACACCCAATTTTCTACTTTTTGTTCTATTTTTGTTTCAGCTTTACTGCCCCATGAGCACGCTACTTTAACTGAGTTACATTAGAAAGCAACACTTTTTCATTCTCCTTATTTTCTGGCATCAAGTTTTTCTAAACTATTTTTTACTGTTATTTTTGTCCTCATTTTTCCTTGTGTGTTTTTACTGTTGCATCACATTTTGCACGCAGAATATTGCAGCATTAACCTCAATATGAAGGCTTTTTAAATGAGATATTTGTAAGGATGAACTACTCCTTTAAAAACATGCCATGAAATATTTTTGCAGCAGGAATTCCTGAGAGGGTGTGGTCACCGCTGGGTTGTTGGGGCTGGACAAAAACAGGCCACAGCTTTCCATCCACCTCGTTCTTTCTTTCTTTGTGTCTCTCTTCCCCGTTTGTCTTTCTTTCCCCATCTGCCTGTTTTGAGCGTCCCCTGGGGGTCGTTCAGATGAGGCTCCGACCTCACAACAGGAAACCTGAGGTGACCTCAGCCAGTTCTCTAATAAAATAACAGGATTGCCACTTGCTCAACATCAGATTAGGAGAGCTGAAAACAGCAGTCTGTCACTCTCTAGTAAATCCATATCTAAAAATATGGATTAATAGATTTGTGCACAACATCTTTATTAACCTTTGCATTGTCATGTGCATTACATATGCACCATTAAATGCCTTGAAACAACAAACTGTTTCGTTAAAGACTGAAAAATAATCATCTAGCCTCTACCACCCACTAAAGGTTGTTTAAATACAACCTCGGATGAACAACAGTACATAACATATTACACTGTTTCATTAATTATTTAACAAAAACTACAAAAGTGAGAAATGAAGTACACCACATGATTCAGTAGCTTGCAGAGCCACATTTAGCAGGGATAACTAAAAGGACTCATTTTCTGTGACTTTCAGTCATCCTGGATGTATGTTGGCCTACGTTTTACAGCGTTGCTTCAGTTCATTGAGGTTTGCAGGTATTCGTTTATGCACAGCCCTCTTAAGGTCTCTCCATTGATTTCAATCAGGTTATTCTTTGCTGCTGTGCTTGTCTTGCTGTATGATGCAATTTCAGGCAAGTCTCGGCTGTCAGAGTGATGGCCTCACATCTGCCTCAATACCTGCAGGGTACCCAGGTTCTGTGGCTGCAAAACAAGCCCAAATCATCACTCCTCTGCCACCGTGCTTGAAAGTTGGTATTGTTTGGTTTTTTTCCAAACGCGGTGCTGTGCATTATGGTCCGATATCTCCACATTGGTCTTGTCTGTCTAGAGCATATTGTTCCAGTCTTGTGGTTGAAGATGCAACGTGACAAACCTAAGCTATGCTGCCATGTTGTAGAGAAAAGAGGCTTTCTCTTGGTAACCCTTCCAAACAAGCCAAACTTGCTCAGTCTTTTTCTAATTGTACTGTGATGAACTTTAACATTTAACACAATAACAGAGGCATGTAGAGTCTGAGATGTAGCTCTGGGGTTTGTTGCAGTTTTTTGAGCATTGTGCAGAATGACTGTGAGGTGAGTTTGCTGGTCCCAGCAGCTGTCTTAAATGTTTTCCACTTCTGAGTGGTAAAGTGCTATCAATACTCTAAGTTATTTTATTAGGTATGTTGTATTCTTGTACAGCACTTTGGTCAACGCTCCTGTTGTAATTAAATGTGCTATATAAATAAATAAAATATAACTGAGTAATCTTTCTCACTGCAGAACGATGGACTGCTGTGATGGCCAGCAACAACTGCTTCTCTGAGCTGATTGTTGACACCTTTTGTTTTATAGATTTGCTCACACTTGCTGATGATCAGTTAACACTACAGTTGCATTTAATTAGCACAACGTGGTTGCTACCCTCTTAATTTCAATGGAGAGAGTAAGGGTGTACTTAGATTTCCACACACTGTTGGGCATTTCAGTTTAATTCTAACACAGTATAATATGTCATATTTTATAGTTTGTAGTCATCTAATTTTAACACCTGTTATGGACAGATTATTTTTTATTATGTCCTGTAATGTAAACCCTTTAAAAGGCAAGAGGGGCTTTTGTATTAAAATGACTGTAGTTGTGAAAAACAGTGGCACCAATTGAGCCTCTTGTGACGAGAGCAGATGAGTGATATCCTGAGTAGTAGTTTAGTAGTATTAGCACTAAATGCTGTTATGACACTTCAGTCCAAACAGAGGATGCTCTCCCTTAGATAAGATCCCAGCAAGTCGTCATTTGAAAGCTTTTTTTAAGACGCGCTGCTGTTGTCAGCTTCAGGTATTTCACGGCTCACAGTACAAAAACACTTCCCTAAAACAAATGAGCTGCAAATCCAGTTCTTGCGACAGTATCCTCCTTCCATCGCTGATCAAGATCATTTCAAAGAAATGTCTTCTTATCAGATGAATTCCTTTGCTAAAAATTCCACGCACCTACAGCAAAGGTTAAGCTGACATGCAAGCTCAAGCAGACAAACAACCTCATGAACACACAAAATCTCTAAATCTAAAAACGCAAGACCTGCGCTGAACATATCCTATAATGATTTTCTTTATTGATTCTGTTCACTCTGTGCCGAAGCTCCGTCACCGGTGACTGAACGCCACTGAATGATCCTGACTGTCAACATGAGCGTAGCTTGTGTCGTCTTTCCTTATCAGCTGTTTTCATCTGCAGCGTTCCTTCATGGGAACTGGTTGTGCCTGTGAAGAAGCCTACAAGGATTACACTGAACGGCAGTCACAATAAGCTGATGTAATACCAAAAAAATCTGCTTTTGTTTGAAAGAGAAGTGATTGTCTTTGAAGGGAGGCTGGGGTGAGATAAATGAAGGGGTCAAACAAGTCGTGGATGCTCTGTGCCTTTTTAAAGGTAAGCATGTTCATCATTGTCAACTGGAGGAAACAAGCTTAATCCAGAACAGTGGAAAAACACACTGAAAAAAGGTCACGAGGCTGCCTACTTCATCATATTAAGTGATGCTTTACGACCATAAAAAGCCTACTGGTACAGACTGCGAGTGACTGAAGATGGTAAAGAGATGACAATTACGTAGCAGAAGCACTCTGTTCAAAGTAAACACAACATAAGGTCACTGTCATTAAAACACACTCAGCTGTAGTAAGACACGACTATAAGACATGACAGATGGGCAGGAACAACACGAGTCAGTAGTCTAACCTGAGGACGCAGTTGGTTGTCAACAGATAGTCTTCGCTTTAGATCTCCAGACCGGCTGTGAAAGAACACATTTTTAAAGTGCGTTTGAAGAAGCAGTTCACTTTGACTGGATGTTCAGGAGAACACCCATGTGTAACGGCAAGATTGAGAGATGTGGATCCATCATTTCCTGAGTTTCTTTGCCACAAAATAACAAATTATGCAACTTTATTTTAAGACACTGAACTAAGAGTCCGGCAAAGCAGCAACTAGTTACTCGCGTCATCATTACTGGCAGTTCCTCATAAACAGTTTCTGAGTAAAAGTGTTATCATATGTGCATCATGTCTGGTTCTATTTTGGCTTTACACAGCTGGATTTCTTTTGTGCTTACAAACACCCAAACAAAATTGTAACCACTCAAATTGTCTTCTTAATTAAATATTTTCCAAAATGAAACCTTGTTGAGCTACCACCATGACTGTCATGGTTCAGCTGTGTAGTCTCACCTACCACACAGCAGTGCAGGACTCCAGAGAGAAAATATACTTCAAAGGTCGACTCAAATGAGACAAAGGGCAGCAAAACTGAACATAACACACACGTGACAAGAGACTACCAAAGTAAAACAGGAAACATAACACAGACAGAGACTAAGACAGGGGTCAAAGGGTTAACTGATGGCACGACCATAGCTGGACTGGCCATCGGGCATACCGGGCATTTGCTCGGTGGGCCGATGGTGAATTTTTGCTTTTATGGGCCGATGATTTATTTTTATTTGTATTTTTTTGTAACGGTATAAACAATGAAAGGTGGTGGATTAGGTGACATGAATGAGTTGAAGGGAAGTTATGAACTGTTTCTGAGAGACAAATAACACCAGGATCCTTTTCGATGTAGCTGACAGCTGGTAACTGTGCAGGGGTGGATCTAGCAAAGTTTTGCCAGGGGGGCCAGGTAGAACATTAACAGGGAAAGGGGGGCACAAAGAAATACTTTTCTTTTTCTTTCTTATTCTCATTTAAAATGTCTGGCTGTTATTAAATAGTTTTCTTAAGCTTACAACCAAAGTTTTTATCTGATGTAAAATGTATAGAAATCATACATATACCAACAAGACTGTACATCACTGTCACAACAGCATTTGTTTTCATTCAAAGGCTTTATGGCTTTAATACCTGGTGGGCCGGTCTTTGTAGAATCCAATTTGCAATGTGCACGGCTGGCGCGGCCATTTATTTTTTAATGCACCTTCTCAGATTAATTCACTGCGTGTCGTGCCCAGGGCTGGACTGGATTTGTCTCGCATTAACTCCCTTCTTTGTCAAGATGATCCCACACTGCTTCAGTAATGTTAAGGACCGGGCTCTGGGGAGGCCGATCCATGACTGATAGTGTTCCACGGTGTGTTTTTCTATCCAGGCATGCTTCTACTGCACTGGAAGTGTGTTTGGGATCATTATCGTGCTAAAAAATGAAGCTGTTGCAAATCAAATGCAACCAGATGATATTACACGGTGGATCAAAATCTGATGGTGCTTTTCTTTTCATGACTTTTGCACAGTGCTATAGCTTTGTTTCAATCTTGACTTTATAACAAGAACAATATTAATTCCCTGTATGGCAAATGTGATCAGACCCCCAAACACAAGCACAACCACAAACAAATGACCCATATAGGACACTTCAACTTGAAACACCAGGAAACATTTTCCCAAACTGTCCTGATTTTTTCCTTTTTTTTTAACAGCTGACAATGCACATTTAGTTTATTTAGGTGTGTTACAAAGAAGAAGTTAATGCAGTTCAGGAGCAGGAGTGAGAAAACCTAAAAGCAGGTGATCTCCACTGTGCTCGTGCCACACAGGTGGTCCTGCAGGTCTGTATGCAAGCCAAACAAACTGAACTGCTTCCTCCAAATGGCATCAGTGTTTATGAAATAGAACAAAATGTACTTCCAGAAACCCTGGAAAATAAAATATATAACAATATAACAGCTGTTTAAGAGGTATATTTAGCTAGTTCAGCTTTCTGTTGCTAGTGACACCTTACTGCTGTTTGTGAGAAAATGAAAGAGATGAAGGAAAGGAGAAACAGAAGAAAGAGGACGACACACTGACAGGACATTCTGGTGAGTTTGGAAAGTACTGCAGTTTGGAGCAGCAAGTCCAGCATATGGCCTATCTCAGTGGGACAGTGGGCTTCCAACCACCACACCCCCTTGAATATTTGGTTTCCCCCTTGCCCTACTCTACACCCACGCACACACACTGATCACCTCTCCATCTATACTCTAATCATTTTTCAGGCAAGGAACTGAGGAAGAGAGGGAGCGCCACTAAGCCTCTCTCCCAGTGGCTGCGTGGGTGTGCATCATCCCAGTGTTAAACAATGTGTTGAAACAGATCAGCCCTGGACATAACGTCACGTAAATTACCGTCTCTTTCCCTAAGCCGGGACTTGCCAAAACACAGAGCTGAAGCAGTCGAGGAGGGTGAATTAGATAAACATTACATCTTCTCTTGAGCACAGGGGACATACGTTTGCAATGGAAACACTGAATCACGATCTCAGGGGAACGACCGTCACTGTTTTACAGGGTGTTAACTGCACATGAAGTATATTTAGTAGACAGGGTCAAGTAAATACACATCACAGGGGGATACGTGGTAAATTAATCTTTGACAGTTTGAGTCCATCTTTTTCTTCTGGCTGTTTTGAGCAAGCTGAGATGATGTGAAACGAAAAAGAGAGAAAAACCACAGTATGGTATAGTAACAGCTGGGAGTACATTTCTGCATTTAAAGAACATAAAACAGCTGTTCTTAACATTATAGAAAATCTTAAATATTTTCTATAATGTTACCCAGTGTCATAAAAGTTCAAATTAAGCTATGAGGCCATCTAGTGGTGTTTAGCTGTAATACGAAAGTACTAATATATGAGTAGTGTAAAATGAAAGATATAAAATCTGACAAAATACAACAGTATACAAAAAACTCATACAGGGAATTAATTTTTTAAGTTCTAGATAAAAAGAAAAGTCACTCAAAGGGAATTTAAACAATAGTTTTTGGTGTAAAAAAACCACAAAGCAATTCTTTGCTGCTTAGGTCACAGTAATATCTGCTCTTTACTATCTTTCTCTTTATTGCATCATCGCCATCATCTCATTTCTTTTTCATCTGCCTCATATTTTCCAAATAATCTGTATCCATGTCATTCCCTGCTCGTCCGGAGCAGCACCTGTCTGCCAGTTGATTGTTGGGGGTCAGGAGTTTGGATGGAAAACGATCCTCCTCTGGGAAACAGCCAGAAAAATGCAGGCAGCTATTTAAAGACTTTTCGATAATGAGATGGCAGGGGTGGAATCCTGGAGCTGTGTTCTTTCATCATAAACACATGCCCACGCCTCTCAGCAGCCGTAACGGATGCATCTACACTCCCTGATCTCTAAGGTGTCAAGACTAAGAGATTCCTGGGAATTTGGTGGCCTTGTTTTTACTATACAGCAGCAATTAAAAATAAGGCAGACTTTTCCAAGATTATGTTGAATAATTCAAGAAAATAAAACAGCTAAATGGGCTAAAATGAGAGAACTAATAAACTTTCTACTTGGAAAGGCCATTATCTGTCCTGTATGGGGTCCTATTTGTGCCAAAATTATGTTTAAATGTGCAGCCGTCCCACTGAATATGTAGTTGTACTTCAGTTGACGGATGAATATTGATGGACTTCACAGTAGCTACCTACATCCATCTTTTATACTGTTTATGAACAAAACACTGTTTCGCATTTGTGTAAATCAAACTATACTGTTATCTTGTTACACTTCCTCTCATTTGGATGTTGAGAATAATGCCCTGACATGCTGTTTGTTGTTGATTACGTCGTGGAAGAGAAATTGTTTAAGCCGTGTTTCCAAAGTAACAAAGAGCCGACGGATGGCCTGGATTGCAGCCATTCGAAGACCAAATATAACGTTCCAGAGCACTCCAGCTCACATGTTAGTCTGCTCCAAGCATTCCCACAAAGGTCAGTCTTCTGTTGTAGTTATTACGTAATATATCATAACATAATTATTGATGTAGGTTACAAATAAGTCTTAATTTGAATTGAATTCGTTGCGCTATGCTGCTTTGTTCGCGGTGGCTTTGTGGGCTAATGTTTGTTGTATTTTGTAGGAAAACCAGCCTACAAAATGCTGGAATGCGATCCAGACTGTGCACTCTCTATCAACCTGGGTCATACCGAGTTTAAAGCTGCTACCACAGCGAGATTTGATCGGTTAAGAGGGAGAGCAATATCAAAACAGCCACGAAAAGTCCTGCATATATGTGCCCAAGTGTTGTATTGAAGCAATCAAGTGATGAATAACTGTTTTCCAGTATGTTGTTTTGCAATGTTGTGTTTTTGTTGATTTGTTTTTCACCGAAGCAGCTGATAAAGCACAATGGAACACAATTTTGCGTCTTTCCTGTAAGATTCTATAATAGAATGAAATAATAATGCCAGTTATAAATAAGGTCAATAATAATAACTCTTTTTATTCTATTAGATCCGAAAATGTTGTGTAATACTACAACCTGAAATGACAAATAGATTGCGTTGGCCTGTACAGGAGATAAAGAAAAAAAATCTAACAACAGCTGTGAAATGGAATAGTCCAAATCACCAAAGTAAACTGGACCTGGGCTTGTTGCAGGGATCTGAAGTTACTAAACATTTTGTGAGTGTATGCACTCACACTTAGGACCATATAATAATAAATATGTGCATGATGAAAGTCGGGCAGCACGCTAACGTCCTTACTTGTATGGGTCTGACCCTTTCACTCCTTTGATTTTTTTTCCTCATACTTTTTTTTTGCCTTTTCGTCAAGTCTGTCTTTGTACAGACCTGCCGTGTTCTCCGTTGTTTTGTACATAACTGGTTTTGGGGCAAATAAAATGCAAGTAGGGATTAAAACCGCAGAATTAATGATTACCGGTGCTGGAAATGCTAGCGCTTGATGCAGTGTTTTGATTTTGTTGCCCTCGTACCTACAATGCAATGCGCGAAAGTCACGTGGTCTGTCAATCTCTATTAGCAAGCATGGTTAGCTAGCTTGGTTAAAAGCTAGCTAACCAAGATTTATAAGCTTTATGAGCACAACACGGACAACATAGTATTCATTAAGATGAGACTAAAATCCCTAAATCTCATTCACCAAAACTGAAGCACAAATAATACCACACCGTAAGACATATGACTTTCAGATAATTTCACAATAAAGCACCAAAAGGCATCAACACCACAAACACACCTCAGCAGTACAAATCAATGACACCATTTACAGGGGGGTGCGGTTAGGAAATAATGATGGTCAACAGTTGGCACCTCCCTTTTCATAGAGGCAAGTAATGTTTTCTATACAAGCCAGAAAACATGCCTTATCATACTGTAAAGATCAGCACATTAAAGGATCTTTCAGACAGGAAGTGGGATGTGCTGCGATGACTATTAGGATTTTATACTCGTCGTGCGGTGCCTCACAAATGGCAAAGTTCACATCAAATTGATGTCATATTCACTGTTGTTACCTACCTCTTAATTTTTTATAACATGGCATGTTGTGGTCACTGGTCACCAAGCCCTGCCTGTACAACATAATTAAATCGCTTGCTCATGGCCTTCCCGTCTACTTGGATGCATATCACATACAAGTCAAACATGGCCGCAGTCAAAGTTCAGCTGCAGCACACATAAATGCTCTTTAGCCGGCGCACTTATGCTGCACTTTACTTAATGCAGTGCAAACACATTATTGCAAGCCACAGAAAAGAATGGGCTTCAGAGTGCAGCACACAACTGTAGTTTTCAGCACTTTACAGCTCCTGGTACAAACAATTGCTTTGGCAGGTGTGTTTGTTAAAGAGTTTCGTAGTATTTGAAAAACAGTTCAGAGCTCAAAAACAAAAGTTTTGTCACATTTTCAGTCGATGTAAAAATTGTGCACATGAGCAAAATTTTGACACAAATGGAACCTCATACTCTCAGGGTGAAACAGGCAGCCTGCTGTGCCTCTTCTTTCCCCCTGCACAGTGTTTATTAATAGACATAAACAGACCCGGGGTAGTCATGGTCACGCATAGCAGCACAGTGACTGAGTGAGAGGAGGCTGGGTCAACTGTCTTTATCCCCCCTCCTCTCTCGGTTCATCTGTACTCGCTGCTCCCGCTCATTCTTTAACACTCACTTTACTTTTGTCGTTTGAACCAGAGCGCCTTGATTTTATTCTTGCTCAGCAGATTCATCATCGGAATACAGCAGGAAGGCAGAAAAAAGGAATCATATGTTGAGAAGTAAGTTCTTGTGATGGTTTAAATTAATTATACGTTCATGAACTTTCTGTTGTTGTTCATAATGCAGTTTTTTATTTTTACTGTGGCCTTTTGCTTAACTGATAAGTAAATGTTTTTGTGTAAGATGGACATCAGGCGCATGCTGGTGCTGTCTCTGGGTGTTGTGCCTTATCCCAGCACCTGTCCTGCAGTGAGACAGCTGGTCCCTGTCATATCTTCTACTGAGCTTTGTTCTGTTAGCAGTCAAACATGTCAAAGAAAGAACAACAAAATGTAGCTTCTAAAATATGCTCATTAATTACATGAAATGACCTAGTTAAATACAAGCACAAGAGTTCTAGCTTGATTCTTTGCTTTTTTTAGTTGGTTTCAAACCAAGAAACAGCATCTATCACATGGATCTTGTCTCTCTTGTCTCAAATCTCTACCCGATGACATTATTGGGTCAATTTGATCAATTTACCCTTGGGGAGTATCTGGCTAGTCTTGGCAAACACCTCAAAGGGTACAGTTACAGCTGCATTATTCACCAGGGGAGACTCCAAGTGCCCATCCATCGACAGGGACAATGACATGTTATGATAATCTGCTTGCTGGTGTAATCTCTGTAATGCCACTTGCTGGAACTTCAGATGAAAACTGTCTGTGTGTGTTTATATCACTAGAGGTTTTGTGTTCATTGAATGCATACTTGTCTGAGGTGTGTTTGACCGTGGCCATGCACTGAATTGGTGCCCGTGGCACCTAGCCTAAGGGAGCAGCTGTCAAAAACATACCCTGCTAAACCATGCCTCCACATGCCCACATGTGCTAATGACATCAGCATAGCTTGCAAGTCCAGCCAAAACATTAACCCAGCCCCTATTGTATGCTCGCATGTTATCATTTTAAGCCAGACCTAATATATAGCTAAGAGGCCTGAGACTGCCTAACGTATTCATCTGGTTTAACAGGCCTTTCTGAAGGGGACTTCTACATCAAAACGGGCAACGGGAATTAGGCCAAACAGATGGATGACCTAGATGATAACATTTCATCCTCTGGTTTTGAGCCACTCTTCATTAAGGAAGAGGAGGGGAATCCAGAGAGATCCCTCATGGAACAAGGAGAATGTAACACAAACCTCCATGACCTCACCTTCACAGGCGCACAGCTAAAGCAATCAGCTTTGATAAAGCCATACCTCCAGGAGATGGATGACTTACTGAAGAGCTGTGAAGAGCTCACCGGTATTTCATTTGGCTCTCAGTACTCAGCAAATTATACTGAAACAAATCTGAATGAATCCAGTCATGGTCAGGCAAAAGAGGAAGTAACAGTGGAAAAGTGTGGAGAAGCATGGAAACACCCCCAAGCCTATCTTTCAACTAGCTACATTGACACACACATAGATGGGACCAGTGCCGAAGAAAAGCCTGCCCAGGGCCAATCGCATTGCATGGGAACTGTCATCGACAGGTGTGGCGTGACCACAGAACGCTATCGCCAGGCAGAAATGCCTCTGACATCAGCAGGTAACAAACTGAGCAAAACCATGGTGGAGTATGAAGGCCAGCTGCTGGGGATGCTAGCCATGCTGGAGGGCTGTATGGAAGAAACTGGCATGGATTTTGAACCCCAAGAGTGGGTTACAGATGAAAGCCAAGAATATGTACACATCAACAAGAACCCTCAGCTTTATAGAGGCACAACACTGGTGCCCATTCAGCAAGAGAGGCTATTAAAGACGGAGAGCCAGCCAATGCAATTGGACTCCTGGGAAGAAGGTCAAGTTTCCAAGGACACCGGGAAAAGAATGACAGCAGGTTCAGCAACACATGGCAGCCAGCACAAAGATTTGTCTGGCCATGACATGATGGGTGAGCTCTCTGTGGACCGATCAGAAAGCCCAGGTCATCTAAAAACAGACAAGGTGTTCGGCTTTTCAGAGACACCCATAGATACTACAAAAGAGAACACGATGTACTGCGAGGGAATGAAGCCTGGACATATATTTGATGAAAGCACAGAAACAACAGGAGATGTGATTGAGATTGATGTAGATGCCAATGAACTCCTGTCTGAGAAGACAGAAGAACTCAAGAGAGACACCTTAGATCTGGGATCTAGTGTGACAGAATTAGAGGCCTTGGGGACTCAGATGGAGGACTGCATTGAAGGGGTACAGCGATTACAGAAGAGGAGGAAGGAGCTGCTGGTAGAGGTGCTGTGCCTGAGAGGGGAAATGGGCCAAGGGGCAAGTGAGGAGGAGGAGGAGGAGGAGCAGATTGATAACAAAGTGGCAGACCTGATGAATGTGCTCAAAAAAGAACAAGAAGGCAGAAGGGGAGAAAGAAAGAGGGAGAGCGAGATCCTCAGGGAGGAGAGGGCAGAGGAGGAAAGAAGGATGTGGAAGGTGAACCTGGAGAGACAGGGGCTACAAGATGAGCTTAGAAAGCTGAAGAGGAGGCTATTTGCAATGGCGAGGGGCTGCGCCCACAGCCAGGCAGCTCTGAACAACCAGCGCCGTGAAGTGGAGATACTAAAGAGAGAAGAGGTAAGAACATAATTACATTTCCATCCATCATGCATTTCCAACCATTCATTCATCTTCTTCTAAATGAATTTCTTCCAGGAGAAGCTGAAGTCCTTGGTGCTCCAGCTGATAGAAGAGGGCTGCCAGCTCAGGCTGGCCCAACAACAACAGCTCTCAGTAGTAAGAGCGAAGCTCCAGGAACAGAGCTCCAGTCAGACTACCAACACTGCAGAGGAGCTGACTGAATGCAGGAGGCATTCATGTGGGGACATACAGCAGTATGTGGAGGGTGGCCTGAAAGCATTGGAGGACAGGTGCAGTCAGTGGAATCACCAAAACACGTGTTTTTCTTCCTTTTGACACACACAGACATTTGGTAGTGCTGTAGTTTTAAGACATAAAAACCCACTGACACAGTGTTACAGCTATAAAACACTAAAGCTTTCTCTGATTTGCTTGTCCAGGTATGAGCCCATTTTGCTTGCACTGTTGAAGAGAAGAGAGGCAACAGCTGGCGCAATCGTTAAAGCCAAAGAGCAGGCCCAGGAGCTGAGAGCCCAGCTGAGACCTCTGATGGAGGAGATAGAAAAACTGAAGCTGCAGAGGGCTTGTTTGGAGGAGAAACTCAATCTAATCCACATGCAAAGAAGAGAAAACGTGGGGCAGTACAAGGTAACCAAGGTGACTGAGGAAAAAGTAGGGCATGACGACAAAAACACTGACATTATGCCTGCCTCTCAGGAGACGGTGCACTGTCTGGAGGAGAGCAGCAGAGAACTGAAGACTGAGTTACAGATTCAGAAGCGAAAAACCAAAGAGATCAAGGAGTTGAGAGATAGCCTTAACGAGCAGCTCCTACTTTACAGGTAATCCGTTCATCAAGTCTGTACCACACCTTTAAACCTTTAAGCCTGTAACTAGATTGTTTTTCTTTACAGAAATGCCATTCAGGACCATAACATGGGTGACAATGAGGAGGAAACATGACTGTTCTTCACACAAAATGAGCTTGTGTTTTAGGAAACATAGTAAACTAAAGGTTTGATCAGTGCACTTTAACACATATAAACATACATGCTGTTATAGGACAAAACCAAGACAATCTTTTTTTTTTGTAAAGATAAACTAGACTGCAGCTTGTAGGAAAGTTTTTGTTATGAATAAACGCAGTGTGTTCTTTGTAATCTAAGTGCCACTGATGAGTTAATGTCTGTCTCTGAAGAGCAGACTGAATTTCTTGTACTTATAAGGCCAACGTGCCTGAAGAACTAAACACTGGGACACAGACGAACAGGGTGAGTAAGCCTCAGAGACGGGAAAAAGTACCAAAACATCACAACACAAAAGAGGCCTGAGCAAAGTGTGACGAAGCATCATCAACTCTTTCACTAAAATGATTAAAAACTGTGACTGCTCACGTTTGACAAGGAGACAATCCTCATTTTCACAGAATTACAGGCATAGTGGATGTTAAACATGCAAAATATTAAACATGCAAAAAACGTTTGTGGCTGAAGGAGAATAAACTATGCTGTACCATGAGTACCAAAATGAATCAAATAATATATCAATAATTTAGTGTCATTAAATGTATGGCTTAAATAAACTTAAATATCTATTCATGTCACTTTAAAATTTTATGATTTTAATTAATGACATTTCATTTTAAAAAACTAATCAATCATGTTTAATTGTTTAATGAGGGATTTATTTCATTCATTTTGGCACTTGTGGCCCTCCATACAGTAACTTTTCACCCTGAAAAGTAAAAACCTGCATTTCTTTAAATGGCCAGCAGAGGGCGATGACTCTGAAGACTTCTGGCTTTATCTGTGTGGAATTAGGCCTCTACTCCTTTGCTTTATGGTCCAGATAAACAGTCTGCTAACACTCAGTTACTATTTTGAGGTCATAAAGAATCAAAGTTCATTTTGTTAATAAATTAGGGTAACTGTAAGGGTCAGAAAGGAGTGTCCAGTGCAGTCAGTGCTCATAGACCAACAACCTGTCTATCACAAGTCATTGCTTGTCATTTCCAGTAAAAAAACAAAAACAAAAAACATAACAGGATGAAAATGACAACAGTACCTTCTAAATCTCTCTTCTATAATCATCTGTAGTCCACAAAAACCAGAGCAACAAGATTTCAGGAACGTTACTTCAAGAAAGTCACATTCAATGCCACTGTTCTGTGGACTGCATCAAATTCTAGCTGGCATTTTACTTAACGTTGTAACATAATCACTTTTAATTGTTCAATAACACTTTATTAGGGAAAGAAAGCATTTACAATTAGCATTGTACAAGGAAGAGCCAGTTAATTACAAAAATACAGATTATACATAAGTGCATTGAAAAAAACAATAAAGAAATAAAAATGAAAAAAGTGAAATTCTTGAGGCAGTAAGTTACTAAAACGAGTCACTTTGAGTGTCCCAAAACAAGCCAGCGCTACATTTAGTCACACTGTGTTCTTAGCATTTAGTGTCCCGATGGAAGCGGAGCAGGATGGCGGAGTAGCTGAGTGGAACTATTTGTGATCAGGCTTGTAGGTGAATGCACACGACACGTGGAGGTGTTACGCGGTAGCTTCACTTTCCATTGTACCCTCAGGTTCTTCATCATTGTAGATGTTCTCAGCCTACACGGACAAATCAGTGTCAGTTATTCAGACTCAAAAATATTAGCTGTGAGAAAACCTTTAGTAAAAATATGTCTAAATAAATAAAATAATTGGCAGATGGAACAACACACTCACAAAAAGCATTAAAAATCGTATGGTACAAGGCAGAGGGATTGAAAGCTAACATGTGGTCACAGCTGTCTTACCATTTGCCACACTTGCATAATGTTGTCCTCAGACACAGAACAGGTGACCCAGGGTTCATTGGGGTTCCAGGAAAAGTCAGAGATCTTGGCTGTGTGGCCTCCGTGGATAAACTAGTAAAGAGAAGAGAAGCTTCAAGTTTCGGCATACATCAATGCAAGATGGCGACACTTCTACAGACTTCAGCGAGTCTCACCAGAAGCTCAGGCGGGCCGTCCTCTGCATCTTCTGGAGACTGCTCCTCGCCAATTTTACTACAGAAGAAGAAATGAGAGTTAAACTTTATACAAGGCAATGTCACTACACTGTGCCACACATTTCCGGGGTCAACTAAGTCTTTAAAGCCATCTGTTTTAAGAAGGTCTTATCAAATAATTGTGTACCTGAGATCCCAGACATTGAGGCGGCGATCTGTTCCACTAGATGCTAATACGGTTTCATTATGAGGTGACCACTGAACCTAAAACAGAATTTAAGGCGCTGAAGGTGAAAAGCAATTAACGCAGGTCATTCATTCATCATAAAAGTAAATCTTTGAGTTACTGTCTGTGTGATTCACTGCTTTGGAATTACAAGAACGTCTTGGCATCTGCATCGGAATGATCATCAGGAATATTAATAATAATCAAAATGCAGAAGTGTATATTGAAACCCACACAGCCACTATTTTCTCAACAAGAACACTGATATCAGCAGCAAAGTCATTGCTGTCGTAGTTTAACGCCGAGCTGAGCCATTACACAGCAAAAAGCAAAGAAGCGGTGCTCTGACCAAGACGGTGAGTTTGGGTGGAGTTTTTCTACAGTCCACAACAGCAACGCGTCTTATTGTAATCGAGATTAAAAGCCTCACAGGTAAGAGAACTAGCAGCAGTACTTGATCAAACCAACATGTTTGCTCAACGAGCTCAGAGGTGAAGAAAAGCATTTTTCCAGTTTCTCCCAGCCACTGAAGTTTGTTTGTAGGATACAAACAAAAACAAAAGCTGCAGAAGTTAAAATATATTATTTAGACAGACTGCTAACTTACTTTAATATTTAAATTTACCAAACCTGCTGCAGGCTGAAGGCAGCAGGTTGAGTCAAAAGAGGCATATACTACATAAGATTTATTTCAGTGCTTTATTTTAAAATTTAAATCAGTATAAAATATACAAAATTATATCACTGCACCACTAGATACTGTCCTTATTTCAGTACAATTTCATTCATATAAAGAAACATCTTACCTGAAAGATCTCATCTTTGTGCGACTCAAAGGAATGTAGCTTTAGCTTCAGGTTTCTCAAGTCCCAAAGAGCCACGGTCTGTGGGCGGCACAGATATAGATTAAAACATGCCTGCAACATTTTCGGCAACAACACTGCAGTTACAAAACTAACAATACCATGAGGATTATTTAGTCAACAGTTACAAAATGCACTCAGTTAAAAGTCCTGCTGTTAATAAAACAATACCAATTAAAAAGTGTTGGAATATTATATCACCTTGTCTGCTGAGCCGGTGGCAACGATGAACTCGCTGAAAGGGTTAAATGACAAACAGTTGACCTCTGCTGTGTGGGCCTCCACTGCATGGCTGGCATTGGAGGTATTGTTTGAACGAGTGTCCCAACTTAAAGGACAAGACACAGGGTGACGCTCATCCTTTTGCTGCATTTGAAAAAAAACTGTAAGTGTGCTTCACCTGCGCGTGGTATTTGACTGAGAGCCTTACATCATAAGCTTCTGGTCGTCTGCTACAGATCCAAAGAGCGACTCGTGAAGCAGATGCCAAGAGACGTCTTCAACCACAGCACTGTGACCGGTAAAGACCGTCTTTGCATTTACTATCCTGCCCTCCTTGGGAACAGCACTGATGTCCCACAGACAGATTGTCTAAGGGACAAAAGCACAACAAACCTCATGTTTGCACTTCAGTTTTGTAAAAACGTAGTCAAATTGGAAAATGATTGTTAACAGCAGGTTTTTGGCAGTGCACATTTTTTAATACCTTCCTGACATTTCATTAAGGTCAGTTTCTGACAGCATTTGTGGAAAAACATTTAGACAGAAGTCATTGTAGTTATGAATGTAAAGCAGGGGTGGGCAACTCCAGGCCTCGAGGGCCGGTGTCTCGAGGGCAGGTTTTAGATGAGTCCTTGAACCAACACAGCTGATTTAAATGGCTAAATTAGCTCCTGAAGTTCTCCAGAGGCCTGGTAATGAACTAATCATGTGATTCAGGTGTGTTGACCAAAGGTGAGATCTAAAACTTGCAGGACACCGGCCCTCGGGGCCTGGAATTGCCCACCCCTGATGTAAAGCATGGGTCTCAAACTCCAGTCCTTGGCTGTGTCCCAATTACCGGTAAGAGACTGCACGCTTGAAGTACGCATTTTAAGTGCGGTTACGTCACCGCCACGTGACGACGGCTGTCCCAATTCGAAGTGTGCTTCAAATGCATACTCCAAATGCGCCGTCCATTTCCCCAAATATCAAGCGTGGTCCGGTGCACGATTCGTGGTCCCATATATCCCACAATTCATAGCGCGGCGGTGGGTGTGGATAATTTTGCCGCAAAATGCGGCAGACGCGAGTGGCTGAAGAGGTTTTTTTTTTCTTCCAAACTTTATTGAAACCATAAAGCGAACAGTCAGTCATTCCAGTTCAGTTTGTACAGTAGACATACAAGGCAAATAAGAGTAACAATATACAGTACAATGAAATAAGAAGGATAAATAAAGGATAAAAAAAAAAAAAGGGGGGGGGATGTGACAGACTTCATAACAACTTTGTATTTGAAAGTTGTGACAGCTCATTCGTTGAACATTGCTGAACGAATTTCAATCAATGATAAACCTTTTTTATTGGAAGTTAATTTAAGAGAGTTTAAGTAATATTCAATTTCAATCAAAAACAAATTAAATGATGGGATTGAGTTTTGAAATTTACATTTATGTATGTGGAATTTCCCTAATAAGATGGAGCGGCCGAAGAGTGAACTGTCAAAAGTACTGAATATGACGATCGATAGATAGATCGATATACACACACATCTCATAATATTCTGACAATACTATAATATTGGCCATATTATATTTACATCACCACAGTGAGTTGACTTTAGTCTCATGAACAACATTAACTAATTGTTATTTACTAACTAATCTTAAATGACTGTTCAGCACAGAAATGAAGCCCAATAATCATGTTTTACAGTCCCGTGGTCTCAGCCTCAGATACTCAACTAATCAAAGTGATGTCATGACAAAAATGAATGACTAACAAAACATTTTCTCCTTCATTTCTGTCAAACAACGCTGTATGTAACGTGTCTCGCGGTTAGTATCATGGTTGCTAGGCAACCTGAACAGCACGACGAAGCGTATACCCTCCCATTTCACAAGCCTCTCACTTCCACACTTCTCGTACTTATAGTACGCACCGTACGTAGTGCGCGTACTTCAAGCGTGCAGTCTCTTACTTGGGACACAGCCCTTGAGGGCCGGTGTTCCTGTTGCAAACACACCTGAATAAAATTAGTAGCTCATTAGCGAGAATATAGAACTCACCTGCATGCTAAATTTAAGTAAATGTAAGTGTTTGGAAAAATGAACTTCTAAAAGTACTTTTATTGCACCATGTTCATTCACTCACAAGCTGCTGTAACATGAATCAAACGGCTGAATTTCCACCTCAGCATGCAGTCTAAAAGTTGCATAGTCTTGCTAATGACTTTAATTAATTGTATTCAGGCGTGTTGCAACAGGGACACGTAGAAAAGTTGCAGGACACCGGCCCTTGAGGACTGGAGTTTGAGACCCCTGATGTAAAGGATCAGCTGAGTAAATGATTTAATTCACCAGCTGGCATCAGAAATGCTAGTTCAATAACCTAATCGTAGAAATAATGCTCTGTGATAACTACAGTAATAGAAGCTGCAAATGAACAAAGCTGAGAGCAGTTTAATAGTTAAATTACGAGCATTTCCATGTGCACGTCACACAGACAACTCGAGGGATTGGAACCAAACAGTGAATGCAAGCGGTCATGAAGGCTGAAGTCGGCCCACCAAAATATCTGTGTGTGTGACTTTTTTGGCAAAGCAGTTTACTTTTATTTATGGTACTGGAAATATAGTGATTGAAACTAATATAACAAATCTGTAAAATAGCCCTAGTTGGAAATATCTGCTGCTAAAAATTAAAAACAGAAAAATATTTAGCACCATTTCTTCATAAAACAAGAACTACTTCCTCTTACGTGATCATCTGACGCACTAAGAAGAGCTCCTGACAGATTTGAATTCCAGGATAGACCATAGCCTTCTTTCTTGTGGCCTCTGAGACGCAGATCAGGGCGACACACTCCTGGAGTATCTAAAGACGACATAATAAAATCAACTGTCAATTCAGAGACACTGGAAGAGAGGTGTGAGTCTAAAAGAACTGAACAGACAAGTTTGTTTTTGACTAGCGATTCTGTACGCCCAGTATTTATGTTTTGATGAAGTTGTATAATTGTTTTAATACCAGCAAGCTACCAATCACAATCCAGTTTTTCATAACGTACTCAAGAACATGCCATCTTCAGCGGTGTGTTGTGCTTTGTGTGATTGTTGCACCTGGCTTTGAGGGATGCTTGGTGTAATCAAACACCAGCACATCTGAGGTGGGGGTCTTAGTGGCAATGATGCAGGGGTTCTGGGGCATATAGCGGGCACGGTTCACTTCTCCTTCGTGATTGATCCTGATTTCAATCTCAATCTTGCCGTTTACTGAGCCAAAGCCTCCAAACTCTTCAGGGAAATATAGAGAAATATGTTTGCAAGCTGTGAGTATATAAAATATGAAGTGAATGCATTATACATTCTCTCTTTATCAATATACCCACCTCCTTTGTCACTGTCGTAGTGCGAGGTGTCAAACTGGGCATCATCATTGGGCAGCTGCACGCTAGCAATAACCAGGTGATTCTGCTCATCAGACGTGTGAGTGCCCAAAATGAGCCTGTGTACGCTGTAATCCTTTCCCTCGGGCCTGGTAGGGAGAAAAAAAAAAAAAAAGGTTTAATGCATTAATACCACTTTCTTGCATGTTTGAGATATATTACTGGTCAAATGTGTAAGCGCTTCCACCTTGAGACGTCAGGTAACCACTGAACAGTCAGGCTGGGCCACTCTAAGGCATGGGTCATAACCAGGTCGTAAAGAAAGGGGGTGTTTTTCTTCCAGATCTTGTACTCTTCATTGATGACCCTCTCCTCCAACGCATCATCAAAAGCACCAGCTGGAAGACAAAGTGGTCACAGAACCAGTATTGATAATTGGCCACACAGTAATACTGTAACTAAATAAAAAGTACAAATACCTGTCAGATATATCCATAGCTTTCACTAACTCAAGCTGTTAGTTTATACTAGATTTATTTCTGTTACAGTTAATCGAATAGAATAACCCTGTAATTGTCCCACAAGGGGAAATTTGGGTGTAACAGCAGCAAGAAAGACACATATACAAACAAACAAGACACAGAACAGAAACATACACAATTTTTACATATTTACATCAAGGACAATTGTTACCAAAAACAGAGTACTGTACCGTTATTAAATTAAATAAAATTAAATAAAGTTAAGAGGCAAACCCTGGTTATAGTGTGAATCGGTTGATAAAATAGAGGTTTACATCAGCGCTGTCACTTGCACTATGTTTGTTGGGAGCGGTTTTGATTGTATAGTCTGACAGCTGCAGGGAGGAAGGACCTGCAGAAGCGCTCCTTCATGCATCGAGGATGCAGCAGTCTGTCACTGAAGGAGCTCTGCAGTTAAGCAACATTTACATGCATGGGGTGGGAGACTGTCCATCAGAGATGTTATTTTGGCAGAGTCCTTCTGTCCCCAACCACCTGTACTGGGTCCAGGGTGCATCCCAGAACAGAGCTGACCTTCCTAATGAGTTTATCCAACCTCTTCCTCTCAGCTGCCGATAAACTGCTGCTCCAACATACCACACTGTAAAAAATGACGGATGCCACCACAGAGTCATAGGTCTTTAAAAGCGCCCCCCGGACTCCAAATGACCTCAGCCGCCTCAGCAGGTCGAGTCTGCTCTGACCCTTCCTGTAAAGTTCATCAGTGTTGTGGCTCCAGTCTAGTTTATTATTCAGGTGAATCGGCAACAACCTTTAAAAGTTGGTCTTTACAGTCAACAAATTTCGCTATCAAGTGATTTGACTGTTAACGTGACAAGGCCTAGGTATTTATCAGTGTTATGAGAAACTTCTCATTGTTCCCGCACCTTGCTACAGCGTTAGCATTACCATAAGACGTGAACTCATTTCTTCACCTCTGCCCGGTATTCACACACAAATTACCCCAACTTTTCAGAGACTGTGCCCAAACAATAACTGAGCTTTGACATCAGTAAAGTTCACCTTCACACTCTTAAATTAACCCGCTTGTGTTGACTGTTATAGAGTAAAACACAAGAGCTACGGGCAGCTTGCCCTAGCTGCCACCTAAGCTAACCTGACAACTAGCTGAGAGGCATCAAACAGAATCGTTTCTTTTTGCTGACAACTAAAGTACTCACTCTACCTTCCTTGTCTGACATCATGTTTCTCCCACGTAGCTGACAGAAAACTGAAAGCTGAAGTGTGGTTAAGGTGTAGAGCCCCTTGAGCCTCGTCCAAGCTGGTCCTCCGGTGTGCCTGCAGACCCCCGGTACCGTTTAAACCACGGGAGTACAACGGCACGCTAAGAACTAGCTAACCGAGCAGCCGACTGTGAGAGACGTGGGTGCATTCGCGCGCTCAGTACAAAGAGGGGCGTCTTCCCACCAATTACGGCGCAGCACCTGTGCGCGTGGCTATCGCAGACTCCGGTGCAGCTGCAAGTAATTTCGATGGCAACCTAGAGCACCAGCCATAGCAAATAGGAACAATGACACTATTTTTACGTCAAAGCACGCACACCAGACACGAATACTGAGAAAACTAATGTATTGTTATCCTTACTAAAATATACTGTTACAAACTGGACGTTATGAAGGTAAACACCACCCGTGTGCTTATTGTGTTTCTTGGCATTTCTGTGGACTTTGGCAGAGGCACACCAGGTAGAAAACTTTATCGTTGTTGTTCTTCTGAAGGCTTCGTTTGCGGGTTTTTTTTTTTATAATTAAAATGTAATTTTAAGGTCATAAACAAATGTCGCTTTAACCGCCTGTGGTGCCCATATAATGCTGGTGACAGAATGAATGATCTCTGGTGAGCAGTTCTCATAGCACGTGATACTGTCACTTTTTCCACTACACTCGTGCCAAAAGACAACAAGCCTTTACCTGTTTGTCATTGGTCAACAGTAAATTCCCCCCTTTAGTATGAGAACTTTTGATTGGCCGGCTCTAATAAACCGCTTTCCCATAGGCTAAGCATGACGCGGGCCCTTAAAACGTGAAACATAGCTAAATCCAGTTGTAAAGTAGCTAACCTCTGTCCAAGTGCTCCGAACACAGTCGGTATGTCTGCGACTGATATGTCCGGTGTGCTGGATATCCTTCGGTTATTGTACCGGCACACGCAGACACTGGAGGAGTTTTCGGACAGCATCGTGTTCAGAGAGGGACAGAAAGCAGCTCTCATTGAGCAGACAGATACAAACCGTTTCAAATCGTTCGTTAGGAGTGTTTTTGTGTGCTTTGACAAGGAGCTACAGAAGGTAGCGAGCTGCAAACAGGTAACGTTTCGCCCTATTGAAAAGTATACATGTACATTTCCCAGGTTAGCCCTGAGGAGTTGACACGCACTCCTCTGTGGACGTTTGAAGCGGTGTAGCTAACTCTGCCTGCCATGCTGTTATAATGTTAAAGCCAGGAAACCATGTTACACTCCTATATTTTTTTTTTCTCATTGAAACTAAGCTGGGAGTAAAATGTGCGCTGCTGGAGGATATTTCAGCTTCAGCGAGGTCCTCTTTTTTTCTTTTGGGGCACCCCCCTCCCCCTTTTCTCCTTTATTAGACATGTTTAAATGTATCCAGTTATAATGACAGATAGTTAATATCGCCCGATATATTCGTCCGGCTCTACACTAGGACACGGGGCGGGCCCCAGAATAATACTCTGAAAGGGTTTTCACTGTGCCAAGTTATACGTGGGATATTTCATTTCAGGATCTTTCGAGTGCCATGACTCTTTGATTTAATGGCTCTAGTTAGTAAGGCAAGCTGTAACTTTGAAGTAATTTTAATTACATAGAAGAATAAAGAACTCAGATTATTGTTTTGTCTCTGGGCTAATATAGCAAAGAGTTTGCCTTCGTCAAGATTTAACAGCTTAATGGCAGATGGCCTCTTCTTATGTATTCATACTTTCCACAGATCTGCAGTCTGCCTGAACTACTGGCGTTTGTTCTCAACACTCTAAAAAGAAAAAGAAAAAGGAATGTCTTGGCACATGGGTATAATTTTCAGACGCTGGCTCAGGAGGATCGGGATGCAGATTTCCTCAAATTCCAAGGCGATGTAACACAGAGTGCTGCCTACATCCACGGCAGTGACCTGTGGAAAAAAGTCATAACACGTCTGGGCACAGACATCACGCAGTATCTCCTGGAGAGCTGCTCTGTGTTTGTGGCAGTTCCTCCTTCGTGTGCTTTCCAGGTGTGCGGCCCTCCAGTCTATGACAGGGTGTCCATGACCACGGCCTCTTGTGGGTTTTTTCTCCAGCCGCGAGTCAGGAAACATAATCGTACCAAGACTGAGAGCTGTCGAGGGTCAGTGAGTTTGAAGCAGAAATGCACAGTTGTGACTCCTGCAAGCAAGAAGATGAAAAGAAGGAATAAAGGAGGGACAAAAGGGAAAAGAAAACGGGAAACTGGAGAAGAGGAGGAGGTGGCAGTTTGTTCAAGAAAGAGGAGGCGAGTAGCATCTGTAGAACATCAACAGGCGATCCAACAAGTTGGCTCTGAAAAGGAAGGACAGGCCGTGGCTGTGGAATCAGCACCACCTACAGCTTTCAAACAGCCTGTTGAAATGCCAACATTTGTACTTCCCTTGGAGGGTGGTCCTAGTTGGAGAACAGGGATTTTCCCCCCTTTACCACCCTCGCAATGTTTTATCCGTACCCTGGGATTCCTGTATGGGGGCAGGGGCATGCGTGGCTTTCTTCTTAACAGGAGGAAGAAGACTGCTCATGGATCCAGAAGGCTTCAAGGACAAGATCTGGTAAGAATAGTCTTCTTCGAGGGACTAGCGCATTTGAATGGAGTAGAGAGGAAGCCTAAAAAACTCTCCCAGCGGTTCTTTGGCTTGGTCCCCCTGTTTAGGCAGCTCTTACAACAACACAGGAGATGTCCCTACACCAGAATACTACAGAGGTTATGTCCATCAATGGAGGAGAGCAATGCAGGACAGGGAGAACTAAACTCACTCTTACCTCAGCACTGTGCACCGCACAGGGTTTACCTGTTTGTCCGGGAATGCCTCTCTTCTGTGATCCCACAAGAACTGTGGGGCTCTGATCAAAACCGGCTGCATTTCTTTGCCAGGGTCAGGACTTTCTTGCAAAGTGGCAAGTTTGAGAGGCTCTCACTGGCTGAACTGATGTGGAAGATAAAGGTGAATGACTGTGATTGGTTGAAGAGGAGTAAAACAGGTGAGGTTAGCACCAATGGTCTTTTTTTTTTTTTTTTTCATGGCTTCGTGTTTCATGCCCGACCTAACTAATGTAACTCATCTGCAGGCCGTTTTCCACCCAGCGAGCTTGCGTATCGGACACAGGTCCTGGGTCAGTTCTTGGCTTGGCTTCTGGATGGATATGTTACAGGCCTTGTGAGAGCCTGTTTCTATGCAACAGAGAGTATTGGGCAGAAGAACGCCATCAGGTTCTACAGGCAGGAAGTCTGGACCAAACTGCAAGAATTGGCCTTCAGGTACACTCACACAACATTACTACAGTAGCCAGCATACATACAGACATGAGGCATACTTCCAAAAAAAAGGAACAAAATTTTCTTTTCATGTAGAGGTCACCTTTCCAAAGGCCAGATGGAGGAGCTGACTCCAGCTCAGGTGGCATCCCTGCCCAAAGGCACCGTCATCTCCCGCCTTCGCTTCATTCCCAAGACTGATGGCATGAGGCCTATCACACGAGTCATAGGAGCAGATGCCAAAACAAGGGTACGCACCAACAGTTACCTCAGACTTGTCTGTTATTACATCCTGTGTCCATGGGCTGGTTTTTCAACTTTTCTTTGGTCCTCCCTACAGCTCTACCGAGGTCATGTCAGGGACTTGCTGGATATGCTGCGGGCCTGTGTGCGTGCCACTCCATCACTACTGGGATCCACAGTGTGGGGGATGACTGACATCCACAAAGTTTTGTGCTCTTTGGCACCAGCGCAGAAAGAAAAACCACAACCCCTCTATTTTGTTAAGGTGAGTTGTTACATTTAATAGTTTGGCAGAGAACTTTCAATTTATTTTAAGGATAATACAGCTGTAAATTTCAGCACACTAATATGGACATATTGTATAGGTAATGTATAATTTAGCTTTTTCCTCTTTGTTTAAGATGGACGTGAGTGGAGCCTATGAGAGTTTGCCGCATGACAAACTCATAGAGGTGATTGGCCAAGCCCTGTCACCTGTCCACGATGAACTCTTTACCATCCGCCGCTATGCCAAGATCTGGGCAGACTCACACGAAGGCCTGAAAAAGGCCTTTGTCAGACAGGTAGCCATCCGATCTGCAAACATGCTTATCTGAGAGCATACATAGTATTAATTAGTCCAAAAATGACATTTATTGTAATATTAGTTAACATCACATTACTTAAACTAGTGTTATACCTGCTAGCCTGGTGTATTTGTTGGATTAAAACGCATACATTTTAATTTACATGTTATTCTTTATTTTTATTATATCGCTACGTACAGTGCGACTGCAAAAAGGGCTGCTCATAAGCACCAATCAAATCAATAAAAAAAACCATATTTTTCTTCTTCTGTGCAAACTACATATTCATTATATAAACTAGTCAGTCGGACTGATTATTAGACACTGTAACTTACTGTCAGTGTCACCGTCAGATGAACACAGGCACAGTTATGCTTGACAACACATTCCAGTGACTCTCAAAGTGCCACTGTACTAAAATTATTTAACAAAATGTATTTATGAACAACAACATGCCTGCAGCATACATTTAATGTTGCTGTAGTTCAGCTGCTAGACATATTATATGTAATTTGTAAGGATTAGAGTGTTATAAGCGATGTAGATGTTGATAATCCTGCGACCTTACCCAGTTTATATAATGAGTTTCATCCAGATTGATCCGTGCATCTAGGAGGAGTTAGTGTATGTATGCCTGTTCCCTATCATAAATATAGTTACATGTCTGGTTAAACCAAGTCACTCCAGCTATACTGACATTATGACCAACAAATAACCCAGCACAACCATCTAGATCAGCAGTGGGCAATTAATTTTAACCGATGGAAATTAATGTGTGCCACACCCTGATCTAAGCGCACAGGTCAACAAACACGTCGCTGAACCCTTTGGCAGACATGGCCATCAAACTAAGTTAAACTCAATTTAAGAAGAAGAATCTGTGAAAACCACCATATATAAACATTATTTATGAGTGAAAGTCGGTCTTTTTTTGTTTTGGTTAACACAGGCAGATTTCCTGGAGGATAACATAGGATCCACCAACATGAAGGGCTTTTCGACGTCATTGCAGAGAAAAGGCAAAGTTCATCACGCCATCCTGGTTGAACAGGTAACTCTGGCTTCATCGCGTGGTTTGCTGTGGCTGGGCAAATTGTGTGCTTAAGTCCTGAACGCATTACTTTTCCTTGCTGCAGCACTTTTGCTCAGATCTTCATGGCAGAGAGGCATTGCAGTTCTTTACCCAAATGCTAACTGGGAGTGTTGTTCAGTATGGGAAAAAGTAAGATTCTCGAACACCGTTTTCTAAAACATTTTGATGTCATCAAGGCAGTTACGTCTATTTTGTCCCTTTATGTTTCAGGACGTACCGTCAGTTCCGGGGGATTCCTCAGGGATCGGTTGTATCTAGTTTGCTCTGCTGCCTTTGCTACGGCCACATGGAGAATCTCCTGTTTAAAGATATTCCAGGACACAAAGGGTACATTAGACCTCGCTGTATTTCAGTCAGCTCCAGCTTGTATACATATTACCCATCATGGGCAGAAGAGGGCACTCTTTCTGTGCTGTAGCTCTTGATTTGGTCCACTGTGGCTGTTATTTTGCTCTCCTTGTGTCCTGCAGGTGTTTGATGAGACTGGTGGATGACTTCCTTCTGATTACACCAGACCAACATGAAGCACAAGCTTTTCTCAAGTATTACTTTCAGTTCAGTTTTAAATATTCTGTGTTACTGCACAATATATTTTGGAGTAGGGGACTGGAATGGGATTTGCAGTTTTCTGTATAACCCCAAATAAATGCATCCACATATATAGTTATTCTGAACAGCTTGCTTGAGACAGTGGATGACCTGGTGAGCTGCACAAAGTCTCAGTATAAGAGAAATAGAGAGTTTTTACATGTATTTATTTATTTTTCAAACTGCAAATCATGCAAAGCTGCTTATTTTAGTGCATTTATAATGCCGCTTGCTCTTTGTGTGTAGGATCTTGCTGGCCGGAGTGCCACAGTATGGTCTGGCAGTCAACCCGCAGAAGGTGGTTTTGAACTTTCAGGTATCGGGAAGCGCGGCTTCCTGTCCCGACATTCGCATGCTGCCCCCTCGCTGCCTCTTCCCCTGGTGTGGACTGCTGCTGGACACCCACACACTGGACGTCTATAAAGACTATTCCAGGTGAAAGGTCCATTCCAGCTGTAATTATACTGCACAGTTATTGTGTTATATTGTGGTGTCTCCTTGGGCCTGTTGTCAAGGCTTTATAGTTTATGGCTGAACTTTGTTCCTACTCATAAACGTGAGCCAATTCTGGCATAGATGAATGATCCTCTGGTCAAACAAAAATCTCTCTGTAGTTCTGAATGTTTTGTTGTTTTTAAATTTTCTTGCTTTTTTTCTTGTTTCACAGCTATGCTGGACTGTCTCTGCGCTACAGCCTTACTCTGGGTTCATCCCACTCTGCAGGACAGCAGATGAAAAGGAAACTAATGGCTATCCTCAGGCTCAAGTGTCATGCCCTGTTCTTTGACTTGAAGGTCGGGAACAAAAATATTTTTAAGACGTTTCAGAATGCCGTAACTGTTAAACATTGACACGTTCTTTTAGATCTGATGATTGTGGACAATTATGGGAAGGTGCAGTTTGGCAAAAGCTGAGTACACAGATCAAAACATGCTGTTAAGAGAAACTTGGACTCATTTCTCATCTTTCTTAAGATATTTTGATCAGCTATTTTTAAACTATATATTCTTTCTACGAAATGTATATGTTAATATTATACAGACACTGAAGCATCACCAGCATGCTATGTCCAATGTCTGTGTCAAAAGTACAAGCTAGAAAGATGCCAATCAAGGTAAATGAGTCCTTGAACAAAATATCCAATAAAATGACCGACTGGTGATTTTAAAAAAGTAATTTCTACAAATGCAATATAATTATACTAATGGCAAAGAATTAGTTGAACTTTTCATGTACTTATTAGATACATTTGACAGGTTGTAATACTGCCAGGTTTAGGTGTTCAAACTAATGACATGATATTCAGAGTTTGAGTAGTACAGCTTTGACTGAAAATAAAAGCCTGGTTGCTCACGAAGTCGGCTACTGGAAAGAAAGATTAGCTGGTGAGAGCAATCTTATTGATCTGGCAACTTTGCAGGATGTCAGAAGAAGTGTTGCACAGATATGAAAGGGTAGAAAGCTTTTCTTTTTTTTTTTTTCAAGACTTGGATGTTCGACTGGACCATTCTGTTGCACATTAGCTGGCATCCTGGAGATCATTGTCTTGTTTCATGGCTCAGTTTCAGCCAAGCTTTGGCTTTCAGGCAGATGCCCTCACATTTGATCCTAGCGTACTTTGTAATACACGGGAGTTTATCGTCTCAATGGCTGTATCCCAATTCAGGGTCTGCAGCCTAAAAGTACGCAGCCTTAACGGCCCACAAGGGCTGCGTACTTAAAGACCGCTAACGCCGGAAGTGCGAGGCTTGTAAAATGGGACGGTCTAGCCTCCGTCGTGCTGCCAAGGTTGCCTAGCAACCATGATACTAACAGCTGGAAACGTGTCATACAGCTTTGTTTGACAGAAATGAAGGAGAAAATCTTTTGTTCATTTGTTTGTTTGTTTCTACATGAGCTTTGATCATTCTCTGTAGGATTAAGGTCAGCTATTGGACGGCGTGTATTTTAAAGTAAAGGCTTTAAAACCAAGTTAGTACAAACGTCACATAACTTTGCCGACATGTGGCCAACAGTAATGTTTTAGTGTTCTTCGTTATTAAACATTTGCACATAAATAAGTGACATAATATTCAGTACTTACTTATAGTTCAAGTACGGAATATAGCCCGTCATCCGCTGTTTTTTTTTCGGCAAAATTATCCACACCCAGCGCCGCGCTATGCATTCTGGGATATGTTGGGCCACGAAGTCTACACCGCCACATCCTTAAAATTCAGGGAAATGAAGGACGCATTTGAGGGCCGCATTTCGAGCAGCCTTCGAATTGGGACAACCTTCGTCGCGTCGCTGTGACATAATCGGCCTTAAAATGCGGCCTTTAAGGCTGCAGACCCTTAATTGGGATACAGCCAATGACTGCAAGGTACCCGGGACCTGTGGCTGCAAAAAAAAGCCCAAATCATCACCCCTCCACACTGTGTTTGACCGTTGGCATGAGGTGTTTGTGCTGATGTGCTGTTTTTATCAAACAAATTGGAGATTATTGCTTTTCAAAATAATCTCCAGTCTGGTCTCATCTGTCTAAAGCACATTGTTCCAGAAGACTTGTGGTTTGTTCGAATGCAATTTTGTCAAGCTAAGCTGCGCTGCCATGTTTCTTTTTTTCTTTTTCTTTTTTTCCTTCCCTCTTACTCAAATTTGGTCACACTTGGCTCAGAACAGGACGGCACTGGTCAAAGCTCGAATACTGGGCCTTCAAAATGCACAGCCTAAAACCAATGTGCGATATCACTGAGGCGATGTCCATCTTTTTATACAATTGCACTTTTGAGGAAAAACCAAAGTGACCATAAAGCAATCAAATTCAATTCCCAGCTGTAAAGCATGGCAGAGGGAGCAGCAGGGTTTGGAGCTGCTTTCTGTTTTGACTAACAGGAAAATCCGACCTGAGCAATCAATGAAGAAATCTTGTATCAGTATGTTAGTAAACTACTTGCTTTCCGTTACATTAATCTATAAATTTTTCTCCTCAGACTAATTCTCTTGAAGCGGTCTACAAGAACATGTACAAGATGGTGCTGCTGCATGCGTACAGGTACTGTTGTCAGTGTCAGATTGGTGCATTTACCCACCTGTAACATCAAAATACATGGACAATAAACACAAACTGGGAACCTTCAACATGAATCGCTTCCAGTTGGGTAAAAATCTGGGTTATATTAATCAGTACCTGCACCGAGCTTAGAAATAATTGTCCCGTGGCTCCCCACACTCTCTAGCAGATCATTACATGAAGGAACCTTTTAAAAAAACAAGCGCGTCCATGCTCACAGGTGTACACAAGGGTGCTCACACACACAAACTACACCCTTTTTGGCTCCTACCTCAAAGCACACTGTGTGCTGTCGATCTTATGTGCTGCACAATAATGTTTAATATTTAGTATTTACTGTCATCTTCCCATACATCATTGTGATGCTGTTTATTCTATTACTCTTGTTCTCTTCTGCTTGTTTTCTTTTTTCTTTCTCAGCAGGTGATCGATATATGCATTTTTTTTCTCTGCTCATTCAGTTGTTTTTTGTTTTTTGCCCTTCTCCCCCGTCCCTCTTCTCAGCTGTTTCTCTTTCCCTCTTTCTTTCCCCCAGTCAAGTCTGTCCCGTATTCAGCAAGTGAAGATAAAATAAACAATAAAAGGTGAATCAAATGGACCATTACGGCAAGGCTGGGATGGTCAATTTGGTAAAGTAAATCCGTTGGGCATCTTTGTTTGCCTTTAGACAATAATTCTGATGGCAAAAGAGCCAAACGGGACAGGCAAAAAGAAAGAAAAAAAAAAAAAAAAGAAATAATTGTCCTGTTGTTTATCTCTAAATGTAAATGTCTAACTGAACCTGTCCTCATTTACAGTTTTTGTGTGAGTCTTCCTGTTTTTTTTTTCCTCTTCAGATTTCACGTCTGTGCCCAAAGTTTGCCCTTTGGTCAGACCGTTTCCAAGAACCCCGTCTTCTTTCTGCAGCTGATATGGGAGATGGCCCAGTACTGCAACAAGCTCATCAGACGCAGCAACAAAGGCAACTTTTGCATTTCACAGCAGCACTTTGTTACTGATTGGTAATAGTGGGCAGTAGTTTGATATAAACACGTTCAAATCAAGTAATAGCATCTCTGCAAGTTGTATTGTGAAGTAAGATCCTGCAGTTTTAAAGAGTAATGTGGGTAGTTGGAAAAAAACAAGATGTTCAGGTATAAGAAGACTGACAACCAGGGCAAAAAATCCAGCACTGCTATGATGTGCTTAATGTTTTGGACCTTAGCACATTTTACTTTGTGCCTTTTTTGCTCCTCAAGTTTTACTCGGTTGCTCTTCAATCTGGGAACTTTATGGTTTGATCCATTTTGGTGACAGGGATGCTTCCCTCTCATTTTCCTTATAGATTTAATATTTACTTAAGATAGCAGCCACACAAGCTGGATTTTAGAGGTAGAGATGCACTCAGAGTACTGCTGTGGTGTCCTGTTTACCATACTATAGATTTGTTTAAGCCGAACAGCAAACAGCAGTGGCATCAGGCTCGTGGCCAGCAGAGGGCGCCCTTTTCGGGTGATGTCGCTTGTGAAAGCTCAGTGAGAGTGTGATAATTGTGTCGCTAACACCCTGAGATGTCAGTGCTCCCAGTTAAACGAGCAGATGAAAACAGGAGAGAATACAAAAATGTATTATATTACATGAAACGGCAGACTCAGGATCAGTTACAGCAGTTAAACTTACTCCTCTCCAAACTGGATGTTGGCAAATAACAGCAGAGCCAAGTTAATGTGCTCCTGTGAGTTAATGAGTCCCACATACTTGCGAGTTGGACGCTTTCAGAGCTGTTATATTTTATCCTTTTTCATTTTCAGTTATCTACATCTTCTTAATCACTGCGTGCTAGTTTAATGTCACTTATTTTTAAATTATATAGATGGTATTGTATTTAATGCATACTTTATTTTTTTTTATTAGCACCCCTGCAGAGACCACACTCCGCAGGGGTGCTAATTATTCTTGTGCAAACAGTTTAAAGGAGCGAGGAATATAGTGGCGTCAGGGTGACTGTGTGGCAAATGGTTAACATGGTTCGAGGCTTCGTCGGGTCAGGCAGTGGGAATTCCAGTAACAGAAGTATACTTTCTATCAAGGTGCTCCCACAATGCTTCAATAACTTGAACAGCAAATTGCAAATTTGGATTAATCATTCTGGAAAACCTGTTTCCGGTAATTTACAGTTGAGTTCTTATTAAAATTTGGCATTTGGGTTAGCTGCCCTTTTTATGTTGAACGATTCAGGCCAGTGTCAAGTGGCTTAACAAAGAAACAGTCCTGTGAAAATGGTCATGACTGAAGTGAAAATGAGTGAAAAAGCAGATGATGTCCAAAGAAAAACTTTTAAAGATCTTCATAAAGCCCAGAGAACTGCTGCTCAAGACTGCTTAAAATGTCCAGCTAAGAAAAATATGAAGGGTGGCTCAAGACTTTTGCACAGCCAGATATTTTCTGATGTTCTAGAAGTAGAAGTTCTTCTACTTCTAGAACATCTAGAAGTAGAAGTTCTTCTACTTCTACTTCTGTCAGTTATTTTGGCATGTGTTCAGGATGTATGGTAGTAATTTGCGTTTGTTTTCCATTATAGTTCATTCTGTGTATTCATGGTACGTTTAGGAGAATCAGGAGATTTATAACCTCATTCAGCCTGGAAAGTTAAACATTAGACTAAACCACATAGTAAATTCCTAGTTTGCAGCAGTGTTGTGTGCGCTTAATTAACCCTAAGACTTTTGAATGTTTAAATAAATATAAACATTATTTACAGCGCACAAATTGCTGGGGATGATAGTTTAAACAGTTTCAATGTGATTTTGAGGATATTAGGCTGATGGTATCCTGTAATATCACAATATGTTGTCAGCATACGTACTGCATTGATATAACCATTTATTTTAAGCAGGTTGCTATAGTATTACTAAAGTGAGTAAACGCTATGTTAATTTCATTAACATGTGTTATTATAGGATAAGCTAAACTATTCACTGGATAGTACTGGATTGTAACCCACAATTGCTGCAGTGTTACTGAGCTGTGATGTAAAATTCAACCCATTTTCCTTCAGCCACCTGAGCAAACACATTAATAACTTAATTTCTTCTCTCTTTGCCTCTCTAGGACTGATTTTAGGTGATAAGGCCCAGACGGGGATTGTGCAGTACGAAGCAGTGGAGCTGCTTTTCTGTCTGTGCTTCTTGCTGGTGCTGTCACAACACCGTCTTCTCTATAAAGATCTGCTCGCACACCTGCACAAACGTATGTAGTCTCAAAAGTGATGTTCAGATTCTTCTTCCAAAAAATGCAATTAAAATGTTACGCAAAGTACTCTGCAGAAGTCTGAGCATCTCAGTTTTCCTTTAGATTTTGTTGTTAAAATGGAAAATGGGCACAGTGATGAATTAAAACATGTGCAAAAATACATGGAAATACAAGACAAAACAAAGTGCAATTCTAAAACAGTTGGAATTTGGTATGATTACCTTTTTTCTTTTACGTTTTCTTGTAATTTCTTTAAGGAGGCTTCAGGAATAGTTCTCCAGGCTTCTTGAAGCACATTCACAGCTCTTCTTTGGATCTTGGCTGTTTCTCTTTGAGGTCTGGGCTCTGGGGAGGCCAATCCAAAACTGATAGTGCTGCACTGTGTGTTTTTTCTATCCATTGCTTTTACTGCATTAGCAGTCTGTCTTGGATCATTTTGTTGCTGAAAAATGAGGCTGAAGCCAATTGGATGCTTTCCAGATGATCTTTCATTGTGGATAAAATCTGGCTGTACATTTCTTTTTTTCATGAGCCCAGCAATTTTGACGATCCCCAACACCACTGACACTTTTGTCAGTTGCAGACTCTTGTTCTGCTCACATATTAAGTTGTATTTGCATATCAAAAATAATTTGCTGCAGAGTCACAAATAACATCCAAAGAAGTGCATGTGCATACTATCAGTAGGAGTCTCTTTGTTTCCTCCCTACGTGCAAAAGGAGGAGACACGAAGAGACAGCCTGAAGGGGTCACGAGTTTGTGCACTTCTAGGAGGGGCATCCAGAAGGGCATCTGGTGTAAAGTCCCATATCAAACATGCAGATTTGTTTGCTGTGGTGAACCTTTGAGGACTACAGCAGGATAAAATAACCGCTGCCTGTGTGTATGTGTGTGTGGATGCTTAATTAGGCAAGAATAATTAAAAACAAAATAAAAGTACTACAGTTTGGAAAAATGAAGCTTTTCGATTTCACTACGAAAGGCTGTCCTTCCTGTCGCTTTCCAGGAAGGCTGATTCTTTTTAAATGTGGACTTTGTAAGAGGTGCACCTAATTTAGCCAATATACACATATCATTTTACATGTATAATCTGCAGTTTATTGGCACCTGTCATTTGATTTTACAGTTTGTCACCAAAGAAGGAAATAAAAAGCTTCTTATCTTTATCTTTTTACAGGAAAGCGCAGTCTGGAGCGGCGTCTGGGGGACCTGAGGCTGGCCAGGGTGCGGCAGGCCGCTAACCCCAGGACTCCAGTCGACTTCTTGGCCATTCAGACGTAAATTACTATTCCTAGTCCCAGTTTCCAACATGACCGCAGAACAATACTCGGAGATTAAAGGTATGGATTTATTTAATCTAGATTCCCTCCCCTTTTTTGTTAAAAACATATTAAAAGCCTTTTTTTTTTCTTTTGCTTTGTTTAATTCTTAAGTTGTAAGTGTTTTAACAATATATATCACCAAAAAAACCTCAAACCAATACATGACATCTTTCGGATCTAGAGTGTCAGGAAACATGTCTGGAAAACACAGTACTTAGTCGTGTGCTGCAAAACACTTAAGTGCTAAACCTTAGTCATAAACGCACACAATCAAACAACAGCAACCTGTCAAGATCGGTAATTGAAAGTCATGCAGCTACTGTAATAGAGCAGGTCTCAGCCCATAGCTGTGTGTGTCTTTGTGGACTTTGATTTACACCTTGTAGTAGTTTTCCATAAAGAGCATGTGAGGACATATGTCACAGAAGTTGTGAGCCATTCACCAAAGGATTGTTTTTTTTAACTTTTGTGTTACATCACATATGCTCAGTTCTTTAGATAATGCTAAAGTTGTTCAGAAATGAACAAACCTGAAGGGTTCTGTGTTCTTTTTTATTTTCTTTTATTTTTACTATGTTCAACTGTGCAGATTCATATATTTGGAGTCAAAGAAAGGTGTGTAATGGATATAATGTTATATTGGATATATGATATGTAAAAAATATGTAAAATGAAAATTAAGAATGTCACTGTTAAATAAATCCTGTTTTATTTTCAAGGGAAGTAATGTAATGTTTCATATGTCAAGTAAACATCAGAATCTGTATGAAATTCTAGTGAATTTTGATGAAAAGCAGTGATAAACATCTGGATTTTTGCTGTATGGCAGCATTTTTACTCTCCACAGTCCTTAAGCCCTTTGAGTCTTCTGTTCCTGTGTGTCAGTCACGAAGGCGTCGTTGTCGTAGGGATTCAATTCCATCCCAACCGAGGACTTTCTGAATCTGCCACGAAGCAGCTGGTAGAGGGCCACCAGAGGAATGGAAATCACAGGCACCACGCAGAGGAGGATGATTATGGCAAAGACCCAGTCTGGATAAAGCTTCTCTTCAGTTTCAGGGAATTTTTCCTGAAAAGAAAGATCAAGGTGGAAACAATGAAGGACATTTATTTATTTAATTATAAAATATGGTTTAAAATTGGTAAAATGCGCTAATTTTCTTTCTTCGGGTTAAATAGAGCGCAACAACCAGCAAGCAGGCAATTAGCTTAGCTTGACTAATTCAATTCATTTTTTATATTGATTTACTTTATTTAAATTCTATTTTTTATTGCTGTGTCCAGCACTTTGGTCAGTGGTTGCTGTTTTAGTGCTTTAGGGCTAACTTAAGGTTATCGAAACCAACCAAGAGATATTTCAGGCTCATAAAATCCCATAAAGGACTGAGCTGTCATTTTATCCCGCCGGTCTATATTTATTAATCGACATATTTGTTAAAATGTAGGTTTTGATAGACATTTTTAAACTCTTGCTTGTTTGTTAACAGACATTACAGATAGTCGCTTCTCAGGTAAAAGTCTGGCTGCTGGATTCATTTCAGAAGTCAGTTTGATTTTTAGTAGCATCTTCCTTCAGGATAACTCGCTATGACTCACAGCTCAGATCATTTCACTGTACTCAAATTGTCTCCACAATTAAAAGATCTCAATCCAGTAATGTACCTTTGGGATGTGATGGAACAGAAAATTGGAGCAGTTCTGAAGATAAATAGAGGAGCGAACAAACTGCACCTAATAAAATCTTGACTTATGAGTAGATTCATTCTTCAATTCTTGGCTTTCCTGCTTACATAATCTGGGTTCCATGCTTGATAGGTGGGACGTGTCTGTGCCTGGACAATCACATAGGCAACAAACACCACCAGGAGCAGTAAAGGACTGATCACCATCCAGCACGCCTTCCAAAAGATGTTTGGCCTCCTCCCAGTCATGATATAGATGTCGTCACTGAAACTGGCAGAGGAGACGTAAAACGGATATGAATTATGATTGTTAGTGAAGTTTACAGTGTTATGTTCAGGAAGAAGAGGAGAAAAAGTTACGTTTTCATTCCACGGAAGTAAATAACTCCAATAATCTCAAATAAAGCAATGATGAGCAGAGGTACAGATCCCACGTAACCATTAAACACCTCCACCCAGTAGTTGCCTGAGCTCAAGGTGAAGAGGAGCGCCACCAAGAAGGATATCAAACAGATGACCGCTGCAGAAGTGAAGAAGGTGAAAGTTTAAAAGAGGGAATTCAAAGGAAATTGTTTTTGACTTAAAAAGCACAAGCTGATGTGCAAGTACCTGATATGAGTTCCTTGGGCATCCACCTGGGCAATAGTTTGAGTTCATTGAGGGGCGCGAGGACACCCTCTATGTTACCAAACATGGAGGAGAGACCTAAACTAAAGAGCATGACAAAGAACAGTACGGCCCATACCTGCGAGCCCGGCATCGATATCACCGCTTCAGTGAACACGATAAAAGCCAGGCCAGTACCTGAAACACTCTGAAGATAAAAAAACAAGAAGCTAATGAGGATACTTGAAATGGCAATGTCTGAAAATGACCAGTGTTTGTGGATGGAGGGGCTCGAGGATAGAAGAATGACTATAAGATGGAGTGAGTACCTGCTTAAGTAATTTTTGTAGATCACACTCCCTCAGGGACAGACTCTGGAATTTCTCTGGATATGTCGTATTTAGATATTCATACCAGTAATCGTAGTTCTGCAGGGTTATGTTCTGGTCTGAGAACTCAAAGTAATTGGTCAGAGCCAGGATGTTCCTGCAGATAAGATTTGAAGAGTAAGTACTCAGGATCAGGCAAAGACGTAGTTGCAAAACCCCACCTAAAATAGGCATGCTTACGTACTCGTCTTTACAGGCGTTAAAGGCGGTGGTGGCTTTAAACCCCAGGATGGAGAAAATCGGAATGGAGGCGTAGATAGACGTTGCGCTGTTTATCACTCCCACAAGAACAGCGTCTCTCTCGCAGTTGTTTCTAACAACACAAAGAGCGAGAGAAAGACGAGCTTACTAATCACCCCGTGTTCACCGGGGGAGGTTAAGAAGTGTCTGTCCTTACTTCTCTTCATTGTAACTGGAGAAAGATATGAGACCTCCAAACGCCACAGAAAGAGAGAAGAAGATCTGCGTGGCGGCGTCCAACCACACCCGTGGGTTCGTCAGGGTTTGCCACTGTCACGAGCATAACATCTGATTAGGAAATCAGCTGTTTGTGGGACAAAAGATTAAAAATTTCACTCCAACTCACATCAGGGGTGAAGAGGTACAACAGTCCATCAGTAGCTCCAGGCAGAGTGAGGGCACGGATCAGGAAAATAGTCAGCACCAGGTAAGGGAAGGTAGATGTCACATACACAGCCTGAAAATATATAGAAACATTAAAATAACATGTTTTCTGGGGGGAAATGACAGATGTAATGACTTGGGAGAACAGTTTTGTAAGATAGAAACCACATATCGTGATAGCACAGGGTTAGGCGTCCAGTGTTCTGCAACCTATCATTAAATATTAAATGTTTTTGGTAGTTACACTGACCTTTCCCACGGAGTCTATGCCTTTGATGAAGCAGATGTAGACGATGCACCAGGCGCTGGCTAGACAGATCACCATCCCCCACTCCACGGAGCCGCTGATCTCGATGTCAGGTGTGATGTTGAGGGTTTCACGGTACCAGAAGTAATTTACCGGAGTGCTTTTCTTACACTCCAAATTATAGTCTACATGGACACACATACGCAAAAGATTTTGTAGACCAGCATAAGGCTGGAATGGGCCAAAGCACCATCGACAAGAAGGTTGGTGAGAAGATAACTGCTGGTGCGGAGTTGGAAGCATTATGCTTTGGGACTATTTTTCTGTAAATGGTGCCAATGTATGGGCCCACGTACTGAAACATCTTGGATGAGAAACCCGCAGCTGCAACACTGAACGTTGGTCACAAATCGGTCTTCCAATGTGACAATGACCCAAAACAGATCTTTATGGCAACAAAACAGTGGCTAAAGAAGAAGCACATTAAGGTCATGGAGTGGTCTTCCTAGTCTTCAGACCTCAGTCCTATAGAAAATATGTGGAGTGAAACTTTGAGTTGCCAAACAGCAGCCACGAAACCTAAAAGATTTGGAGTTTCTGTAAATAGAAGTGAACTAAAATCCTCCTGAGAATTTTGCAAACCTGCTGACCAACTACAGGAAACGTCTCACCGCTGTGATTGCCAACAAGGATTTTCTCTAAATCATGTTTTGGTGTGTTTGGTATTGTGTCTCTCCATTAAAATGAAACTACCACAAAATACTGTTCATTTGTTTAAAAGTGTGTAAAATTACAAATTCAGCAGAGCGTCAACAGTCCCAACACTGCATCATCATTGCTATTTACTTGTTCATCTCATGTCTTAGTTGCACCTATCTTTAAAAAAAATCATTGTCTTTTTTATTTTATGTTGTGGTGCAATGTTCCCTTTGTGCCATAAAGCTGTCCAGCAGTATTTTTTTTTTTTTTTACTGAATCTCTCTTGAAATGCTACCAAGAGCATGGCAGGCAGCCATAAATCTTTACTGATAATCCTAAACTTTATCTTTGTTATTAAATCTGCAAACAGTGGAGCAGCAGCAGAATCACGGCGTACGGCCATAAATTTATCAAGCAAGAATAATACCGAGGTGTGCTCCTGTCTCACCTATGCGGCTTTCATTTAGTGGGCAGGTGCTCCACGGCAGGGGTTCCTGAAAAGAGTGGAAGAAGTACCACAGCACCCAGGCCAGAATGGTGTTGTAGAAAACGCCCACCAGAAACGATACAATCAAACAGGCGATGCCTGCACATAAGAAAGATTTTTTCAGGTATTAATTTTATTTTTTGAATTTAAAAATGAGGAATCTTTGGTGTCAATTTCAACAAAAGAAACATTTATTTTTTGGTTATTCTGTTTTACTTTCTACTTTATTATTGTACATGATACAGTTGACTAAAGGGTTGAAAAACAACTAAGAATCTTAGATTAACTAATATGTCGTTAAAATAAAGCAACACACTCGAATAGTATAACTGTAGAGTACATAAAAACATTTACTATTACTTTTTGGGTTACCCACCTACTCCACCGATTACGGGATTGATGGTCTTCCAGACACCCACGCTGCCCTTCCGGAGCCTCTGTCCTACAGCCAGCTCAAGGAAGAGCAGGGGGAGGCCCTCAAACACCAGCGCTATCAGGTAAGGGATGAGGAATGCACCTGAAGACATGAAGTAAATATTTATCTTACAGTTAGGCATTTTTATGATTACAGTGCAAAGCTCTGCTAATGAAAACACACTGGGTTGCTGGGAATCGGGCTGACTTTTTTTTTTTTTTTTTTTAAAAAGAAAAACCCACTATATTTACAAAATTTTAAAAAAATTATTAACTTCTCGTGTCACCTCGCTGCTTCACCGTACGAGCTCCAAACCAAACAAATCTGAGGGGAGATTAACAATAGAAAAACGTGACTCAATTAAACAGACTAAGCCAAAGTTAAACAGACGCTCAGCAGATTTGAGAAACAGTCTTTTGGGAAGTCAATATGTGAAGGTGATAGAGCCCACACACATTTTCTGGACTGGCTGTTTACACAGCCTGACCCAGAGCAGGCTCCTATAGAACTCCGTGGCATGAGGACTCGGCGTATCTCTCTGGGTAAGTATGAGGAAGCAAACAAAGGTGGATATATTCCTCACAAACAGTATGTAATGATTCCCATGGTTAATCAGGTATACATAAAGTTATTCATTTCCAGACAGGTTCAGGGACCGACCCGGTTTGTTCGTTAATACCTACTGAAACAAAATGGAAATGCAAACCGATTAAAGCATCTCTACACTGGATGATTAAACAGGACTCTTACAGATACTCTTACAGTAGGAGCGATGGTGTAAAGTGAGTAAAAGGGCAGCATCTCACCTCCTCCGTAGATTTGGCAGAGGTAAGGGAATCGCCACACATTTCCGATTCCCACTGCAAAACCAATACATGTCAGCAGATACTGAGCCTTGTTGTCCCACTTGGGTCTCTCCTCCGGCCCAGCGTCTTTTCCCATCCTCAGCTGGAAAAAAGACTCAGTGCAATTCCAGTTGTGTTACAAAAATACACCTAATGGAATTGTAGCATGCAGTCTGATCAAATTGCATATATTTTGTGGTTAGTCCAGAATTCTCCTCCTGCTCCGTACTTTGGATGAATTACACTCCTGATTGGTTCGGTCTTCGTGATGTTCAGCACTCCTCTTTCATCCTCTGTGCGACCCTCCCGTCTCTGAGTCAGAGGTGCAGATTCTGTTCTTTTTGAGACATCCAGCCAGCAGGAAGTTTGGTGAAACACTTGCCAGGGTGATTTAGTGGTTTTACCTCCCTCCCGCAGAATGGGAGTGTGCTGAAACTTGAATTAATGGATAACCTGGTGATGCTTTTCTCTGCTACACCGACCTACATCAGAGCAATCAGATACAGGGTGGAAGAGACATCAGGAGAGTTGTGCCGAACAGCTAATCAAACATTGTTCTCGCATACAATCTTCTTGCAAAATGAGTGAAAAGGTTACCGGGTCTTTCTGTGCTCTAGTTTGAGAATAGATGTACGCAAACCTAAATCTGAAGTGATGAAAGTCGATCTAATCAAATGATGTTTTTGATACATTTCACCATTAAGGGCATTTTTTCCAGACACAAAAGTCAATAATAATTTGTGTCCACATTTCTTACCTGTACCTGTGAACTCAGGTTGAGATTTAAACTGCAAATCCACACTCTTCCTTCCTCAAATATGATTTTTTTGAAGTGTTTTCTTTCTCCTGGCCAGTTGACATTTCCGTCGTCACTTCATGAATCCTTGTGTTGCAGATTTTTATGCTTAGATGCAGGCTTGATTGCTGTCTCTAGCTCTCTCTGATATTGCTAACATTCATTCCTAATCAAGCACACCAAAGCTGTCCCATTTCCTATATTATGGTCATATTAAGCAGCGATGTCCGCTTATGCATTGAAAAGAGCAAAAAACAAATCCAGCCAACGGTGTCTCAGATATTATGTGTGAAGTTTCTTTCACTGGCTGACTCTGCGCCGATTTTAATTCAAGTGCTCCGGTCAAAAGCCAAACAAGTTAGGCGTTACTAAACTGCCCCATCAGTGTTATATATATTCATGTGTCAGTCCTATTGTAGGAGCCAAATAGAGGTTTCTGGCCTACATCCAGGGTGCAAGGAGGACAGAATAAAGTCTGAAGGAGCAACTGAAGCACTAACAAAGAACTATTTTACTGCCTGACCTGCGCATTTCGACATCACGCCTTCATCACAGGTCATCATAAAAATCGATTTCTCAGGACATTTTTAATAGGCCAAGCGCAGAGTGGAAACATGACGACAGCCTATGTGAACTTACAATAATTTGCTGGTCCTTTGGATCATAAAGGGGAGTGTCTAATACATAACATGTAGTGGCACATTTAGTCGATGAGCTGGAGGTGCAATTATGATGTGGCGGTAAGATAATAATGTGCTTGATAACAAGTGCAGTTTGCACCTGAAACACCTTAATTATTATATATTAATTAAGTTATGTTATGTTTAATTAGTGGATATATCCAAACTGCTTCTCTTTTCCCGGGAGAAGTGACATCATCACCTGTCAAGCATAGACATATTCAAACGTCAGTAAATTTAGTTAATAATTCTCAGTTATAGTTATTAAATCTTGCAGTCATCGGATTCTTTGATGTCTGAGTATTTAAAAATAAGGATCAAGTCTTTTTCAAACATTTGGTGACCATCTTTTATTCCCTTGTCTTCAAATTGATACAGTTCCACACGGCTGGTTTCTGCCACCTGCTGGTATGGATATGCTTCTGCAATGCATTCGGCATCCATCCATCCATCCAGCCATCCATCCATACACCTCTACTGAGCAGTTAAATGAACTAATCCTCCAATAACTCAACAATAATCTAATGGCAAAGCTTACTTAAATATGTATTCACATGTCAAAATATGTTACATTTTATCCCCACCATGACAAAAGTGCACTGATGAAAGAGACATGATGCTTCTGATGCTGACACAGTATTTAAATAACTTTTCCTTTATTAGACAAAATAAAATATTTTTGCCTGACTTGTTTAGGCAATTGTTTATATCTGATTAATGTCTTTCTCTGGCTTCATCTTTTTCTTGCAGCGTACAAAAACCAGCCTGCACAAGGCATAGACAGGCACCACCAGACTGGGAATTCCTGCCAAAACAAAGATGACCACATTGATCCATGAAGGGTAAGGTACTGATGCCAGAGTTGGAAATTCGTCCTGCAAACCATAAAACATCACAATGAGCAAACAAGCCTGTTTTCATTACTGTTTAAACTTCACACAAGCAACTATTGCAAATATATATATAAATTAAATGAGGGGCCCCTCCCCCACCTGAATCCCTCAGAATCAGCTACAATAAAAAACACATTTAAAAAAGCCATGTGCCACCTTGATTGTCATGATATCAATAGGGGGCTTCCAACTGGTCATCATGAGCTTGTGAACCTCAGTTGGTGCCATAAAGTTTGGCTGGATGGAAATATAATTTGTTTGACTCAACCCTCCAACCCGACACGCCAATTAAACAGCTTGCAGCTCCGTTGATGAAACCAACAGGGCGAGGCTTCCTGAACTTTTTGAACCCAACAGGAGAGTTGAAGGAGTTATTGCAGCTTTGCAATAGCTGTCAACTCCCCGCTTCAATCCATGAAAACAACCTGTAAACCTGTCCTGTTGTCTGACAATGAAAATCTGGAGGTTTTTTTATATTATGCAGGTAAAAATGAAATTTCTTCATTAAATGTGGTAAAATAACATAAAAGAAAAACAGCTGATTCTGAGAGATAATGTTGATTGTTTTCTTTTTCCTTTTTTTTTCAGATTTCACAGATTTTTATAAGAAGTGGTCTTTGTGAACTCACGTAGTCGGGGTCCCAGACTAAATAGGTGAGTTCTTGTTGGGCTTGAGTCACCAGGTAGAAAACTAAAATGACCAGGAGGATGAGAGGGCTGGTGAATCTCAGGGAAATCTGCCAGAAGATGCAAGGCTTCTTTCCAATCATGAACTTGATGTCTTCATTGAACCTGTCACACAAGAGGGTTTTCATGAAATTAAACTTGATTTAATTCATGGAATTATAACTGTATTTAAATAAAACAAAAACAAAAATGAAAGAACAAAAAGTAAATAGACTCATATTAAAGTAGAACCAATACAAAGATCAGTAAACAGTAAAGTTAGAACCTGTAGAAGCAATGTGCAAGGTGATTGCTTTAAGGGACAGTCTGCAGTGGTGGATGGACAAAGTTTCAAATGATGAGGTCAGCATGTGTACAAATGATCCCTACTTCTGCTTTTATGAAAAGTTGAGCGAGAAAGGATAACTATCATCTCAGACACACGGCTCTGGCTGTGAGCAAAGAAACTCTGCACGCATGTTGTTCAAATGTTATGTTTAGGAGGGGCAGTCAGTCAGAAGGAAGTTGTTTTAAAGGGCATAAAAAGAGGGTGGGGCTGCACCAAAGACAAATATTGGCTGAATGAGAAATGCTTTTAAACAGTGGATTGTGCAAAGCTACAAATAATAAAAGTTGGAGCTGGAAATGAGCATAACATAGGCTCTTAAATATTTAATTGTTGTCCAACTGTGCTAAATGCACCAAATAAAGATTGATGACAGCCTGATTGTACAAGGTTACAGGACATCATGTTCCTGATTTTACAGATGTGTGGCTGCTTTATATAATACAATATTATCTAAAAGTACATAAACTTTGTGCACTAACCTGTCAATGCCATAGATGTAAACAACAGCTATCATCTCAGTCAGGCCAATGGTCAGCAGTGGGATTGATCCAGCAAAGTTATCGAAGAGAGTTACCCAATAAAGGCCTGACTGCTGTGCAAACAGCAGACAGATGATGAAGGATACAAGACACGTTACTCCTGAAAGACATGAAAACAAGGGAGCTTGTGTTAACATTGGGGTTGCAGGCCGACGTGTTGATTGTTTAGTCTTTGAAACAGAATACCTGTCAGTGCCTCTTGGGGCCATTTTTTAGGAAATAAATTCAAGTCTTTCAAAGGGACTACGACTCCTTCGATGTTGCCAAAAAGTGTTGAGAGTCCGAGGCAGAGAAGCATGATAAAAAACAGGACAGACCAGGCTGGGGAACCCGGCATTTTGGTAATGGCCTCTGTGAAGACAATAAAGGCCAGACCTGTTCCCTCCACTCCCTGAACAAACACAATGCAGATTAGAATAAAAATGGGAAATGGGAGTTTGATAGATTTTCATTAAAATAGGCACCTCACTGAGGAGTTTCTGCATGTCACAGGTTTTAATGTCCAGTCCAAAAACAGTATCTGGATTGGAGCTGTTCAGATGATGAAGGGCTGCATTGTAGTTGCTGGCAGTGATGCTGTCTTCAGGGAGTTCAAATCCATTTAGTAACATCCTGATGTTTCTAAGAAGACATTACAGTTGAGAATAGTAATTACAGGAGTATACATTAGTTATGCAAATAACCTTTTTTAGATTTTTAATTAAAGATGAAAAAGAAAAACACAAGAAAGTTAATTTAGGAATCTTAAATATTACAAACACTGACAAATCTAGGTTAGAAAAATTAAGCAAATATGGAAGAGCCTTAAAGCTGCATTCTATAAAAAAAGCCACCAGGTGGCGATAGCTGTGGCACTTTTTTAAATCTTTTTTTTCCAATCAAGATGTCAATGATGAAAATGCTCAACTCTTCATAAACAAGCTGTCCATTTTTCATACATATACATATATACCAGTTAATAATTTTTGTTGTGCTAAAGCTCAAATGATTGTTTTTTGCAAGAAAAATGAGAATAATTTTTCAAAAGTTCCAAATTTTTCAAAAGGTTTTTAAAGTCCTAGTCAGCAAGTTTAGTGACATTTACTAAAATGATGTAGCAAACTTTCTCAAAGCCTTAAAATAAGCTTTACTCACTCACTGATACAGGTGTCATATTTGTCAGTGGCCCTGAAGCCAATGACGGTGTAGGTGACTGTGGCAGCATAGATTGAGGTGAGGCCAGTTATAATAGTCAGGATCACCGCATCTTGCATGCAGTTGTTGCTTGGCGAAAGAAAGTAAAAATAGAAGTGAGTCGAATCTTACTGTAACAGTCATGTAGTGATACATTCAGTAAAAGGACTAGATGTTGCAGTCCCTGATAATGCATTGCTTTAAATGGTGAGAGTCTTGAGGGGTGGCTGTTCTGAGGAAAGGCAGCCCAGAAACTGGGGATTAGAGATCTGATCTAGATTATCAGAAAATATAAGCCTTTCTTTATAAGTCTTACTGGACAGGGTTGTAGCTTGAGAAGGAGATCAGGCCTCCCCATGCTAAACTAAAGGCATAAAAGACCTGGGCACCTGCATCCAACCAGGTTGTTGGGTTCATCAGCTCATCCACCTGCAAGGGTGAGATACACAGTGTAATGTGGCTTTGTATTAAGATATTTACACAATGTTACATGATGTATATTTATGATAGAACTTTGAAATACACACATCTGGTGTGAACAGGTACTTCACTCCGTTCATGGCTCCTTTAAGAGTCAGTCCTCTGATCAGGAAGATGGCCAACACTACATAAGGCAGGAGGGCTGTAACGTACACTGCCTGAGGTCATGAAAAGATGTGAAAAATTGTCAAATAACAGCAATAAGACTGATTAAGCAATGCTTGTTTTTGAAAAAAAGTTCAGTAAACCTTTCCTGAAGTACTGATCCCCCGTATGTAGCAGATACAGATGACTGTCCAGGCAGCTAACAGACAGATCACTATGGGCCACTGGAGTCCTCCAGAGTCTGTTATTGAGGCAGAGGCATTCAGAGTGACTCTGTAAAAGTAGTAATCCACTGTGGAGCTCTGCTGACACTCGGATATAAAGCCTGAAAATGCATAAAAGTCCACACTTGTGATTAGATATTGGAGACTAACAGATTCTAAGTATGTGCTTGTGTCTTTTCAGCTACCTGTTCGGTTGTCATTGAGAGGACACTGGGTCCAAGGCAGTGGGCCTTGAAAGGAATTAAAGAGATACCACATGATCCAGGCTATTAAGGTGTTGTAGTACAGGCCAATCAATAAAGAGACCAGCATGGAAGCAATACCTGTAGGAAAGGATCATTAACAAACATCACATTTACACAGGACCAAGCTTTCATTAACAACTTTGTGTTCCTGTAGTACCGATAATTCTCCCATTTGTTGCTTGGGTATGTGGTTGTAGAGGCCGTTACTTACCAACACCAGTCAGATAGGGGTTGATGGCCCTCCACACGCCCACACTGCCTTTCCTGAGTCGCTGGCCAATGCCAAACTCCAACAGCAGAAGGGGCAATCCTTCTAGCACCAGCAGGATGATGTAAGGAATCAAAAAGGCACCTGGAACATGTTGATCAGCAGCACAATTAGACAGTCAGAGGTGTTTGCAATACCTCACATACTTAGATACTTAGTAGTGGAATAAGGTTTGGAAGTCAGATGCTATTAAATCTGAGCTGAGCTGGTTTATGCAGGCGATCGTGGCTCAAGAGTTGCAGTTCGTCTTGTAATCGGAAGGTTGCCGGTTCGAGCCCCGGCCCTGACAGTCTTGGTCGTTGTGTCCTTGGGCAAGACACTTCACCCGTTGCCTACTGGTGGTGGTCAGAGGGCCCGGTGGCATCAGTGTCCGGCAGCCTCGCCTCTGTCAGTGCGCCCCAGGGTGGCTGTGGCTACAATGTAGCTTGCCATCACCTGTGTGTGAATGGGTGGATGACTGAATGTACTGTAAAGTGCTTTGGGGTCCTTAGGGACTAGTAAAGCGCTATACAAATACAGGCCATTTACCATTTATCAGCTGTTCCATGTGTGAACATTGATATGTTATACATGTGATATACATGTAACGGCTCTAAACGCCCATTCAGAAAATTCCAGATAATTATGAGATCCCATAGTCACCTATGAAAAATATATACACAAAGATAGAGATCTCAAAGAGAGTGGGAGCACGGTTCATATTCTCAGCAGTGGTGTAGATTGGTGAGCTGCAACCAGCAGTTTAACAAAAACTGTCAGGGGCTTGCTGGGAGATCAGTGACATTAATACTTGAATTTTTAAAAATGGCTTTTTAAAAATGCCCCCCCCCCCCCAGTGACTGTGTTTCTTCGTTACTGAACAATGCTAGAGTGTGCATGAATTAGACAGCCACCGACACACATGACTTTTGTACATGTGCAGAAGGGCAATTGTTGTTTAAGCAACAACACTGTTATCATAGATTAAACTCTTGATTTCTGAGATGGCATTGCCATAGCAAGTACATGACACTGACAGCTTTTGTGGGCTATCAAGCTAAGACTGGTGGAGATCAGTGGTGGAGTCAAAGCTAATATTTTTTTCTGTTTTCCATGAATTTAAAAAATTATTATTATTATTGTTTATTTGAAGGAAAAGGTCACAGCTTAAAATAAAGCTCTAATAAAAAATCTTTAATACACTGTATAATTTCTGCTTCAATTAAAACGTAGCTTTAATTTATCAAACATTATGTTTGCTGCCCAATAATGATCCTTGAGAGAAGTAAGGGCCCACCCCCCTTTTCCTTTAGCCAATTGTATGGTTTTAAATCTAATTCAGGGCCTTTTACCTTCCCAAATTTATCTTGACAACAATTTGTCCCATTCATTAAATTGTTTGTGGCTTATTTCTATTGGCAATGTTTAAAATAAATATCATAATGTAGCTTTGTTGGGATTCAGACACTTACAAATGTCAAGTATTAATTTCCAAAGCTTCCACTAAGTTTCCTTGACACACAGATTTTGTAACTTTTAAAACTATTTTCTAATTCTTTCTAATTCAGGAAAATGTTTAAAAGACAAAAACAGCAACATACCCACAAACCTCTATAACACTGCAATAAAAAATGACAATACTGTAATTGGAGACAGAAATAATGCGATGCTTTACTGTTTTCTTCTGGCCTTACCTCCTCCGTGGGTTTGACACAAGTAAGGGAATCTCCACACATTCCCAATCCCTACACAGAAGCCCAGACATGTTAAAATGTACTGAGCTTTGTTATCCCATTTGGGTCTGTCACCATCTTCCTTTTCCATCTTTTCCAGGTCCTCATAGTTTGGGATCCTGAGATCCAGTCCTGGGTTGGGAAGAACCAGTCTCATGGTTGCCCAATAAAACAGAGATGTTACTCTATGGTTCTGGAAAGTCAAAGTGAGGGCTTATTATAAGCATAAGACTGGGTTGAAACAAGTTTATGATCTTTTGCTTTATCTGGTAAGTGCACAGAGTGCACATTTGCACTGATAAGCAAATGTGCACTCTGTGTCGGTACTGTATAAGTCACAAATTTTAATCAAACATTAATCATAAACAATGGCATGGTAGCTCTCAATAATCCTCACAGTGCTTGAATCTACTGATCACCTGTAATCCCATTTTGCAACTCAGTCACCCAGGAGAAGTCATATTGTTTCCAGGAGCTGATAAGGGAGTACATGAACTTTGCAGGGAACTTTGATGCAGCCTATTATGCGACGATGATAACTGAGTGCTCACAGTTAATGGTGGAAGAATTCAAAGGGAGTCATGTGTGGTAGGAACAGGCTCTAAACCCAAGCCAGCTATTCAATGAGTTAAAATTAGAGTGGAAACTGAGATGAAAACTCCTAGAACCCACCTGCTTAGAATCATGCCACCAGGTTCAAACACATTAAAAGTAAAAAAACAACAACAAACAAACAAAAAGTAAAAAGTGCATCATCTTTGGATATTCCATGGCCATCTCCAAGGCAATCATAAAAATCACCATTAAATGCAGAAGATAACAAGGTGATGCAGTGTCCCCATTGCTGTTTTGCATAGGCCTAAACCCCCTAAGCCAGCCTGCCACTAAGAGTGTATACTGATTCAGGAGTGGAGCAACCATCAGCCGCCTCCTGTACAATGCTGACGTTAAGATGTATGCCAGGAACAAGCAAGACATCGATTTACTGCTCCAACGCAAAAGGCTCTAGAGCGAGGACATATGGATGCCATTTGGGCTGGATAATGTGGCTGAATGTTTTCAAAAACAGGAGATAGTGGACATAAGGAACAGCTACAAGTACCTGCGTATCCCTCCGGCTGATGTGAGCCAAGATAAAGACCCATGAAGGTCAGCCACAGCCAAACAGCTGTAGAAGGTAATGTGCTGAGAAGCCAGCTCAATGATAGGAAGAGTGTGGGTGAGGATTAGTGAGGGTTAGAGACACAATCCAGAATGAAACACAAAGCATCTGCAAATACATCGGGAAGATGACCCCAGAAATCAACTGAAGACAGATGGTGATGAGGAAGTATCATGGAAGACCAAGTCCTTCCTTGAGACATACCATCAACAGATAGAGGAAGTAGCAGATATCTCGAAACCAAAGAGCAGCCAGCAGGACCCAAGCTGCAGGCTGTGCAAAGGTGTCCCTGAGATAGTCCAACATATAGCGGCAGGATGTAAGAGAAAGTTCGACTGAGTACATGAGAAGCACAACCAAGTGGCTAGGATAGTGTACATGAATGTCTGTGCTGCATGTGGACAAGAAAGTCCCCAGTCCTGATAAGAGAATCAATGAGAAGTATTTCAAAGCAACAGGAACTTAGTGTTTTAGCCAGAGAAGCAGCTGCTGGCTGACCAACCACACATAGTAGTGCCTGACAAGAAGCAGGAGACCTCAGATGTGATAAATGAGGCAATCCTGGCATATGGCAACGTCAGGAAGAAATAGCACAAGAACATAGAAGTACCAGGGGCTTCTACCCAAGAGTCCTGAGTAATTTTCAGAAAGAAGAGGCATAATCATTCCAACATATTTTTAACCTGAGAAACCTCTAAAAGAAGGACCCTGTGAAGTTCAGTTCACACTCAGTTCTGACCCCCTAATAAAGCAGCCAGCTGTTTTTACAATGTAAACACTGGACTTATTGTACCCCGTAATTATTCCAGGGCTTCCCAAAAGCAGTTTCTTGAGATTGTGCACGGCATAGAGACCGAGCGTTCTCTATTGAGGCTCCGATGCTTTGGAATAATCTTCCTCTCCATATTAGGCAAGTTACATCAGTGGCAGTTTTTAAGTCCAGATTTTTACTCCCTGGCTTTTAACTCTGGGGGCAACTGACATTTTTATTAATTTTATTGCTATGTTTGGTTTTTCCTGTTGTATTACTATATTTATATTTGTACTGTACAGCACTTTGGTCTACCAGGTGTGTTTTTAAAGTGCTATATAAATAAATGATGATGATAATGATGATGTTTTCTTGTTCTTACAAAATAAACAAACAACTAAAACCTATGCCTCTTTGATACAAAATGGTAAGACGACAGTAGGGAAGTGACAACATGAAGACCTAATCACTGGAAGCGTGACTGTCAAGAAACCGTTCTTAAGGAAGTAAAGCAAAACAGATTACTCAGGACTTCTGAGCAGAAGCAAAACAGGAAGAAAAGTCTGAGGTATGCCAAATTATACAAGAACTGAAATGAATCAAATTTTCATGTCATATAATTTTCATTATTTATGGAGAAGGTCATTGACAGGTACAACAGTGAGTGTTGACAACCATAAAACACAGTGGAGACTGTCATAGTTTGGAGCTTCATTTTAACCAGTGTTGTTGGGATCTTGTCACAATTACTGGAACTGTAGTATGAACACAGAAAGTACCATCAGATTATGAAACACAGTGCAATACCATCTGGAAAAAGTGCAATTGGCCACGGCTTCATTTTTCAGCATCACATTGACACATCGTGCAGTGTCCCCATTTAAAAAATCCTTGAAAATGCTCCTGCCCAGAAGGTTGGCTGTTTTGACGTTCAGCACTCAGGCAAAACCGATCTAACTATCAGCTGATCTCTAATTTGCATGCCTTCATGAGACACGTTCACAAAACTTTACCCTCCAGTGTTATTCTACTGTTATTGTTGAGGCATCAGTTTTCACCAAGTCTGCATTTCATTTGAAAGAGATGTGAAACAACCAGCGTTGTAAGTTAAATTATGTTTAGGGTAATGTTCAAACACATTATGGTGGAATTTGCTTTCTCATCTGCAAAAGTTCAGTTCATAAATGTTAATTATACTGTCTGCAGTTGATCTTTTATTGTCCTTGATATGATAATATCAAGTTCACTTGCACAAATTTCTATTGGAATGATGATCACAATTTTAATGTAAAACATCAAAAGAAACTGATGATAAGTGGAAAATTAATCTGTCTTATTTTATGCATATATCTTTGTTCAAAACTGGAGAAAGTATAATGTTTCCCCAAAAAAGATAACAACAATTTCTTAGTTTATAAAAAAAAGATTGCTGATTTTTTTTTCTATGAAAATAATAATTAGTTCAATTGACATGCTTAGATTACTTTCCTAAAGTCCTTGTATGTATGTAAAAATGTCCTGTACATTTTAAAGTCATAACAATGTACTAAAAATTGATTAGCACTTTATATAGCACACAATTCTTTTGAAATATGTCACCTGGAGTGCAAACCCATACTCACTAAGCACCATTTAAAGCTTCAAAGCTGAACCATGCTGTTTTGGGTACAGTGATTATATAGGTCATTAGTCTATGGGCAAGTAAATCCTGAGGAAATGTATCTTGCTTTAATCATTATTTTTGTGAATCATTAAAGGAAAAGTTTGTCAGTTATCCAAGTGCCTAAAGAACCTAAAGAACAAGAGACAAAGTTCACCTGCAACATATGTCACATTATACTACTTTTTCTTATTGGTTCATTTTTAATTTTTTTTTAAAGGAAATTCTCTTTGTTTCTGTTTCAGCTATCAGATAAATAAAACATACATAAACACTTAATATCCTGTATAAATGTAGCTTGAGTTTGGGATTTCTTGCATTTCTTGCCAGGTTCTGTGTCAAATCTTTAAGTTAAGCTAAATTCTAACACTACTAAAAACAAAAAACAAAAATAAAAACATGAAACTTATATGAGTGTGTTTGATTTGAATATGTCGATGAAAACATGTTCTAAGATTTCTGTTGTCTCTGATTTACCATTATGGAAATAACTGTAAAGACACTAAAGACCTGCTGAATAACTATTGCACTGATGCACTGATGCATCACTTTTATGGCACATGGATACAGTCGGCAATACTAAAGTAATCCTGAAGCAATAATGAACTAGTGAGAAGCTGCTATGTATGAAGTTGTAGATCTGTTGCTGCAGGTGTTCTACTAACCCTCCTGTGCACGTGTCCAAACCATCTCAGCATTGCCTCTCTAACTTTGTATCCAAACTGCTTAACTTGAGCTGCCCCTCTAATATACAAATTTCTTACTACATGGGGGAGTAAACAACCACATCACTAAAACGCACAGATAAAACACTGCCCCCTAGTGGACAGATTAAAAACATTTCTTAATCATTACTTCTAAAGAAATAACTACAGCTGGATTACAATTTATGAGTCTAAGGAAGGTGAATTATTCACAAAAAACCTTTAACACTTAACTATGGATAGAGCTCTACAAAGTTATATTTTGCTATAACTGTTAGCATGTTTCCCATAAAATAGGAAATAGGTGCAGTGATTTAATACAGCTCAATATACACAAGTCAGTATTGGTATCACTATGTTTATTCGACGCAGCCTGAACTCTCTTAGGCAAACTTTTTTGTCCTTCAAAAACAGTCTTCAGAAAGGCTTCTTGAAGAACACTCAAAGCTCTTTTTTGGATGTTGGATGATGATGATTAAACAATTAAATTAAATCCACTAAATGAAAATGTTGAATCAGCAGCATGCTTGAAAAGCAGATGAAATTCCTTTGAGTAAATCCTGACAGTATAATTAGAAAAAGAGCAAATGAGCATGACTTGTGTGGAGACGTTACCAGGAGAGAGCGTCTTCTCTCTACAAAGTACACGGCAGCATTGCTCTTAGGTTTGCCGAGTTCATCTGAACAAACCAAAAGCTTGTGGACTTTAGAAAAACCTATGAGGTCATTCTTGAGAATTATTAATATGACATGCTAGCAGATTCACTTGAACCCAATAATAGATGACACATTAATCTCTTCTTTTAGCTGCTGTTGCAAAGACCAGGAATTATTTTTGGAAAGAATAATTATAAGGAAGTTCGTCGTTCTCATGTTGGTGAAAAAACATTAACATTACTGTGAAATCTATGACGTTCAAGATAACTTCTGTGTACAACATCCTCTCCAAATGTTCATGAGTGGAGATCCAGACATCCAAACCTGGGTTAGAAAGTACCCATCTCACGGTGTCCATGAGTGTACGGAAGCACAGAAGTCACATCTACTAGTGAAACTGGGACATTAGTGAGTACAAATAGGAGAACATGGTAATACTGAACATTGCTATACATTTGTACCTTTGACTTTTGTCTATAACCATTCAGTTTTTCAATGTGATAATTTCACACAAATTTCATTCAAAGCTTACAAAAATGTTTTAAACAGAAGAGACAAAGCCACAGGAATAAAAGCAAAAACAGCACCGTTGATTTAATAGGACACATTTGAAGATTAATATGGCAACATAGTATAGCGGACATATAAACAGATCAAATATTAAAACTTGCACAATTATATACAGCAATAGCTCTCCTTAATACGTCAAATGTATGCTAACTGAGGCCTGTAGAGTCTATAGCTCTTGGGTTTGTTGCAGTTTCTCTGTGCACGACACAGTCAAACCTCAGGATGAATTTGCTTAACAACTGTTGTCTGTTCTACTATTTTCTAGGTGCTTTAGGAAATGAATCTGTCAATTAGTCACTTTTTAAATGAAAATTATTACCCTATCACCATAAAAGAATATTTGCTTCACAAAGCACTTATAAACATATTTATGTCTTAGCATTAGTTTTAAAAAGCGGTATCTCATATCTTTATTTCAAGGAATGGTTTGGTCGGGAGCGGTACCACTGCATCCAGACTGTTGGATGACTTCATTAAAAGTAAAGACAGGGTTCCATAAAAGAAAGGAGAGATAGTACAAAGCAAAGAAAGGCATGTCAAAGCATCAAATGTAGATCTTGGAAATTAAACTCATAGCAAAGACCTCCTTGACTCCTGGACAGTGGTTGTTGATCAGTGGTCATGACAATTTACATATTAATGATTAAGGAACTGATCATTGTTCATTGTTAATTCAGTGAAGTAGTTTCAGTCATTATGTAAATGTACTGCTTATTATGTTTGGGAAACCTGCAGTCAGCTGAGACTGAAGAAGTCACTTGGATGAGTGACGAAATGTTTCTCCCACTGAAAACACTACAGCCAGATGAACAGAATCAACCTTTTGGGGTTTAATTAGCAGTCTTGACAATTGAGCATGCATCAAGGCTGCTGATGATCAGATAATCAAGTGCATTTGATCAGCAGCACCTGGCTACTACATACCCTTATAATTCCTTGAAGTCTATCTAGTTTTTCTCTGACCTGTGCGATGCTTGTTTCTTATTCACATGACAGTGTAAACACATATACAGATGGGTCAGCTTAAAAAAGCTTCTTAGTGTTGGGCCTTCATAACAGCTTAAGTGCATGCAGACATCAATTTTATAGGTTTCCTCAAATCTACAAGGTTAAAAACTATTCTTCTATAACATGGATATATGTAATAAGAAGTTACAGGGGTGTAGCTCGAGAATATCCTCAACAAAAGGTCTGGAAAGTAACATATTCAGTATAATTCAATGCAATATATTCTGAAGTAGCCTAATAGTTTTAACCCAACCCTTCTTGCTCTGAAGCAACAGTGCTAATCACCTCACAGCTGTGCTGTCCACTCCAAAATACAATTTATCAAATAAATATCGATTACACAGACTAATGAGATCTATTTACCAAACTATAATTCACTGTCAATGTGGTTTTTTGTTGGCAATGATTATTACCAAACACTTAATAATGAACCCGGTATCACAGCAGCAATGCAATAGACACGCGGGTCCACCGTGCAGATGTTGCAGTACCAGCAGGGGGAGATAATATATTTAAGGCCAAGAAGTCGCTAGTGAACAATGAAGTGAAGTATGAAGTATACCAGGGTCCTTTATTAGCCAGATTAAGCTAGGTGGCTAATGTGTGTTTACATTTAAATGTGTTAGTAATGTCTGTTCAAATGCGTTCCCATGATTATTTTCATGGTGTCTTCAGATAAAATACCTCCCTCTGCCATTATTGCAAATTACTGCACGTGTGTCCATTTCACTCTTGCAAAGAGTGACACCATGGACCAACATGCCTAATACATGTTTTGGCGTGATGCTGGATGCAGGACGCGCTGTTAAATAATCCTGAATTCTTCTTTGTTCTCTGATGTATTCATTTATAGTCTGGATGACATTTTTTTCTTGTAGCAAACAAAGATCAGCCGACATAATGCGTACATAGGCACTACCAGGCTGGGGACTCCTGCTAAGAGGAAGATAACAGCATAGATCCATGAGGGGTAGGGTATTGATGTCAAAGCTGGAAATGTCTCCTGTAAAAGAACAATGAAAAAAATCCAACAACCTATTATGAGTTTATGCAATAACTTTTCAAACTGGTAAGCTATGTGACTGCTGCCAATTTGCTTATTGTCTTTTGACTTTACTTATGATGATAAATATAAACATTTGGGACGCCATATAATTGCATCAGTGAACATTAAGATACAAAGCAAAACAAAGAGGAGGTGCTTAAGTTGATTCAGTAACTAGGATGGTGGTTGCAAACTTACAGAATTTATGTCCCAGACTAGATAGTTGAGCTGCTTTTGGGCTTGAGTCACCAGGTAGAAAACCAAAATAACCAGGACAATCAGAGGACTGATAAATCGCCACGTAATCTGCCAGAAAATAGAAGGCTTTCGCCCAACCATGAACTTTATGTCCTCGTTGAACCTGCCAAACAAGAAAATTTCAGTTAGCTTCACATCATGTTATACAAAAAATTACCACTTTTTGATGCTGCTTTTCCAAACGGACAAAGAATCTTAATGTCTAAGTTCAGGTATTTCCCTTAATACCTGAACTGTTTGTTTTAGCTTGATATGTGCTGAAATGCCTGCACCAAGCTAACCCCGTTGTTCTTTGTGCTTTGCAGAAAGCTGAGCTACCTTATGCAGCTTAATAGTAGTGAAATGTAAAGCTACTCTTCCTGACACTTTACTTGAGTTTCCAAATATGCAGCTGAAATTAATGGTGTTGGATTGTGTGTCCACAGGTGTTTGTACTTTGCGTCGTAATAAAATGACGGTAAAAGGCTTCGCCCACTTCCTATCCATGTCTTACCATGCAACGACTCTGTGAATGGACTGGAGAAGTGTAGTGGTAGAGTCCTCCGTCAGGAATGAGATATGTGTGTCGACTTTTTATTCTCCCTTAAAATTATTATGCCATAACGCTGCACAGAGCAGCTCTGCTAACAAATGGAAGCACTACTAACCTGTCAATGCCATAGATGTAAACAACAGCTATCATCTCGAACAATCCAATGGTCAGCAGTGGAACAGATCCAGCAAAGTTATCAAAGAGAGTTAACCAATAAATTCCTGATGGTTGTGCAAACAGGAGGCAGATGATGAAGGATACAAAACATGTTGCTCCTAAAAAATAAGAACAATGGATCTTTTGTTAAAAATCCAGCAAGAAACTCTAAAAATGTTCAATTTAAATGTAAAATTCTGAGGAATGCATCAAATGTAGATAAAATAAAATAAAATAAAGCTAAGTTACCAGTCAATATTTCATGGGGCCATTTTTGGGGAAATAAATTAAAGTCTTTCAAAGGGACTACGATTCCTTCAATGTTTCCGAAAACTGTTGAGAGTCCGAGGCAGAGAAGCATGATAAAAAACAGGACAGACCAGGCTGGGGAACCCGGCATTTTGGTAATGGCCTCAGTGAAGACTATAAAGGCCAGACCTGTTCCCTCCACTCCCTGAACAAATGCAATGCAGATTAGAATATAAAATAATAATAATAATAATAATAATAATAATAATATTATCATGGGAACTTAATAGATTTTCATTAAAATAGGCACCTCACTGAGGAGTTTCTGCATGTCACAGGTTTTAATGTCCAGTCCAAAAACAGTATCTGGATTGGAGCTGTTCAGATGATGAAGGGCTGCATTGTAGTTGCTGGCAGTGATGCTGTCTTCAGGGAGTTCAAATCCATTTAGTAACGTCCTGATGTTTCTGATGAGAAATTACATCAGATTAGTAATTCGGGGTTACTATTATCTACTTAAAGGATATGCTTACATATGTTTATAATGGCAATGCACAAATGCAGGTGTTCATCAGGTATTCTTACCATCCCCACAATTGAGTTAAGCATGTTAGCATTTTCTAGTCACATTAAACACATATTTTGCCGTAGCTTGATGTGAATATATAAGGATGTTGTGGTGCTGTGTGCTGACTGACAAACCAGCTGGTGTCATGTCTACAGGCAGACTGCTTGCAATGATGACGATCTCATTAGACTGACTTTAAAATCTTTGTACCTATAACTGAACACTGTGAAGTCAACAAAGAGGATAAAAACCTTTACAACCTTAACTCAATGTTTTGCAGAAAAGAAGCTAATAGTTCTGTTGTGCTAAAGCCAGAATGTTTGTTTTTTACAAGACTTGGGAGAAAATTTTTCAAAAGATGCAAATTACATTTGCTGAAAGCATGGTGTTAAGGGGTAGGGGTACCTGGACGTCACAGGGTTTTTAAATTCCTGGTCAGTAAGTTTAGTGCCTTTTACCAAAAAGTAGTAAACTTTTTCAAAGCCTTAAAATAAGCTTTACTCACTCGTTGATACAGGTGTCATATTTCTCAGTGGCCCTGAAGCCAATGATGGAGTAGGTCACTGTGGCTGCATAGACTGAGGTGAGGCCAGTTACCACAGACAGGATCACAGAGTCTTGCACACAGTTGTTGCTTTGGAAATTAAATGTGCAAAAAGAACAAGGAAACAACAGCCTGACTTTGGTTTTTAGAACATTTTTCAATGACTTATTTTGCCTATTTTTTTTAAAAGAAATTAAATTAAAGTGAACAAAATGCTAAAAGTGCAGTTCCTTACTGAACAGGGTTGTAGCTTGAGAAGGAAATCAGCCCTCCCCACGCTAAGCCAAAAGCATAAAAGACCTGTGCACCTGCATCCAACCAAGTAGTTGGATTCATCAGCTCTTCCACCTGCAAGAGGGAGACACACACTGACATGTATTTCTGACCTTTAAATTCATACTTTAAAAAAAAATCAAGATTTGAAACATACATCTGGTGTGAAGAGGAACTTTATTCCACTCAGGGCACCTTTAAGAGTCAGTCCTCGGATCAGGAAGATGGCCAGCACTATGTATGGCAAGATGGCTGTGATGTAGACTGCCTGAGGACAGAAATGAGAGTGGAACAACTTGTGGGATGGAAATGTAGCTATAACAATTAGCATACAAAATTTCATAATTTACAATGCTTTTTCTTTCTTTTTTTTGTGGAAACCTATTCTGGTACTTAGCTTAATGCTATCAATGCATCATATTAAATGTCTTTTTAAAATTCCAGATTTTAAAAATACATTAGATTAATCAGCTTTGTGGTGGAAGTCTTCCACTTTGGTGGTCTAAGAATCTCGTCACTGCTTTTTGCCGATGATGTGGCCCTGTTGCCTTCATCAGGTGAAGACCTCCAGCTTACTCTAGAGCAGTTCACAGCTGAATGTGAAGCAGCAGGAATGAGAATCAGCACTTTGAAATGAGAGGCCACGGATTTCAGCTGGAAAAGTGAGCAGTGCCCACTCTAAGTCAGGGACGAATTACTGCACCAGGTGGAGGAAGTTAAGTATCTCGGGGTCTTGTTCACGAGTGAGGGGAGCGAGGGATTAACAAATGGCTCTGACGTGGATGTGGACGCTGCACCGGACTGTTGTGGTGAAGAGAAAGCTGAGTGTAAAAGCGAAGCTGATGATTTACTGGTCGATCTACATCCCTTACCCTCACCTAAGGTCACGAGCTCTGGGTAATGACGGAAAGAATGAGATTGTGGGTACAAGCTGGAGAAATGAGCTTTCCCCAAAGGGTGACTGGTCTCTCTCCCTTAGTGATAATGTGAGGAGCTCAGTCATTTGAGACGGGCACAGAGTAGAGCTGCCACTCCTCCACATCGAAAGGAGCCAGTTGAGGAGGTTCGGGCATCTGACTAGGTTTTCTGCTCAGGGTACTGTCCCTACGACCAGGCCCCAGATAAGCAGAAGAAAACTGATGGATGGATGGAGGGATGGATACTCACGTTAATGAATAAAATAGGAACATTGGCAGAGTAAAGAGTGATCATTTTATTTAAGGTTCTACAAACCTTGCCTGAAGTACTGATCCCTCGTATGCAGCAGATACAAACAACTGTCCAGGCAGCTAACAGACATATTATAATGGGCCACTGGAGTCCTCCAGAGTCTGCTATTGAGTTAGAAGCATTCAGAGTGACTCTGTAAAAGTAGTAGTCCACCGTGGAGCTCTGCTGGCATTCTGGTATAAATCCTAAAGTGGGAAAAAAAACCCACTCTTAAACATAGCAAAACAGATGCTATGATTTGTGTGTGTGGGATGAAAATCAGTGTACAAATACCTGTCCTGTTTTCATTGAGAGGACAATTAGTCCAAGGCAATGGATCTTGAAAGGAATTGAAGAAATACCACATGATCCAGGCAATTAAGGTGTTGTAGTACAGGGCAACCATAAAGGACACTAACATGGAGCCAATACCTGAGGGACAGCATTAATCATCTATCATCACAATCACTAAAAACCACACACTGGGTATTTTTGGTTTTTTTGCAGGGACCATTTTACTTACCAACACCTGTCAGATATGGGCTGATGGCCCGCCACACTCCCACACTGCCTTTTCTAAGGCGCTGCCCAATAGCAAACTCTAGCAGTAAGAGAGGCATTCCTTCTAGCACCAGCAGAATCAGGTAAGGAATCAAAAATGCACCTGCAAATATATTTAAGTAGGTTAGAGATTGTTAGTATATCATTAACAGGTGAAAGTAACACACAACTGTTTTCAAGCACAGAATTCTGGGGAACAACTAATGCCATGACAGACATACACGACTGTGGGTGTAAGTCATGCACATGAATGTTTTATTCTCAAATCAGTGCTTTATTAACTGAATTAGCCTGTGCTATATGAATAAATCTAAACTGCCTCTAACCATTCACGCGAACAAACAACGGCCAGGTTCTCTTAGAAAATTTAAATACCACCACTAATACTGTTACTACTACTAATCATCTTATTAAAATTACTTATCATTGCTGGATGTCATCATTTAAAGTCTAATTTCTTTGCTTTTTTTTCTTAACCACAGTGGTTTTCTCATTTCGGTCTAACCGACCATGAGATGTTTTCTTGTTTTTCTTGTAGTCTATTAGTGTTTTAACATATCGGGTTTGATGTCCAATCTTTTTCTTACTTGAGCCACAGTGATCATCTCAGGAAAAATTATATTCAGAACTTTCATTTTTTCAGCCAGAGGCTCTTTTTTTTTCCTTTTACATTTTTGAGGCTTTCATCACTCCAATGGAAAGCTGCGCTTCCTCTTTGAACTTAATAGTTTCAGTTTCTGCTTTCTTGGCATGGTGATGCAAGCTCCTCCCTTGCTACATCATCACCACTTTCTTTGCTTCACCTAGAGGCAAGTGTGTCTATTTAATGGAAAAAATCGGATTTGGTTCAGAATGATTCAGATTCAATTTACGCATGATGGTAAGAACAAAACAGACTGCTTTACGCATTTCATAAATCTGATGGTAATTTTGTCATATTAGACATATCAGTAAAAGAGGGCCGTTGTACGCTGGACAGAAATAAAACCCAAAGTGCAGATGTCTGGCCATTAACACAGCATATGAGCCCAAAGACCTCATACAGTGGTGGAGGAACAATGATTTGTTGATGAACAGTACCTGAAAGTCACATCCTGAATAAATAGAAAACAGATCCAGCAAGAACTTGACACAGGACCCCAGAGATACGTCCAACCCTTCAGTTTATCCATGTACATGAAGGCTAAGTATTCCAAATTACACAAGAAGTGGACTGATAATCAGATTGTGTGGGTTTATTTTTGTTTTTTGAACAAGGCTCTGAGTTTGTTAAATAAAGGGTTTTCTGTTAGTCTACATTTTAATGCTTTATGTTTTTGACAAGTGTCCGTTTGTCTGATTCTGTCTGATAACGCGACAACACGATGAAGTGTGTAGGAACTTAAAAATGTTCAAAATTCGACATATTTATGATAATTTAAAACATCTTCTAATAAAAGTTATTAATAGCAGTTAGCCATTAGCAACTGTGTGGCCCTAAAAGTTAGATATGCTCTTATGTACAAATACGATGGGCGACGTTTATCACTATGGTTAGTCATAGATGTGTTTGGCTATATTTAGCACTTTTTTTTTGTAGGCTAAAAATAAGATTTCGTGTCAGTGCAACCTGAAAGGTCACATTGCTGTTTTGTATTAATCAGTATACACCATCACTATTGCACAGAAAGGACACTCGTTGCTATAGCTCATGATACTGTGCTTGAGTTAACGATTTAAAAAGAATGATTAAATTACAAAATAAATGCATATTTTAAAAATATTTGAGTGCAATAAGGTAACTGCATAAAAGTCAACACCTCTCATTACATAATTAAGATTGTGTTTAAACTTAACCAGCTGGACTCAGGGGACATCTTGGTGAATAATCATTAATGCAGCTTGACTGCAAACCTAAGGGCACTCTCTTGTATTAATGAATTGGTGACAATTTAACTCCATTTAAGTGTTGGTACAAAGGTCAAGTGATTTTGTTGCAGTTAAAGTTTTAATTATTTAAAGAAAAGCATATTAATATTATTATTAATAATAATATTAGATTAATATAAAAATTACTTCCTGTATACCACAAACACACATTTTTTAAAATCAGTAAATCACTAAATTGTCTGATTATTAACCAGATATGTTATCTTGCCCTTTCTGTCTTAGCTTACCTCCTCCATGACTCTGACATAAGTAAGGGAATCTCCAAACATTACCCAGACCGATACAGAACCCCACACAGGTTAGTATATACTGAGCTTTGTTGTCCCACTTGGGTCTGTCTGCAGCCTCCTGTTTTTCCATCCTCTCCAGATCTTCATGCCTGGGGATTCTGAGATCCAGTCCTGGGTTAGGAAGTACCAGTCTCATGGTGTCCACTGTATACTGAAGCGCACGTTGTGTCTACTGCTGGTGAAGCGTTTGTCAGGGGGGAGTGCATGTGTGTGCGCCCCCATAGGCTTGTCGGGTAATCATGAAACGATTTATGACCTTTACGTTATCTGCAGTGTTGGGCAGATTAACCAGACACAGGCACACTCTGTACTTTTTTCTTCATTTATAGCCGTTGAGTTTCTTAGTTTTGTTACAAATTAGTTAACAGTCTACATGAACATTTAAAAGAACAGAAATAGGAGCAAAACCCATTTCTCTTGTTGCTATGGTCAGAACTCTTTTTTTATTCTGAGCATCAGTTTTATTTTCATCACTTTTTGTAGCACATTTCTTCTCACTGAAACACTAAATCATTGCTTGAACCACAATCTAAACTGAACCACAAAGATTTTTAACTGACTATAACTGTTTTTTAATATCTATAGCTTATATTGATTGGCATTGGGTTTTACCCATGTCACAATTATGGGCAATCAGCAAAACACACAAACGCACAAAAAGCTGCAGTCTTTAAATTTGTGTTGTGTGTATTTAATCATTTTAGACTTTAGTACAGTGCTTAATCTCCTTTATCAGATGTTTTCTTTTGCTAACATAAGATAAACAGAATAATCTTATAATAAAATAATAATAATAATCTTACTATAATAAGGGTAGCATATGTATGTATATATGTCTGAACAAAATGTTAGACAGATATCGTGAAACGCATGGTAATTATTAACATTTATGTTTTTAAATGAGCGTCTATTATAAATCCAATTTCTTTGCTTTGCTTCTATATTAAGTTCATTTCATCATCCCTACAAATGTTACGTTTTCCCTTTGTGTTTGTATCATGTGCCATAATCAGCATTCATCTCCCGTGCAGAACTGAGACTGAAGACAAATTTGTATCCGGGGCTAAATTTTGTTTGAGTGAGCACTTATTAGTCACAACTAAGGAAATGAGGGCCACTGTGGTTTGGGCAGACAAGACCAAAGGGGAGATGACTGAACATAATGCAACCAAACCAAACACAGCACATCAACATAAACCAGGGATCGGCAACCTTTCTGATGATGAGTGCCATCTAAAATTTCCTCAGAAGTCAATGTGCCATATGATTGCATTAGCAATGAATTTAATAAAGCTCTATATTAACAGTTACACGCTATATAGAACCACTTTATAGAATCACATTTGTTCGCAGATGTTTGCAGTTATCAGCTATTTTGAAACAAAAAAAGACACTTTTTATCCATAACAAGAACTCCATAACAGCAAATGAGCTGTACGACAGAAAATGCAATGCTATTTATGGTCTCCTCACAACAATGATAAGAAAAATAAACTGGGCCAATATGGCATGTTTGTTAGTACAGAGATACACATGTTAATGTCAGGTAGTGATGTCCAGCAGGTGAAAATGCAAGCACCATGAACACGCACAGCTATGGATTCCAGCTGCGTTTGTAGTTCTGCAAACTTTGACCCCCACAGAGAAGGGCAGGGCGATATGGCCAAAAATATTTATCACGATGTAGATTTGAAAATTTGCGATAACGATATAACTGACGATATAATTGACACGAAACAAAATACAACTCCACAACTTTATTAGTGGGAAAAAAAACCCATCAATTTCTTCTTGTTTAAACAAGCAGCTGTTAATTTTAATGTGCATTACAGCCACACAAAATTGAACAGTGGTTATCCTGTTATATACATGGTTATGGATAACCATGTATATCCACAAAACTTAAGAGGTGCTTTGCAACAAAAGTGCAGTGTGCAAAATCAATAAGTCAAATAATAATATTGCACAAACTCTTGAGTAAAAACAAAACAAACAAAAACATAGATAAATTATGCTACATTTTCTACATTTCAAGTTTTAAGATTCTTTGTCAGAAACACTAACATGTTCACAGATGCGGGCTTAAGGGAGGACCTTTGACAAGTTACATCATTTCCACCTGTGCTGAACAACCTTTGAGATGCAGAGCTAGTTGCTGGAATGCAGAGGTATTCCCTAGCTAATCTGCTGATGTGGGGAAAGTTTACTGTGTGAACTTTCCACCACGAAAGAGGATCACACTCACTGTCTGCTGGTGGACTATTCACATAACTGCGCAGTTCAGATGATAACCTCTCTGCAGTTACCTCTATCTTGACACTAACTGGTCCCTTCAAAAAAAACTCCCGAGACTCTTCTTTGGCTTTTTAACAGCTCCCTGACTTGTTTGGTCTTCAGTAGATATATGAGGTGTTTCTGAAAAACCTGTGGCTGTGCTACCCTGGTGTGACACAAGATGCTCTAGTTCACTCATGACTTGAACTTTGATGGCTTCGCTTTCACTCTCACAGAAATATTCTGTATGAAACCGTGGATCGAGGAAAGAAGCCATGTTAACAAGCCTCTCTGTGACACTGTCTTTGTAGCTTTTGTTCATGTAATCAAGTATTGCTATTTTGATGTCTTTGGTCAGCTCAGTGTCACCTTCTTTTACTTTTAACATGTCATTGTTAAACATCTGAAGAACAGGCTTAACACATGAAATGGTTACATACTCTTCAGCAGAGAAAGCATCTGTAAACTCCAGGAGTGGACTCAATGCAGTGCTGACCAAGTCAAGCACTTCAATGTCTTGCCATGGCAACATGAGGTGCCTTGTGGTTTTATCAGCTGCTAAGACCTGTGTTATAGCTTTTTCGTGTTCCAGCAGCCGTTGGATCATTCTCTGCTTTGAACCCCAACGAGTGCAACATTCAGTTATGAGTTTGTGTTCTGCTAGGCCCAGTTCCTTTTGGGCAGCCTGCAGAGCTTGCTGGCACTTCCAGCTGTGGCCAAAAGCAGCAACAATCTTCTTTCCCACTCCAACTGCCCATTTGATCCTTGGCTCCTTCACACTTCTTTCTAAAAGACATACATTTAAAAGGAAACACAGTTCATTACTCAACAGCAATATCAATGCGGTGTGGAATGTGTGACATTTAAGTTTTATGTATAACACACAATTATTTACACACACATATAGACACACATATTTATTAGGGGTGCAACGATACTCGTATCGATATTGAACCGTTCGATACAGTGCATTCGGTTCGGTACGCATATGTATCGAACAATAAAATATTTTAAATTTATTTTATCAACTTTTCTTCTGACGATGCTGTCTGTGTTGAGTGCTCAGTGGATCTGCGTTCGACTACTCCGCCTAGACTGCACTGTCGAGTGCAGATCCACTGAGCGCAGCGCAAGCTAGCAAGACAGAAGCTAAGCTCGTTGCAACATGGCAACTACCTCAACGCTACCCGAAATTGAACCTCCCCCACCCTCATTCAGATCTGGCGTTTGGAACTATCTTGGTTTTCATGTGAAACATGACCCTGATGGTAAGCGCGTCATGGACAAAAGTAAAACAGCATGTCGTATGTGCCACGCAATGCTCAATTTGTGGGAACTAGTGCGTTAGCGCAGTTAGCTTGTTAACGTGTTGACGCCGTCCAGCCCCAAGCACAGGGCGATCCGCGGTAACTTGTTAACGGAGATTTGCCGCGTTATGGCTTTAATGTCATTTTAACGAGATTAACGCTGACAGCACTAGTGGGAACACAACGAATATGACTGCACATTTACGCCGACATCATCCTAGTGCAAAGACAAGTGGAAGCAGACAAAAACGACAAGCATGCTACAAACTTTACCCGAGTCATTTAGACAGCCGTTAGCACATGATTCTCCTTATGGGGACCTGATATGTTTAATATGCTGCTGAAAGTATATGGGAATGGTTGGTGATATTAAAGTCCTGTTTGTGGCACATTAGTATATGTGAGGGGGCAAACTCCTCAAGATGGGTGGTGACCATGGTGGCCATTTAGAAGTCGGCCATCTTGGATACAACTTTTGTGTGACACATCAAACTTATTGGTAATGTCACAAGAAAAACAATGGTGTGCTTGGTTTCAACGCAACTTTATTCTTTCATGAGTTATTTACAAGTTTCTCTTTGTTCACAGCCATTGACACGTCGAAGAGGTTAACACGTGAGGAGCAGATCAAAATTGTGTTGATATCTGGTGAACGCAGTAACCGGGTCATTGCAGCAGATTTCAATGCAAGACACCCTACGAGACCACCCATCTGCCATGCTACAGTTAGCAAACTGCTTGCTAAGTTTCATGAAACTGGTTCAGTGTTGGATTTGCCAAAATGTGGATGCAAGAAAACTGTCACTAATGAAGAAACATCAGTGGCTGTCCTAGCTTCATTCAGAAAGAGCCCACAGCGTAGCACTCGCCGCATGTCACTGGAGAGTGGCATTAGTCGAACATCCCTTCGGCGGATATTAGCTACTCACAAATGGCACCCTTATAAACTCCAGCTACTGCAGCATCTCAACGAGGATGACCCAGATCGGCGCACAGAATTTGCAGAATGGGCAAATCAAAAATTGGAACAGGACCCTCAGTTCACGCAGAAGATTTTGTTCAGTGATGAGGCAAACTTTTATGTGAATGGTGACGTTAACAAACAAACCCACCGCTATTGGTCTGACACTAACCCACATTGGATGGATCCCTCCAAGACTGTTGGAACAACAAAAGTGATGGTTTGGTGTGGTATGTGGGGTACAACGATAGTGGGTCCATTCTTCATCTATGGAAACCTCAAGGCCACTGGATATTTGAAATTTCTACACGATGATGCATTTCCCTCTTTATGCCCGGAAGCCTGCATGTTCCCTGAGTTTTTCCAGCAAGATGGTGCACCACCACATTATGGGTGCCAGGTCCGAGCATTCCTAGATGAACAGTTTCCTGGAAAGTGTATTGGTCGTCGTGGGCCAGTTGAATGGCCCCCAAGGTCTCCTGATCTGACCCCCTTAGACTTTTATCTTTGGGGTCATCTGAAGGCAATTGTCTATGGTGTGAAGATACGAGATGTGCAGCACCTGAAACTACGGATACTGGATGCCTGTGCTGGCATTTCTCCTGCGGTGTTGCTATCAGTGTGTGAAGAGTGGGAGAAGAGCGTTGCATTGACAATCCAACACAATGGGCAGCATATTGAACACATTTTATAAGTGGTCAGTAGCTTGTAAATAACTCATGAAAGAATAAAGTTACGTTGAAACCAAGCACACCATTGTTTTTCTTGTGACATTACCAATAAGTTTGATGTGTCACATGGTCCTCTTCCTACTGAAAAAACAAAAGTTGTATCCAAGATGGCCGACTTCTAAATGGCCACCATGGTCACCACCCATCTTGAGGAGTGTGATGGCCAAACCCATGGCCACACTCTAAAGTCGGTAACTTTTGTATTTTCATTCTTCATTTGAACATAGTAATACATTTTAGTTGCCAATAACTTTATTGATTGGTTTGGATACATTTGTTCTATTTGTAAGCGCGCACATTTAGTTTACTTATGTATTCATACTACTTCATTTCTTTGCTTTCTGACTAACTTTTGTCTTTTTATTTCTTACCTGCCATTATCCCTGGGAGTTGCTGGACAAAAGATGGTAGCCAGGGTTTGAAACCATTAAATACAAAGGAAGATAATTGGACCACACCACCACTTCCTGCTGAAGGGGGGAATGTGTGTTTTCTTTACTTTAAAAACAAAGTATTTGTATTTAATTAAATATTTGAGTTTAGGGTTTAATGGGGTTTTTTGATTTTCTTCTTTAGTGTTTAGTTTATTAATACTGCATCGTTTGTGATTTATGATTGTGTTTTGTTTGTTACCCCTCATGTGTCACAATGGTCTGATCAGCCATTATATATACCCTTGTATGTCATTTCATGCTTAGGTCAATTATGTGTGTTTGAGCAGTCATTTGCCTGGTTAAGTTTGCAGTCTTTGCCTGAGTTCAGTTTTGTTTCTTTGACCTCTTTTATGAGCTCAACATTTATTACTTTTGTAAATATAATTTTTTGGGGTTAAATAAATGAAAATTATATTTTTCTAATAATTCCTGGGACTCCTCCTGTTTTTCAACTCGGTCCATCACAAGGAGTTTGCCCCCTGACATATACTAATGTGCCACAAACAGGACTTTAATATCACCAACCATTCCCATTTTATTACAGTGTATCCATATAAATGGCCCACCCTGTATATATATCTTGCAGCACAAGTACCCACATTCAGAGATCAATAACACAAACAGTATTATTACCATTTAAACTAATACAATAAGTGCTTAATCTGACGTTATAATTAACTTACCTATTGCAATGTGCAGGCGATGTCTGAAGCATGAAAGTCTGGTCCAGTTGTTGAGTGCAATGGCTTTCACAATGTTGGCCCCGTTGTCTGTCATCACACACACTTGTTTGAGCTGAGGAACTCTTTTAAGACTTTGGCTATATTTTCCCCAGTATGGTCCTCGGGGAAAAAAACTTGTTTCGAGGCACTTGTTTTGTAGCTTCCAGTCTTTGTCCACATAATGTATTGTGAGGCTCATGTAGGGGTCCGATGTTCGGCTTGACCACATGTCCGTGGTGGACGCACTCCACTGAAGATAACGCATTTGACACCTCAGTACTTTAGAGAAGTATTTCTTGGTGGGTAGCTTGTAGCGTGAATTGAACGTTTTAAGCATCTTTTTGAAACCTTCTCTTTCCACACTATGAATAGGCATCATGTCCCTGGCTAAACAATGTGTCACTGCATTAGTTAGTTCCCCCCAGCGTTTGCTAGTTTTGTCATAAGGCATGCAGCTATTTAAAGCTACGTTGATTGTTTGAGGCATTTTGTTGGGTAGATAGCTTGGACTGGGAGTACTGTAAGATGCTAGTTCAGATTTGCCGCTACCACTCCCCGGAGTGTCGGCCGCATGCGGCTTTTTAGTCTTTATTTTGCGGCTCTGGGTGGTTTGGGAAAATAAATTAGAAGTATTTAGCTGAAGTGTATTTTATTTGTGTTTAGTTCTTTTTTTAACTTGTACTTCTAAATTGGAAGATTATTGTGATTTTGAAATATAAAAATTTAATTATATCTTATTATTTTTTCATCGCTCAAAATAAGCGTCACACTCGCGGAAGCCGAAACGCCGTGCATTTATCGAGACTTTCGACCCCAGGTAGGCCAATTATGGATCTTCATATCCACATTATGTCGGCAGCTATTCTCCACCGTGAACTACGTTAAAAACAAACACCGCTCACGCCCCACAGATGACAGCTTACAGTCCTGCGTAAAGATGAAAGCCCCGATTTGCAGACGCTGTGCGCAGAGGTTCGGGACCATAAGTCTTATTGTAAACATATCACGACAGACCCGACGATGTTTGCATGAACATGCTTTTCAGCATCTCTTTATTGACCGCTTTTCACACACGGTTGCTGTACGCATACAGCCGGCTGTAGCTTTTCAGCTCACAGCCCGACACATACCAACACAACAGCATAGAGAGCACAGACTTTAAGGTGGCGAGGCGTGATTACGGGTGCCGCTCAGGTAGACCACGCCCCGCCACACACATTAACCAGGTAAAATACATATTTAGGCATAATTTTGCAAATATCTTTTTTTTTTTTTTTTTTTTTAGCCGCATAGTGCTTTTTTCCAATTACTTTTTAAAAGTCAGGTCAAGGCTCCAAAAGCCCAAAGGCGATATAAGGGTGGCGGCTCACAACAGTTTTTGTTTGCTACATGGATCATTTTAGTTCAGCTGGGTGTCTTTACTTTTGTTATATTTCTTTAAGAGTTCAAATGTGTTAATTACATAAATAAAATGTAATTTTCTCGGTAGCACTTCATGGATTTCATAAGCAACACTTTAGTTGCTCTGTGGATTCTTTTAAAAAGCAATTAAAAACTTTTCTTTTCAAACAAGCCTTTTGTTGATCTACGTATTTTATATTCTTTATTTACATTTGATCTTTTACATTGTGTATAATGTCTGTTGATTGTATTGTTTATTTTAATCTTTGTGTACAGCGCTTTGTGACTGCCTTTCTGTGAAAAGCGCTTAATAAACTTTACTTACTTACTTTAGTTGTTCATACAAAGAATAAAGGTAAAAAAAACAATATATGCAGTGTTATCTTCATTTTAGATGTCAAAAAGTATTTGCGGCTCCCAGTGTTTTCTTTTGCGTGGAAACCGGGTCGAAGTGGCTCTTTGGGTGTTAAAGGTTGCAGACCCCTGCCATAGGCCATATATTACCCACGACTCACGTATAGACCCACTGAGAGAGCTAACCCAGTACACAGTTATACCCAACCACATGGCAGGAGAGTTAGCTTAGCTTAGCCTAGCGCCCGCTAGCGGCACAGACAGAAACATAGTCATTTCCCCCCTAACCTCAGTTACAGTCCCAAACACATCTTATTATCACATCCTCACACATCACAAACTTAACGTTGCTCATTAACACACACTTTTCACGGAATGACCCCTTCTCTGCTGGTAATCCGGAGCAGAAAAGCTCAGGTGCCTTGCCCACGTTTCTCCCTGCCCATAGTCTCTCTCATACAAAGCGGTAGGGTGACCTCTACTGGCCACTCTAAAAAAACTACAGGTGAACTAACAACTGAACAACAACCGTAACTACGGGGCCTTTTGTACAGCCGCCCCCAAATGTATGGAGTACATTTGCTCACAACAAAAGGCAACTTTACAAACAAAGTCACTATGATTGCCTTCTGTCTTCGTCCGGGAGGGCAGGCAGTGCCACCAGCCTCGCCACAGGTCGGGTGAAGGTCCTGTCTTTCACCTTGATGTCAGCAGACCTGATGTGCCCGTCTGCACCGGGGTGGACTTTGGAGATGCGACCCACGAGCCAGGAAGTGCGAGGCAGCTGAGGATCTACGATCATCACCACCAAACCTTCTGTGACATCCGCGGGGGATGACTGCCATTTCTGCCGCAGCTGCAGGCTTGGAAGGTACAGCCGGATGAATCGAGACCAGAAGTGGTCAGCCAGCACCTGCTGAACACTAACACCAAAAACTCCATCTCCGCATGGCGGAGGTTTCATCATGTTTTGGGGTTGCTTTGTCCCAGTTGCCTTGCAGCCATCGATACTGGTTTCATGACCAATTGTTATTGCTGGGTGCTATAATACTTCAATGAGCCAAAGAACACAGTGAAAAAGACGAGCTCTGATGAAGAGTGATGTACAAAACATTCCAGAAATACTGAGAAACTGAAACACTTTTACAAAAGTCCTGCTGCTCATCGCAGAACTTTCACGAGCGGCTACTGAAAACATCTCATGGACGCTGCTAAAGAAAGTATAAGAGTTAATCAATTCAATATTTAGTAAGTCAAACATATGACATGATCGGTGTGCTCAGTGTGTTCAAATAATGACATGAAAAGCTCCGTTGTTTGTGCTAGTTTAGTCAGACAAAGTTTATCAATAGTTGTGCCTCAAGTTAGGATCAGTGCAGAAATTTCACAAACCTTTTCTTGGAACTGTACATCACAAGGTAGAAGTTTACAACAGTCCGCCTTAAAAACACAATAACCAAACAACACAAAAGGGGGCTGAATGGTAGCGAGGCCTGTATTCTTCGTTTTTTTCCAGCTTAAAAAAATCTAAGACATTATTACAGTGTGTAAAAATCTTACTTAATCCAAGGATTATTTACAAAATATTAAAATAAACCTCATGTATATAGAGGCACTCGGCACACCACAGGAAAATGCAACATAAAGTGTCTGAGTAATATGCTGGGTTGCCACGTGACACCAAAGCATCTTCAGTTCATCTTTGCATTGATTGAATGAATGAATACCATTCTTCTGAAAGATTTAGTGACTGCAAAGCCATCACTCTAGGGAACGATGGTCAGGATTTGTCCCATAATTAGTCAATTGTCTGTATTAGACATACATGCGTGGTACATTTAAAATATCAAAAGAATAGTTATATATTCAACCACTGACTGGTTAACTTAACATTACTACTTTCTGTGGGTACAGGAGAAACATATCAGACCGGCTCACCCATTTTTTTTTCTTTGTGCACTCCATACAGATGCAATCTGAGAACATGTTAATTATTGAGCTTTAGATGCTTGTAAGCATATTTTATGAACAGAGCAGGTCAACCTGTTTCCTTCTGCCAAGATAAGCTAAGCAGCCATTGGGTGTCCTGTAGCCCTATAATAAATCTCCCAAAGTGCACAATCATGCAGAAACTAACTAACAACTTAAAAATACACATCTGTTTTTCAAAGATAATAGTCAGCAGTCGCAATCTTGTGCATAGAACACATCAATAAAAGCAAGTACACATCAGTCACATTAAACAATCAAGGCGACATCAACCTAGAACTTTGCTTTGCCGTTCATTTCTATTTTGGCTGAGATAGTGTCCACTGGGTGATCTTTGTAGCTTTTGTCCTTGCAGCACTTCCTCTGGAAAAATTTAAAGAGCGCAAAAATGGGGATGGCCAGACTGGGAATTCCAGCAAGGATAAAGATCATGGCATAGATCCAAGAGGGATAGGGACGTGCTTCCAGTATGGGAAAGCTCGCCTGTGATCGGGATCAACAAAAAAGTTACATTTTGCAGCACAAAACATCAAACTACATCTTTATTCCTGCAGTTACTGTATGTAAAAACTTGTTGTAAACTACTGTGAACAACAAACTTACCGCTTCCTCGTCCCACACCAGATAGGTTAAATCTTTGGTGACTTGGGTAACAAAGTAGAAAATTAGGATGAAGATCATAAGGAGTGGGCTAATCACTCTCCATGTTGCCTGCCAGAAAATATTGGGCTTGTGGCCAACCATAAATTCAATGTCCTTGTTGAACCTGTTTGAAAGCAATAAGAGGGAGACATACATACGTGTAAAAATCATCCATAAAAGGCAACCTTGTAGATTTTATTAGTTACAGTAAATAAAGCATCACATGTCACTGTTTGCTCAACTGGCTGATACCAAAGCAGACTGTAGTCTGTTATTTTTCTCTAAGCTAACTTTGAGTCCAAATTGACAACATTAAAAGATGTATATTACACCACCTTTTTTGCACCTTTTCTTCTAACTATTAGATAATTGTTATAAATAAGTCAACTTAACTGCTTTCATGTGCATGGTCAGAAACTCTAAGCCAAAAGTACATTTTACACATTCCTCCCCTTCCTGTTGCAACATTAAAACACACTTCTGCTGTGATGAGTTACATTATCTCTACTGCAAGGTCAGAAGGCAACGCTTTGTTTGAACTCTAACAAGAACTGTTGGTTGCCTCACTGAACACTGACCTTTTCTGCCTCTTATGAAAATACCAGGAAAGCGAACTTTCCCATAATGACAAGTACAAACATGATTCTGTTTAGATGGTCGGATGTTTGATAAAGTACCTAGAAGGTCATTACTTTGGAAGCTGACTCAATGATCACCTAAGGACGGGCACACTTACCTATCAATCCCATAGATGTAGATAACTGCAAACATTTCACAGAAACCGATGATTAGGAGGGGGATTGAGCCTGCAAAGTTGTCAAAAAGAGCTAGCCAGTAGTTCCCAGAGCGTTGGGTGAATATGAGCCCAAGAGCAAAGGATATTAAGCAAGTAAGACCTGAAAAAACAACACAAGCAGGCGGTTACAATCATACCCAGTTTTCCATGGTGGTTATGAAGAAGTTCTCAATGTGAGAAAGTTACCAGTAAAAACTTCTTTAGGCCAAGTTTGAGGAAGAACTCTAAGGTCTTGAAGGGGAACCACCACTCCCTCAATGCTCCCAAACATAGTTGAAAGGCCGAGACAGAAGAGCATGATGAAAAAGAGGACTGCCCAGAGAGGTGAAACAGGCATCTTCATGATGGCCTCTGTGAAAACGATGAAGGCCAGGCCCGTTCCCTCCACACCCTGAAGCGGTACAGGGCAAATCTTTCAAGTTCTGAATCGATTTTGAATCATTTTTGTGACACTCAAACTGGGCAAATAATCAGGGAATTAACAGGATACAAAAAAATAAAGGCTCCACTGACCTGACTGAGTAAATTCTGAATGTCGCAGGTTTTTAAGGGCAAACCTTGGATGATATCTGGATTTGTCTGATTTAGGCTGGTCAGAACCTGATCGTAGTTCTCTATTGTGATGGAGGTTTCAGGGTAGTCAAAGGCATTGATGAGATGCAGGATGTTACTGAAAAAAAGTAAGAAAAAACTCATATGAGTCTATCTAGATACAAGTAAATCTCACTCTCTCATTTTTCCCCCTATTGTAATGTCATCTTTTGTGCAAACTGAAACTCACTCTCCCTGGCATTCATCAAATTTCTGCGTTGCCCTGAAACCGATGATGGAGTAGATCACCGTTGCAGAGTACACCGAGGTGCAGCCATTGATGATGGAGATGAGAACGGCGTCTTGCTCACAGTTGTTGCTGCAAGTAGATTTTAAAGGGACATAGCGTGAGGACACTTGCTGGACAGTGAGTTCCATTATGACTGTGTAATCAAGACCTTTACTCACTGAACAGAGTTGTAACTGGAGAAAGAGATGAGGCCCCCGAAAGCCAAGGAGAAGGAGTAGAAAACCTGAGCTCCTGCATCCAACCAAGTCTGTGGATTCATTAACTCATCCACCTAAAGAGAATCCAAAGATAAGCATTCTTATTGAGCTGTGAGCAGATTTCTGACCTATACAGAATTTTAAAACGGACACTTTCCCACCTCACTGGCTGTTGTTAGTTAATAATCTAAGAGGGTACACACAATGCACAATTGCACAATTGTCACCAGGTAATTTGGCTTTAAAGTGCCTATCTAGATTACTTATGTATTGGAATTTACAGTACTAACTGTGCTGCGTTTCAGCCTTCAGTATCAGCTTTTATATCAGCTTTTATCAGTCCTGTGATAAAGGTTTACTGCTCTCATGTTTCAGGCCTGGGTGTCTTAAAACGGCAAATAATAGCTTAAAGAAATAGGCTTGTATCTCTGTAAGTACACTTTCTAACAGTTATATAACCATATATTACTGTAATGTCTGTGCAATAAATATGAGCCTTCAGCCATCTAGCTTAGCTAAGCATGAAGAGTGGAAACAATGAGGTCCAGGTTTCACTGACGTTATTGAGTAATTCTCCACAGACGTTGTAAAACTGTACAAAAACCATAATGACAAATAAGTTCATCTTGTCCCTTCTGATTCTTGTGACATGTGATACATTGAACCCTTACATCTGGTGTGAAGAGGTACTTTATTCCCTCTGTAGAGCCTTTGAGAGTCAATCCTCTGATGAGGAAGATTGTGAGGACAAAATATGGGAGAGTGGAGGTGATGTAGACAGCCTGAAAAAAGAAAGATGGCACGTGTATATCTGAGCAAACCTACATGTAAAAATCACTTCCTTTTCTTAGACATTGTGATTTTTCAGACCTTGCCAGAAGTCTCAATGCCACGAATGCAGCACACATACAGCAGAGTCCAGGCAGCGAACAGGGCCAGCACCATCCACCACTGCAAACCTCCAGAGTCATCAATGGCTGCTGAAGTGTTCAGAGTCTCTCTGTACCAGAAGTAGTCAACAGTGGTGCTCCGTGCGCACTCAGCCACTAAACCTGCAAACGGCACAAGCAAGAGCAACTTGATGGCAGGCTAATCATCGCATAACGTTCTATTGTAACCTCTTGTTAGATGAAGGCACACCTGTGCTGTTAGCATTGAGAGGGCATTGGCTCCAAGGCAGAGGATCTTGAAAGGAGTTGAACAGGTACCACATGATCCAGGCCATGATGGTGTTGTAATACATACCGACCAAAAATGAGACAAGTAACGATGCAATGCCTGCAAAAGAATGAAGAAAGCAGTGGAAAAACTCACAGTGATTATCTGCTTAAGATGTGGGCCATGTTTGCTAGCTTATTTTAGCATGACAGCATAGTAAGTGCTATGTTTATATATGTTACATATGATATATGCTTGGCAGGAATTTGGTCTCATTATGGTGCTCAGTGTACACTTAAGTGATCCCAATATTGAGTGTTTTTTTCTAAATGCTTGGATAGGAATGATTACTCGGTCTGTATTTTGTATTAAAACCTAGCTTGAGTAACCGTTGCTGCAAAAGCAAACCTAATGGAAGAACAGAACAATTCCATCCTCTAAAAACTCTAAATTAGTTAATACATGAGATATTTAGCCATTATGGGAATTATAACTTATTGCTGTCTGTGGAGCCATTTTGCCAACATAGACACAATAAAACACAAAGATACGAAGGCGCACACACCCACACACATGCATGTTTTTTTTTGTACACACCAACTCCAGTCAGGTAAGGGTTGATTGCTCTCCACACTCCCACGCTGCCTTTTCTCAGGCGCTGACCAATGGCAAACTCTAAGTGCAGCAGCGGGATTCCCTCCAGAACCAACAGGATAAGGAACGGGATCATAAACGCTCCTAAAAGCACAACATTCACATTCATAATGAATTAGCAAAGTGGTGAGATTTTCACTTTGTTAGACACTTTAACAAAGGAAACTAAGCACAAAGATACTTGTAAACTGTGAAAAGCAGCTTTTTATTAGCTAAACTAGGAACTGTACAAACCAAGAATAAGACTCACACATTACCTTTCCCATAGCATTTACCTCAAGAAAGACTTTATTTTTTTGAGTTTCATTAAATAGAAATAAAATTCAATAAAAATCTAGTCAGCATCTATATCTGATTATTTATGGTGAATAAAACGGGCATTTCCATAATTCATACTGTGGGGTTCTTTGTGTTGATACAACATGTCTGCATGCTTTGTCCTATCACTTGGTTGTAACCTTTTAACAAAAGCATTTCTCAAATGGTATAATTTCTTTCTAATCACTAAAATCCATAGTGTCCTTTTGTTAGCAAAAACAAAGTAAATCCACTGATATTTTCTTTTGTGGCATCTAGTCTATATTCAAATATCTTTCACATCTACTGCCCCACACGTCCCTGCATACCTCCTCCATGGCTTTGACACAGGTACGGGAACCTCCAGACGTTACCGAGTCCCACGCAGAAGCCCACGCAGGTGAGGAGGTACTGGGCTTTGTTGTCCCATTTGGGCCTGTCCCCAGCCTCCTCGGTTTCCATCCTTTCCAAATCTTCATGAGATGGGATTCGGTCATCCAGTCCTGGGTTTGGTAATTTCAGCTTCATGGTGGCTTGCTGTAAACCTCCTCCGTGCAAAAAAGAAATTGGAAATAAGAGCTTCTGTGTCTCTCTTTAATAAGAAGTTCTGTTACTTTTGTAAATTTTTAAGCAACTGAGAGGATTCAGAAGTAAACCTCCTCTGTGCAGTCGGCTCCTGAGTCTCCTAGGACTATCTCTCTCTCTCTCCTCCCTCTCTCTGAGTCCTTTATCCCTACTGTGTGTCCAGGTGAGGGACACTGAGGCATTTACTGTGACCCGTTGCACCTAACTTGTGGTTATCAGTCACTTGTCTTAACCTGTGTTATATTATATGATGTCAGCAACTTTAAGCGGAAAAAGGTGCAACCTTGTTCTTAGTGGTTAATACATTACACGAGATGCTGCCAATAACCCTTTCCCTGGGCGAAGAGTGATTGGGTGAATTCTAATACCGGAAATGATATAAACCTCTGTCTTTACCATCGGGTCACGTTTTTGTAATCCCTGATAAACTAGATGGCTTATTTCTTGCTACAATAAGAACATTATTCGGTCTGTGAAAGCTCATTTGTGACTTATTTGAAATGATAACCATTAAAGTATTTTTAAAATGATCACAGAGTTGTGGAAGTGATTTTTTTCTCTAAGTTTATACCATGTTTACCTCACAGTATGATTGTCAAGTAGTTCACGGCCCTTGTAAACCTTATCAGTGTTGCTCTCTAACGTAATAACTAACTAATGAAAGGCTGGCATCAACATTTACGGAGTGGTACATTTCCACTATCAATGTAACTGGCAGTCACACTCAGGGAGTAAAGTGGGACTTGGCTAAATAATGGGGCGGTAGAAGGTAAATATTAAGGTGGAGTTTGGAAAGTGTCACTAAAGAAAATCATCAGATTAACCCTTGTGTTGTCCTCGGGTCATTTTTGACCCTAAAAGAACTCTTTTTTTTACCATGTTGTGGAAAGGAATGACCAGTAGAACAATGCACATATTGTCCTCTAATATAATGAGGAGGAAGAATCAACGATCAGGAGGATCCAGGATTAGAAGATAAAGAAAATATTGCCAATATTTAGACCACATGCTACACAGCAAAATCTCCAGTGTTAAATTAACACTAGAGAGTGTCTATATGGGTCCACACCTCTGAGTGTTAAATACAACACTGTTGAGTGTTAAATTAACACTTTTGACAGTGTTATATGTTTAAAAGTAACCTAGTCAGTTTTAAAGATTAACAATGGCTAACACTGAGCAGTGCTGATTTTCTAACACTGGAAAATAACTCAAAATGTTAGAAATATTCCAGTGTTAGAAAATCAGCACTACTCAGTGTTAGCCAAAAACAAAGGAAAAGCTCATTTAAATGAGGTTTTATCAGACTTAAAAAAGAAATAGTGTCAAAATGTTTGAATTAAGTTTTAATTGGGTGAAAAATCCACTTCATATTAATTAAGTATCAATCAAACCAGATGGGGTCATTTCTGACCCCTGAGGACAACAGGTGTGATTATGTGCTGCTTTAAAAATTTGAAATGCTTCAAGAAAAACATTCTCACTAAAGTTCAACATACAGCACTCTGTGGTTAGTCAAATAGTCAAAATAATCTAAACATTTAAATATTTTATTGTCTGATTTTATTTTCGCTAAAAAACAGGCTATACTTTATGTAAACAATTTCTGGTGGTCCCAAATTGCAAAATGAAAGGTAAATTTTGTGGTAATGTGTTGGTCTTAAGCTAAACTAAGGTGTAACACTGAATTGATTGACAATTTGTACTTTGTACTTTAAAAAACACTCAAATGAACTGGGGTCATTTTTGACCCCTGAGGACAACAGGTGTATTGCTTCACCTACTGTAAAGCATTACCTTTTATTTCAGTGGTCAACAGGACAAAAACAAAACTACATGAACAGAATATCCCATCAAATCTCATTTAAAAAAAAGACAAAACAGCATTTTCCCCTGGAAGTTACTTCTACCATCGCCTTTGCTGTTGCAAAATTCTGCCAAAATTCTGTCCAATTCAGAATTCTTTCAATTCTTTTCCAAGCCCTTCTCTATGCATACCACCGTCCATCACTGTAAACTGTACCGCAACACAGCAGTCCCAGTTTAGCCTGCGCTAACTACCCATGTACTTCTTAATAACATGAAATTATTATAATGTAATTTGTTTTTAAAGACATTTCACAATATGAAATAACCAGATATCTCAAGCAGCACTTTGTGTACACATCCACTGTCTGACTACTTCAATCTAACATGGAGTTTCCCATTGTTGCTGCTTTGTAAAATGTCTGTTGCTGAGCAGTTCTTGCCTCTGAAGAATAATCTCTTTTCTTCCTCTCTTGACCTCTTTGTCTTACATCTTTCTCTGAGAGTGAATTTATTACACGCTGCTTTTTTTTTTTAATGTGGAAACTGCAGCTACAGCAACCGTGACTTCCCTTTTTTTTTTTTTAAAGCCTGTGCAGAACAATTTGTGACATTGGTGATATTTGCTGACCTGTGAGAAATTACCTGCAACTTCAAAAAAAAAACTTACTCCTCTTATGCTCACTCCCCACTGCCTGCTGCAGACCGAATCATCAAATAGTTAATAGTTCATTTGTGCATGTGAAGTCAGCAGGTTACCATCAGTAATGTTAAATGCTTCACTGTGGGGGTGAAATAGCATCTAAATGACTGATTCTTCCACTCTATTCATTTTTTTGTCTTAGTATCACAGTGACTCTTTTTCTTAATATTACATTTGACTTTCATCACAATTCTTTCTTTCTTAATAGATCCCTGCCTCCAGGATTCAGTGTTTTTTCAGCATCATCCATCAATCCGTTCTCTTTCACTCATCCTTGACAGGGTCACGGGGGCGGGGGCTGGAGCCTGTACACCCTGGACAGGTCGCCAGTCTGTTGCAGGGCTAACACATAGAGACAACCACTCGCACTCATATCCACACCTATGGGCAATTTAGAATCACCACTTATCCTAACCCCACTAACTGCACGTCTTTGGACTGTGGGAGAGAACCCACGTCGACTCCACACAGAAAGACCCTGATGGTGGGATAGAACTCAGGACCTTCTTGCTATGAGGCAACAGTGCTATGTTACAGCACTCTAAATTCAGGATTTTATTTTCTTTCTTTTTTTTAAAGGTTTGTCATCATGGGACCATGTTAAAAGACAATACTGGATGTCTTTTTGAAAGATACATGAAGCTTAAAAGCACTTAAATTATGAAGATTTATGTTACATTCAGGCTGTCTGTGAAGAAATGTGTAAAATAATGTTTTTTAAAAGTCAGATTTGAGTATCAGTCATTTTTAAATGGAAATCACTAATATAATAAAAATAATCTCAAGATATTGCTTCATTAAAAATATTTCATTTGCTACTGTAAAAACTATGCTTTCTTTAATTCAGTGTAGATATGCTGAGAGAAAGTTATCCAAATGTATCTATGCACGTATTTCTAACAGATTTGGATCAGCATGTGGGAGTAAAAAGGGCAGCGCAGCACAGGTAGTTTGTTCATCTTGTCACAAAAGATACAAAAACCGCTTTCAACCTGCTGTTTTCAACAAATTAAATTGTACAAAATATCTAAAACGATTTGTACAGAACACAAAACTCACAATATGTTAACACAACCTCACACACCCCTACATCCGTTTACCCAACCAGACGGAGGTCTGAGCTTCTCTCCTGACTGACCCAGGCTCAGATAAGCAGCAGATTATGAATTGATGTCATTGCTTTTTGCATGGATAGATATCAGTGTCACTCATTGAGGCATCAAAAGAATTTGGCAAACGTTCTTTGGATTTGAGGGAAAAAAAGACATTTTTGAAGGAGGAGCAGGATGCTCTGTGGTGTTCTTGTGCTTGATGATTTTGGCAGAAACAGTGTTGAGCTGTAGCAGCATATTTGGAAGAATAGAAAAGAAAATCTAACAACTAACCATTTAGGACACTTAGGTAATCATCCTACAGAAAGTGGTGACGCCTGCAAATCTATCTGATAATCCTAACCACTAATTAACAGATCACAGACCAAAGATAAGCAGGATCAATACGGATGACAAGGATTCATTTTCTAAAATCCTAAACAAACACACTTTTCCAATAAAGAAACAATGTACAAACTAGCACACTGACACAGGTATTCGTAAAATTTTGAGGTCTTGCAGAGGAACCAGCAGTCCTTCTGTACTTCCAAGCATCGTGTAGAGGCCGGGGCAAAACTTTATGGCCTCTATGATTGCAATAGAGGAGAAACTGTTCCCTTCAGACTCTATAAAACAACCTGCGGTGCTTCACTGACTTATTTACAGGACAAGCAATAAAAAAATAACAAAAAAAACAATGATTAAAAATGGCGTCTTTCCCACTGTTTAAGGAACACCACTGTATTAGTGGACTGATTGGGAAAAATCAGCAGCAGAGTGTGGGACAGAGTACGACCATGCAGCGTTTTAAAGCTTGGAAGTACTGACATTACTTTGAGTTTGATTCCATTAAAAGTGACAAAAACATTGGCGTCCGCTGTACAATATGCGTGGGAAGAAAACAAAAAATGAAACTTTCAATCTGAGCAGGCAGCTGCCACGGGAATGTGAAATTCACAGAGAAACCCCTGGATCCCCCCGCTGACATGACTGGTGCAGCACCGGGCAAACCTCCACCGGCCCCACTCCTGCTAAACAGGTGAAAATAGATTTAAGAGCGACAGGACTCAGTGCCAGTGAATCTTTGATTTTATTTAATTCTTTGCTGTATTTTACTTGCATCTATTTGAAAGATTGAGTGTAAACACAAAACATTATTTGATTTTATGTGCTGGAATACGCAGAAAACAGGTTTAAATGTTAAACAAACTTCTTCAATTCAAAGACTGTCGCATATAATTTAATGTTTGCTTGATGCATAAAGTTAGAAGACCGAAACTAATAAAACAAGTTTTAAAAAGAGACTTTTTCATTTGATTCAGTTTTATATGAAGGATTATGCAGAAAAAATAGAATTGGGCTGGAAGGTCTATTGCTAACCTGTATTCAGGTTGTGTGTCACGTTTTTTTAAAAGTAGCTAAGTAATAAAGTAACTAATTACTTGTGAAAATAAGTAATCGATAAAGTAATGGAATTACATTCTCAGAGAAGTAATCAGTAATTAGCAACTAATTACTACTTTCAAGTAGCTTGACCAATATTGATTATTACAATTGCCTCTAGAAATCTCTGGAGATCAGCTGAGTGTTTGTTAAATGAAATACTTATAATTAAATATCTGGTTGAAGCTGGAACCTTTTCCATGGTTGATATTTGGAAATGAAACAGCAGCATTAAACATTGCTAACAAACAACACAACAAAAAGGCAAGAGGGAGAAATGGTTTTCACTTCACTGTGTGCACCCGTACATTTGTATAGACTGAAAAACACACCGTGGCTCTGAGAATCCACACTGCCATGAGAGACCTCAAGCCTCGTCAGTATTCTCTGAAGCAGCATAATAACACGGAGGGGGTCAAAGAAGCCATCCGATAGCGGAATGATGGGAAATACCGTGCACGATAAGGAAAGGCACCATAAAAGCACACTCGGGCATTTGTTATGAGATAAACTTAAATAGCTTGAAAGATACGAGAGTTGTGTACAATGAGTTAAACGCACACCTTGTTTACTGTAACCACTGGAACATTAGATGTTTTCAAACCCCAACACAAACGGAAAAGATTTATTATTTCTCCCGTATAAAGTGTCGTGTACGACCTTCATTATTCTTTTCACAGTTCCCCTCTCCTCAACTAATTTAACGGCCTCGCAATTCAATCTCTTCAAGACTGTCAGTTACATATTTCAGAACTTGACACGTAAGTCTTTCAGAAACTGTTAAACATGCGAAGTAAGAAAATGCACCAATCAGAGCTTTTACTGTCTTCATTATCACGCGTGACAATGCAGGTGGTGTGGGGTCAGGGTTGAAAGTTCGCTTCTTGGTCGAGCATCTTTTTCAGATAACAGAGATTTCAATCAGCTGATATGGAGAAGCTGTATGACACATCGGGTTTTGAGCCTTCATTTTCGACATGATTGGGCCTCTATAGGGAAAGGTGGCTGTCCCATTGAACTTCTGGCTCTTACTTTTTGTCCGATAGTAACGCAAACTAAACGTTAATCACTGTATACAAGCACCGATCAGCTAAACAAAAGTACAGCCCAATATTACACAGATCTCAAAGCTGCTAAACTTGCTCATATGGGAAGTTTGGACTTCATGAGCATTTTTAAAAATATATTCTTATATATTTGTTTTTGGTTTTTTTTACAATAGTAAATAAAAATGTATATACCTTTTAGATTTACAAATAAGTCATTCGCATTTAGCCCTTAATTAGCTGATGCTAATATGCCAAAGTGATAGATTGACCAGTTTATGTTGGCTCCATGCTCCTCTGAATGACGTGTCTGTTAACTGATGTTTGCATGTGCTGATAGCATCGTGTCACAACCACTGTCCCTGCAGCAAAACAACATCAACTCTATGGACACAAATTTTTATGTACAGTGCGTTAACGCTTCGGTGGGTCTTTGCTCTCAAATGGATGTTTTAGCTTTTTGAAGCGATTTCCATTCACCTGTAAGTTAATGTTTAACACAAATTACTTTGAGCCAGGATATTAAACCCATAATGACGCATCGGGCTTTTTATTGTGTCTCTAGCATTTTAGATTATGCATGCTCAGTTTTTTTTTATCTCCGGTATTTATATTCTCCCACCAGATTTCTTATTCACAGAAACAGAATTACAGCTGTTCAATGAGGTTGAGATAAAATCATCAAAAGTGATTCTAGCATAGTTACTTGCACTTTACTGCATTTTCAATAAGATACACAAGTGAAATAAAATCAGTTCTTCACTGATGTAAACCCTCCTACTGTTTTTTTTTTATTATTTTATTTCATGCTGATGTGTTTTAGTCGGTGTAATTTGAAGTAGGGAGGAATTAATGCCATTTTTAATGTTCGATGTCAGTCTGAAATCACCTTCTCCCTCTCTTACATATCTAGGCTGTTACTAATACTCGAGGTTCAGACATGTGACCATGAAATTGAATCATGAAAACATTTAATCTGCATTACTTGCAACACACCTCTATTTATGGCATACTGGTCAAGGTTCATGCAGTTTCCATGTGATAATTTAAGGTAATAGATTACACTGGATAATGATTCCTTTGAAAAATCCAATTCAGTGTATTTGGAGTTTATGGTGCAAATACTGTCTATCAGACCATCAGTCAACAATCATAATCACCTTTATTTCCTTACAGTATGTCTATTTTTGTTTAAACTCTTGGTGTAGAATTACCAGTGACCCTAACACGCATGTCTTTGGACTGCACGAGGAAGCTGGAGTGAAGCCATGAAAGCACATAGAGCAGATCTCCACTCTGCCACTGCCCCATGTTCCACTTCTTCGTAGGTGTCTGTGCAATTCCAGGTCCTGCTGGATTGGCCATAAGTGTGTTTGCATAGTTTGCACACACTCATGTCGTCTTCAAGGAACAGGATGAGATGTTACCATTTCAGATAAAAAAAACCTCCGTTCTTCAGAGCTTAGCGTTATTGGTAAATAACTGAGAACTGCATATGTGTGACTACAGGCAGAAGATTGGAGGTAAATAAATTTTAACCCATAGTCCTTTATATGGAAAACTACAACATCCCTGCATACTGGCTTTGTCACTCAGTCTACTTCAGCTGTAGGAATCAAAGTAATTGTGTAATAAAAGTAGTTGCATACCCAGACTGTCAAATGGAGCACACGTTTATGTAACAATGCTGACACAGGGGGACACTTCACAGAACCAAACACATCCATACAGAGTCAGGCATTACCAGAAAGCAATGATCGTTTTCAGGGAAAGTATCAGCCCGGCTAGATTCAGTGGACCTTTAAAAATTCTGCAATGCCTGCTCAAGCGATGCATTCAAAGGTCACTCGAGAGTCTGTCAGCCAGCACGAATCTGCAAACCCTGAGCAGTTTTGTTATGCCAGGTGAAAAAAACAGCGAGGGTCAGTTAGTGAGCCGTCTTACATTTGGTGTGGGTCATTTCACTTGTTGCGTTTTCTGATCTGAAAAAAAAAAAGACACACAAAAGAAACAATAAATACACACACATTGTATTCGGTACATGACATCCCTTTCTGTTTGTTCATCCTCTTAATGTATTTTGATTCAATACAGTGGCATCCATATGTATAACAGTTTGAAATGCACATATTTGCATAGAGATGTGAGGTGGGGGGAACACTTCTTTCATCCCCTGTTATATCTGTAAGTTTGCCCCATTGCAAAACAATGAAGAGTTCCTCATTTCTGTGGTGGTTTCATTTTAATTGAGATTGACAGAATAACTAAAAATACAGAAAAAACACATTACATAGAGGTTACACATTGATTTGAATGTCACAGAATTCTAGCTCACCACAGCAGAATTCTGTGACATTCTACAATCAATCGATTAATTACAGATAGATCTCAACTCATTATATGTATGAAGCACATAGGATCTGTTTCTTCCATTTCAACCTCTCTATCATAACAGACAAGACTGAGGGGCCAAGGTATGGGGCCGTGTACTGTAAAATCTTGGTTGAGAAACGCCTTCCTACAACCAGCTCAAAGAAGGGTCTTCTGGGATGACAATGACTGAAAAAATATCCCAAAAACAACAAAACAGTGTCTGCAGAAGAAGCACATTAAGGTCATGTACTGGCCTTACCAGTCTTCAGGCCTCCGTCCTACAGGAAATGTGTGGAAGGAGCCGAAACTTTGAGTTGCCCAGCAGCAGCCAAGAGGAATGGACCAAATTATTTAATCACTTTCATGTAATGTGTTGGTTGATATTCTCTCTCTCTATTAAAATAAAACTATCATAAAAATTAGAGACTGTTCATTTCTTTGTAAGCAAACAAACTTACAAATTTAGCCCCCTTGTATAGACACATGTGCAGGTCCATAGGCAGCTATTTATATGAGGTGGCTGTAGCTCAGGTGGCAGAGCAGGTCAGCCACTAATCAGAAGGTTGGTGGTTTGATCCCAGGCTGCCTCCTGCCTGCATGCCAAATATCCTTGGGCAAGATACTAACCCCATGTTTGCCTACTGGTGGTGGTCAGAGGTATATATATATATATAATTTTAGTTGTACAATTTTGATAATCCATCAAAAAGATTGTATTATAACCTGCAGCTAATGCCATCCACCCAATGACTAAGGTGCTGCAAATGATCTTATTCATGATGACTTCCATGCACGGTGTAAAGGCGTGGTTGGGAGGTGATCAAGCCCACATTTAGACAAGGTGATGTTTCCTAATCCTTATGTACCAAGACTACAGATAAGATAACAGGCGTAAAATTGTGATTTTCGATGCGTGTGGGAAACTCTTTATGCCCTTTACGCTTTATTTACAACCAGTAATCAACATAAGATGTATGCTGCATGGAGTCTTATCTCTGCTGAGGAAGTTGCCTTTGAGTATCCTATGTTTATTTGTTGAAGAGGTGGAGCACAGTCTGGCCTTCGAGCACCATGGTGCCATCGGTGCGTGGCAACTAGATGAGTGTTTCTGCATGTAAACTTTAAATCAGATTGTCATATTTGGATTTTTCTTGGTTGGATTTGATTTTTCAAATTGTAATTTATTCTTTTGTTTTGTAGAAATGTGTCTGTCAAACCAGTTCAGCGACAAACAGGAGGTCGCTCGGTATATGGCCCCATACATAGACTCAGTGCTTTGCTGTGATTGGTGGTTGTCTGTGATTGCATCACACAGTAGAGCAGTTAGAATCTATCACCAACCTTGAACATGGACTTGGGACCCTGTTTTGAGGAAGCACAAGCGGCACAGCTTCATTAGACCACTTGGGGTCGCTGCTATAACGCAAACGTGTGTTTTGCATAATTGTCCTTGATGTTTATTTTCCTTTATCTCTCCTTCGTGGTACTTTAGACTCTGGAAAGTACTGTATATCCTAGCGTGGAAGTGGTTCCTGAACGTCCTTCTACTTTTTCACTGTTTCATTCGCAGTTAAAACAAAAAATAAATAAATAAAGAGACTGGCCTTCTGCCCTCTGGTGGTAATAAAGAGGTATTTCGCCCACTGCACTACAGTGCTTGCGGTGTACACAGGTGACAGGTGTGTTAAACAGACTAAGACACGTCACCCACTCACTGTGGTAGCAAACTTATGCTCAAATCTGTTATATACAACTCTATCTGTTAAGTTCATCTGTGACTGCATGAGTTAATTGTTTATATTTCCATTTATAAAGGGCCTTGTTGCGACAGAGCAGTGTGCGCACTCAGCTTTTGGCTCTCATGGATCACTTACACAATTCTCAGTGTTTGGAACTTATTGTTTAATATGAGCGATGGCAGATAAATGGTAGAGAATAAGGGAAACATTAAGAGGTCCACTTTAAGGTTCCAGTCAGATCAGACGAAAAACAGGTTGACGTTGAGGAAAACCTCTGGTCAGTGACTGACTGCACTTTCTTTGCTGTCTAAGATCAATTGCTCTTGGTTGCAGCAATCAAAAGGCCACCCAGAGGCTGAGCTTGCAGCACCCTCAACCTCAGGGCAACTAGTTTTCATTGTGAGGTGCACATGGTGGCAATAATTTTGGTTGCACTATGTGGTCTCAAACCACCGTTTGGCTTAGTGTGACTGTAGCCTGACGCACTTACCTGATCATCTATGCAAGAGGCCTCCATTGTCCTGCCTATAGTTAGAGATGTGAATAAAAACAGCCGGGGATAAAAACGGGAAACCCTGGGTGGGGGAACTCCAGGCCTCAAGGGCTGGTGTCCTGCAGGCTTTAGATGTAACCTTGATCCAACACAGCTGATTCAAATGGCTAAATTACCTCCTCAATATGTCTTGAAGTTCTCCAGAGGCCTGGTAATGAAATAATCATTTGTGTGTTGACCCAGGGTGATATCAGATGGCCTTCTCTGCCATTAGCCTATCATAAATAAACCCACAAAACATATCTGTAAATGTGCATGGGTGTTTCAGGTTTGAGGCCCTGTCCACACGCACACAAAACAACGTGGAGCTGTGAGGTATAATTTGTCTCCTATTTCATGACCCCACTTAAAATTAACAGCAGCCGATAACCACTGACCCCTCCACGCACCTCATCTAAACTGAAGTATTTCTCAAGAGGCTGATTACCATTTAAATGATGAATAACCTTGTAGTTGTAAGTCCACATAGGGGTTAATAACGCAGCTCCAATGTCAAATTGTTAATAAATCAAATAAACAAATAAAAATGAGACTAGTCTGGATTTTATTCATCCATTTTTAAAATCATTTCTTCAGTTTACGGCCATGAGGTGCTGTAATCGGTAGGCAACGGTCGCCAACCTGAGGAGAAGAAAGGAGAGCTGCGGTAGCTGTTTGTCTATTGCAGGTGTCAAGACGTCTTCACTTGCAATTCTGCGTTTGGCCAAAAGAGGTCACAATTGACCTGAATTGTTTTCTAACCTCAAACTCCATCAAACACACTTTTCACTGTAGATGCCTGTATAGTTTCATTTGATACATTATTCAATAAAGGTGTCACAGTATTGAAATAAAGTAAAGTAAACTCTCATTAAGGAGGAAATTACATTCATTCTTATATGTATTTATATATGTACTTCTCTGTATTCAGCCGGTGGTTTGCTTCGTCTGTAATGTTTCTAAGGTCTTCTGGGTCATGCATTAATATTTCAATATTTGCATTGGTCTACATAAACGTACCACAGGATTAGTGTCGTTCCTCTTCAGATAGAAAGCCACAGCTAAGTCGGAGACAGTGATCTGAGGAGGGGGAGGAGGGGGAGATGAGGCTGAGGGGAAAATAGACACCGGAGGGGTGGGGGTGGATTTACTGGGACTCAGACAGCAGACCGGCTGTCCCAAGCTGCGCTGATCCTTCACTCTCCGGCACCGAGCTGAAGTCCGCCTGCAGACACCTGCCTCTCCGAGAATAACACAGCGGCAGCAGGAGGAGGCTCAGGGAGCAGAACCAAAGCGAGGACCGCTCTGTGCCATCCACTCCGTCCTGCGGGAGGACAGGCTGCTGCGCTGCTTGGAGACCGCGGTTTGTTGTCGTTACCAGGAGAGAAAGCTGCTCCGCTTCTGATTAAGCCGGGCTGCCCTCACAGAGGAACCACTTGCATGGATGCACCATGGCCACGTTCGTCTGCAGGGTTCAGTTTTTAGATGATACCGATCCTTTCAACAGCACCAACTTTCCAGAGCCGACCAGACCCCCCTTGTACTCCTTCAGAGAGGATATCCCCCTCATCAACCAGCTCGCAGGAGTCCACCGGCTCCTCAAAGCTCCGCACAAGGTAGGATTAACAGGGTAGTAAACAAGTCATGCTGCACACAAAGCTAGGAGATGACTCTGGACTTAGAGACAACTAACAATGTCACTGAGGAGCTATTTATTTAGTTATTTATTTTAATGTTTTGACTCAAACACACTTATAGATGAACATGCGTACTCCATTCAGTTTACGCATGCTGGTTTTATGCTCAAGCCTCTTGTAAGTAAACTTCCAGAGCCACCATCCACCAGAGGCTATTTAAAGAACACATGGAAGCACAACTCGCTGGGTTTGAAATAAAGTGTTCGCCTTGAAGCGCGGAGCTTCCTGAAGAAGGGGACTTCACTTCACATTGATTAACAGGGGCGTTTCCGGAATTTTAAAAATTGGGGTGGCATAGGGTACCAAAAACAAGAGGAGGGGAAAACATTGTGTTTGATTACAAATGAATACAGTGGGGGTTTTTTAAAGGAGAAAATTTGGCACAATTTAGTTATTTGGAATCACAATTATGCTTAATAGTTAAATTACATCCAAAGTTAACTTATGCAGAATAGGCCTTTTCAGAATCATATATATCACATTATGACATCATAATGATTCACTGATTACATGTAAGTGTCTGTCCCATTATTTACTGATCAATAATATACTGCTGAGTAGATACAAGTACATTAAAACTGTCGTGGTCCTTTTTGTTTAGAAACTATCAGTTATTTTCGGTTATCTTTGAAAGTTTGTTTTCTGCATTATGTTTGTTTTTTAAATTTCTGGTCTTTGTTTCTTTCCCTCATTTCCATCATGTCTGCCCTCACCACCTGTGTCTCCCATCCCAGTCAACCTCTCTGGGCACATTTAGTCTTTACGCTTCTCTTTTTCCTGCGTATACTGAGCAGCACCTTTAGCTCATTTGCAATTTTCAGTGAATATGCTTTTTTAAGTTCTGTTTTTTCAGACTGCGGGCTCACTCGTGGTTCCTAGAAAATAAAAGTAGAATGGGAGGGAAGGCTCTCCCTCATTTCATTAGGCTTAAAACTTCCTTTTTGATAAAGCATATAGATAGGGCTGGATCAGATGACCCTGAATCCTCCCTTAGTTACGCTGCCATAGATATAAGCTGCTCGGAGCTTCCCATGATGCACTCTGTTTCTTAGTCACACCCCTTTTTTCATTCACTTTGTGTTTATACACAATTTGCATAAAATCATTAGTTGTTATCACTCTGACTCTCTTCCACAGCGTGTTTTGTCCTGTTTTCCTTCCATCACCTCCAACCGGTCACACCCCTCCCTGAGCCGGGCTCTGCCATTGGTTTCTTCCTGTTAAAAGGGAGTTTTTCCTTTCCACTGTTGCTCAAAGCCTTGCTAATAGGGGGTCATTTAATTGTCATGGTTTTCACTTTATCATTGTAGGGTCTTTACTTTACAACATCAAACACCTCAAGGCTGAATTGAAGTAGCTATACCTGCTTCTCACTGGTGGGGTCTTCAGTTTCAACTGCAAAACCTGAGAAAAAGTGTGTTTCAGCAAAGTACCTAAGTAAATTACATTCCATCACAGGTCCTATTATGGCATCCTGCCTCACACCAACTTCTCTAAATGCCCCTGATGACTCGTAAATGTGGGCACTCTGACACTAAAGTGCCACAGAGGAAGGCTTTGGATCTCCACCAGCTTGAGGAAATCTCTAAAATGGAACTTCTCTGCTGAGAAGTCTACACACAAACGGACACCCCACCTCCCTGAAGTCCCAAATACACTGAATAAAGCTTCCCACTGTATTTTTTGCTCTCTGCTTTGCATGCGGCAGTGACAGGTGGCTGCACAGAGGCATTAGTTCAGCCAGATTTATCCCGAGGTGCCTCATTCACCTACATGCGATGGGACACGGTGGGTGTGACGGAGAAGAAGAGATACCATTTTCAGTCAATTTCAGTGTTTAAGCAACCCCCCACCAAAAAAAGAAGGAAAAAGCAACGCATTCCTTACAGACAAGGTTGACTCAGACACACAAACACACCCACAGAGGCTGCACAAGTGCAGCAGATGTGACCTTGTTTTTTATGATTTATGTGGCTGCTACACAGTTAAAGCTGAAAGTGTAGATTAAACAGAGTTGAAAACAAAAAAACAAAAACTGGCACAGTCTGGAAAAAATGGGGAGTTTTAACTGCTGGCACACAGACCTGAGAGCAAAGCAGCAGAAGCGGTTTTCCGAACCAGACGATCTTTAGCTGCCCCCATCTTTAAAAACCGCGAAACAAATGAAAAATGGCCCACGGCACAGCAAAGCTTATGATTACAACCTATAGTCGGACAGATGGCACAGCCTGCATTTGTGTTTGCAATTTCGCTCGCATCACCAGGAAGGCTGTGCGCAATGGCAAATGGATATTGCACTTAGATTATAGGGATGAATTTGAGTGGTTGCAAATTTGCCCGTCAGACCGTCCAGATCTAAAACTTGGTGCTTATAATGCTCGAGTGTTATTATATAATTGGAAAATGTCAAAAGCGCTCAGTTGTTTCTGACAGTTCTCTTTGCTTTCTCAGTTAGTCTTTGTTTAAACAGCCTTTCCCTGATTTTTGTTTTAACCTCCTGTGCTCTCCTCTAAGGGGAAGAAAAAAAAGCCTGCTGTGTTATTATGCTGTGATGATGGTAGAGCTCTGTGCACGGCTGGCTGGGCTGCATGTAAAGTATAGGTCACTTGTCCCAGAATTCCTGCGGCCGGGGCCTGGATCCCTGCGACACTTTGTTCTCCTCACTTTGGGTGCCGCGGTTTTCCTGACCTCTTCCTCCATCTCTTCCTCCACCTCTATGGCCGTGCAGCAGTTCGTACTCTCAAACACACAAACACAGACACACAAGGTTAGAACCTCTTGCCAAAGCTAAATTAGTGTATTGCTGGTTTGGTGTGCACGGGGATGTGTCACTTTGTCCCAGCTGCTAAACAGAAGTTTGGATTCTGGCAGCAGAGATCATCACTGACCTCTTCCTGCTTTAAAGGAAGTCAACTTAAAGTGGATGATAAAGGCAGTCTAAAGGCTAGATTGTAGACATTCCCAACTTAATTTAGGCAATGAGACAAAAAAAATTATAAAAATAATATATCAGATATTCAGGTCGCTATCAGTCGACCAGCTACAGCTTCTGCCACAAACAAGCTCAGACTTCACAGCTCGACTTTTATTCCACTACCAAAAGGTTCCCAGTAAAGCAGCATTGGAGGTTTAATGGCCGACGCTGAACACGCCCTCCCCCTCGCTCTTCAAAGAGCCTCTGAGGCTTTGATTTTGATGCAAGAAAAAAGTTTTTTTTAAAGAAAGTTGTCTTGTAAGTTATGTAAGAGTGTTGTTAAATGCGATCACCACCACCAGACCCGGTGTTGTTTTAACATGGAAGTAATTACACCTCCTCCCCCCCACTCCCTCTACTCTCCCCTATTTTCTCCTGCTTTGCTCTTGAGGGAGAATTTGATTAAAACGAGCGCGAAGTATATACAAGCCAATAAGTGTTGCTCTAGCAAGTCCCCAGAGACTTGACTTGTGAAGAGCCTGCGGTTCCTCTTTGGAGCCACCGCTGCTCTCGGCCTCATGCAGCGTGATGTGTTGTGTTATTACTACGTGTTTTAGAAAAAAGAGACATCATTTGGACGACCAAGCTTACTCCTCGCTGCTGAAGCAGTGTTAGTGTGCTTGTGTGGAGGTAAAGGAGGGCAGCGTGGGTCAGACAGCGTGCCTGGGATGTTGCTGAAAAGAAAATAAATGCTGATAATGGCAGCAGATTAGACACAAGAAATGTTTTGTTGTTTTGTTTTAGTCCCTCCATGAAAAACCAGGCCACTGGGACAAAGGGTGATTAACCCCACCCTCACCTGCCCACTGTCTCCACCCCCTCTCTTTCGGTTTGAGATTTACCAAATCTCACGTGCATGAAAAGTGTGAAGGACAGTAGCATCGCGCTTGACTTTAACAGCTGGGGAAACTATTTATGGAGCGCAGAGATTACCTTTAAAGTGTTTGCATTTCCTTTTCAGCTGGTTAACATTTTGAGCCACGGTGGCAGCCTCACAGGTTTTGAGGGATCACAGTGTGGTCTGGTGTGTTTGCTTCAAAGACAATGTATCCCTGTGAGGTTTCTGATCCCCTGACTTTTTCCACTGTGAGGACGACATCTGTGCTTTTCAGTGAAATGTCTTAACAGCCTCAGGATGGATGGAAATAACATAGGGCATGCAAACATGACACCCATTTTTGGATGATATTCTGATTTTTCACCATCTTTCCTGTGCAATATTGCAAATGTTGGTATCGATCCAAAACCAAGTGAATAAATAAATACCAACATTGATACTTTAAACCTATACAGGGAGTATATTTAGGGGAGCACAATAAATCACTGATTTTTTACTGTTCATAATAATTATTCAATCGAAAAAAAAACATACCTTTCAGCTAGTTATGTGTTTTTTGATTTTTTTCATACCTGGAATCTAAATGTACCTGTCTAAAAATTTATTTATATTTTTTTTCATTTCCAAAAAAATTACCTTTACATTTTTTTAACACAGTTCAGTGGGCTAGAATAGAAGGATAGAAGCAAAGTATCGACCCAATACCAACACCAGCGTTGGTATTAAACATTTCCACACAGTGGTTAAACTCTGTCAAAGTAATGCATTGTTTGCTAAGTAGCACGTTACCATGCCAACCTATTGTTAGCATGGTGCCTGTGCTAGAGTTAACTTTTTTTAAACTTTGAAGAAACAGTATGTGCTTCTGTCATGGACAGTATAAAACAGGGACATAGCCACCATGATATCAGTCCCTGGTTTTGGATTTTGTTAGCATTAGCACTGTTTTCCACCACCGGATGAAAGGGTGGATGAGAGGGTAGAGTGGGCAAACTGTTTCTTTGTACATCGCACAACAAGCCTTAATATAAGTTACGTATTCTGTTTGAAAATCCTCCAAGAGGGACCAACAGCCTGCACGCAGTGAAGAACTCCAACCCAGTGCCTTGGAGTGCTGGATGAAGCCAGGCAGGCTCTGGCACACTTGTCAATCAATGTGGCCACGCCCCTAACTCAAATATCCAGATAGATGAGAAAAAAAACCCAAAAAATGCAGAATTGTCATGAAGGGGGAAACTATCCGTAGAATACTATTATAAATATTTTATCACATGAGTGTACTTGCTTTGGGAGGCAGCCTTGAATGGCCATTAGAGGAACTGCAGCGTTTGGCACTTCCACACTGATGTCATCCTTCATCCTTAGAAGGTTTGACACAGATGATTCATTGTGTCCTTATCAACTGTCATGTTTCTGGGATTACCTAAATAATGCTAACCTGCTGCTTCTTAGGTTCCCCTTTCCAATACTTCAGCTCAGGCAGTGCTGCCTGCCCCCATAGACACACCCACTCTTGAGCTCCAGTGTTCATGCTGCCTCAGAGGAGAGTAAATATAGCAAGGTTATATTTATGCTGTGAGTCCATGCGACAGTCCGTCTCTCTGTTTAGGATTGAAAGGGAGGAATGGACAGAAAGCAGCAGCAGGTCTTGTGATCGGTGGTCAGAAATTGTCGTCACACAGCCTGAATGGATTGTCCGGGTGGGTGGGTGTGGATTTGGCAGCACACCAGAGGCCAATCTAAGTTAAACCCACTGATGCCACCGAGCTGCTACATACCAATGCGCGACTCTGATCTCATTCACTTATTCGTACTTCAGCAGCTTCAGGAAGCAGTTGCAAAAACAGAGCCGATTGTTGCGAGCTAATGACGTAAGTTGCTTTTTAAGAGTTGTCTCTGGGACGGATGCTCCCACCTGCTATCGACCCGTGACCGTACTCATAAACATTGGTGCCAGTGGCGGGTTGATATATTACTGTGCACCTGGTCGCAAACTCAGCTGGGTTTCTTCTTACACAGCACAGGGGGTCAGTTCTGACAAAGGCCCCTCTGCAGTGTTACCTTAGATCATGCAAATGCATGAAGGCGAGGTGGATGAGAAGTGAAAAAACTCAGAAAGTCATCAATCGCCAGCGCGAAAACTTGGACATGTGCAAGGCTGTGCTCGCTCAACGAACATATAGAGCCGAGCTGAGAGTTATATTTTTCACAGCTAGTATTTAATGCAATAAAATGTGCCGTTCCGTCACTGTGTTCCACTCTGGTTTTGGTTTCATGTTCTGCGGCCTTTATTACGAGTTAACTCCCTTAACAGCTTTTTAATGCAGAAAGCAGAGGCACCCTGCAAATGCTTCTCACCCCTTCACAGACCACTGTGTGCACTTGTGTTCAAACCCCTGCCCCATAAACTGGCTTTATTTTACAGGCTCAAAGTGTTGTTCTTTCTTGTTTTATTTTTTTAAAGGGGGTGTGAATCATGGATATACATAGTAAAGGGACGCTAGACAAAGGAAGCCCAATAGGTCATCCCTGTGTGCAGAGTGACACGTTTGTTGTATTTCCTTTATTACTTTAACTTTGTATATTTTGTTTCTGCCATCCCGTAGCTTGATGACTGTGCACTTCAGCTGTCCCACAATGGAACCTATCTGGATCTGGAGTCCTCGCTGGCTGAGCAAAGGGACGAGCTGGAGGGCTTTCAGCAGGACGACACAGGGTGAGAGTGACTCGTGTACCCTTTATACCAAACAGTCTCTCTCTCTTCACCACTCGAAAATATCTAAAGCAGCGAGACCCCCGCGCCCTCTCCCCCCTCATACACGTACACATATTTTCTGAGTTTCTTCATTCTTATAAAATGGGGAGAATCACAAGCTGTTGGATATGGATTTCTTGGAAGCGCAAGTTCATGGAAAGTATGAAGCACTCTGGAAAGCAGGACACGTGTGCCCTCCCTTCCACAGCAACAGCTATTCTCCCATTGTATGATTAATATTCTCGTCTTCTTTGTGACAGTATTTCACAGTTTACAGCTTGAATGTAGAGACGACGGTGTGATGACTTTGTAAAAGGGCTTTGAAACCTCTATCAAACCTCCTGGCTGTATTGACATCTCAGTAAATCAGGATTAGGATTACACCCAGAAAATTGAATATTTAATATGTTAATCACCTTAGATTATGTGCTTTGGCTATTGTTCAAAACTCATAAACTCGTATGTGGCTCATTAGTGTTGACAAGCATATGATTTCCATTATAGTGAATGTTACTTCAGTCCCTGGTGAACCTGATTTTCTTTTTATTCCTTAAACTGTGTTAGCGTGTCACTTAGGCTACAGCAACCCTACCCTGGATCTGTTGTAAATCCCATAACATGTAATTTTCCTGGCACTCTAGCATCTCTCCGCCTATTCCTCTGAATGGTATTGTTTTAGGTCATGTAAGTGTGCTAATTTTTATATTGCAAATGGAAACAGTTTTCTTCTCTGATAGGTGGCCAGTGTCTGCAATTAAAAACTGTGAGAAAACCTCAGGGCCTGAGGCTAGCATATTAGCACCAGCAACTAAGGTTCAACGTCGGATACATTTGTATAGGATTCAAGTTACAACCAAAACCTGAATTTGAGTCCAACATTATTATGCAATCCTGTCTTTGTGGCTTCCAGCTACACACGCTGTTCAACTTCTCATTAATCAGCCCATTTAGACAAGTAGAGATGGTCAACGTGACCTGCTGAAATGAAAACTGAGCTTTAGAATGGGGATGAAGAAGATTTAAGTGACTTTGAGTAGAACGGCCAAACTGCTTTGAGTTGATATGAAGGCAAAAGTAACTCAAAAAAACGTAAACGGTGACTATATTTTGTTAATATCAATTAATAGAGCTACTTAAATTGGAAAATCCTGAAATTAGGTAATAGAACAAATTAAAGTTAGGAATGCTGTCAATGCTATACCATTATTGTAGCATGATTACTCCACGTTCGCTGGCTCACTGGTAACCGTTGGGGGCTTTCAAGTGTCTGTTGTGGTCAGATTTCCCTACTCTCTCACTAACAGAAGTGATTATGTGGGAGTTATTACGTCAATCTGTTGCCAGATAAGCTCTAAATTGGTTTAAGAAAGGGCTAGCAAAGAAAACAAAGTATTTCAAGAACTGATACGTTTGTCCTAGCTCTTCCTCCTGGTTATTTTGTTAGGACAAAGTCATTTGTGGCACCCAAGACGGTGCAGAACCAGACCAAACAGGACCACCATGAATAAATTTCCCGTTATGCCAGAGTTGGGGATTGATCAGGACACTTTAGCACACAGGATATGTGGTCAAAAGCTCCCCAGACCACCTCGGGAAGTGGTTTGAACAATTGCAATGTGTCTTGGTGGTCTCGTCTTTATACTTGCCTTTAGCGCTGTTCATTTGTGATCTGATTGCCCAAGACTCATCTAAAAAAACGAGTATAAACAGTTGCTTAGCTGATCAGTCCTTGTAACTTTAGCTAATTAGCTGTAACACAAATGGGCAAACATTGGCTCAAAGCCGTTTATACACAAAGAGCTCTGACCGCCACACGGAGAAGGCAGCTGTTAAGCAGCAGCACATGTGTGTGACAATGTACGTTTGTGTAGGTATGTCAGTCTGTTTAGGACTGGGGGCGGCTGCCTGATAAGTGATGGCAGACCCCAGAGCCTTGTTAGTCTCTGTGTTTATTATAAGTGGTTGTTTCCATGTGCATATCTATCTATTTGTTTTCAAATGTGTGTATCTTTCTTGTGCGCTCGGTAAGCCATATGACAGATGACAGATAGGCGAAGAAAGGCTCGTTTGTGTTGAGGAATTGGTTGGATTGGACAGTTCTGTCAGTCATTCTATCAAACTGTGGCTTTAACCGAGGTCATAATGAGCTGACAGTAAGAAATGAATCATGCGTTTTTGGTTTGGGTTTGACCTCGTCTTGGCAAAATGTCACAAAGGGTGAGGATGAATTCTTTCTAAATTCATTCTGCACAATGAAAGCTGTCTATATAGTGTTATAAAAGACTAAATTAATCCCAACCAATGTCAGAACGTACCTTTAACATGTGCTTTAATAGGCTCGGTGATGCGTTAACGTATTTTTCTGTCATACTAAGTATATACTGTTACATTGCTGAATGAGTTTCAAATAATGAGGTCAGTACATGCAAATGATATCTGTGAGCAAAAAGGTTAATCTTCAGACAGCTGTATGATGTCAATGAGGGTTGATACCCCTAATATGGTCATCTTAGGCAAGAAGCCCTGCCCACTTCTTGTTCAAACCTTCTGTTTGTGAGGGGCAGCCAATCAGAATAAACTTGGCTAAGTTGCATTTGATCCGACGTTGAACATTACTTGCATTAAGGCCCAGCATGGGATAAAAAGTGCAATTATGAATCACAGAAAACTCCTGCAGTAGAATTCAAGAGCTGTAAGCATAATGATAACACAATGGTTCCCTTTAACAGCATCTGGGAAATAAAAACTTTAAGCAGTGGATATCAGGATTGACTAGATGGATCCATTTAAAATAGTTATCAGCCACAACCTCTATAATCCCACAATAACAGTTTTAATTTATAAATAACCATAAAGTCTGCTGGTCACACACATACAATATCTTTTATAGAATAATGAGAAAAGGGTTTTTTTCCCTGTAGTTTTTACTAAATAACTGATCCAGAAAGCGGAAACTTCTCTATCACTAAAAATATCTGCAGGTTTCTAAAGAGCACATTGGTGTTAGCTGAATTTATGCTTCCACACATCAAACACAGTGTTGTGATTGCAGCTATGGCAGGACAGTGCTCTCCACAGCTTACAGTAAACAAAGCCCTCGGGTGACAATAATTGCTCTGCTTCCACTGGAAGTCACTGTAGATGGCTGTAGCTTGTGATGCAAAGGAATCTCCCTTTGAACCCTTTACGCCTGACTTCAACATATCATACTTATGTCAATCACAGGCATCCACTATGTATAAAAGAAGGATGTACAGTTAGGCCCATAACTTTTGCTTCTGTTCTAACTGTAGCTTCCATGAGTCTGAAAAGGCAATATAGAAGTGCCTTAAATCTACATTCTTCTAACATCCAACAGGGGGCGAGTTCCCTGGTTGCAAAGATAGGCGGTATAAAAAGTGGACATGGTTGCCATGACATCAAATGTTGGTCTGTGAAGTCGCAAGATGAATGTTTTAGATGTTGTCATCTTGCTGTTTTGAAACATTAGCTCATTGGCTAACGTCTCATTAATCACAAATCATTAGCCAATGACTGCACCCTGGATGATATTTCTGAAACGTATTATGGCCGAGATTTACATAAAAGACATAAATGAGTGACTGAGCCCATGAACTCATTGGGAAATAAGAAAGTCCCACCATGAGTATTGCCCACTGGTGGCCATGAAGAAGAAGGCAGGTTCAACACACTTTGCGTTGCTTTGCGTTTTCCAGATCCTGAAGCTGTTTATGTCCAATTTGTGTATTGTGTGTGGTTGCAAAAAGACCTCAGACGTTACAAGTGTAGCTTATTCACTTATTTACCTGTGCGTACAAGACGCAGCTGGTTGTGGTGTCTGAAGGTGACTGTGGTCAAGAATCTTGAAGTTTCTGCTTTTGCTGCCTGTGTGTAGCAGCAGCCCCAAAGTGGCCCACGGTACTGTGATGTCCCTAATACTTATCCAAAGGTGTTTTATTTCAATCGAAATCTGTAAAAAAAAAAAAAGAAGTAAAAAACTAAAATTGGAACTGTATCTATTGTTTCAACTGCATAAAATGAAAATAATATGCTAACTAGGTATAAAATTAAGGACCGATTGTTTATGAAGCATTAGTTTCTCTTTGGTGATTTGGTCTTTGTTTGGTAAAATCTAGTTATAAAAGTGTTGCCAGTTAGATTTTTCAATGTAAAAAGGGTGGATGTAATAAACTAAAGCTACAGGCTACACCTTTTCAGTCAATATTTTGCAGTCACTCCATTTCTTTCAACTCCATGATGATTTTTTATTGCCACATTTTTTCCCCAGAAGACCATTAATGACCCAAAAAAGGAGCCTCATTTATTCTGGACTATCTCAATGCCCCAATGAAACTGGAAGTCCAGAAAGTGGAAGCTTCTGACAGAGAACCTCTGGAAACTGCCTTCACCATCTCGACCGTCTTGTTTATGGCAACTTGATGTTAAAGCTCAATCAACAAAATTAATGATGGGAATACTTTAGAGTGGGCCTACTTTGTGACTGACAAGTCAGTATATAGTTAAACTGTGTGCCCACACCACTATGTGTTTCATGCTATAGCCTAACTTTCCTCCCACAGTTCAGTTGCTTTGACTGCCATTCTTACACAACAGACTACCAGAAAAGAAAGAAAAATGAATTTGTGTTTGTTCGCATCTCAAAGATTGTGTTAACATTTTGCTCTATTTCCTAGCAAATCTGATAACATTGTAATAGAAGGATTAGAGGCCAGGTGCTCTCTTGTTTGACTGTTTTTTCCTAAGAGCATGTTATGCATAATTCCAGCGGTAAATGCTATCAGAGTCATGCTTTCCCTGCGTGGGCTGGATGGTATCAGTTTGTTAGTGATTGAAGTCGCTGATTAGTTCCTAGCGATTAGGACGTAAGGGTATAACAGATAGCGTAACATAATATTGTACTTTATCTTGACATTTGTGTGCCTTCCCACTGAAAATAGGGTTTCCATGAGTGTTTGCTCATGGGAACGATGCCACGCGGAGGTGCGCACTTGTGAAAATGCCTGTTATGTCTGCTGCCGTTCTGCTGTCTGAAAAGAATCAGATGTGTATCAATATGGGGGTATAAATGTAATGCACGCCCACGTTTGTGTGCATCAGTCTCATCATGTCAGCTGTTTTTGGCTATGATAGAAGAGACAAAACTTAGACAATTTAGTTTTGACTCAAATTTAATTCTCATGTTTCCTCCCTCCAATGTCTCTCAGGTCCAGAGGGAAGAAGCACAGCGTTATTTTACGGACCCAGCTGACAGTCCGCGTCCACGCCTGCATTGGTGAGTACTGTGCCACATGTTTGTAACACATTTCTCCCTGGAAACACACATGCACATGCCGTCAGATGCACCAGCGAGCCTAAGAGCACATTGTAACCCCCCTTTAAATGGCCGTCCCAGGGTTTTCCAAGTGGTACACTTCAAACCCGAAACCGCCCACTTGGAAGCTGGATTGACTGGTGTGTGTGAAACTTCTCTAAATTTAACGTGGCAATTTCATGTTTTTGCCACATCTTTTGACACACTGAGAAAAAAACCATTGCCGTGTGTGAGCCTTTTTGCAGAGAAGCTTCTGGTTTCTGGTGAAGCCGTCACAGTGTGATGCTCCTGACTCATCTTTGCTATACGGGGAGAAAAACAACAGGGAGAGAGGTGTGACTTTCACTTTATGTGAGAGGGTGGAAAAAAGATAACAGCAGTAAAGTTCAAGTATTTAGTGATAAGTCTGAAGAGAAAGTTCTAATATTAATAATAATGGATTGGATTTATATAGCGCTTTTCAAGGCACCCAAAGCGCTTTACAATTCCACTATTCATTTACTCTCGCATTCACACACTGGTGGAGGCAGCTACAGTTGTAGCCACAGCCGTTTATGAGATTAAACGCAAAGGAGGGGCATGAGAGGAGAGTAAGCACAGGGACAACTCTGTGGCAGAGGCAGCTAAGATGAGCCTACAAACCTGGATCTTCTGTGTTGCTGACAAGGACCGTGCACATAATTTATGTTAGATCTTGAGAGCTAACTTGTTTAATGCTACCAGGTCATTATTTGAATCTCTTGAGAACTATTGAATGGATTTCAGCTTAATTTTTTATGAACATGAATTCCGCTGACGATCACTTGTGATTAGGGTCTCAAACAGAAGAAAACAGCTTTTTTGACAGTGTTAAATTTCTGCTTAGTCATCCATTTGTAGACATTGATAGATCTGGGTGTAGCTACACACCTGCTAACTGAGGTATTGTGGAGTTACACCTAACAGGCTGTTTCTGGCCTATTTTTCAGTTTTCCTGCTCATCAGATCAACACTTCTTGAGTTCAGGCTTTTAAACAATCACCTTATAAATGTTACAAATCTTGGTACTGTAGCTCAAGTACCAAACAACTCACGGACCGGTACCCGCCTGTGGCCCGGGGGTTGAGGACCGCTGTTATAAGAAACTTATAAGGCAGCAAGAGAGTATAGAGATGAATAATGTGCAATTTCCTAGTCAGTAGTTTGTACCCTATCAGTGTCTTTTCTGTCCACAGCAGTGGAGAACTCTTGGGATTGTGTTTTTTCCTTTCACTTGGCTGAGGCACTGCACTGAAACACTTTAGCGCTGTGGTTACGTTTTGTTAGGGAAAACCCTCCATTAAAATTATCCCACTCTATCATGCTTTCTCTCCCCGGGGTGTGTCCTTCTTCACCCATTTCCTCCATGACTTTTTCCTACTTGGTCAACACTCTTCATGCCAGTGATAGCAGAGCTAATTCTGGATCCTAGAATCAAGACCGGCCGAGATGTTAATGAGGTGAAAGGTCAGTCTAAGCAGTGCTTAGGAAGGGTACAAAAAATATAGTTCTTGTATATATGGGGCATTTTTTTTGCTGTCTTAAAAATAGTTTAAAAAAAGTATTCTGAAATGGACCTGTTAGAGATTTGGCTGCATTTGATCACCTTTTATAGTGATTAGATTGTAATTAGATGACGTTTTCTTTTTGCAAACGGCAGTTTTCATCCTCCCACTTTCCCTTAAAACACTTCCTTTCAGTAGATTATGATGGATGTATAGTTGCTGTCCTCTAAAGAAAGTTTTAGGCTCGAGGGCTGTTGGAAACAGACGGGCTCATTCTGAAAGGGATGAGGACTGACCCGGATCTGCAGCCATCTGCTGCAAACATATAAACTGCTGTTTGCTTACAGATGTAAAACTGCTACAGTGTTTTTCTTCATCCTCTGATGGGCCTGAGTGAATGCACTGAGGATTGATGTAAGCTAAATCTTTCTCTCACACCCATGACCATGTAATACACACACCCACACATCCAGCCGTTATGAGGGATCTTCCCATGGTTTGGAGAAAAAACAGCGCCGGGCTATATTTATTTGTCCCTTTACGCATAAAATGAAAAACAGCTTCTTATTAGAAAAAGTTGCATCGCCATCATCAACGCAGAGACATTTTCTTTTGAAGGGCATCGCTTATTTTTATCCAGTGCCAACGTACGATGATAGAGTTTGTTTACTATGCTGACCGCAATCCAGATTTCAGTTAGCACGGCACAGATGCAGGGCAACGACTAAATCTGCACGGGACTTGATATTTGGAAGTGGCAGTGTGTAATTCTGCCGCATTAAACAGACATGCAAGCAGATAGCTTAAGCGTGTCACAGCAGTCTATTCACTTTAAAGATCTGCTGTCCACCCCCCATCACTCAGTGTCGCTTCAGCTGTCCACTCATCCACCCGTTTAACGTTCTCTAATCTTTCTAGGCCTTAACCTTCAAATCCTCCGAGTGGTGGACAGCAAACTGTCCGCTAAATGAAAAATCACGTTGCATTCAAGGATGCACATTAATGAAATGTTTGTGACTGAAAAGCTGTGCGTTTATTATGATTAAAATGCATGAAATGCTCCATTTCTTACAGATTTTCCTAATCTTACTGGTCTCGTGACCTTCTAGGTTCAATTAGCAAAGATCTAAACATCATTGTATTGAGGCTAAATGTTGGATACATCTCCTTCAGTCATCCAGTGATCTTCTTTCAAGATTGCAGGGATTAGAAAAGTTTGAATGACTAAGAGAAACGCAGCATTCTTGGGCATTTCTTGGCTTTTCTGCAGATAGATTGAATTACATGCAGGCGTTCCGGTTGGGATTAAAGCAGCTCTACGGTGGGAGTTTGTGTGAGTCAGAGTGTGATTATGTTTGTGAGTTAATGAATTTTTCCCTGGTACATGAACAGAAACACACACTGACATGGTCAGCAAGGCCATGACTTTGACTGCTGGTGAAGGCACTCTGTCTGTGCTCGAGAGGCCCTTGTGGCATTTTAATGATCCAGGTCTTCTGAACGTCTCCAGCCTGAACCCCGCTGGGAAATCAGGCTGTTTTGTTCATTTTTTATGCATTGTGGGTGTCCTCACTGTCCTCAGCTTCAGGTTAAGAAGTTGTGGCCCGAACCTCATTATTTATACTTTCAACTGCTGCACTGTCTCTTTCAGTTGTTCTTTTAACTTTTAATATCTGCTTGTGCAGACTTCCACCTACACTCACATCCCTTCTATCGGTCCATCACGCGGCCTGCCCAGAACCCTTTGTTTAAGGGTTAATTTTAGCTGCCTCTGTCACAGTCGAAGAGTTGTTGTGGATCGTGGCTGATGAGTACAGAGCGGCGGTTCTGGGGTGGGGGTGAAGTTGAGGTGTTATCTTTAGAAAGTGTTGACAGCACAGAAACACGTGAGGGAGGCAGCACAGTGGAGCCTCTTTGCACTAAATGTGAGAGTTAAAGGAAGCAAAGGGGTTGATTGATGGAGATCAGGGAGAACTGGGGGTATTAAAAGTTTAGAGGTAGGAAGGGAAAGGATGATGTGAAGTTTACCTCTTGTTGTACTTCTGATGGATTTTTCTGACTGCAGGAATTTTACATATGGACTAAAGCCAGTCAATCTGTAAATCCACTCTTTGTAAAAAAATCGTACCAGGCTGCAAACCTGTTTATTTCTCCTGTTAAAGTTGGAAATTTTAATATTAGAATTATTGGTGATTGACTCGCTTTTTGAACTAGCCCCTAGTGGCAATTCAAGGAACTGCAGTTTTTGGCGGTTTCCCGTTTCCCGTGCAGAAACATAGACAGTAAGATGGACGTAGTTGCTGTCATGTAACTCATCAGTTTCTAGGGATGACTGTTTTCACCGTGGTCATCTTGATGTTTTTAAACCAGATGTTACTAATAAAGGATGGATATGATTGTGAAATCAATATTCCGAGTGGCTAAGAACTGGTCAGTCACAAGCCAGTGAGCATACCGTAGATAATACTCCTTTCAGACGCTTAGAATGATCAAAATTCACAATATGGATTTAATGTTGTTCTCTGAATAACATGAATCAAGCGATGAGTCCATGAAGCCATCAGGAAAGTGTCCACTAAGTGCAGACTCAAGGCAGTTTTGCATTGGTGGCTTCACCAAACCTGGAAGCTACTAGAGGCGGGAATCACCCCACGATACGATATTATCACAATACTTGTACAATACAGTATACTTCCGTTTTTAACATTTTGTGATATGCTAAGTATTGCAAATAACATATATTGCATTTTGTCGTCTTTCTTTCACTATGTTCTCAAACTCTGATTTATCCAGTAAGATAACATTCTCGCACCTTAGTTTTGTTTTTTGGGGTTTTTTTTGCTGAATGAGATGGTCAAACCTGCCAACACTGTCACTGAACTCCTGCCATAAGACAGTCTGCTATTAAATACACTCACAATGCAATCGGCTTGCAGCCAGTTGAGTCGAGTTCCCTCATGTTGTGCTCATTGACAAAGAGTAATCAAGACCGATGGTAACATGTTGCCGATCTGTCTAATTTAAAAATGAGCAATTATTTGCAGACTTTTCTGATCATCTCTCTGAGAGTGATTGCAGTCAGTCCAAGTCAGACTGCAACTGTTTGCAGAAAGGTTGCCTCCTTTTAGATGCCCTGTGTAATCGCCTTACAGTCAAAAGTGATTGTGCATGTGCAATAATAAGCTAAGTGCGACGTTGGTTTTTCAGCTGAGCTGATTTAATGTAAGTTTGCTCGGCTAATGTTATCGTAGGATGTTGGTGCAGAAGATTAGCCATTTTGTAGTATTCCCAGAATATATTTGCAGCTGATCAAACACACAAACCCACACATGTGCAATGAGACTAAGTGCAATTGTCTTTTTCTGACAAAGTTGTATTTTTACTCAGTCGTATATAGCATTTGAATTCTATTTTATCCTATTGTATATATTATTGTATTGTATATAGTATTTTATTTTATTCTATTCTGTACAGTTGTGTACAGTATCTTATTCTTATTCTATTCCAGTGTTCTCTAATTTTTGCTAAATAGCTTTGCACTGTCCACTTTCTGCTGTAACAAAACAAATTTCCCACGTGTGGGACTAATAAAGGTTATCTTATCTTATTTGATGTATTTAATTTTTTTAAAAAATGGATGTTTAGTGCCCCAGTATCGATACAATATTGCCAAGAAAAATATTACAATACTATCCTTTATCGATGCCCCACCTCTGAAAGCTACATCCTTCTTTTTACGCTGTCTATGAGCAGAACCTTCCAACTCCCAGGGCTCTGGACCTGAGCTTGAGGAAGTAAATGGTTTTAGATTCCCAAAGCTTTTGTTTCCCATGCGGCCTCATTTCCCAGCCTCTCCTCAAGTCAAAGGATATGCAGTAATTCAAGTGATCAAAAACAGCGAGGGTATGTTCTCTGACAGGTAAAGCTCCCTGTAATGAGTGGTACAGCAGGTGAAACAAAAGAGTCGGAGTGCAGAACAAAAGGCCTTGCATGTGTTTTGGACCCTTTTCAATCCCTTAGCACTGAGCTCTGGAATTTAGCCCTTTAAAAAAATTGGCTTGGATTTCTGCGCGCCAATTATCTGTCTCTAATCACCCCCCATCGTATTGTCAAGAAGAGGTGGAGGCCAGAGGTTAGGGTGGAGGGAAGTTTAACTCGCTTTGATTTTCGCGGGTTCTACTGTTACATAACAAACTAGCAACTCGTTGAAAACTTGAAGATTGTGTCTGTATCTGTCTTATCTTCGGCTCACTGCAGGATTCACACATCAGAATCTTCATTTCAGTTTCAGTTTTATAATTTGATCCTGCCTTTACTGAATAAAACAGGGCCCTATTCAAAAAACAACAAGAAAAAAACAAACAAACGAGGGTTTACTACAGATATTTTAAGGATTTCATGGCATCAGTGAGAGTTAGAGAAATTACAATCTTTTTAAGCTTGCCAACAGGGTGGTCTTGAGTGATAAATGAGTAGTCGCTACTTAGGCTAGATTTCCTGACAGGACCTCTGTTCACTCTGGCTATAAGATGCTATATAAAAAGAAATGACTACAGCTGGTTTTGACAACGATTTACTTCATTGGTGTCCCCCTGCTGTGGGAGATAAGGCCGGGTAATGGCATGGTGTGGCATGGAGATAATGCTTGCTAATGGGTAAGCTGGGAGGGGGTATTGCTGCAGGACATCTGTGACTGAGCAGTCAAGTTGTTGGCATGGTGCCCTCTAATAACTGTGCTACCCTACTTTTTAATCCACCGTCCATTTGTCCCCTGTTGATGTTTCCCACCATATCTTGAATTATATTATTCAAAAAGACTCAGCTGCAGTTGTTTAACCTCAACATTTCTTACTTTTCCTGGGTTGCATTGTTTTTCCTCTGAATCTATATTTACTCAGCTCAGCTCCATATAATCTTCATGCTTCATTGTTCTGATAGACACCTGTGGCTTTGGCTCAAGAAGTTGTGCACTATCCTCCTGCTAACTTCTGAGTCAACAAAGATATTTCGCTATGCTTATGAACTGTGTGCAAAGGGTTAGACAAGTTTAGTCCTGCCGCTCAGTCTGCTTCATCTATGCACAACCAGAGCACCTTCTGTGAAAATGTATGTTTATGTGTCCATTTTTTTTTCTGCACCACCACCACCTAAAATCAGCACTTCTGCATTCCAAATACAGAACACTGTGCTCTTATTTTAATGTGTGTTTCACAGAGAGAAGGAAGGAATGAAATTTAAAAAAATCAAAAAAAAAAAAAAATCACTCAAATAGTTTCCCCTCTACCCTCACCAGCAGCTGAGACCCTGAGGAGAGCCCACATGAGTCATGCTTTAGTTACTGCTGTTAGAGATGGAGAGATGTGCAGATGAGGCATTAGCGATGGAGGTGTAGTGGTGAAAAACTTTCCAGCAGTGGCTGCTGTAGAAAAGCCACCAGCATTTATCTTTTCTGTAGTCGTTCTCTTCTCCTGCTGCACTAATGCTGTTTGACTTTATTTACACTTCAGTAGTAGATTATGTTGCATCTATTGCTAAAATTGGAACCTCTGGAAAAAGCACATGTGCAGGCAATGAAGGAGAATCCAGTTTGAAGGGATTAAATGTTTATAGTTGCATTGGCGCCAGATTTTCCAGCTTGCGGTGCACTTATGGAAATGTTCAAATTGATGATAATGAAAAAGAGCTTGCTAGCTAGCCTTTTAGAGAGAGGGAAGGTGCGAGTTTAATGACAAAGAGATTCGCATTTATGATTTTTGGTGGTTAATGTTGGTTTCTGGAAAGAATTGCAAGGCTTTATCTTGTCGATTTTTCCAACTTGTGGCTTAGGCAACCCTAAAGCAACCCTTTGGCAACTACTGTACAGGTCACTTGGGGAAACTGCGCATTTGCCAACCAGTTGGTAAGTGGTTAGGGACAAGTGGTTGAGGACGGGTCTCCAGTCCAGTCTCACTGGCAACTACAGGCCTACAGGGAAAATGTACATTCCCCAAACAGCTGGCGAATGATTACTGAAGGTTGCTGGCTGTAAAATGTATTGCTAAAGCCTAGTCCCAGTCATGCATGCCAAGAGAGCGGTCAGTGACCTCCTGACAACCACAGGTTGCTAGGGAAAAATGTGTGTTCTCTCACTGGTTGGTGGGTTGTTGCAGGAGGGTGCTGGCAGTCGCTGGGTGAAACCGAATCTGAAGAGCTGCAATAGCAGGTCGCTGCTCTGCAACAGCACTGTTTTTATGACTGCTCGGACCAGGTGACAGCCATCAACCTCCAGTCCGCCAACTAGTCAGGGAATTACTAATTTCCCTAGCAACCAGAGGTTGCCAGAGGGGTTAACAATAGGTCTCTTGGCCTGTTTGACAACAGCTACAGTGTATTGTTGTCTCTTTATTAGAATACAGCTGTGTCTCATGTGGTAGAGCACGCTGTCTACCAGTCAGGTCAGTCTAAAGGTTTATCCTCTAATTCGTGTGTCGAAGTGCCCTTGGGCAATATCACATCCATCATAAACGCGCTGTATCTGTTTGTGTGTGTTTTGGGTGAACATGACTTGCAATAGAAAGCGCTGTTGGTGCTCAACTGAACAGAAATGGGCCATATTAGTACCAGACCATTTACAGTTTATAATTTAACATTTGGATGCAGTTTCATTTGACCTCACTGTTAAGTTTGAACTTACATCAGAGTATATTTTCATTTTTAAAGTGCGTTTCCCTCACAGTAAGGTCTTAAATATATTTTGCAGAGGCAATGAAAAGTCCTAAAACTCTTAGGTTTTACTTGCTTATTCCTTCTCTCTAGCTTTAAGCCATCCGCTGAACATACAGGGAAGCTAGGTATTCATAGCTTTTATGGTTTTTCTGTGTAATCTGGTCTTGCTTTCCAGCTGTGTGTCTCCTTATTGATCCGCTGATGTGGTGTGGTGTGTGTTATAACGCTGTGTTTTCTGTGGATGTGGCAGGGTTTTCCCTACGCTCCAGTCATGCTGACAAACATTAGAAGGCCAACTGTTGCGCTGTGGCACAACATACTGCTTTTTGGGGTTAGCTCTCCAAAACCTCTGTGGGCTTAATGGAAGAAAGTAAGAAATATATATTGACATAGAGTATGTGTGTGTGGCTGTACGCTCTTGTGAGTGTTATGTCTGGGCTTGTTCGTATATGCACCGAAGTGTGCCGGCAAAAAGCTCTGGCTGGTCTGTTTTAATCATTTTGAAGGTATTACATAATGCAATAAAACATTACAATTACCCCGAGCTAAACATCCAGAATCAGGAGAATCTGCGGGCTTGGGATCTTATCCAGCCGTAGGGTTTCAGAGATGATGGGTTTAGGGGATGTGTGGAAAGAGACGGGGCGAGGGATGATTTCCAGGGAAATGGTAAAGCACTTAGGGAAAGAAACACAAGGGAAAAACAAAGCAAGGAGGAAATGCACCTGCCAGACAGAGCTGAAGCAGCGAGCCAGGATCTCTGAACGTCACAGCTCAACGGTTTGCTGACTTACAGGTGAAGAAGAGTAAAGCCAATATGGCACTGTTTTCTAGATTTAGTATATATTGTGGCTTTCTTGTTCAATAATGTGAACCTGCGTTGGAGTTAACAAAGGCTGAGAATTTCTGGCTGCTGTGCAACTTTTTTATGTTTTAAAACTTTATAATTGCCAATGACAATTTCTAAGTGTCTAAGATTAAGTAAAATCCAAATTCCCCTGCCTTTGCAAGCAACAACCCTGATCAGTGGTTGCAAATAGGTGCTATAGTGATTGCTTTGATTGATAGCAGGTTCCCGCAAGCTAAGCTTAGCCAGTTAGCTGCTACCTTGGGTATTAAGCAATTTATTTATTTTAGCAGATGACCTAAGGTTAGCTAACATTAGCTAGAAGAATGACAGCTGAAAAAGTCCTTTGACCATTGTTGGTGAAAATAGCCAACATCAGCAGGTCACCTGATTCATGGAGGTTTCAGCGCACTCACTTCTGAGTATTAGCTAGCACTAGCTGCCTGTTAACATTTATGAACTACAATATTATGTACCAAATACTGTATTGTGTAGAGAAGCTCAGCTATTCACGCAAACTTAGTTACTAGTTAGTAACTAGTTAGTAAGTAACTAACCATATTGAGGTTATCTGTTGGTTATACTGGGCTTCTTTAATAGAGTGACTGGATTTGGCTGGACTGCTTCTAATATGATTTGAGTTCATGTTAGTTACTTCTATAAAGCCAACACAGAGAAATTCTGTAACACTGCTTCAGGTACACAAACTCTTTCCTTCTCAGAATTACACACAGGCACACACCATTAGCAGCCACTAGTACTCATACAGTGGGTCATGAGAACAAGAGGGGAAATAGTTTCAGGAAGATGTGATTGTGCTTATACACCACATTGGCATCTCTATTAGGGACACACAAAGGGAAACACAATATGCACATACACATAAGGGAGGCGTAATAACAAGCAATAGCGTGATGAGTCAGAGCAAGATTTCAACCAGCTAATCCACTCAGCGAGCAGGACGCTTCCTCCAATATCCTCTCTGTTTACTCATCCTCACTGCTGTTAGACTTTTGCTGGATTCACCCTCTGTGTTTAACGTGCTCACACTCTCTGCATCTGTTTTCCCTTTTCCTTTGATGTCTGCTGTCCATGCTCTTTTTGTCTACTGTCCATATATATATATATATATATATATATATATATATATATATATATATATATATATATATATATATATATATATATATATACATACGTCTGTTTCCAAGAACATTTGTTGAGAAGTAATTTTTCAAAGCCAGCAAAAGAGTTTTGCAGCCATTTGAACCTCCTTTAAAGAATCATGTGTTGGCTTTTTTGGAACAGTGTCACTTGGCACTATATGACCATCAGCACTCACTGTGAACTAACAACAAAACTGAATACGCAGCTCTGCAAAACCTAGTTTCTTTGCTCTTTGCCTTAATTATGACACGCATTGTCACTGCACATGCCCAGTGAATCCAGTCACTTGCAGCGATGTCGTCATGGAGCGTGAGAATGCGTAAGTCACAATGACAAAGGGTGGGGGAAGTGCAAGGGAAAACACTGGGCACTTGTTTCACGTGTGCACATTTGCATGTGGGCCCGGACACCAGAGTATTTCCCACAACCAGCTGTTGTGTCTGACTGCACACCAGAGAAAAAGACATATTACACTTCATATGAAAGCATTATTACAGACCAACTCATCAGCAGTTAAACAGCAATGCTTTGTAAAAGAAAAAATGTAAAGAAGTTGATGAAACCGGATTGTTTGGTGTAGCAGAAGTGTATTTATGAAAAATATGTGGTTAATTAGGAGAAAACATCACACTTACAAAGCACTATGACAAGGATGCTCACAAACTGTATATTAAAGATGGACCTAGCTTATGAACCAGTGTGGAAGACCCTTAAACCTGTTTTTTTTCTGTTACGGTCAGAAATCAGCAAAATCTTATTGGAAAATTAGCCCACGTATGACTTTATCAGCTCCTTCGCTATTTCTAGACCTCGCTGGATACAATGTAACATTCATTTTGTAAATTATTGTCCCATTAGAGACAAAAAGGATAATCAGACAGGGTAATGCACCCCTTATTTGTCTCATCCAGTTTCAAAACATTACAATAAATTGCTCAGCTCAAGGTTTCAGGGCTTCACTCACCAACAAACATCACTGTGACTGCATCCATCTTTTATATACAGTCTGTTAGCTACTGCTCTGGTAACACAGGGCGCCTGTAGGAGACGCTGGCTATATTTCTGTTTGTGTTGTGAGGGACTATTTATGTGTGAGTGTTTGGACTAATTCAGAGGTGCCAGGGGCATGTGAAGGGCACAGGGCACAGTGTGGTCTTGCAGTGCAGTGTGTGGGGACTGAATGCCTTTGTGAGCATGCATATTTTTAGTTGTTCGAATGTGTTTATGTGGTCATGAGTTCCTTCACTGAAGACATCTGCTTTTGAGCTTCTTTCACAGCTGATAGCCTTCATCACGGTTCAAGGTTGTAGTATGTAGCTCTTTTACGGCACAGATATTTAAGCACGTCGTTTACTACAAAGTTCTGTGTTTGCTGTTGTATGATCACGAATGGTTTCTCTGGGGACGAATTTATGGGAATTGTATTAAACTGCACATGCTGTTTATATGTGTTTTCCTTTCATTCCCTCTCAAACACAAACCCATAGCCAGGGCCTATGAGTTCTCTATCTGTTCCATCAGCAGCCTCCAGTGCTTGTACTGCAGGCCAAGACCAACAGACAAAAAATAGACAGTCGCAAAATAACCGAGTTGTCCTCAGCAGTCTGACCTTTTCTGTCTGCCAACTTTTCCTTTTCACTTCACTTGACATGTGACTGAAAGCACGCATTATTGTCCAAACATGAGGTTACAGCAGATGGAGTATTTAATCTTTTATGCCACTCTGCAGATGCATACATTCACGTAAATGGTGAGAAATGTGCGGTAAACAAAAGCAGGGTTACAGTTATGTAATTGCTAATCTTTCACTGGCTTTTACCTTAGATTGAGAGTTCAGTTACCTGAAATATCAATAACTGAATTAAATGAATTAAACAAATCTTCAATTTGTGTATAAACTTTTTTATTGTTATTATTATTATTGTTATTCTGGACTTCAGCTCAGCATTCAATCATATCATCCCGGAGATCCTGGTCCAGAAACTGTCTCACCTGGGACTCTCCACCCCCATCTGCCTCTGGATCAAGGACTTCCTGACAAATAGACCACAGTCTGTCAGACTCGGCCCCCACCGGTCCAGCACCATCACACTCACAAGGACTCCACAAGGATGTGTTTTGAGTCCCCTCCTGTTTACGCTCTACACACCCGACTGCTCCCCTACCCATCTCTCAAACACCATCATAAAGTTCGCGGATGACACCACAGTGGTTGGACTCATCTCAAGGGGGGATGAGTCGGACTACAGAGATGAGGTCAACAGACTGACTGAGTGGTGTTCAGTTAACAACCTCCAACTGAACACCACGAAAACTAAAGAACTTATCTTGGACTTCAGGAAGGGCAGAGCAGACCCGGCCCCACTTTACATTCACGGGAACTGTGTGGAGAGGGTACACTCCATGAGGTTTCTGGGCGTGCACATCTCTGATGACCTCTCCTGGACTGCAAATACTACGGCGGTGGTTAAAAAGGCCCAGCAGCGTCTCCACTTTCTGAGAGTGCTCAGGAGGAACAACCTGGAGGAGAGGCTGCTGGTGACATTTTACAGAGCCACCATAGAGAGCATCCTAACGTACGGCATAACAACATGGTATGCAGGGTGCTCAGCTGCGGACAGGAAAGTACTGCAGAGGGTCATCAACACAGCCCAGAAGATCACTGGCTGCTCTCTGCCCAGCCTGGAGGTCACTGCAAACTCTCGGTACCTCAGCAGAGCTGGCAATATCATCAAGGACTACTCTCACCCCAGCAACCAACTGTTTGAACTATTACCGTCAGGCCGACGGCACAGGTCACATAAAACCAGGACAAACAGATTCAGGGATAGCTTCTTTCCCAGAGCTATCACCGTAGTAAATAAGCACAAAAACAACTGAACCTATTCCATACCGTCACAGTCATTATATTATGCTGCTATTCATACTGTCATTATATTAATGCTGCTATCCTGTATATATTGTACATTAGGGCTGCCACGATTTGTCGACTAGTCGCGATTACGTCGACTATCAAAATCGTCGATGACTGATTTAATAGTCGACGCGTCGTTTGAAGCTTTGTAAGATCACAAAAGACGCAGGAATAAGTGGCAGGATTTAAGAGTGTAATAACGGACTGAAACAGAAGATGGCAGCATTGCATGTACAAGGATGCCAGCTACCGTTAAACCCCGAAGAAGAAGAAGAAGCAGCTGTGTCCCAGAATTCATAGCGCGGCCCAGCGCAGTTTCCAACAATGGCGGCAGCTAGTTAGTTTTAATGTTACTCTTATTATTCTTTCTGGGTCACAAAATAAACGTTTAACATATTTTCAGGCGAGAATGTAGCTGTGTAAACCTCAAATATCGGCTCAGTTTATCAGGACACCACATATTTTCAAAAGCGCTCCGACGTTTTCGGAGACATCTGTTACCCACTAGCTCGTTAGCGAGCCGGGGGCTAGGCTCACTAGCACCGTGAGAACACCGGACTCCCCGCAAATCGTTTTCAAACCAACCGCCGTCTTTCGCTACTCAGGTTAAATATATATGAGTCACTTAGATAACTTAAAATGTTATTGTTTGGCTTTTTTTTTTAGTATTTTATTTGTTCCTGAGTAAATCAGTTTGTCTGAGATTAAAGTTATAGTTTTTACACAGCTGAATAAACGTCAAGCAGACAACTGATTATCAGAAGTGTGAGATGCTCCAGAATATACTCCAGTGTCCTGTTATATTTTAGATAGCAAGGAGTTTATTAAACTTCACCGAAACAATCTGCAAATTTCATTAAAATTTAATAAACTATCATCTTGTCTTTATTTTTAGTTAGCACAGACCTTAAACACTTAAAGCTGTAAGCTAATGATAGTTATATAAGAGCAGATGCTGCTGGTGCAATAAGCTGTAGTTTTACGTCCAATGGATGATGATCTGATTAGTCGACTAATCGTAAAAATAATCGGTGACTAGTCGACTATCAAAATAATCGTTTGTGGCAGCCCTATTGTACATACTATTGTTTGAGTACTTACGATTGTTTTTTTGTACTTTTTATATTTTACATTTATATTTATTATTGAAACTTGCACCAAGGGAGTGGCACTCCAATTTCGTTGTACTCTGTACAATGACAATAAAGGCTATTCTATTCTATTAATATTATAGAATTTTACTTGATTTAAAGTGAAGTGAAAACAAAAACAACATCTCATCTAGTTGATTGTTGTTTAATTTGACTGAATGTAAAGTGTTACAGGGCAGCACGCACACAGAGTGCACCTCCTGACCTGAACAAAGCTTGAACCTAGTGTCCGGGGCTGTTACAGTATGCTTGATACCCTGCTCTCCTATATTTAGCGTGACACCGGCACAGAGAGGGAAAGACTTCCTGGGATTAAATCAAGCTCTCCAGCGTGCCATTACACTTCATCCTCCTCGCACTTCTTTATTTTAGATCACACTGATCAGACCTAGTTTAAAGCCAGCTGACTGATCGGCCCAGACAGCCGCATGGGGGCTTTTTTTTTTTTTTTAAGGGGTGCAATGAAATCCACCAGAAACACGAGTCAGCGGTTATAACTGAGATTAAATGTAGGGCTACCAGCTGTGACCCTTCTCTTGGCTGGCCAGTAGACAGTTATACCCTGCAGAAAAATATTACCCTTGGTTGACCTCAGTGCATAGTTATCTGTAAATATCCCATGCCTAATAATGACGTGTCACACTGACCCCCCCGCTCAAAGCACATACAGTAGAAGAAATGGTTTATGTGTACTCTTTGTTGGTAGAGAGGTTACATTTGTTTATTTGGTGTATCGGGGATTGTAATGGGGTTTCCCCTTAGCCTGCATGTATTTCCTTTGTAGACACTCTTCCTCTTTTTTTTTTCCTTTTCCAATGAATGGCTATAGCTGAGCTTAATTATGTTCAGTATTTAAGCTACAGAGTGACTTGAAAAGGATCAGAAAAGGGAAGCAGAAGGATCGCAGAGGTAGCATATGTATCATAGGGGTTTACCGTCAGCACTATGTCAATCTGTGGTGCCAACGGGATTTATGGTGGGCGGAGCTAGGGTTGGTACAGTAAGATCCCCCCCCGAGTGAGGGCTAAATATTTAGTTACTGGAAATTTCAAGTTTGACAAGTTTGACGCTGAGCTTAGAGCCAGCACCTTATGGCTGTAAAAGGAGCAGCAGGTTTTTAGTCTACTCATCAATTTGCAGAATTGTTTAATGGTCATATATTTTTAGCCTCGGGAGCTACTGGGAGCTTTTCAATATTTACAGTTTGGAAAAATTATTGATCTCACATAAACCATATGGAATGACCATATAAGGAATATACAGGTTCTATGGCATCAGAAAGATACAAAAGTAGAAAAAAACCTGTCTGACACTAAGTGTTCAGAGCAGTCTGAAGCCTGAGCTTTTGGCTTGTAGGGATTATTTCCACATGTGCTGACCTCAAGATATCTCTAGTTGGCACTTGATTTTTTCATATAAGAAATATTGCCAAGATGATCTCTGTTGTATCACACTCTGAATTAAAAATCATTGTTCATGCCTTTTTTTTTTTAAATATTCATCTAAATTGTTGTAATTCCTCCATCATTTGTCTCAACAAAGCATCATTGGAAAATCTGCAAGTTGTTGCAGAAAGCTACTAACAAAGTCTTCTGCCTCCCCATCAACTTCAGAGTCCTTTTTAGGATTCTGCTTTTTGACTTTTAGGGCTCTGCATGGGCAAGCACTGCCATACATCAGTGAACTTTTACATCCATACATCCTCAGCAGGTCCCTGAGGTCTTGTGATCATGGCCTGCTGGCTATGAATCATACAAGGCTAAGAACTACAGGAGACAGAGGTTTTACCACACTGGGTCCCAGACTGTGGTCTAAGCCTGAGATGGGTGGTTTCTTTTAAAAGTAGCTAAAAGCTTATCTTTTTAAACTTGCTTTTAGTTAAGTTCTTTTTCTTTTTTAACATTTTTTGTTGTGAACCACTTTGTGATATTTAATGATATTTAAATAAACTCTTACATACTTACTATTTAAAACTTTGGCCATGTTCATGTGCATTTACTGCTCTATAACAGGATATATAACACACATATAACACTGAATAAATATAATAGATCCACCTGGGGACAGGATGATCTAAGCCACTGCTGACATATTGCCACTTTAGTTGTTGAGCAAACTGGCTAGCATAAAATTGTTAGCATGTCTAATCTGGGTTCTGTCTAGCAACCCATAAGAGCATCAGTTAGCTCCCACATGCTCTACTATGCTAACTAGTCAATGACTTTGCCTGTTTCCTGTTTATGTTAGGAGGAAGCTCATTTTAGAGCACTTTTTCTACAATGAAGTATCTGCTGTGGCTAAAAAAAGAAGTGCACAGAGTAAATCCAGTATCTTATTTGATTCTTGTGATTGTCTTTCTGTCTTATGATAGTAGCAGATTGTTGTTTTCCCTTGCTAATGCCAATTAAGCGCAAGTAGAACACAGACCTTGTGTAACAAGTGCCACAAAAACCATGCAGTTTGAGTGTAACTGCAGAGGATTAGGTCTAGCATAGCCTGAGCTGGCCTGTGTGTTTTTCTGTTTGGAGATGTGTAGATGGCGCAGGAAATGTTGAGGGATTAGTCAAAGCTAAAGGGTCACAGCGCTAATCTTATTATGGCAGGAATAGAAGGAGCGATCTGACCACTCCTGAACAACTTAACAGGCAGCCTGGGCACCAGGGGAATCCCTGCTTCCCCGCTGACAACACGGACGCGTGCGACAGTCAAGGCTCTTCCATTACATTATCTGCTATTATATACTCACTTCAAAATACAATGTGTTGTGTTACTGGATGGGAAAAACAAGGACTGACTTTAACACACAGCAGATATCTTATCTTAAGATCTTCTTCTGTTTGCTCTCATTTGTGGTATTTAAGAAATTTTAAAATGTAAACTGAGCTCCAACAGTAGCAGTAACAGTTAGTTCTTATTAAGTTATAGACTCTGCACATGGTGGAGGATTTTTATACGTTGTGCAACATAATTAACGGGGATGAATGTTCATTTTCAGTTCAATATTTTACATTGGTGTCTTCCTTTAAGGCCACCCTCCGTGTTTGGATTAGCTAACCCTTAGCAAACAGGTTTCAAAGCTGGTAGACCTTCTGTACGCCTGTTGTGTGGTGTTAGTTCAGCAAGCATTACACACACGCAGGTAGGAACAGAGGATTACCGGAGTTGACTCCTTTCTTTATTTTTCTTTTTTCTTCTTTAAAACCACAACCAGAACAACATACTCACTAGCGCCCTCTAGCGCTTCTGGTAAATGCATCTACAGAACAAATGCAATAGTATGTGTGGACACAACATCTCCCCCTTTGAACAAGGATTTCTTATGTGAACCTGACTTCATCATTCTGATGTATGTCACCTAATACACGTTTAACATATTTCACATTACTCAGTAACATTCACTTTCCCATGACAAAGTCTTGGGTCCAGCAAGGTGGGTTCCTCATCCTGGTGGGCCTAAGCCTACTATCAGACTCAGAGTTAGATGCTAGATCAGTTCCTGGTTTATGACAGTCCATTGTTGTGTCAGAATCAGTACCTGCGTTCAGCTCTGACAGAGCCGATAAGTGTGAGGCGTTCCAGGTCCGTCCATCATCCAGCAAATAAGTGTTTGGTCCTTTCCTTGTCATGACAGTCCTTGGTTTGGAAAACTTTAACTCGCCTTTCTTTACCTTCCACGGCTTCCTAACCTGTACCTTGTCACCAGGCTGAAAGTTGGATGGTTTGGCGTGTCTGCGAGCATCAGTGTATTCTTTCATTTTCATTTGCTTATTCTTAACTCTTTCGCACATGGTATGCCTCTCTGTCTGAGGAACAGGCATATCCATTACCTGTAACTTTGTTCTCATTCGTCGTCCATGGAGCAGTTCTGAAGGGGAAACTCCAGTTGTTGAATGAGGGGTTGCTCTGTAGTCCATCAGGTAAGTTCTCAGGAACGATTTCCAGGGTTGTCCTTGAATCGAGGCAGTCTGTAGGCAGTCTTTAACGCATCTATTGAATCTCTCAACTTCCCCAATAGCTCTTGGGTAATACACTGAGGATCTCAGGTGTTGGATTCCCCTGCTTTTCAGGAAGTCAGTGAACTCAGCAGAGAGAAATTGAGAGCCATTGTCACTTATCAGTGTCTTTGGATTCCCTTCACGAGAGAAAACTACAGAAAGGAATTGAATGATAGTAGCCGCATCAGCTCGGGGAGCAAAAGCTACTTCAGGCCACTTGCTAAAGTAGTCTACCAATGTGATGGCAAATCTACAGTCAGAAGGGGCTATTTCAAAAGGGCCTATGATGTCCACAGACACCTTTTCCCAAGCAGCAGCTGGTAAAGGAATGGGTTGGAGTGGAGCATCATGGGTGACAGCGGACTTGTCATTCTGTCTGCACGTTGCACAGTTCTTTATCAGTGTCTTTATATGACAATCCATTTTGGGCCACCAGTACATTTCCCTCAGGCGTTGTTTGGTACGGACGATGCCTTGGTGAGTTTCATGAGCTATATCAGTGAGTTTTTTCTGCAACGACTCAGGCACTAGCAATCGATGTGTACCTCTGATGATGCACTCGTTCAAGACCGCGAGTTCATGGCGGATTGGGAAGTACGGCTGTAAGTCAGGATCCAGTGACGTCTTCCTAGCAGGCCAGCCTTTCTGTATCTGCACACGGAGCTTTGTGAACACTGGACAGTCTTTGCACCCTGACTGGAAGTCATCCTCAGACACAGCACTCAGATCAGTGAGGATGGCTGCAACTGACTCCACATCCTCTGCACATGCCATGTCTGTCTCGGAAAGTGGGAGCCTAGAAAGACAATCAGCAACATGGTTCAGTGACCCAGTTCTATATTCCACTTCATAATCAAACTCCAACAGGCGAGCTGACCATCTGGCTATGCGTAGACCAGCTCTGTTATTGCCCTTAGTAGTCAGCAGTGTTGTCAGTGCTTGGTGATCTGTTCGTAGGAGGAATTTTCTGCCCCAGAGCCATGTGCGCCATTTTTCAGCAGCCCAGACGCAAGCTAGAGCTTCCTTCTCAATGATTGAGTATTTCCTCTCTGCATCAGACAAGCTGCGAGATGCAAATGCAACAGTATGTTCTGCATCATTACCGTCAAGTTGAGTCAAAACAGCACCTACACCGTAGTCTGAGGCATCTGTTGAGACTATGGTTGGCTTACTGGGGTCGAACATCACCAGGGCAGGGCTGTGCACGATTAACCGCTTGACTTGATCAAACGCTGCTTGAGCTGCTTCGTTCCAGTGGAATGAACAGTCCTTTCGCAGAAGAGCTCTCATAGGTTCAACAACAGTCGCATAATTTGGCACAAACTTGCTGTACCATGCACTCAAGCCAAGAAATGAGCGCAGGGTTGCAGGATCAGTAGGGGGCGGAGCATGCAGGATGGCAGTGACATGAGAGTCATCTGGCAGCAGACCTTCTGGACCGATCTTTTGACCCAAAAAGCTCAGAGTAGTTTGACGGAGTTGACATTTGTCAACATTGAGTTTCAGTCCTGCATTGTTGATTCTGTGTAACACAGCACGCAAGTTGGCCTCATGTTCAGCTTCTGACGTTCCGTATATGATGACATCATCAAGGTAGCATTGCACCCCTTTCTGGCCGCGTAGGATTTGTGTCATCATCTTTTGGAAGGCTGCAGGTGCTGAACTCAACCCATAGGGAACTCTGCAGTACTGGTACAGTCCTTCATGTGTAATGAAAGCAGTGAGCCCTCTACTCTCTTCATGTAGTTTCAGCTGATGGTAGGCGGATTTAAGATCCAGGGTGGAGAACATGACAGCCCCACGCAGCTCAGACAGTATGTCCTCTATCAGTGGCAAGGGATGACTGTCAGCGACGACCGCTTTGTTAGGTTCTCTCAAATCAACGCACATGCGTATGCCACCAGTCTTCCTTCTAGTGACTACAATCGGGGAGACCCATTCAGATGCATCAATTTTCTCTATGATGCCATGTTCCTCAAGGTTCTTGAGTTCTGCGGAAACAGCATCACGGACTGACAGGGGTAAGCGTCGAAGTTTCTGCTGTATTGGCTTCACTTCAGGTCGCACCTTCACTTTATGTACAAAGTCCTTTGCACATCTGAATGCAACTGGAGACTCACATTCCTGTTTACATTGAGTGGGCAGAGCCGAGGTTTGCTGGAGTGCAGCACAGACCTTGGGACTGTCAAGAACTAATTGTCCCCCTTTTATGTGTAGCTGGAGGGCAGTCACCAAGTCCATTCCCAGTATGGGTGTTCCTGTTCTCACAATGTAGAGATCTGTGGAGGCACTCTTGCCATTGTAAGTAATGTCAGCTCTAAGACACCCTAATACATCCAGTTTCTCTTTTGAATATGTAATAAGCTGAACAGCTGGATTACTTAACTTAACTGAGCCAAAATTTGTGCTGTAAACATGTTCAGGCAGTATGGAAACACCAGACCCTGTGTCTACTAGTAGCTTAACAGTGCATGCCTGTGCAGTATTTGGTACAGTGACAGCAACAGTGCACATCAATTTAGCCGGATCACCACTGACACAATTGTCAACAGTTAAAACACACATTTCAGGAACAGTCACTTCATTAACAAGCGGTATCTCTCGGCGACAACATTGACTTTAGGATGAAAGTACGTTTCCAAAGCCTTTACGGATCCCTCGTAATCATCCGTAGCAAGTGGTAAGGCGCTGTAGATTCGTTGTCCCTCCGTTCCCAAGCAGTGAATGAGCAGGGCCCTCTTCCTCTCCGTAGCAAAGTCATTACCCCCGATCGCCAGCAAGTAGTTATCGAACAACTTTTTCCACGTAGCAAATGGAATTTTCGGTTCGCCCGGGCAATCCAGGAACACAGCCGGGGGTTGCAAAGAGAGCAGAGCCATAACTTAATCACCACTACTCTCGTCGCCACTTGTTGTGTGGTGTTAGTTCAGCAAGCATTACACACACACGCAGGTAGGAACAGAGGATTACCGGAGTTGACTCCTTTCTTTATTTTTCTTTTTTCTTCTTTAAAACCACAACCAGAACAACATACTCACTAGCGCCCTCTAGCGGTTCTGGTAAATGCATCTACAGAACAAATGCAATAGTATGTGTGGACACAACAACGCCTGAGATGATCATATTAAGGATGACAGCACTCTGCCTCATCATAAAGATCCAATAGAGAAAAAAAAAGCCTGATGTTTTGCTGTATTTAACACAAGCATCCATCAGTGCAAGATTTACAACAGTGAAAGGGCAAAGGCTGATTTTTAAGTTGAGACAGAGAGTCGTAAACAGGGGGCGACTAGTTCAGGAGCAGAAATAATTCCTTCTTTCCACTTACTTCAAGAAAATTAAGATTTTAAGATGGAGAACTGGCGCTAAATGGTCTGACATACTGCAGTGCATGTGAGGTCATGGTGAAATAGCGTGGACGAGAACTGCAAGTCCTCCAAAACAAAACAGTAAAACTCCAAGCGGACCTATAAATGAAATGTGCCTTTCTGTCTTTGCTTCATCTGCCTCTCTTCACTCAGCAAACACAAGCAAAGGCTTACACGTGGGCACACACACACAGTTACTCACAAGCACACGCACAAGCCACAATGGCACATCCCAGTGAGTCTTTTAGCTTTTCTTGAGACAGTAATAAAACCCAGTGCCAGGAAAAAAAGAGAATGACCAGTAAAAGAGACGTGGAAATCATCATTTTTCTTACCTTCCTAAGTTTTCCTGGGTCTGTGTCTTTTTGGACAAATGGCATTTAGTTAATTCTTCCATTAAAACGATGCAGGCACTGAAGCCATGTTGTCTGGTTAAGGTAGTTAAACGTAAGAGAGGTTCACGTTTGAATTATTTTCAGCTTGTCAGCGGTGTTAAGACAGCTGGAGGCCTTTTTCAGAAATGGGTCTATTTATATTTAGCATGTCAAACTCTATTTACTCTGGAGAGAAGGAGTAATTATGGTGACAAGACTTAGTTAAAATCAGGTGATTGCTGTGACTGCACGAGTGATGTAATAGGTATGTAGGCTGAGGCTGTTGTTTCACCTGTGCACAGCTGAGACTCAACCAGTGCTTCTCCAATCATGTGTTTCCTTTCTTACACTTGTTACTTTGATTGTATAAATGCATTCATACTTGTAAGCGAATGCCCAGACGGTGTATTCTCACTGGTCAAAAAATGTGGAACACTTTGCCACCTCATATTTATACGGTGGCCCTAAGAGGCCAAACGGACTGCAATTTAAGAAAAACGCTGCAAAAGCACACAAAACACAATGGAAATAGGAAAAATGAAAAAGAAATAGGAAAAAACAGATTTCCAAAAGCACAAGGGAAGTGTTTCTGGGGAGACAATAACCCGACGGACCAGTTGCAGGAACCAAAACATGCTAGGTAAGTGTGTTTTAATCTCATGATTCATATAATACTGGTGATGGATTTTTAGGCTAATAGTTAGGCTAACACATTTACCTCTCATCTTTTCTTTCCTCACAAAACCGATAGATCCTCCACTTCTTTTAAGTGTCTCCCAGCGCAATTCTTAGCGTATTTTGGTTCTTGCAACTGGTCCGTCGAGTTATTGTCTCCCCAGAAACACTTCACTAGTGCTTTTGGAAATCTGTTTTTTCCTATTTCTGTTTTCTTTTTTCCTATTTCAGTTGCGTTTTGTGTGCTTTTGCAGCGTTTTTCTTATTGCTTCTTAAGTTGCAGTCTGTTTGGCCTCTCAGGGCCACCGTATGCTTGCCATCTTACATCTGGAAAACAAAGAAATTGTGAAAGGCTTGAAAGAAACAAAATACAGAGATGAACACTAAAAATTCAGCAAAGACCTTTAGTTTTTCCATCTACTGTTCACCTCATCAGAAATGGTCTCATTAGAAGGGTGGCTGTGAAGAAGCCATTCTTAAGGAGGTGAAACGTATTAGCTAAATTATGCATTCATACTAAAATTTGATCTGGCAGCAGATCAGATTTTAATGAAATGATTTGTCCCGGATGACTGTTCGAGCCTTCTAGAGTTTAATTCTCATTAGTTTGTCCAGTGCAGCCAACCAGTTTTTTCTGTACTTCACACATTAATGTAAACTATGAATTGGATTTGAGTCATGAGCTGGAAGAGCTACTACGTCACTGACATTCTGGTTTCCTGTACTTCACCCTTATGCATTAGCTAACTTTAGGATCAGGAAAGTCATTTAACATAAAGTCAGCTCATATTGTAAAACCTGTATTCCCTGTTTCTAAATGACTGAATGAAAGTTTGATATTTTAATATAGTAATGTGTCAGACCCACACTCAGACACCGTCCATGTATCTATGCTCTTGCTTGATTTGGAACAGCCAACGTTCGTTTTTGCAAAACACCAGAATAGTTCAAAACAAGTCCAGTCCTATCAGTGCTGCTGACATGCTCCTGATGCATGGCAGACATTTGGTAAAGGTTACACCAACAGGCCCATTAGTGGCCTGATGACAAAAATTACATGTGACTGTCTGAATGAACCGTGACACTCAAGAGTCAGACATTTTTACATCAAGTGGCCACTTGATTTCCAGGGAAACCTAGAGAAGGGAGAACCAGGAAATCAGTCTAAACTGGCTAAACTTACAGCAGACCCATGCATGTGATTTCTTATGTATAAAAACATTCACTTGTATATGTGTACTCAGTTCTCTCGCATGCTTTTATTGTTGTATGTTGACTGCCTCTTAGCACTAATCGCTGGATGATTTGACTTGAGTATTTCTGCTGCAGACTATCACAGATATATAGTATTTCATGAATGCTGATCTCACAGAAAAGAGACACAGGCCTGTAATTCTTCGCCTGCGTGAGGAATGATAATGATTCTGACCCTGGCCTTGGGTTAGCCTTGCCTAGCTTAGCAACGGTTACCACTGAGCTCCAGACAGCAGGGCAGACTGGAAGGCTCCGGAGCCAGGCTGGCCCACGTGCGGTCCCACATCAGGGGGCGTGCACCCTGTCTGTCCCTGCTCTTACATCTATACCTTTTTACCCAGCCTCCCCCCAAAGAAGGGAATTGGAGGATTTGTCATCAACACACAAACACACACGCACGGGTTTCCAAACCCCCTGCTGACACACAGTGGAATGCACAACTGTTTATGCACACAAAGGGACAGTATGGACACCCAGATAAACAGATGTTGGGCTTAATACAGAGCACTTAGGAAAATTATTCTTGCAGTCTGTAGTCATAAGAGGTGGAAAATCAAGAGTAACATTTAGCAAAGCATCTTTATGGCATGGTCTTGCCAAATATTTAACTTTATTGTTTTCATCAGTAGTATTTGTTGTTTCTCAACCCTTTAGCATACAGACAGTATAAAGCACACATGAAAACTCAATCCCAGCACATAATGCCCTGAGAAGAACCCCCTCCCCCCAAAATCCCTAATGAATCACAAGGAATATTAGACTGTAATATGTCTGTACTGTTATTCCACTACAGAGGGTACTCTGCTTACCTGTGCAAACAAACATTTTTCTGTGATGAACTGCAGCCATAGAAGTGTAAATGATGAATCCAAGTCTGAAAAGTGAGGTTAACATAAAAGTTCTTAAAACATCTTTTTAAATGCCTATCAGGGCACAAACATACTCATCTCAAGGCTTCATAACCAGATTTCACTAATCAACGGATGAAGTCACTGTGGGTACATCTATCTTTGTCCAGTCTACAACAGGGGACTACAACAGATTTCCACTGACATCTGGCCTCCGTGGTGCTTATTTCATCATCATGCATGACCTTCCAAAGAGAGGCTGTCAATGACAGTGTGATTGTTCACAGAAAGTAAATGTTAGTTTAATCTCTTCTTCATTCATTGTTACAGGTCTGTAATCCAGTGATGATACAGTCAATGCAAAAGTAATAAAAAAGACGGTACTGCAACTTCAGATACATCTGGAACTTTGTAAAAAAAAAATGGTAACATTAAAACATTCTAATTTCTGGAGTTTAGTATAAGTCAGGACTAAGTGTGCCATGTTTTGAATTTAACTGCCCATCTTTGGCCCTTTATTTGGTAAAAACAAATGTTTTTGTTGTTTTGCTATGTCAAATTATATGAAAAAGAAAGTTCTTTGAAGTTTACAGGCATCATTTATGGACAGCTTTTTTGATGTCCCACCCAATGTTCCCTCTAATTTTTCATGTGTCTGAGCGAACACACATACTCCCTGAGTACCACTGTGAGCGACAGCAGACGTGTGCACTGTGATCAACGCCAGCATCGAATCCATCCAAGTTACATGGTTTATTAAAATAATCAAATTACAGCATTTACATTTACTTTTAATTAACTGCTTACACTGAAAATTAAAAAAAGAATCTTGTTCATGACCTGTGTAGTATGTTAACACTATTGGAAGTAAAAAGAACTTGAACTCCAATTTTGAAAACAAAACTTTATTTTATTTTTATTTCTTTTTCTTTTCTTTTTTTTAAATAAAGCTCTGACTTGTATTATGAGTATGAGTCTGTGGTCTGGGAGAGAGTCCTGTAACAGAATATAATGGCCACTGTTGGGCAATTAATTATATAGTTACTTCTTCAAAAAAAGTAACTGAGTTATGCAAACAACAAAGTTTTTTGCAGCTGTTTACCTAAAAATACAGCCAAGGCGTTTTTTTTTTTAAATAAACATTTCAAACTATTTACAGAACAATCAGCTGTTCTGCATCAAGTTTGATGCCACACAAATTATTTGTGCCACTCCAAAAAATAATTTCTGTCCACTATGAGATAAAGGAGAACAACAGCCTGATACCTGCAGGCCTGACAACAGGAGATGTATCACTCCTGTAACTCCTATAACATTCAGCAGTCGCCTCGTTGTTCTGACACACACAACAAAACTATTGACTACACTACACACTAACTACACAAGATTTGCGCTAAACGTTGCAAATCTCTCACATCTCAAAACACCGCCGTCACTCCTAAAACTTCCCCCCTTCCTAAACATCTAAATGCCATGTTGCCATATCATTTTTTTGATTGGTCAACATGATACATTTTTCGACCAATAGGAAAGGCTGGGGGGTTTGTTGGTTTTGTTTTTGCTCACAGGCAGAGAGCGCTTTTGTTTCGTAATAAAGCTGTTCTGTGTACGACAATCATTTCTGGAGCTTGTCTTGTTCAACCAGTCTGATGTAGATTTGCTGCTCTTCTTGGGTTCATTGTCTTGTTGCATTAACCAATGTCAGCCAACCGTTAAGTGCTAGACGGATGGTTAGAATTCACAATAACTGCGAGGTGTCCAGGTCCTATGGCTGCAAAAAACAAGCTCACCACCCCTGCACCACAGTACTTGATAGCTGGTATGTTTGTGATGATATGCTGCGTTTCGGTTTACTCCAAACGTGGTGTTGTGCATTATAACCAAACATTTTCACATCTGTTCAAAGGACATTGCTCCAGAAGTCTTGCGATTTGTTCGGATACACCTTTACAAATGTGTACATATGTTCTTTTAAAGAGAAGAGACTTCCTCTTGCCAATTTTTAAAAACAAGCCATACTTTTTCAGTCTTTTTCTATTTGTACTGTCAAGAATTTTTACATTTAAAAATGTTAACATGTTAAGTGAAGCCTGTAGAGTCTGAGACGTAGGTGTTGAACTGCATTTTCCTGGCACATTAACTCCTGGGGGAGATCTGCAACTGTCTTGAATGTTTTTCCACTTTTCAATATTTTTTCTTATTAGACTTCAAACAGTTTGGAAATTACTTTGTAACTCTTCTCAGATTAATTGGCAGCAGCAACTGTTTCTGTAAGATCATTGCTGATGTTGTCCTTACTTGGCGTTGTGTTGACGCACATCTGAATGCTCCAAAACAGCAAACTGCCAAAATACTGCTTTTACAGAGGTACTTGCTGATAATCAGTTAATCAAGTTCATTTGATTAGCAGCACCTGGCTGCTATTTACCTTCTTAATTCCTATGGAAACAGTAAGAGTGCACTTAGTTTTTCCACACGCCGTCTCTGCATTTTGGCTTAATTTTTGTTAAATAATGACACAGATGTAACATGTCATGTTTTGTCATTCATCTTAGGTTTTAATTACCCAAATTTGTGTTATTTTTAAGTTTAGTTATTTCACTTTTAAGAAATAACTAGATGAAAGTTAGTAATCTTAACTAACCATTATTGCTGTAAAACTTGTTCCTAATCAACTATTATATAATAACTAATATGTTATATAATCATATGACCTTAAACAATGGTTATTAAAGACTGTTGCCAGTCATTTTAAGGCCTGTTGTAGAAGTACAGCGATAACGTCTTTGTGTTCATGGATAGAAATAACAATAATATCAGCATCATGATATACGAGCTTTTAGTTCTGAGTGGTTTCCGTGTCGTGACCTGAATACCTCAGCGATGAAGCCAAGCCAGCAGCTCATTAACATTCCAATACAGCCCTAATCACCACTGCAAGTGTGTGTGTGTGTGTGTGTGTGTGTGTGTGTGTGTGTGTGTGTGTGTGTGTGTGTGTGTGTGTGTGTGTGTGTGTGAGAGAGAGAGAGAGAGAGAGAGAGTCAGAGAGAGGGGAAAAGGGAAAAGAGAGATCATGCACGTGTTGCTCCGCGAGCGAGGACGCGGTGAAAGTGTTTGATGAAGTGCCTGCCTCAGGTGATTACAGCCGCGTGGGGTGATTGGTTCCATCGAATCGCACCTCTCCTCTCACATCTCGGATGCTGTTGCGCAGCTTTTTTGCACAGCTGAGGCTCGTTTTGCTAACAAGTTTTATTGATCGACTCATCGGAATGAGAAGTATGAGGACTGGCGAGAGATGAAAGATGCACAAGCAAACATAAAAGGCAGCAAAAACGAGTGCGAGAGCTTTAAGGTGGAGATGTTTTATTCGTTATGGTTATGCATACGTTCCCATGTTTGTTCACTTAACCTCAGACAACCATCTATGTGTCTTTTTCTGTCTGTCCCTCTGCAGAAAGACTATATAACTCCAATGGACGTGACTTGAGAAGAGCACTCTTCTCTCTAAAGCAAATTTTTCAGGTAACACACTCTCTCACACACACACACACAAACACACACACACACACACACACACATTTTTCAATGCAATTACCGTGAGTACATTGTTGCAGAATACAGTCGGTTATTGTGGCCACTGTGTGCTTCTGTGATGACAGGATCTCCATCAACGTGGCGTTTCTCTCTCTGTCTTTGTGTGTGCATGTGCGCGCGTGTGTGTGTGTTTGCATTGAAATTTGTGTGGGAATCTTTTATTTTAAGTGGAGAAGAGTTAGCCACTTTAAAAAAAAGAAGAGCTCTGCAGCACAAACAGAACAGAAGCACTCCGTACGTAAAAAGACAGTGATTCAGCAAACGGAGCAGCACTGTGCAAACTTCCAGATTGTTCAAAAAAGTGCAGCATTCAAGCTATTAAAAGTGGCCCTTTTTTTGCAACTAAACACTACATAAAAAACCCTCCATGCAAGCTCCATGCTTATTTCCTACCACCTTCTCCTCAGAGGATGCCTGAACCTGGAGCTTTAACGGTGCACATGAAGGTGTTTTTGTTTCTTTAAGAAATGACACATAAAAAGCAGAAAACTGTAAAAAACCATGTCTGCTGACAAGTGTGAGTGTGTATACCAGCTGGTCTGATCCCAGAGGAGGGTTTGAAAATCTGTGTTGTGTCAACTTAAATCTTAAACCTCCACATCACTGACATCAAGTGGCAACACAAGAAAATGCATTAACTGCATCCACGAAATTACGAGCTCGGTTCTGGTTATCCCGTGCTTCCTCTATTTGTGCTCATTTTCCTTCAGGATGACAAAGACCTGGTCCATGAGTTTGTGATGGCTGAAGGTCTGACGTGTCTCATCAAGGTGGGAGCAGAAGCTGACCAAAACTACCAGAACTACATATTAAGAGGTATGGTCTCCTGCATGCTGCATAATGATATATGCTAAGAATAATAACAATAATATACTACATGCTTAGATCAGGGGGGTCATTCTATCTTTCTCTGGGGCAACACTGTGAAATGGGACTCACATCAAGGGCCAGACATTTATTTTAACATGTTTTGAAATCCTGTATAACAATTAACAAACAAGATCAAATGATATCTGATGATTCTATTGCCTGAAATTGTCTGCACATAAAAATAAAATTTGCCCGTAGTTCTCAGTGAAAGGACTGGCCTCTGAGAAATTTACCGTGCTGTAGTCGTGTGCCTCTGTGGCTCAGTGACTTTTTAAAGCAAACACTCAGTCTTTATGGCTCTACATCTTTGCCGGCGTGTGGACAGAAGCATCCAAGTGAAGACAATAATTACGGAGACACAGGATCTTTCCTTACCCTGTCGAGATGTGGGCTTTTCAGAGTTCCACTTCTCTTGAAATAGCCTGCATTCAGCATCAGCTTTTCCTTTGTGTTTCTCAGCTAGTCTAGGCACATGTGGTCATTACGGCATGTCACGACTGATTTGGACATGTTACTTAGAAGATATGCATGAAAAATAAAATTGTAAAAATGAGAAACAAATGCAGAAAAACTGCATTTCGAGTGCTTTAAACAGAGTTTTTAACCCTATTATTATTTCTGCTGAATATTATTATAAGATGGCAATACAAAAAGAGCAATGTAATGGAATTAAGTCATGTTTGTCACTCAGAGGTTTTCTATGGAGCTGTTAGTCATGGTTGTGCCATCGTTGTCATGACTGATTGATTTTCTCAGCATAATCAGAATCATTGCTGTCACTGTAACTGATTTTATTGCTGTTATTTAATTCATTTTGGTTCTTTTTTTATTTATTTCATCTTATTTTATTTTACAACAAGTTCTCAGTCATCTTTCCGTATACTTTTCTGACTTTTCCTTTCTTCCTCAGCTCTCGGGCAGATCATGCTCTACGTGGACGGGATGAATGGCGTCATTGGCCATCCTGAGACAATCCAGTGGCTCTACACTCTCGTTGGCTCGAAGGTATCAAGTCAAGCGTGCATCCTAAAAAACTCAGAGGACACACACACACACCACCCTGACGTTGGTTAACCAGCCATTGTTTGCAGAACATTATTTTTAGCGTTTATCCAAAGAAACACACACAAACACATACCCTAATGATTGTGTTGTGTGTTTCCAGCTGTGGGTGGCGGCTTCTGTTGGTTTTGTGGTGTCCTCGTGCACTAGGCACCAAGACACTCATGCTGGGACTGTTTTCCCTACACTACCACCCCCCAGGTTTCACTGTTGTCGCCAGCGTGAGAACATATAGCAATAAAATCTCCAGAGGAGGCGCTTTCCGTGTCGAACGCTGGAGTAAAAGCATTCAAAACCCCTTCTTCGACTTGAAGCGATCTTCTAGTTCACAGCAGATGAACCACAGGGCTGTAGGCGTAGCCACCCTGCACTCTCCCTTTCATCCAGGGCAGTTCTAGTGGAATTTGGCCTGCGATTATTTCCTCAAAACAATGTGCTAGACCCCTGTTGCTCTTCCTGCAGACTACAGGCCCGTAGGATGATGGTCCCACCATGAGTAAAGGGAGTTGCTCGCCAACAAGACATTGCCCCATGTCTTGCCCTAGACATTGGCATACTATCAGACTATCTTAGGTGGGATAAATTGCGCCGCAGTACTAAAGTGAGTATGTTGATCAGCATTTACTTCCTTGAGATTTTTTGGTAGTGCTGTATTTTTATCATAGATGGGTATGTGAGAGTCCATGGTCTGGATCATATAAGCAGTATAAGCAGAACAACTACGGTTCTGCAGCATCTGCAGCCATCTTTGTTAACGAGTTCATGAAATTCCTTCCTAACCCAAACCAAAACCATAATTCCTAGTTGCCTGATGATGTCCGTTACAATAAAATTAACCAAAATGTCACGTTGCCTAAATTTTAAACCAAATCCTGTAAAATGTAATTTATATTATGAAGTTTCCCCAGACCAGCATCCCTAAAACAGAGGCTCACAGTATAACTGTATAAATAGATTATGTCCCTGCAGCATGATGACAAGCACAACACACACAAATAATGAAATAGCATCTGCTCGTATGTTTTGGTTGCCACTAATGCTAAACATTTGAATTCTAAATGTTTAGAGTGGATGAAGAGAGCAATAGGAACACAGTTGTCCATACTTTATGCAAGTTTCTTTATATTTCCACCCTAGTTTCGTTTGGTGGTGAAAACAGCTTTGAAGCTGTTGCTGGTGTTTGTGGAGTACTCAGAATCCAACGCGCCACTGCTGATCCAAGCCATCACCTCTGTGGACATGAAGAGAGGTACTAAAAGCTTAACATGCCACCATGTGCTGAGGGCTTAAAGTAGAAAGATACTGTAGTTTGTCTGCATGATAATATTTTTGAAGTAATGGAATTTAATCGACTGACTTCTAGGCAGCAAGCCATGGTCCAATGCTATGGAGATCTTGCATGAGAAGGATGGAGTGGATACGGAGCTTCTCGTCTATGCAATGACCCTCATCAATAAGGTTTGCAAAGCTATAGTTTATGGCTTTGCTGAGTACTTTCTTGTGTGGATATAGAACATTTTCAGTTTTATGGAAAACGCATCTTGGTTTTCTCCAGTAAGTGATCAGTTGATTGACTGACTTTGTGTTTTATCATTTTGCATGTAGATATAAACTGTATTGCGAAGTTTTAGTCCTGCAGCTTCAAAACCCAAAATGAAAAACTTAAATATATGATTATGTGCATCAAAGCAGTGTTTTAGTCATTAGTGTTTAAATGTGCAAAGCGTTTTAAACCTTGGTTACATCTTGACGACGTCTCCTTTCTTTTTGCAGACTCTTGCAGCACTGCCCGACCAGGATTCATTTTATGATATGGTGGATGGTCTGGAGGAGCAGGGCATGGAGACCGTTTCCCAAAGACATCTGGGGAGGAAAGGAACCGATCTTGACTTGGTCGAGCAGCTTAATATATATGAGGTCTGAGACACTCAAACAAAACATTAAAAGCGGTTGAAAATGGGTTATTACTGATCCCTTTTCAGCTTGTAAATGCTGTACTAATAGCCCAAATAAAGGTCAGAGTGCCATGTAAAATATAAAAATAAAAACAGAATCTTATGGTTTGTAAGTCATTTAAACCAAACATAATAGCTGAAAATAGTGCAAAACTTTATATCAAAGTCCAGTTTTTGTCTATTTAAATTGGTGGCATTATTCTTAACGCTCATTCTTTTAGGCTTAGGATGGCATTGTCTTGTGAAAAAAAAAAAGGTATAAAAACGTGTCATCTGGATGGGAGCATATGCTGCTCATAAAACTTTCTTTGGAGATTATGTGTCGGAATTTCAGGAGTAGGACCACCCCTCCAAACACGCTCCTTCCGGTTGAAATCTATATAGGTTCCCCCAGTTCTGCAAGCTGTTCATTCTCGTTTACGTGCCCCACCCTCCCTCCTTTTTCTCTATTCTTTAACTTTTTCATTTCTACTTAGTGCATCGGGATCTGCAAGGCCCGGGAGCCATCGCCAGTCTCCTTCAAGGCCTTCCACAAACCGCAGCTCACTTCATGTCAAAGCTTTTTCACCTACTAAAACGCTGTCAAACCTAAAATGAGGACGTGGGCCCAGCTAGTGAAATACATCCTCCAGCAATAACGGTGCCTTCACAGTTATTGTTTGAAAATCACAGCGTTGAACAGTGGACCTAAATGCAGACGTGGAGGCAGAATGAATAAACAAATACAAAAACATTTTTGGTTTTATGCTAAAGTCCTAAAGAGTAAGTTCAGCAAAGAACACACTGAGATGGCTGTAGTATACATGGAAGCAGTGTTGGTCAAGTTACTTGAAAAAAGTAATCAGTAACTAATTACTGATTACTTCCCCAAAAAAGTAATCCTGTTACTTTACTGATTACTTATTTTCAAAAGTAATTAATTACTTAGTTACTTAGTTACTTTTTAAAAAGACGATTTACAACCTGAAGAGGTGATAAAGTGATAGATCTTTCAGCCCAATTCTACTTTTTCTACATAATTCATCATACAAAATGTAATCAAATGGAAAAGTATCTTTTTTTAACTTGTTTTATCAGTTTTAATCTTTTAACTTTATGCATCAAGCAAAAATGTAATTATATGCAACATTCTCTGACTTGAATAAATTAGTTTAACATTTAAACCTATTTTATGCACATTCCAGCACATAAAATAAAATATTTTTTGTGTTTACACTCACTCTTTCAAATAGATGCAAGTAAAACACAGCAGAAAATAAATAAAGTCAAAGACTCAGCGGTCCTGTTGCTCTATTTTCACCTGTAAAGCAGGACTGAGGTAGGCGGAGGTTTACCCTGGTGCAGGTGTGCCGCGGTCAGTTGAAGAATCCGCGAGTTTCTCTGTGAGTTTCCCATTACGTCGTAGCACACTCGGTGCTTGCTTGGAAGTTTAGGGGTTTTATCGCTGTAAAAAGAAGTTTTCTTCCCACGCACAACGGACACTAATGTTTTTGTCACTTTTTATGGAATCAAACTCAAAGTAAGGTCAGTACTTCCACGCTTTAAACGCTGCACGCTCATACTCTCTCCCACAATCCATATGTGATCCATTGTTGATCTGCACACAGCTGTTGTCACCAACGGCGCACTCGCTTACGTCACTGTCGTGAGACATTCTCGCAAAAAAATCACAGTTTTAGTAACGCAGTAACGCAGCGTTCCTACGGGAAAGTAACGGTAATCTAATTACCGATTTTGCAATAGTAATCCCTTACTTTACTCGTTACTTGAAAAAAAGTAATCAGATTACAGTAACGCGTTACTTGTAACGCGTTACTGCCCATCTCTGCATGGAAGGTTAACAGATGCTATGACAAGGAGTAAAGGGAATGTCAGGGCTATTTATACACGAGGGTAATCAGGGAAGTGGAAACACAACAGTAACAAGACTCAGCTGCACTCAATCTAGACATGGAAGCAGGGGAGGGAAGTAAAACTAAAAACAAGGCACGGGTGATAACTAAAAATAAATAAATGAAACAGAAAGTGAAGAACAAGAACTATAAGAAGCCATAATTTAGTCTCACAGCATGTTAGCTTTGGAAATGCGTGTTGCTAACAAGTTCCACTCATTAGACCAAAGGATCCAGCATTTTTCATTTACCAAAAAATCTACAAATTTTTGATTTAGATTTTGGTCAGACCACTTTGCTTCATTTAAACCCTAACATTTTTTTTAAGTACCACTCACTTTACAACCTGTCATGTCTTTCCCCAGACGACCCTACGGCATGAAGATGGTGATGATGACAGCCAGCCTCCACCAATGGTACGCCGGGACCGCAGGCGAGCCAGTGTTGGGGGCGGGGACAAAAGACATGGCCTGGAGAGGAGGCGGAGCCGCAGGGCTTCTCTTGGACGATCCGGTTACGCCTCGCCCTGCAGCCCCGCGTCCCCACAGAGAGCCGGCTTCCAACCTTTCAATGGAATCAGATCTGAGGACGTGAGCGAGAGGTGAGGGTGGTGGAAAATAAAACAGTTACGTATCACTTATTAAAATCTAGGTGCAGGGTTACTCAAAAGGTGTGGTGACAAAGCAAACAAAAAAGCGATAGTTCTTTAATATGTTCTCATTCTTCAGAGAAGTTCTGACTGTTTTACTGCTTTCTGCTCCAGAGCACTGTCAGGTTACCTTCAGTCCATGTAAGTCCAAACGTCACTGAGCCTCTGCTCCTCACAGACCTGCTGTAACAGCTACCCATGTGTCCTCCCTACTCACAGCGTGGGTTTTCCTGCTGCACCTAAACCCCACTGCAGACTTCTGCTGCACTGGAATAAAAATAATTGTTTTCAGCAGCTGTGCACGCCTTCGGGGTTTGCTTGCAATTCTAATAGAGGCGAACACGATATTAAACCAGCACAGGCTTTTCTCAACGCTGTGTGTAAGAGCACAACAAAATGAGATCAGGATGGGACTTTAACTGTTTACTAAAGGCAAATCTTTCATCTATTGGTCCTCTTCTCCTCTTTAGATTTGAATATAATAATAGATGAAGGATTAAATGTAATCTGCTTTTGTCACATTAGTAGACAAACAATGGGGTTTAAGAGCTAAATCGTGCACACCTGAGCATACCTGTGAATCCTGAAAAACGGGTTCAAACGCGGTCAGCTGTACTGTAAAAGATACATTTTTATCCCGTGATTTATTTTTGAATGAATCTAATCAGTGGGTGAAAGCTGTTTACGTCCGGGACCGCATCCTGCTTCGTATTATGCACGCACACAAGAAAAACAAACCCAAGTTTTATTGACCATCCCATTCGTCACACACACATGGCTGTGGTCTTGTGGAACAACACCTGGCAGCGCGGACGGACTTGACTGCAACAGGACTCATCTGGTTTCACTATAAAACAGCGCAGCAGTTTGGTGACAGCGATCCCCCAGCCGGTTTCTCCTCTCAGCATTCCTTTCCCTCTTTCCTTGTTATCATGTTCTGTGTTCATGCGCATGTAAAAACCTAACTGGAGGCATGAAGTGTATAATCAGAAACATTCATCTGCCATCTCTCCCCTTTTCATTTCTTGTGTGTTTTCTCTTGTCTTGCCTTGTCTTTGTTTGTTTTCCTTGAGTGTCTTAACTGTGACTTTTTAGTGTAGCCTTAAACATCTTCTGCACACATGACCCCTCAGCCATTCCATCCCTTTGCTCCAACACTCTTTTTTTCTGTGGAGATTTCTATTTGCATGCTTTTCTTATGTATCACTTCATCTCTCCCCTATCCTTACCTCAAATCGTCCACCTGTCTGTGTATTCATTCGTCCACCCCCCCACCCATCCACCTCGATAGAGTGGAGGAATGTGAGGAGGATAGCATTGAGGAGGAGAAGGAGGAAGAGGAAGAGGAGACTCCTGTGACTGAGTCTGATTCGGATGAGCAGGAGGGGGCTAATGAGACCACCTCCAGGTATTTTAGGACGTAGTGGTAACATAGCAATGAAATAATGCTTTCATAATGGTCTCGAATGTCTCTTTAGTCCCTGCCTGTCCAGCTGGTTTGCTCTGGTGGCCCATGTTGTTGTAGATTTGCCTGCCGGTCTGCTCAGTTCTGCTTTTACCCATTTATTCCTCTCGATCCATTCCTCTGTTCCTAGCCCCGCTAGACATCTTCCATCCACTGTTCAAAGAACAACCCTTCAGTCCATCACCATCACGTCCAGAAAGGAGTCTGTAAAGGAGACAGAGCAGAGGAATTGGAGTGAACCGACCTCAGCAACAACTACCACCAGCAGCATTTCCTCCCCCTCTACCCCAACCCTTTCTCCCACTGTGTCCTGCACTCACAGTCCTCCAGGACAGCCCTCGCTCCTGGCCACACTGCTGGCCAGAAAAAAGTCTATCGTCACTGTGCCAGCTACCAAGGAGGTGAGCCCGCCGTTGCGTGGCAGCTCGCGCCCCTCCCCCGACCGCCTGCCCTACCTGCCCCACTCGCCCTTCCACCTCTTCTCGTACGATCTCGATGAGGAGCCGTCGCCCCCGGCTCTGGGAAAGCCAAGCGAGGAGTCACCCAAACCAACGACTCCCAGGTCAGATGGGCAGTAAAGCTCACCAATGAATTCAAGAAGCTTTCCTTCTCTTCAGATGTCCTGCTTTTTACTTTGCCAGTTTCCACTTCTGCTTCTGGCTTTTTTTGTGTGTGTGTGTAGGCACCAGTTTGGAGCCACTTTGCATCTCTTTTGTTATTCATCACTTCCCTTCTTTTCAGTTCTTTCACCTCACAGCATCTCACCTTGAGTTTCTCGACTCTTATTGTCACTTTTCGTTCCTTCACGTCTTTTCTTAGTTCCTCCACGACCTCGATGCACTGCAATTTTTTTTTAATGTGCAATCCCCACTTGGCCTCCCAGTAGCATTTCCTTTCCCCTCTTTTCTAAAACAGCACAACCACTGTTTTCTTTTCTTTAACCCTTTCTCACTAGTCTCTCTTTGCTTTTTGCTGAAACTTTGCATTTCCTTACCTTTACCGTCAGGCAAAGATTAGCTGTTAGATTTCTCTCTTTGTGGTTAAAACTAGATTTCCAAAAGATTCACACTTAATCTGTACCAAATTTGTCATGAGAACACTGCATGAGTAATCAAGTGTTCCCAATCAGAAGTTGAATTACATGCATCAAGTTATAGATAACAAGAATCAGATGTTTTTTTGCTTTGTATTGCACACGCAGCAACAGAACCTTAAATAATATAACGTAAGCTTAAAAAAGAAAGCTCTTGTCTGCTCCGGCATAATAGCTTGACAAGGCCAAAGGTCTTTTTAGCAGACTCTTAGTGAGGACAGACGCCTTGCCTGAAAATTTCCAGGGGCATAATAGAATAAACACGACAGCAGTTAGCAATTAGGGTCACATTCATTTCTGGGTACGAGTTTTGCACTCGCCAGTTAGTCCATGCCGTGTTGTGCAACCCTGAGAGGTCACTCTCCCTGTTTTTCTCCCTCAGGAACGGAGCCCTGACGTCCTACTCCTCTCTCAGTACCCCGAGTACACCTACTAGCTCAAGGTGAGAAGCCACAGCAAGAACATGAGGTGTGGAAACATCCTTAAACTACGCACCGCCAGACTGTAAACAGGTTCACACACAGGAACAGAGTCATGTGTGTAAAAAATACGGAGCATGTGCGGCCCCACCGTGTTTTCGTGCCGATGACATACTAAAGTGAATGTGATCTAAGCTAGTTGGTTCCAGATTTACTAAACTCTCTGGTAAACCTAAACACATAGAGGCTGGTTTTATGTAAGGGGCGTATGTTGTGTTATGGCTGCTTTATCAGAAGAGAGCAGCAGATTAAAACTCTGCTGCAGAAATCAGGATGACAGGGAATAGAGAAATAAAAATCAATAAATGAAGGAAACTGTTAGGTGAGGCTGTGTGCAGTCAGGAATAGGACCCAAGGTGCAGACTCTGGAGACAGACGTGAACTCAAAAAGGCTTTAATGCTGAACGCAACATGACATAACTAGAAAAACTCAAAATAAACTTACACCGGTGGACAGGCAAAATAAACGGTAGATCACGACCCAGACACAGAGAAACACTGGGCTTAAATACACAGAGGGAGCAATCAGGGAATGGGTAACAGGAGGGAAACACAGCTGGGGCAAATCAGGCCTAACGAGACAAGAGGAAGCAAAACCAGACACATTAACATCAGACATGGACTTTCAAAGTAAAACAGGAAACACATAACACAGACTGAACAAAGACACAGACTCATATGCAGGCACTACAAAGGGAACAGAGACGTGGGAACAGGGCAGACACAAACACTGACTGAACACGGGGATATAGGAACTTAGGATACACAGACGCGAACTAGACAAGGGGATGCAGGTGATAGGGGAGACATAAGCCATAAGACGGAACTCAAAGAAACCAAAAACTAGAAAGTATAAATAATAACATAAACTCAAACATCCTGGGTCAACGACCCAGGCATCCTAACAGAAACCTCCTTTTCCTCACTCTGTCTCTGCTCCTTCAGACCTGCTCTGGGAGGCCTTCTGTCCTCGTCCTACCGCCAGCACCAAGAATCTTTGGCAGCTGAGCGAGAGCGCCGCCGTGTGGAGAGAGAAGAGAGGCTACAGAAAATAGAAAGAGAGGAGAGGAACAAGCACAGGTGAGGCATCTTTGGTCATAAAATGCTTTATGCGAGAACAATAAATGAATAAAAGCTGTTTTAGTTTGTAGAATGAGTAATTATGTTTCCAAACACCGAAAACATATGTGTGTGTGTGTGTGTGTGTGTGTGTGTGTGTGTGTGTGTGTGTGTGTGTGTGTTGACCTAATTTCCTAAATTACTCAACAGTCTGACAAGAATAGATCATATCATACATAAGACAAAGGTGTGGGACTGTGGGTTAAACTTGTTAGACAGATCCACAGAGCACAGTGTGCGTGATATGATTGCTACCTTTTGAAACAGTTTGTTGTTCCTCTCACAGCCGCGGCTATGTGGATAAAATGGAAGAGGCCCGGCTCGCGCGGGAGGAGAGGTGAGTGTGTGTGTACACTAAATCAAAACAGCACAGAGCCGCTGAATCAGTTGGGATTATGTTTGAGCCGCTGGTTTGGGAAGCTCGGTAATAGCGTAATTGTTCGCAGGTTAAAAGGTGACCATTGCCTGCCAGAGGCTGGACGGGTGGGGGGAGTACTGAGCTGATTTTCTTTGCTCCGTCCGCCTTTCGTTTCCTTAAGAAGCTGTATTTTAACTGCGGCTCTCTGCCAAGGGCCTGATTGTTTTGGCTGTGTGCTGTGAGAAAATCAGGTTCCTGGATTTGTCAAGCCTCTCACAATGAATGGACGTGCACGGCCACAAACACACACACACACACACCAGAAGAATTTTCATGAGGCTAATAAATCTGTGTTTGTGTGCAGATGGGAATCACAGGAAGAAAGAGATTTACTCAGAAGGGTTAAGGAGGTCACGATCATATATATCAAGGGCTGATGACAGCTGGGTAAATGCCATATCCTCTACGCTGGTCATCACTGACATTTGCGCCTTCTTATTGTTCTTCTTCATCTTCTCCACTCTCTGAGAGTGTGTGCCGAGCACTATTGCTTTTCTTTTTACCCCAGGCTTGTTTCACCCTCCATTTAAAGCTCAGTTAATGCAATAGCACACAGAGTCAATAAGACAGAGCGAAAAAAAAAGGTGAAGGTTGGATTCAACTATGAACAGAAGAAATAAGGCAGAGACAGACAGAAGCCAGAGCTGCAGATGAGCTGCTGAGTGAACATGTGGGAGATTTATCCACGACTTCACTCTGATTTATTTACGGTGTCATGGTCATCAGAAAAAACATGACCTTTTTTTTTTTAATTCCCCAGCTTAGCGTTTAGCTGCCAAACAGCACTGGAACACCTGGTCACGAAGGACGTGCATAAAATCCAGTGGCTTTAATAACAGACAACAGACAGAGCAACAACAACATACCTCAGCTCATCTAAAAGAGTCAGTTTACACCAAATTGATGCAATTAAAATGAGCGAATAGAGCGATATGGTTAAAATAATTATACTATTACACCTGCTTCTGGACAAACAAATAAGCCTGTATTTAACTACGTTTATTTCATAGAAACACCATAAAAATAAAAACATGCTTTTGAATTTTTTCTTTTTTTCATTCTTTTTTCTTTTGCTAGCATTTCCTTAATGTACAGGGTGGGCCATTTATATGGATACACCCTAATAAGATGGGAATGGTTGGTGATATTAAAGTCCTGTTTGGGGCACATTAGTATATGTGAGGGGGCAAACTCCTCAAGATGGGTGGTGACCATGGTGGCCATTTAGAAGTCGGCCATCTTGGATACAACTTTTGTTTTTTCAATATGAAGAGGGCCATGTGACACATCAAACTTATTGGTAATGTCACAAGAAAAACAATGGTGTGCTTGGTTTCAATGTAACTTGAATGGTATCACCAACCATTCCCATGTTATTACGGTGTATCCATATAAATGGCCCACCCTGTATACTGATTAGAGGGTTTAAGGATGGGTGGGTGTGTGAGTTGCTCGAGGGAGACCACCCAGTGACTGAGGCCTGGTGCAGCCTGAAAGACCAACATGGGCCCACCTTCCTGTGGGCACAACCACATGCAGGAAGGGCTGCAGGGGTCCAGTGCATAGTGGATTGTGTGGAGGTCAGAAGTGGAGGCTCTGGTGGTCCGATTCCCTGTTTCCAAAACTGTCTGTAGAAACATTATGTCTTTATTTTTCTAAAACATGATGAAAACTGGCAGAATAAAAAAAAAAAAGCAACATAAACACACACCTGAAAAGCACAACTTAGTCGAGTAGATCATCTTTAAATAAATTTCTTGCACATATTATGTTTGGACTGTTTTTTGTTTTTTGTTTTAATTGAAATTAAAATATCGGCAACATTTTAACATCAAAACAAAGAAAAAATTAGTTTGGTAGCTAAAATACAAAAGTTAAACATGATCGCATTATGATTAGCTATAGCACTGATAACAAAAAACTTTGTTAAAGAGCACTTTAAGCTCTTGTGCGTACGTTTTTTAGAGAATATATTTTTTAACAGAAACACAGTTTAAATAATACAGGTGACAGTCATAGATGACTGCAGATAAGTCAGGTAACATAGGGAACAAGAACAATGCGTGTGTGAGTTATTATAGAGTTAGGCTAAGTGCTTTTCTAAACAAGCTCAGGCTTCAAGCACTCTAAATGCTCACATTCTGTTTTTGTTTTCTATGTCTTTATATTGGGGAGCACAGATATCCCTAATATGGTCATGTCAGGTGCACAGCTCTGGGTGTAAGTAAAAGCCCCACCCACCTGCTGTTAAGTCTTTGAGCTGTGAGGGGCAGCCAATCAGTAGAAAAGAATGGTTTAAAAAAAGCTACAACAGCTTTTTCCAGACAGACGATGTACTGTGGGGCTTCAACGTGGCCCAGCATAACATAAGGATTATTTTAAACTAATTGTTGTGTAAATCTGCTCCAGTAAAGGCCCAGAGTTGGAAATGAGCAGGTCCCCCTTTAAAGATGGATACAGTTTATTTAAAAGTGATTTGTTGGCATAAACAGCTGGAGCTTTTATGAGTTTGCCTGTTGGTTCGGGCACCTCGTGTACATTCAGCTCACTCACTCCAGCGTGCAAATGCAAACCAACACATGCTAGTATCTTCTTTCTTCAGACCTCTGAAGTGGACTGATGCTAATGAACCCTGAACAGAAGCTCCACACATTCGTGGTTCGGTGGGAAAGAGGAGGAGTTATAAAGAGAGAGAGAGAGAGAAGGTTGAATCAATGCCCATAAATCTCCATTCTGGCTCGCAGAATGGCAACATTTGGTAGGAGGAGAAAGGGAGGAAGAGGAGAAGAGGAGAGAGAGAGGGAGGGGAAATGGACCTGAGAGCAGAGCTGATGGAGGCACATGTTGAACAGGTTTACTCTGATTCACTTCTGATGTTTAGCCTTTAGAGCAGCCAAACTAACATTAACTTCTCCGCATCTCTCTCATTCTTCTCTCCTGTCCTTCTCCTTGCACTCCCCCCTCCTCCTCCTCCTCCTCCTCTTCTTTAACCTCCCTGTTGCTGCATGTTTCAACTGCTGCTGAAAGCTGAGCATTTGGATAGAGAGGACAAGAGGCTAGTGGGGAGCAAGACAGTGAACCGTTGTGCTGCAGGAAATGAGTGATGAACGCACCGAACGCTTTGTGAACGATTAATGGGGCGAGGTAGAGGAGAGAGGTGGGATTAAATTCTGAAGAGGTAAAGTGGCATGGCAGCTGCAGAGGGGAAAAAAGGCCGGGTGGGAGTTTGGGTTTTTTTGTATTTTTTTAATGAACTCAGGTACTTTGGCAGAGAGCAGTGACAAGTGGTTTAGTTTGGGGTGATTTGGCAAAGACTAACACTGAGAATGGCGCTGCTGTGAGAGCCGAGACAGACATTGTCTAAAGCTCTCTCTGTTTTTTTCTTGTTTTTTACATCCATCCTTTTCCTCTCTTCCTCTTTCAGGTATAAGAACGTGGAACGTCTGGCAGCGGAAGAGTACGAGAGGGAGCGCGTAAGGGTGTCGAGGAATCAACCTGCCGTCGACCTGAACTTTGAACCCTCGGAAGCCTGGCCTCCGTCATCATCACGCAGCAGCACGCCGTCTTCCTTCGCCTCCCAGGAGGACGCAGAGGCTGAGCTTGAACCAGAGACCCCAACTGCCGTTCCCTGCACTCCACCTGAGACTGGTAGGATTGCTGAGAATCATGTTCGATGCATCGATCTGTCAATGAGGACGTGGATGATCGATTATTAGGAGATATAATCGTCTCTTGTTACAAAACTGTAGCCAGTTGGCACCGATATGTATTCTAAAATATTACTGCTACCGCAGACTGGTATGGATCCTGCACACAACAATATCAGAGCAATGTTTAGGTTCATACCTACCTACTATTTTACAGTCTTTACCTTACTATATAATGCACCTTGGGGCAACTGTTGTTGTGATTTTGCGCTATATCAATAAAACTGAATTGAAAATGCCATTGCTTTCTGCAAGATTTCAAACATAAATTGAGTTACAGCTCCTTAGTGCATGCAAAGGCAACATGGATCTACTATGATACATGTAAAGTTTTAGGCGTTAACGGGATCAAGGTTGGGAGCATCCGCTTCTCAGTACCGAGTGCAACGTACCAAAAGAGAAAAAAAACAGCCTTCAATTCAGTTCATTTTATTGCCTAGAGCTGCTTTATATTGTAAAGGAAAGACCTTAAAACGATACAGAAAAAAAAAACGAACATTGAGACAACCCCCTGTGAACAAGCACTTTGGCGACAGTGGGAGGGAAAAACTACTTTTTAGCAGGAAGCCATCTGTCATGACTAGCTGTTCCCGAGGGGAGGGTCCACTTCCACAGAAATCACACTGTGGAAGAGAGGCAAATATTAATAACAACTAATGATTAAATGCATAATGGTGTATAAACACAGAGGGGAAAAAAATGAGTGAAGTAGAAACACCCAGTGAATCATGGGAAGTCCAACGCAGCCTAGGCCTATTGCAGTGTAACTAAAGAAGGTTTTGTGGTCACCTGATTCAGTTCTAACTAAAAAGCTAGTTTCTTGTGTCTGCGTGGTGCTTGTCAGACAGTTGCCAAGATTAATATGGATTTATTTTAATGTTAGTAACAGTTTTAATGTTACCTGTAACCATAGACTGTGTGTACAGACGGTTGCAATGATGTGTGAAAGGTGTCCAGTGCTGCTGGCAAATACTTTGAAAACTAATAGTTAAAAACACAGGATGTCCTGTTCAGTTCCTATCTGAGGGGCCTACGGCACTTATTCTCAACCTTGCATGGTTTTTACTTTGCAGCTCACCATTTAAATTAACATACAGACGCGAGGGAAAAGAAGCAGCAAGAGGGAGACAGATTGTGGAAAGTAGTAAGAGGAGAGGATACTTTTGGAAAAGAGTGAGGGGATATGGGTGAAGGGGTGAAATGAACTTTTGAAAGACGTTTTTGAATGTGCCGTGCCAAAACATCCATGCAAGGAAACAGCCTCGTTTTGGGAGTGCACGCAAACTGAAGTTGTGTCGCTCACACAGGCTGGTGTTTGAGGCCTCGCGCTGCCGTGTTATTCTAACCCTGCCGGTCTCAGCGCGTGGACTGTGCTGTGCTGTGTTGAGTTATGGGTGTCTACCGTGTACACGTGTGTGTTTTGGTGTAAACAGGAGCTTAATTCTTCATTTCCTGCTCATATCCTGGTCCTGCCACAGCCTGGCTTTGTGTATGTGCTGTATTATTTACATTCTGTGTTTTTGCTTTTCTTGTCACGAGCAACACAGGTGCCTTTAAAATACATCTTTCAAACAGTATTTTGTCATAGATATGTCACATGTAGTGCCATACAGTATGTTTCTGTGTGACTGAACTTCAATGGAAGTTGTAAAAAAACATGAGAGGAGGTAAATAACTCTGATGTTTTTGTGACAGAAGAAGCCAACAACTTTAGTGCCAGCGTAGACGCAGAGGAGAAAGAGGCAGAAGCCACTGCTGAGGAAGAGGAAGGACGGAAAGATGTGGAAATAGAGGAGGAAGTGACAGCAGAAAGGGAAGAGGAAGAAGTTGAGGAACAGGCAGAGGAACCAGAGAAGGAGAGAGAGGAGGCAGAGGAGGACAGTGGCATCCTGAGCGACAAGGAACGGCAGAATGAGGAAGTAAATGAAAAGGACAACTGCTCAGCCTCCAGCATCTCCTCCGCCAGCAGCACTCTGGAAAGAGAGGAGAGGGGCAGCAATGAGAGCGGTGGGTTTTAAAAGGAAAAAGTGGAAATTAATAAATTTTTATGATTTAGATTTGGTTTCAAGAACCTGCATTTATGATTCATTTTACTCTAATGAAACTAGAAAGTCACTGAGCTGCAGTGTGCGTTTTGTTCCTTTCCGTCTTTAACCACATCGCCCTCTTTCCAGGCTTTAAGGAGGCAGAGGTGAATGAGAACTGCAACAAACTCCTCAACAGCAAACTCTTTATGCTCGACATGCTGTACTCCCAGAACAAGAAGCCCAGCGATGAGGAGGAAGAGGAAGATGTGGACAAGGAGAAGGGGGAAGGGGAGGACAAAGAGGCTCAGCAGGATGCAAACAGGCAACCTGGGGAAGACCAAGAGAAGAACAGCAGGGACGAGAAGTCGGACCATCGCGGCAGCATCCGACCGATCGCCGAGCGGTTCGGAGACTTGATCAAGGACATCAGCACGACTCACGCTCATTTGGACAGCCCAGCCAACGAGCCCCCTCCTCCCCCGCCCAAAAAGGAATCGGACACGATCTGGGACCAGCTGCTGGCCAGCCCTCGAGAGCTGCGCATCGGGGACATCAACTTCACCGACCTGACAGAGGAAGACGACAAGGACATCCTCGATGCCGTTTTGATGGGGGGCTGCGGCGAGCTCCCGCCCCTGCCTCCGCCTCCGCCCTGCATCCCCCGCTTCCCTCCACCCCCACCCATGTTGGGCAGTTGCCCTCCGCCACCACCCTTATTTGGCAGCATGAGGCCTCCACCTCCTCCTTCATTTAACGCCCTAATTCCAGTGCCTCCTCCCCCAGAGCCGCCTCTCTTTAACAAAAAGAAGAAGACGATCAGACTCTTCTGGAGTGAGGTGAGAAAAAAAACACTCACGTTATAATTGTAATTATGAATGCAGAAAAGTACCAACAGATACAGTGTAATAAAATACCACCTGGAAAGCATCTGATTGGCTTCATTTTACAGCGTGACAGCTGCCTAAAACACACTGTCAGTGCAGCAAAAGCATAGGATAGGAAAACACACAATGGAACAATCAGTCATGGATTGGACTCCCCAGAGCTCAGACCTCAACATTATCGAGGCAGCGTGGAATCATCCTGACAGAGAACAGGATAAAAGACAGTCAGTATCCAAAGAAGAGCTTTGAAAGTCCTTTAAGAAGCCCGGAGAACTATTCCTGAAGCCTGAAAGGAAAATACAGGAAAGTTTACCTAAAAGTGTTCAGGCAGAATAAAGGTGGTCGTACTGAATACGGACTTTGAAGCTTGTTATAATTGTACTTACTCTTGTTTTTACCTTTTTATACTATATTTCCAAGTGTGTTTGCTGACGTTGAAACAAATTGCTGTGCATGTTTCCCTATTTCTATATATTTGCTAGCAAAATATATAGAAATGAGGGGCGGGTGAAGACTTTTGCACGGCATTATAGTATGCTATAATTCGCACATCATTTAAATCCCTTATTCAACCGACAATAACACATCAAATACAGGCAACAGGACGTTGTTATTACATTTTGAAAAATATATTCCTACTGTGTTACACATTGTGAGCATTCAGGACCTGAGGTGTCCAGTCCTAGAGTATGTGTTAGTTTGTCTGGAAGTCTTTCGAGTGTTTTCTATTTCTTGCACGGTAGATTTATAACTTGGATCCGTCTGTGCAACAGTGAAGTATAATCACTTTCAGTGGTGATTTTTAATACTGCTCGAGGGCCTAAGCAATATAAGCATTTAAGATTTATTCGACTATGTCCGTATTCTCTATTGCCGAAGATGCTATGGGCCAAAATACCAAGTTGATTTTTTTTTTTTAACTGCATGTTTCCATTAGCCAGTTAAGATGAAACAGTCACCAGAAACAATGACTCACTCAACATGTTCCTTTGGCCGCTGGTATTTGTGGTTCGTTGAGTTCAGAGTCTCTCATTTACCTCTTTTATTGTAGGAAGTGGGAGTCTGACACATGTCTCCATCTGATGCACTCATGCTTGTTTTGTTTGTGATCAGGTGCGTCCGACAGACTGTCAGTACAGGGACTACAAGAGGAGTGGAGAGTCATTCTGGTCCAAACTGGAACCGGTGAAGTTGGACACAGCCAAACTGGAACACCTGTTTGAGACAAAGTCAAAGGAAATACCAGTTACAAAGGTATGTAACTGTACGATACTGACTCCAAAAACTAGTTCTAGCAGCATCTAAGAGAAGTGCCGCGAGATTATCCATTTAATAACAATAAATAGAACTAGTTCAAAATTTGCTTTTTATATAAATTATCAAATCTTTGTCAAGCAGTTAAAAGTTTTTGTCCATTATTTTTTTACTTTGAAGGCAGATTTTTCACAGGTTAAACAAGGTCATGTGTGTCTTGATCCTGATCAAACGGTGCAGTCGGTTGTAATTCTCACAAAGCCTCAAAATAAGAAAAATATGATCTGCAAAGAAGGGAAGATAAAGCCAGGCCTCTCGCACTTTGATCCACTGCTACCACCCCCCCCCTCCCCCCCAATATATTTTTGAGCTGAATGAGTTAGTAGTAGGTCACTTCAGTTCAGCTACTGGACTACAAATAATGTGACGGCATGATGGTGGTCTGTAGTTATCAAAGCAGCAGTGGACCACCGGTGCACTGAAGCCATCTGAGGTCAGAAGAAGCTTCATTCATGTTGCTCTCATAATGTGCATTCTTAACCTTCCTATTAAAATAACATGGTTAGAATATTTAAAATCAAATAAAGTTTCCCTTCTACAGCCGGTGTACTTTTGTGACACGTATTTCTTTTGTCTCCAAGCTTAAAGGTACAGTCAGTCGTTTGTTTTTTATTTATTTAATAGAAAAAAAAGAATGTTGTACACATAAATTTACATTGAGTAGCGTGTAAGTACGTCTTCCAACAAACTGATGTATTCTCATGAGCTTAATCAATACATGAAAAATACACAGGACTAGACACTGGTTTGTGAAGTCCCACCATCATGTATGTGGCTATACAGCAGACACATATGTAGTACAACAAAGTTAGAGTAAAAAGGGAACTCAGGCATTTGCGTCCTGTGGAGGCAAATTTTAATTCATGTCTGCACGTTCCGACTCTGAATATGAAGGATCATACCATTTTTTTATCATCTGAGAGGGGTCCTGTTCATCAAAGAAGGAAAAATGGAGTGAAAAAAACAAAACACAACCACTATCTGAAAAAAATCTCTTGAATTGATTTCAGCGCTCTAACACAGCGGTCCCCAACCCCCGGGCCTCGGACCGGTACCGGTCCGTGAGTCATTTGGTACCGGGCCGCGAGAGTTGAGGCTCAGGTGTGAAAAGTATGGTTTTCAGGGTTTTTATCGGTTTTCAGCGTTATTTTGTTATCATTTTGATCGTTCACTCGGTTTTCCTTGGTCTTTTCACGTGTGTTATGAATACATCTTCTTTTTTTCGGTACCGGTACTAGTTTTATTTTGTTGTATTTATCCGCGACACCTTAAAGGCTGGTCCGTGAAAATATTGTCGGGCATAAACCGGTCCGTGGCGCAAAAAAGGTTGGAGACCGCTGCTCTAACACACAAAAACATGCTATGAACATGCTTATTTATTCCCAATATTGTTGCAATTGCATACCGCCAGCAGAGTAGACATGCAACCCCTCTGTCTCCAGGTAGCTTAAAGCTATTGGAAGGAAACATCAAACATATAAACTGTATTTACACATTGCATAGTTACAAAAAGACACATGTTAATCCTCGTCTTGTTCTAATAAAAAAACAGTCACAAGTTTCTGTTTGGATGGCAAAAAGGTCTTGTGGTCTTTGTACAAACTCACATTGTGTTGTACTTAAATTCCTACACAGTATATTAACTTTTCCTTCCTTCTGGGAGTGCAGCTCCACGTTGTTGAAATTTCTAATCCTTACAAGCCCATAAACCAGACCACACTGAGAAACGAGACGCAGAAAATACAGGAGGGAGCAAAACAGAGATCCAGCAGTGACCCCCCCTCCCCCCGTCTGTATTTTTATGCTCCAGAAAACAGCGGCTGATGGCAAACGCCAAGAGATCATCGTTTTGGATTCCAAAAGGAGCAACGCCATCAATATTGGTCTGACAGTCCTGCCTCCACCTCGCACCATCAAGACAGCCATCCTCAACTTTGACGAGTATGCTCTCAACAAGGAGGGCATAGAGGTGAGAGATTCAAACAATGGTAAAAAAGAAAGGGAGTGATAAACAGATCACATCTGCACTTTGCTGTCCTCTCTAATCCCACAATTTCATTTTTCCCCTCGCAGAAAATCCTGACGATGATCCCCACAGAGGAGGAGAAGCAGAAGATTCAGGAGGCTCAGCTGGCCAACCCTGATGTCCCGCTGGGCTCTGCAGAGCAGTTTCTCCTCACCCTGTCCTCCATCAGTGAGCTCTCTGCCAGACTCCAGCTCTGGGCCTTTAAAATGGACTACGAGGCAACGGAGAAGGTGAAACAACAAAAACCTCAAGAGTGTTAAGAAAAATGTACTTTCCATAAGGGGAGGGAACCAACACCATCACTACATCCACATTTGAAATGATACTTAGCAAGTAAAAGTGGTTTCCTTAAAGCAGAAACAGACCACAGAGGTTTGAGCAAATGTGCTCAGCATGTGTGCTTATTGTGTGTACTCTTTAAACCCGTATCACTAAGTATCAACATCCTTTTAGTACAAAGAACATCCGCAAAGCATCAACATAGTTACATCATGACAAAATATGCACGCTTATTAGCGGCACCTCGTCTTCTTCTGGCACGGCGTCGTGTTTTATTCGAGCGAAGAATGCATCCAGGAGGAGAAGTTCAAAGCCAAAGCCTGGAGTATGAGAAACATGCTGCCCCTCTGTTACCGCCCTGTAAATTTTACAGCATCCAGCGGGATGTTGTTGTCTTTAATCTCCATGTAAGGCACGATTCCCCCCACCGCATATTCGGCAGAGCCGTGCTCCCGGCTCCGCTTTGGAAGTGGAAGCTTTAATGGAGGGAAGCACAGCATGCAGGCACACAAACACATGCACTCAAGAGAACCGGCTGCACAGAAACAAGAGGTCGACTTAATCAGAAACATGTTTCGTGCTGAAGTTTGACTGAAGCAGCAACCTCTGTGGCAACCTCTCGCGACCTTAAACAAGAGCAGATGATTTTAGGTGGCAGACAACATGCACCTGTTCGCTGTTTATTTAATGGCAGACTAATGAAACACATGTCTTTGGGAGTCTTAATTAACTTGTATAACTGTGTGTGTGTGTGTGTGTGTGTGTGTGTGTGTGTGTGTGTGTGTGTGTGTTTTCCTACTAGGAAGTAGCAGAGCCACTGCAGGATCTGAAGGAGGGTATGGATCAGCTGGAGAAGAACAAAACTATCCGCTACGTCCTCTCTACGCTGCTCTCCATCGGAAACTTCCTCAACGGCACCAATGTGAGTCATGACTGTTACATCAGATTACTGGGAGACAAGTCAGTAGAATCTGAGTTTGTTTCTCAAAATAAACACAACATTCCTGTTCCAGGCTAAAGGCTTCGAGCTGACCTATTTGGAGAAGGTTCCAGAAGTAAAGGACACGGTCCATAAGCAGTCACTGCTCCATCACGTTTGCTCTGTGGTGGTGGAAAACTTCCCTCAGAGCACCGACCTCTACTCAGAGATAGGAGCCATCACGCGCTCTGCAAAAGTATGCTGTGCATTCACTGCTAACCTATTCTGCATCTCTACACTGTAAAAGATCAAGACTTACATTTGCTTGAATTTTGTCAAAATAAGTCCAAAAACCTAAAAAGATAAAACATAATTTTTTTCCCCTGACTGAACTGAAGTTGGAAGCACCTCACGCCACAATCAAATTATCAACCCGCAGCCAATAATCATTTAAATTTCAGAGCAGAAGGGGAAAGGAACCTTACCTGTTAAACATGCAAACAAAAGCTGTTGAGGAAAAGTGTATCCCTGGTTAGTTGTTGGTTGAATGTGTGTGTGTGATCCCAGGGCCTTTTTGAAGGTTGAGACGTGGTTTTTGGTTTAAAATTGGTGTTGTTTAGGATGAATTATTAGACACACATTTAAAAAAATGTATGTGCAAGAGTAGTTGTCCTAAATATTTATAACAATTAAAAGTTTCACTTCTATCACCATGAAAGTTTTGAATGTGGTTGGATACTTTTAGGTGACCTTATAAATACCATGCATTTTGATTTATTAGTGCTTAAAATAAATTTATGTATGACCAGAGGATTTTGACCCACTGTAGATTAAACTGTAGATTTGCAATGGCCAGATCAAGGCAAGAGCCAGTGGCATATAGAATAGTGTCATCAGCATGTAAATTCTACATTGCAGTTTTGAGTGGCTGAGATAAAGTTGCTTATATAGAGAGTGAATATAAGAGGTCCAAGAATAGATCCCTGTGGAACACCTATATAAATGGTAAGTGGACTTTAAAATGGACCTGAAACCATTAGAGGGGCTGTTCATCCAGACAACTGAGAATCATTTTTGAAGTAAAATTCAATATAAGCCGAGGACATAAAGATGAACACACATATAGACATTCTTTAAATCTTTAGTATCATTTTACATAAATCTTGTAAATGGGCACTAACATCGGCATAACTTTGTGCTGAACATTGGGGAGGTCAAGATCTCTGTCTAAATAAATAAATAAATCTGCGTAAATTCCCAGATGATTAAACGTGCAACTATTTTGCTGGTAATAACTGAAATAAGTAAAGAAAATCAACAGCCTATTTATGCAAGATAATTCCTAATTTTATTGGGGGGTTATATTGGTTGGGTCTGATTATTGGAGGGGCCATAAACCCCAAATCTCCCTGGAAATTACGCCCCTGGGCACTAAGATATCCTGTGTTTGAGTAATTTGAATTGGATTGTATAAACGTTATTTTCAACAGGTGGATTTTGACCAGCTGCAGGAGAACTTGTGTCAAATGGAGCGGCGCTGCAAAGCCTCGTGGGACCACCTGAAGGTGATTGCCAAGCACGAGATGAAGCCCCAGCTGAAGCAGAAGATGTCCGACTTCCTCAAAGATTGCGCAGAGCGAATCATCATCCTTAAGATTGTTCACCGCAGGATCATCAACAGGTAGCTCGTCTCACAGTTTGAATCATGTATTATTGATGTTTACCACAAAAAAAAAACAAAAAACTAATTAGTCTACTAAAACCAACACTGTGCTGTGTGAATGAGGAAATCTGTGTAGTGCAACACATAAAACAGGAGGTAGGAAGAGTTGCCATCACCCTCATCTTCTTCCTTTCAGGTTCCACTCCTTCCTGCTGTTCCTTGGTCACCCGGCCTACAGTGTGAGAGAGATCAGCGTCCACAGGTTCAGTAAAATCCTCAGCGAGTTTGCGCTGGAGTACCGGACCACCCGAGAGCGTGTGCTGCAGCAGAAACAGAAACGAGCCGACCATCGCGAGCGCAACAAGACCCGAGGAAAGATGATCATGGACGTAAACACTGCTGTGAGTATTTCTCTCTCTCAAACACGCACACACACACACACACACACACACACACACACACACACACACACACACTTCCAACCCCTTTTTGTTCTTCAAACTGAAGTGCTGCTTTTTCATCTTTCTCGCTTCATTCTATTCTATCCGCAACTATTCTTTGACTTTCACTCTTTATTTCTCCCATAGTCTGATGATGAAGAGGAGCGTGAGGTATCAACTGTCTGTGTGTTTGTGTGCATGAATCCACTAACTGCATCTAAACGACTAAACGATACGTCAAAGGCACCAGGCACTGTACTGTTTGCAGTTGGATGTTTTTCTTGGTGCTTCCACTTTGCCGTGTTAAAGTTCAGAATACTCAGCTGCTAAATTCTGATCCTCTTTGATTCCGTCTCGCTCCAACAGTGTGGTCGGAGTAGCGCAGGGAGCAACAACAGCGCCCCCAGTGGGGGTCAGGAAATTGAGCAGCCTCAGGGTTTGGAGCATGCCGAGGATGCTGCAGAGCACGAGCACATGAAAGCGGTGCTGAGAACCAGCCTCAGTGGCAGTGACAAGGAGGGCAGCGGCGTGCCGGGACTGCGGACACGGACCAGGTCACGGCCTGGACGAGGAGGTGGGGAAGGGAGAAAGAAGATTTCTGGAGTTGGGTCACTCGAAAGGATTTCCCTACTAAAGATTTTCTCACCTGTTTATGCAGGACGCAGCATGCAGGCATGGACTCCGCCTGTGGAGGACCCTCAGATCTGTGGAGATGATGCTGCAGACGAAATCATGGAGCGCATAGTGAGGTCAGCCACTCAGGGTCCAGGAACCAGAACCCAGCCCAGAGAGAGGAGGAGATCCAGGGCCAACCGCAAGTCATGTACGAGCTCACCTCTGTCCCAACTGCACATGTCACGCTAATTTAAGTTCTGAATATATCAGGTTTTCAAACTGAAAGCATGACCATGAAAATGTATCTAATCTAAGAAGCTGACTGCACCGTGGATGATGAGTAACACCTCCAAGAAGACATCAGGAAACAAGCATAAGAAAAATATGTGAAATATAGTTTGAGATTTTTCAAAAAAGAAAAAAAAAACACTTCAAAATCATGACACTGCTTTCATATAAATATAAAGCTAAATACAGCAATCAGAGTAGCTGAAAGCAAAGGGAAATTAAGCACCTTAAAGTCACTACAGGCAAAAACATAATTGTTTCTACATGAGGTAGAGTACAGTTTGTAGACTGTATATAAAAGATGGACTCTATACAGATCCTTAAATGACACACTGTGGTTATTAAAGTCCTGCTGCTGAAACCACAAGCATGGTGTTTTATCTGTCTTATCTTTCTAAAACCAAACATTACCTACCTGGTGCCTGGTGGGTCTAACATGAAACCGAGTTTTCACACACACACACACACGTATATAGTTATTTTTTGCTTCCCAAACATGTTTTATTTCATACTAGTAAATGTCTGCTTAGATGTATATTTTAGTATTTTATTTGTTGGAAATTTCAGAAAGTTGTTGCATATTTAATGAGAGTATATTTCATTCGCTCATTCGGATCAAGGAGTCTAACCCATGCTTGAGTCAAAGGCTCTCATAAACCCCCAGCTGCTCCACTCTGCATGCCAAATATACACGTTTCTCTCCAATGTCTCCATTAAATGTGCTCAGAGTAGAAGATATGTTTTCCACATACTCTGAGCCAGAAATCATTACTTCAGCAGCTTTTACATATAAGTTTTTACATACCAGACTTTCCAGCTCAGGTCCTGTGTGTTGGAACCTTTCAGATCCTGATTTTTTTTCTAGCAGCACATTGATAGGAAATAAAGTCATAAAACGTAATATTCAGAATCCTCCGTGTGTAAACAGTTTATTTTTTCTATTAGTCAACAAAGTGAAATTTGGCTTTATCTCATACTTAGACATCTCTTTGCAAATACCGAGGTGGTAATTTAGATGGCTAGGAGCTCATCTGCATGTTTAAACATGCAATTTCAAAAAACCTATTCACGTCAAAAAATAGATTTCTAATGTAAGCACTCAACTGCATAAGTTTAATGGTTATTTATGGCCTCTTAATTACATATTCACCATTAATTTCTCTGTTTAAAACCAAGTAAATATGACTGTTATTTGTTGATTGTTACCAAAGCCGAGATATGGATTGTAATAAACCCCATGCAGAGCAGATGTAAGTCTCAGCAGGTTAATTACAGTATATTATAAATCCTGGAGCATGCATTCAGTTAGTACGTAGTGCAGAACTGGAGAACATGAAAACATCACACGACTGCACGGTGACTCTCCGCGTCTTCTCTTCACAGTGAGGCGGACGCTGAAAAACGGCCTGACGCCAGAAGAAGCTCTCGCTTTAGGGCTAACTGATTCCCCAGAGCCACAGATGTGATCATCCACCTCTCGCCGTGAAAACTCAGCTTCAGATGTCTGTGTGAAATCTCTGTCAGCCTTTGTCCTTTTAGGTTTTTCCCAGCGGCTCTTTCTGCCTGATGTTTCTGAGTGAAGAGGCGGCATTACGACATTTTCACCTTCCAGAAGAAACAGTGGAGGTCATGAGGGAATGCTTCTCATAAGGACTGATTCTGTTCAGTTAGGCAAGGAAAAGGAAAATGTATTCAAGTGACGCTGCCTCTACACTGAATTATTTATTTATCTGAAAACGATTTGAATGCTGGGATGATTTTCGCTTGTAAGTGTCAGCAGCTGTGACGTCACCGTTTTTGGGGTTTGTGTTTTTTTTTTTTCTTCATTTGTTTAAACTGTGAATTTTGGTTGTGAAGTTTGCCAGGCTGAGGATGAATTTGAATTTGTTCCCTGGAGAAAAAACAAAGATTATCAGTGAGAGCATCTACACATCTGAAAAGTAATGAGCGTGGCTGTGCTTTTGTAGGGACGCGAAAGGTTATCAAGCTGATGAGTGCCTTTCACTTCAAAGGGGCGATGCTGTACCTCCGTTCTCTCTTCGTTAACGTATTCACGTCCTAAATTTCACTTCCTAAGGCATGGTTCTCATGAGTATTACTGTTGAAAATCTTCTCTGTTTTGTTTGTTTTTTGTTTTTTTTCAGTATTTATTTGCAAAGCTCTGACGTCTTGCACCTTAAATAACATTAAAGTGGACCCATTGTGCTCATTTCCCACTCCATATTTTTAGTTTTTTGGCTCCGCTAGTTTAAAAAGAATCTTCTTTAATCTTAACACAAGCCGTTTTAACTCCACCCCCCCCCCCCCCGCCCTTTAAGCCAACTCTTTTCTGATTGGCTTTCTCTTAAAAACAAAAGATTTGATCATATTAGGGATATCTGCTCTCATCGATCATACAGTGCCATGAGTAGGAAAGAAAAAAGGCTCAGTTTTGAAGTGTGTGGCTCACGGGGTTACTGCATATATGCTGACACGCTTACTTGAAACTGCATACGCCAGTGTAACAGTGCATATTTGCCAGAAAACGAGGAAGAGCATAATAAGTCCACTTTAATAGTCTCATGCTGAAATGAACGACTGAAAACACAAAAAATAGTTTTTATCTCAGAGGAACTGTTTGTAAAGTGTAAAAAGAAAAAAAAATGGACTTTTTTTTAAAAAAACTAAACAAAAACATTTTAATAATCTATTTTGAGGAACATGCAGACAGTTCTGCATGATATGTGTAAATGCCCTTGTCAGCTGCCAGGTCCTAAATACTGTAAACTCTACAGTGTGCATGTTTAGTGCATTTCACATTGTGTATTATTTTTGTAATTGCTGTAGAAACGTGTATTATAGTCTGAGACAAAGGATCAATTGTGGCTTGTTTTTTCTTTTTGTGAATTGAAGAAATGTGTTGCTCCCTGCTAAGAGAGAGAGAGAGAAACAGAGGGAGGAGCATTATCTGGACGTTTGATTTGAGCTCTGTGGTCACACTCTGTCACGTACCAACTTGAACAGTCTAGACGCAAGAAACTGGGAAACACCACTGCATGAATGCCATGTAGTGAGCTGAACGTTCTTATAAACACTTTCACTTGAAATGCCGTGTATACACATTCTGCAATAAAATAAAAACCATAGAGTGCAAACTTGGATCTGCGTGTCATTCCTTCCCCCAGCGTTCACCTCTGTGATTGTGAGCCACGTGGTGTGGTTCTACTTGATAACCTTTGGAATAATCAGGTGCCGTAAAATGCGCTGCTGCTGCTGCTGCTGCTGCTGCTGCTCGCTTTACGGTGTTTGTCCAGTTTGTGCAGCTCTGCATTCATTCATGGTTTTGTTAATCAGTGCTCAGCGCTGCGTCTTTGGTCCCTGCGTCCATGGCAAAGTTAATGAGTCTGCTGTGGGGGGCTGGATCACCTCCCTGCTGGCGTGTTATGATCACTCTGGAGGAGAAGAAGCTGCAGGGTTACAAACGCAAACTGCTGTCCTTTGAGAAAGGAGAGCACAAATCTCAGGAAGTCTTGGAAGTCAACCCAAGAGGACAGGTAGGTGCACATAATGATCACAGCAAAGTGTACAACCATGACATAACAGCCTTTAAAAAAAAAAAAGAAGTATTATAGTTATTTTAACACATATCAACAGTGGTAGCGTCTGGATAGAAGACCAGTCTCTTACTGACAGAGATGAAGGCACAATGTGGGAGCAGCTAACACATAGACTGTATGTAAAAGATGTCTGTAGAGTCCCTGTTCAGGTGTGTCTGTAAGCTTGTTTTTCAAACTATGGGTACAACACACAAACAGGGGCATCTGCTAATTCGTCCTAAATAACGTGCTCTCAAAGGCACTAACAGCACAGATACAAGGTGCACTACACAATGATGAGCCTCAAAACCTGACGTCTTCTGCCAATTTTTTTCTGTCAGCTTCCTGCGTTCAAGCACGGAGACATCATCCTGAATGAGTCCTGTGCAACATGCTTATACCTCGAGGTAAATGGCAATATTTTAATTGATTACTTGAATTTATTGTATTTATAATTTGTTTAGCTTTTAGTACACTGCTTTGATTATTGTTTTCTCACTGTTGAAACAGAATCAGTTTAAGTCTCAGGGCATCAAGCTGATTCCTGACAGTGCTGATGACCAAGCCGCGATGTACCAACACATGATGGAGGGCCTTGCCCTCACTGATAAACTCAGTAAGTTACACTTGCACAAGTCTGAGCGCTGAGTTACAGAGGGGACAGAAGCCATGAAAACAGTCACACATTAATGTGCGTTCTGCTTCAGATTCAGTTATCTACTACGACTGCTCCGTCCCTGAAGAGGAGAGGCACGACTTTGCTGTAAAGAGAAACAAAGAGGCTCTGACTGCTGAACTCAAACTGTGGGAGGGTTACCTGGAGAATGTACGAACAATACGCACACACTTGTGTACACTTGCAGGCACTCACACACTGTGTTGACAGTACTGCGTCTTTCACTTCTCCATCTAGGTGGCTGCTGGCTCATACCTAGCAGGGGCCTTCTCCCTAGCCGATGTGATCGTCTTTCCAAGCATCGCTTGTGCATTTCGTTTCGGGTGGGTAGCTAAGCAGTTGATTTGTGTGAAGCTGCAGTCCAATCGCCTTTTTCCAGTAACATGATGTGTTTTCTCTTTAGGCTGTCTGTGGGGCGTTATCCTAAATTGGCCAAATATTACAGCCTGCTGAAGAACAGAGCCAGCATTAAAACCACGTGGCCCCCACACTGGGTGGCCAGTCCACAGGGTTATGACATCCTGAAGGACCTCTGAAACACAAAGAATCCTCCCTTTGTCATTTTAGAGAATTCCTGTAAGTCTGTGAAATAAAAACATTTAAACAGCTTGCTTACTGTACTCTTAATTTTTCACAAGATTTTTTTTTATTCTTAAAACTTGACCACAGCAGCAACAAATCACCTTATAGATAAAGCTTTGTTAGAGCACTTTGGTTTTGGGTCCTTCTCCCATGTAGTGAGTGGCAATATGACCTTTTTGTAGTGTGAGGAGAAAGTTTTCCATCATGTTGGGCGGCTTTCAGAGTCACCTCCTCCATTCACATGTAGGATCCTAGAAGGGTCATTTCTAGGATGACTTTGTTCTCTTTATATGCTCCAATTAAGATCAATTGTCAAAGAATATGGAATTTCATTTAACTATTATGCTGATGACTTAGTGATCTATCTCCCTCTCAAATAAATAAATGAATGCAGTGAATTTTGAACCTGAATGAGCATAAAACACAAGTGGTAGTATTCGGGCCTCCTGACCCTCACTCCTACTCGAAAGGTGAAAGCTTCATGTTTGATAAACAAATAAAAGCTGTTGTTAGAGCTAGTTTCTACAAACTGAGGTTCTGAGGCTCTGCTTTGGTTTTGGGTTGTTTTGACAGTCACCATATAAGACCATATTCCCCCTGCTTTGGCTTCTTTGTTGTGTTTGAGAAGTGATTTTAAAATCAGCATGTCTCTACCTTCCTGAGCTTTTAACTACACACTCTCCCAAAATATCACTGAGGTCGTCTGACCAGATGCTTCTGCATATATCTCAGATCGGGCCTTTGCTGTAGCTGACTCGGAACTTTGGACCTGCTTGCTGCTTCACATCAGGACCTGACCACTGTCTTTTAAAACATATTTTTTATTCCTTGGCTTTTTCTCTGAGTCTTAACATTCATTATTTGTCTGTATTGTGTTTTTTTTTTTTATTGCTTTTACTGGCTTATTTTATTTTTACATCACTCAGGCTGACGCTTGCTGTTTATATATTTGTTTAAAAATAAAATGACTTAATGTTGCAATTTGCAATAAATATTAACACAGCTTCCATCAGTTATTCTTCATAAAAACAGCTTATTTATTTCAGGTCAGTCACCTTTCTAATTATGCTAAAATACTATATAATACTATATTGTATTGGGATAGAGGCATATGTGAATATTTGGAGGAGGATGTGTACAATGTACATCTTGTCATCGACTACACAAAGTGCAGAAGGTAAACAAAGAAAGAATTTTTTTTTTTATTAATTCATTTTATTTATTTCAACAAATCATTCAGTGGTGAATATCAAAAATATAAAGGAGGCAAACTGATAGAAGATGACTGAGTTGTAGTTTTTTCTTCCAGCCAGTAGATGGCAATCACGCTCTTATAAAAGCTTGACATCCCCTCCTACAAACCATAAGAAAAGTAAGTTGAGTTTGTCGTCTGCGCATTTGCTTTCTGCGTCCAGTTCAGTGACCGTCCAAACTGTGAATCTCAAGTTAAAGCCATGGCCAAGGCAATGACTCTGCTGTGGGCGACCGGCTCTTGTCCCTGTTGGAGGGTGATGATCGCTCTGGAGGAGAAGAACCTGCAGGGCTACAACCAAAAACTGCTGTCCTTCGATAAAATGGAGCACAAGTCCAAAGAAGTGTTAGATATAAACCCCAGGGGACAGGTAGAAACGATCTTTTATCAAATCACCCCGTATAACTAACAAAACACTTGACTTTGCACCGTAATATTATATAATTGCCTCACGTTAACGTCACGGTCATAAACACTGATATCTGCGCTGTTGCTCTGCAGGACGGTTAACGGATAAAGAGTTGCAGTAACGGCGGCAAATAGTGTCAACTCTGATTAATGCTTTTACAAAATCATAAAAACTGAACGTTTCATTTAGCGTATATTCATTTACTCAAGGAGATTTTTTTCTTCAAGGAAGACGCTTCAGGACACGCCCTGCTGCACCTGATTGGATGAGCATTTCTCGGGAGCTGACACGTGCTCGAAAAAATATGGGCTGTAGAGATGAGCACGCGAGTTTGCAGCCGTGTTTCGAACTGCACCAACATGGCGGCTCGTTTACATTAGAGACAAGTTAACGGAAATGTGTTTATGAAAGCCTCTGAGGCGAGAAATGCACCGTGTAGCTGTCTTCATTTATCATAAAAACCGACTAGTTTAAAATGTTTAAATGCATATTAAAGCTTTAAGATAACCAGTTTGAACTTGACTAGCATATACTAGCACATTTCCATCAGACTTTAAATGCGTCTTATTGAATTTATTAGGGAACAGCACAAAAGCAGGACAGTGTTAAATAAAATGTAGAAATGAGGGGTTGTATCGTTGAATATGGGCTCTTGAATATAACCTGCAGCTGACTAAGTGTAGTAAAATAAGCAGTTTAATTTACATCTTTACACTTTCCAAATCTCAGACTGGAAACTGGCCTTTAACCATAAATACGGGAAACACTGCAGAGTGTTATTTTATCCCAGTAAAGTTCTGTTAAAATAAGTAATCAATTTTTTTTAATTGTATTTGTTTGATATACAAACGGTTAACCTAATTAACACCCAGTAGCCTTAGCATTAAAACCTGTTATACAGTACCTAATGACAGTTTTCTTGCTGACACTATTATAATTTCTTTTTCAGATTCCCACTTTCAAACATGGAGACAATGTCATCAATGAATCTTACGCAGCCTGTTTTTACCTGGAGGTGAGAACGTCATTTTGACAAAATATTCACTCACACTGAATGCAACATCACAAAATGTGCCCCAGTTAAATGTGTGTCTTTTACTAATGTCTTGCAGAGCCAGTTTAAATCCCAGGGAACCAAACTGATCCCAGATGGCCCAGCAGAACAAGCTCTGATGTACCAGCGCATGTTTGAGGGTCTCACATTCTACGAGAAACTCAGTAAGTGTTATCTGTATTTTCAAATCCTGATATCTCCTTTTATAAATTATTCCTTTGAGCCTCAATTCTCTCAAGGAACTTAGGAATGCTGCAAAATGCATATCTCAAATTTTAAAGGAACCATTTTTAATCAGAGTATTGCATAAAGTCAGTTACACTTGTAGGATATTGATCTGGTCAGTTTAGTAGCAGATGGTAGCATGAGGCGATACCTGGACCCTAGAGGTATTCCAACTCCTCCAGGATACGAACCATTGACAGAAGGTTTGCTGTGTCTCCTAGCACAATCTCAAGAGCATGGAGGAGATTCCAGGAGACAGGAAGTTGCTGTAGGAGGCCTGTACAGGGCTGTAGATGGTCCTTAACCCATCTTCTTTGTGCAAGAAGGAACAGGGTGAACACTGCCAGAACTTGAATATGACCCCCAGCAGGACACTGGCATGAATGTCTGACTAAACAATCAGAAACTGACTTCATGAGGGTGGCCCCTGTCCTCACTGCCTGACGCCATGGAGCCAGATTTGCTTTTGCCATAGACTAGCAGAATTGGCAGGTTCATCACTGGTGCTCTGTGTCTGCAATCTGACATCTAGTGGTAACATTTTGCATCTGTAACGTTAATATTTTACGTATGTTTTGTTTTTCAGCTACAGTTGCCTACTATGAGTGGTATGTCCCTGAAGGTGAGAGACATGAATCGGCTCTGAAGAGGAACAAAGAAGCTCTGGTCACTGAACTCAAACTCTGGGAGAGTTACCTGCAGAAGGTATGTGCATGAACACACAAACTCAGACAGACTCGGCCTGCTTTGATTTGTTCCAACTGTATTTTTTATTTTATTTTTTTCAAGCTGGGCTCAGGCTCTTACCTGGCAGGACCATCTTTCACGCTAGCAGACGTGGTCGTTTTTCCAACAGTTGGCGCACTCTTTGGGTTTGGGTAAGCACACAGAGGCTGTTTGCATTTCCATGTGGTCTCATCAGTAAAATGAAGGATGATCTGTAGACACGGGACTTGAAAGTCTCCTTATTCTGATTCGTAGGTTGTCTCCAGAGCGTTATCCTAAACTGGGAGAGTACTACAATCTGCTGAAGGAGAGACCCAGTGTCAAAGCCAGCTGGCCTCCTCATTGGTTGGAGAACCCCAAAGACGAAGATAAACTGAAAGATGCACTGAAAGACATCTGATATTCATACACAGATGTAAACATGATGCTGCATAATGACAGAGCAGCTTTTGTTGCCCTTATGCATTCTGTGTATATCTAACAACAGTTTCTGGTTACTCATACATGTTCAGCTTTGTCTAATAGCAGAATAACTCAGTCACACTACCGTAAAGTAAAGAACTAGTTTTCCCTGCTCAAAGCTAGCTCAAATGCTTTGTGTTTCCATGACTTTGCATAGTTCAATAATGCATCCTTTCCACAACTTTGCATCTTTTTCCAGATAATTAAAAAAAGTGCGTTAGCTTTGTAGACATGCACTGATTCAAGACTTGCACATTTGTAACAAAAATCTTCTATTTGCAATACACATACAAAGTCACCTGTTACATCCCTCTGCAGCCTTCTTTCTTTCTTACAGTTATATTGGCAGTTGGCCCCCTGCAGCCTCTAATCTCCTCAATGTTTTCAGATGGTGCTTATTGGCCACACCTAGTCAGGTGTGGATGAAAGCATACCTGAGGCAAGTTTCCAGGGAGATCACTTGTCTTTGCCTTGGTGGCACCAGCCTTTTTAGCCAACCAGGTATTCCATTTTAAGAAAAAAAACAAAAAAAAACCTCTTCTCACTAACACTCTGGTATTCATCTTTTTAAAAAAAAAATTTATATGTCGCGGCTTTTGAGCCGGGTCGTAACATAAGTGGGGGCTCGTCCAGGATTGTTTGAACATTTTTGTGGAGACTAAATATCAGTTTGTTTTACTTTTAAGTGGGTGAGTGAAAGTGTTCACTGTGATTGAGCAACGTCCCTTTAGTAAGTGTGTTTCAGCTGGGTGGCTGTGCTGCCCTTCCATCAAAGCACTTGTTTGTTATTTTGCTTTGTTGTTTTAGTTTATTGTGTTTGGTGGTTATCCTGGGTGGGGGTACGCTTCAGGGTTTGGTGGGAGACTGTACCCCGGTCTGCTGCCTACCCTTGAGTTTGCGTTTAAAGTTGCCTTGAGCCCGGTGCACCACTGAAGACTAGACGGGTAAAGTTTTATTTTTATTTTTTAAAGCATTTTAGGCTGGGAGTTGCACATAGTAAACCAGTGGCACCAAACTTGGCAAGAGGTTTGAGACCATTAATTATGGTCTGCAGCTGAGGCAGGTAGGGCATTTTTAAGTTGGCGTAGTGTGTACACTGTGTGTGCATCTAATGTCAGTGTTGATGGATGCTAATGAGATCCTCATGAGGTGAGTGTTTTGTGCTGTGACCTTTAGTGTTGTGGGGAATATAGCTACTTTTGTTGGATCACTTGTGAGTGTTGTTGGCCAGGTGATGGCAATAACACTGTGGGGTGCTGAGCCACCCTTGATGTGATCATTGTGTGGCCATAGCTCTCCATTTTGTGGTTGGTCACTAGTATGCTTGCTTTACTGAACCTTGTGGATTAAAGTAACTTGTTGTGGTATGAGGCCACTTGTATGTGTGGTGGAGACAACCGAACAATTGGTTGTGATTATTTGTTGCTACCAGTGTTGGTCAAGTTACTTGAAAAAAGTAATCAGTAACTAATTACTGATTACTTCCCCAAAAAAGTAATCCCGTTACTTTACTGATTACTTATTTTCAAAAGTAATTAATTACTTAGTTACTTTTTAAAAACATGATTTACAACCTGAATAGGTGATAAAGTGATAGATCTTTCAGCCCAATTCTACTTTTTCTGCATAATTCATCATACAAAATGTAATCAAATGGAAAAGTATCTTTTTAAAACTTGTTTTATCAGTTTTAATCTTTTAACTTTATGCATCAAGCAAAAATTTAATTATATGCAACATTCTCTGACTTGAATAAATTAGTTTAATATTTAAAGCTATTTTCTGCACATTCCAGCACATAAAATAAAATATTTTTTGTGTTTACACTCACTCTTTCAAATAGATGAAAGTAAAACACAGCAGAAAATCAATAAAGTCAAAGACTCAGCGGTCCTGTTGCTCTATTTTCACCTGTAAAGCAGGACTGAGGTAGGCGGAGGTTTACCCTGGTGCAGGTGTGCCGCAGCGGTCAGTGGAAGGATCCGCGAGTTTCTCTGAGTTTCCCATTACGTCGTTGTGCACTCGGTGCTTGCTCGGAAGTTTAGGGGTTTTTTTCGCTGTAAAAAGAAGTTTTCTTCCCACGCACGATGGACGCTAATGTTTTTGTCACTTTTTATGGAATCAAACTCAAAGTAAGGTCAGTACTTCCACGCTTTAAACGCTGCACGCTCATACTCTCTCCCACAATCGATATGTGATCCATTGTTGATCTGCACACAGCTGTTGTCACTAACGGCGCACTCGCTTACGTCACTGTCGTGAGACATTCTCGCAAAAAATCAGTTTTAGTAACGCAGTGTTCCTACGGGAAAGTAACGGTAATCTAATTACCGTTTTGCAATAGTAATCCCTTTACTCGTTACTTGAAAAAAGTAATCTGATTACAGTAACGCGTTACTGCCCATCTCTGGTTGCTACTTTTGGTTTTGTGTTGTAGCAGGTCAGGTAATCATTTTGGGTTTGACTGTTGTGCTCCTTTGTGTTGGTCACATGTTCCTTTTTGTGTGTTCAGTGTGGCAACTTCAAATCCTCATGCAGGGGCATCCATGCTTAAAGATGCCAACTATAATGTGAACACTGTGCTTCTGTTAGCTTTTACTTTTATTTCAGGTTTGTGGGTCAAGGACCTGAAGGCTTCAGAGGGGCTCTTAATAAATTTAGGGGTCCTAGAGGAACCCTTTTGAGGGAGGATGTGTTACGTCCCTCTGCAGCCCCTAATCTCAATGTTTTCAGCTGGTGCTAATTGGCCACACCTAGTCAGGTGTGGATAAAAGCATACCTGAGGCAAGCTTCTAGGGAGATCACTTGTCTTTGCCTTGGTGGCACCAGCCATTTTAGCCAACCAGGCATTCCATTTTAAGAAAAAAAAAAACCCTCTTCTCACTAACACTCTGGTATTCATCTTTTTTTTTTTTTTTTTTTTTTTTTTTTTGTTGCCTCCTTTGAGCCGGGTCGTAACATCACCTCATGTTTTATCCTTTGTTGGATCCATTTCCTGAGCTTTTCAGACATTTTCCTGAACTTCCTGTGTTAAACTACGAGTGGCCAAATCCAGTCTGGCACATTCTTAAAAAGAAGGAATGCACAAAAGTCTGAAAACCACAGAAGACAAAGTGACAATGATGATGATTTCAATTCAGAATTCTTTGAGCATTTTGTCTACATTTGATCCGTTGCCGGAGCTGTGACCCCCTTCTCTGTACATGTTGTGCGTGGTATAGCTGAAGGCGAGCCACAGACCTTTGAAGTCAGTAATAGGCAATATAAAATAGGAAAAAAAAAAAAAACTGGGAACATTTCTTCTGTTGTAAATGTTCTTTTTACTCACTGGCCTTATACATTAAATGTTGTGATAACCTTCCATCAGTTATCCTTAATGAAAACCACTGTAATTATACTAATGTCTAAATATTTTATATTGACATAGAGGGTGACCATATTTGAATATGGAGGGGGGGTTGCTTGTCAAATATCAAATATGTCTTATCACCAACAACATCGATGGTACACAAGCAAACAAAGTGTGATAACAGAAGTGTCCTTCTGTATTTGCTTTGAACCTGTGATGGTATGGAACACGGTGGCCCCCTGAGTCCACATTATTATAAACAGCTACATTTACTCTTGGTAGAAAAAAAACATTGAGATCATCAGGACCGGGATGGATCTGAATTCTGGGGTTCAGAGGTTTGGAGAAACTTTCTCTCTTTCATCACAGCTGAGCTGTCCTTTCAGGAACATCATCTGTAAGCTCATTGCAGGGAACAAGCAGGACTCTCCATCTTCACCAGCAGCTCCCTCAGAGGGAAATCTTTACAGCTCCACCCCAGAAGATGAACAACCCCCGGACTTCATGATTGTGACCTTTGCTTTGTGCAATGTTAGAACCTCAGAGGCTCTGGACTTTTACACAATGATGTTATATTCAGTCCTGTATCATGTTATATATTTCAATTTGAAATGATCCTCTCTGGTTAGTCTTGTATGAATGAGTCTTAATTACTTCATGGCTGCTAACACAACATTAGCAATGTTAACACAGTGTTAAATAATTCCAGATTAAAGTTTTTGGTTCAGCATACAAATGAAGACCTTTTATCTGTTACTTTTTTTGTTAATGTTGTCTCATGCCCTCTTCATGCAGCTTCATGCAGCTGACTACATTCAGTGTTAAAAACAGTCTGAGATCAGCAGCTTTCTTAAACAGCAAACTATTTATGCTCCTGAGTGTAAAGAATTTAACTGTTTGGCACCTTTGCTGCAAAAGAACAATTCCAAATAAGAAACCAAATTTACATCATCATTCCTCAGTTGTGAAAGAGACATCCCAACCAGCCACGGCAGATGGCTGAAGCCCTCCCTGAGCCTGGTTCTGTCTGAGGTTTCTTCCTGTTAAGAGTTTTTCCTTCCCACTGTCGCCAAGTGCTTGCTCACAGGGGATTCTCTAATTTTCGGGGTTTTCTCTTATAATAACTTGAGGCAATGGTTTCTTTGATTTAGAACCTTTAAACCATATAAATATTCCTTTTAATCTGCAGCAGTGATTATTCATATTTTTGCATAAACAAATTGGGGTTCCAATTAACTAAATGACACAAAAGTGATATTTCAATTACTAGAGTGATATTGTTAAAACATGTAATCAATACATAAAATTAAGGAATTTTTCCATCTCATGTCTCAGCATGAACCTATTTTAGCTTGTTAGCTGAGAGAGTTACAAAAAAGCAATCCTGGGAAGAAGGTTTTACTGACAACTTTAAGAGGGAGCTATGGTATCTTACAAAGTAGCTTTGTAAGTGCTTACATTGTAATGAATTGTTATTAAAAAGTCCACTAAGCCCACATCACCGCTTCTATGTTGACATGAAGAAATATAATGCAAATTGGCATTGAAGTTACTTTTTTTGTTAGGGAGGATTTGTTTGTTGTTGAGTGCAATGTTAAACTAAATTCTTTAAAAATCAAAAAATGCAAGAACATGTTACTTTTTCTCCAAAACTCACAAACCAATCCCTCTGGGGTAATTGCATTGATAAACCCTTTTGCAAGAATATCAGATTACTCAATTAACTGGTTAAAATCTACAGTCCTTCCGATTAATTGCTGCTTCCATAATTATTCTTCTACTCCCTTGCAATCTGGAAATATAAAATATTTAGGTATTAATGTTTCTCCCAAGCTTGCAGATCTAACTAAATTAAACCATATCCCACTTTTAAAGAAAGTAGAAGGTGATCTGGCTAGATGGAAATGTCTACCCATATCACTCATGGGAAGGGTTGCCGCTATAAAAATGATGGTCTTACCAAAAATAAATTATTTATTCTCAATGATCCCAACGAAACCGCCACAAGATTGGTTCAGATCTCTAGATTCATATATGTCTAAATTCCTTTGGAAAGATAAACCCCCACGTATAAGCTTAAAAACACTACAAAAGACCAACGATAAAGGAGGATTAGATCTACCTAACTTTCAGCACTACTTCTTAGCCAACAGGCTTCAATTTATCTCTGGATAGCTAAAACCACTTGCCACTTGCCCCTCCCTTCCTTCCCTCCCCATCTCTAGCTGCCTCCCTCTTCCCGCTCCACCACAATGACCCACGCATGCAGGGCCTTGGGGTGAAAGTGTGTCACCAGGGTGCAGGGGAGGCATTCCCCCACCACTCCCCCTGCCAGTGGCAGACGCCCTCAGACATCAGTGCATTGGTGGTTCTTGGTGTCCGGGGATGGGCGTTCAGGTACTCACCAGCTCACTCCTGGTGGCTGCTTGTCGGGGCCTGGAGCCTGGGGCTAGCTTGGGCCCCTTCGGGGAGTGGGGTGCCCTCGGCCTCTGGGCCTGGGGCTCGGTCACTCTGGCACAGCTGGCTGCCGTCACTGCAACCCCCCCTGGCTTCTGCTCCGCGGCTGTTGAGTGACCCCTCATCTGGGGCTCTCCTCAGCTCTTTTCCCTCCGTTGGTCTTTCTTGGTCTCTCGTGCTCTGAGGGTCTCTGGATGTCTGGATGTCTCTTCATGCCCTGGAGGACGGGGCTATGGCTCCCCACACCCTCTAGCAGATCATCACATGAAGGAACCTTTTGAATACAAGCGCGCTCATGGTCACAGGTGTACACACAGGTGCTCACACACACAAACTACACCCTTTTTGGCTCCTACCTCAAAGCACACTGTGTGCTGTCGATCTTACGTGCTGCACAATAATTAATATTTAGTATCTACTGTTAGCTAGTTTATTGCGATGGTGTTGTATTTGTTATGTTGCTCTTTTTTGTTTGTTTTCTCTTCTGTTTTTTTTAATTATCTCCATACAGGTGATCCAGGTGTTTTGTTTGCTTTTCTTTTTTTTCTTCTTCCTCCCTTTCTCACCATCTCTTCTCCCCTGTTTTTTCTTCCTCTCCCTCTCTTTCTTTCATTCTTTCTCCCTGTCCTATCCCCCAGTCATGTCTGTCCCGTCTGTAACAACCTAAAATCAAATCAAATAAATACATAATTATAATAAAGGTCAATCAAATGGACCAATATGGCAAGGCCATGATGATCCACTTGGTAAAGTAAATCCACTTGGCATCTTTCTTGGCCTTCAGAAAACAATTCTGATGGCTAAAGATCCAAACGGGACAGGCAAAAAAAAGAGAAAAAAATCCAAAAAATGATTTAATATGAAGGTAATACGAGCAGAGAGCACAAACATGTTGAGGGATTAGAACAGCTCGTTTTATGGCCGTTTTTTTTATTTTAACAGCTTGCTTATTGTAAACTTAATTTTTCGCGAGATTTTCTTTTTATTAATTTTTTTATTCTTAAAACTTGACCACAGCAGCAGCAAATCACGTTATAAGAGGTAAAGCTTTGATACAGCACTTTAGTCATGGGTCCTTGTCCCATGTAGTGGGTGGCAATATGACCTTTTTGTAGTTTGAGGAGAAATCTTTCCATGACGTTGGGTGGTTTTCATCGTCACCTCCTTCACTGACACGTAGGGTCCTGGAAGGGTCATTTCTAGGATGACTTAATTCCCTTTATATTCTCTCATTAAGATCAATTTTCAAAGAATATGAAATTTCATTTCACTGTTATGCTGATGACTCATTGATCTATCTCCCTCTCAAAATTAAATAAATAATCATTTTGAAACCTGAATGAGCAAAAAACACAAGTGGTAGTATTCGGGCCTCCTGACCCTCCTCTAAAGGTGGAAGCTTCAAGTTTGATAAACAAATAAAAGCTGTTAATAAAGCTGTTGATAAACAAATCAGAGCTAGTTTCTTCAAACTGAGGTTCCTTACAAATGCTAAGCCCTTTCTCTTTTTTGCTGGCTTTGAGAAAGTATTTCATGTTTGTATTTTATCCAGGGTTGACTACTAAAATAGGCTTTATTTTGGCATCGGCCAGGCTTTTCTATGTTTTTGGATTTTTTTTTTGCCAGTCACCACATAAGACCATAGTCCCATTGCTTTGGCTTTTTTGATGTGTTTAAGAGGTGATTTAAAATTTTTTATGACTATTTATTGTTTCTGAGTCATCGAATACATCATCATCTCAACCTTCTTGATCTTTTAACTACACACTCTCCCAAAATATCACTGAGATCATCTGACCAGATGCTTCTGCATATACCTGAGATCGGGCCTTTGCTGTAGCTGCCACTGAACTTTGGACCTGCTTGCTGCTTCACATCAGGACCTGACCATTGTCTTCAAAACCAACTTAAATTTTTGTTTTACATCACCGGGGCTGATGCTTGTTGTTTATATATTTGCTTACAAATAAAATGACTTAATTCTGTTCCCGAACATTACTTTAAGTTTTATAGCATTAAATGTTGACACAGCTTCCATCAGTTATTTTTCATAAAAACAGCTTGTTTATTTCAGGTCAGTCACCTTTCTAATTATGCTAAAATACTATATAATACTATATTGTATTGGGATAGAGGCAGAGCATATGTGAATATTTGGGGGAGGAAGTGTACAATGTGACTACCATCTTGTCATCGACTACACAAAGTGCAGAAGGTACAAACAAACCTATTTTATTATTATTATTATTTCAACAAATCATTCAGTGGTGACTATCAAAAATATAAAGGAGGCAAACTGATAGAAGGTGACTGAGTTGTAGTTTTTTCTTCCAGCCAGTAGATGGCAATCACGCTCTTATAAAAGCTTGACATCCCCTCCTACAAACCATAAGAAAAGTAAGTTGAGTTTGTCGTCTGCGCATTTGCTTTGTGCGTCCAGTTCAGTGACCGTCCAAACTGTGAATCTCAAGTTAAAGCCATGGCCAAGGCAATGACTCTGCTGTGGGGGACCGGCTCTCCTCCCTGTTGGAGGGTGATGATCGCTCTGGAGGAGAAGAGCCTGCAGGGCTACAACCAAAAACTGCTGTCCTTCGAGAAAATGGAGCACAAGTCCCAAGAAGTGTTAGATATAAACCCCAGGGGACAGGTAGGGAGGAGCTTTTAGCACACCACCCCTTATAACTGACACAACACTTGACTTTGCGCCATAATATTATATAACAATCTCACGTTAACGTCACGGTTATAAACGCTGATATCGGCGCTTTTGTGCTGCAGGACGGTTAACGGATAAAGATGTGCAGGAAAACACTTCAGGACACGCCCTGCTGCGCCTGATTGGACGAACATTTCTCGTGAGCTGACACGTGTAGAAATGAGCACGCGAGTTTGAAGCCGAACTGCACCAACATGGCGGCTCGTTTACGTTAGAGAAAAGTTAACGGAAATGTGTTTATGAAAGCATCTGAGGCGAGAAATGCACCGTGTAGCTGTCTTCATTTATCATAAAAACCGACTAGGTTAAAATGTTTAAATGCATATTAAAGCTTTAAGATAACCAGTTTGAACTTGACTAGCATATACTAGCACACTTCCATCAGACTTTAAATGCGTCTTATTGAATTTATTAGGGAACAGCACAAAAGCAGGACAGTGTTAAATAAAATGTAGAAATGAGGGGTTGTATCGTTGAATATGGGCTCTTGAATATCACCTGCAGCTGACTAAGTGTAGTAAAATAAGCAGTTTAATTTACATCTTTACACTTTCCAAATCTCAGACTGGAAACTGGCCTTTAACCATAAATACGGGAAACACTGCAGAGTGTTATTTTATCCCAGTAAAGTTCTGTTAAAATAAGTAATCAATTTTTTTTAATTGTATTTGTTTGATATACAAACGGTTAACCTAAATAACACCCAGTAGCCTTAGCATTAAAACCTGTTATACAGTACCTAATGACAGTTTTCTTGCTGACACTATTATAATTTCTTTTTCAGCTTCCCACTTTCAAACATGGAGACAATGTCATCAATGAATCTTATGCAGCCTGTTTTTACCTGGAGGTGAGAACGTCATTTTGACAAAATATTCACTCACACTGAATGCAACATCACAAAATGTGCCCCAGTTAAATGTGTGTCTTTTACTAATGTCTTGCAGAGCCAGTTTAAATCCCAGGGAACCAAACTGATCCCAGATGGCCCAGCAGAACAAGCTCTGATGTACCAGCGCATGTTTGAGGGTCTCACATTCTACGAGAAACTCAGTAAGTGTTATCTGTATTTTCAAATCCTGATATCTCTTTTTATAAATTATTCATCTAAACCTCAATTCTCTCAAGGAACTTAGGAATGCTGCAAAATGCATATCTCAAATTTTAAAGGAACCATTTTTAATCAGAGTATTGCATAAAGTCAGTTACACTTGTAGGATATTGATCTGGTCAGTTTAGTAGCAGAGGGTTTTTTTTTTTTTTAAATCAGTTTCAGCTGCTTTGCTGTTGATGAATTTAACTGTTCACTGGTTTTTTTTTCACTAGTTTTGCATTTCGCTGGGGTCATTATCACTACTGCTAGTATGAGCTGATACCTGGACCCTAGAGGTAGCCCAACTCCTCCAGGATAGCACATCAATGCAAAACATTGACAGAAGGTTTGCTGTGTCTCCTAGCACAATCTCAAGAGCATGGAGGAGATTCCAGGAGACAGGAAGTTGCTGTAGGAGGCCTGTACAAGGCTGTAGATGGTCCTTAACCCATCAACAGGACCAGTATCTGCTCCTTTGTGCAAGAAGGAACAGGGCAAACACTGCCAGAACTTGAATATGACCTCCAGCAGGACACTGGCATGAATGTCTGACTAAACAATCAGAAACTGACTTCATGAGGGTGGCCCCTGTCCTCACTGCCTGACGCCATGGAGCCAGATTTGCTTTTGCCATAGACTAGCAGAATTGGCAGGTTCATCACTGGTGCTCTGTGCTTTTCACAGATGAGAGCAGGTTCACCCTGAGCACGTGTAACAGACGTGGAAAGGGTCTAGAGAAGCACAACTGTGCCCGGCCTCATATGATGAGAGTATGCAGGGAGTTCATGGAGGATCAAGGAATTGATACATCAGCTTGCCCTCACACTCATCTGACCTAAATCCATTTCAGCACCTCTGCACACCATTTTGAGTTGCTGCTTTGACATTTCAGTAAAATGGACTAACCTGCTACATCGTCGTTTTCACTTTGGTTTTCAGGGCATCTTTGAATTCAGCCCTTTGTAGCTTGGTGATTTTAATTTCTGACACATTTTCCTCCCTATCAGTGTAGATATCAAGCATGTTTTTCCCATTGAGACTGAGGTGTTTTCAAAGTGTTCCTGTAATTTTTGAGCAGTGTATTTCATTGACCATATGTTTTTTTTAAATTTCCAGATTTATCACTAAGTGCTGATATTATGTGAATATGTTAAAGTCAAGTGTGCACAACAATCTTTTGTTACACAAACAGCACTAGAAACAGTGCTGTAGCTCTGATGTGAAACCGTCTAAATGTAATTATTATGATCTCTGTCGGCTCACTGAAGTATTTTTGTCCTACAGCGGCCACCATAGGGACGATTATGCACTTGAATTGGGAGGGGTACGAGAACAGTTTTCAGTTGCAATCTGACATCTAGTGGTAACATTTTGCATCTGTAACGCTAATATTTTACGTATAAAGTTTTGTGTTTTCTCAGATGCAGTTATCTACTATGAGTGGTATGTCCCTGAAGGTGAGAGACATGAGTCGGCTCTGAAGAGGAACAAAGAAGCTCTGGTCACTGAACTCAAACTCTGGGAGAGTTACCTGCAGAAGGTATGTGCATGAACACACAAACTCAGACAGACTCGGCCTGCTTTGATTTGTTCCAACTGTATTTTTGTTTTTTATTTTTTCAAGCTGGGCTCAGGCTCTTACCTGGCAGGACCGTCTTTCACGCTAGCAGACGTGGTCGTTTTTCCAACAGTTGGCACTCTCTTCAGGTTTGGGTAAGCACGCAGAGGCTTTTTGCATTTCCATGTGGTCTCATCAGTAAAATGAAAGATGATCTGTAGACACGGGACTTGAAAGTCTTCTTAATTCTGATTCGTAGGTTGTCTCCAGAGCGTTATCCTAAACTGGGAGAGTACTACAATCTGCTGAAGGAGAGACCCAGTGTCAAAGCCAGCTGGCCTCCTCATTGGTTGGAGAACCCCAAGGGCCAAGATACACTGAAAGACATCTGATATTCATACACAGATGTAAACATGATGCTGCATAATGACAGAGCAGCTTTTGTTGCCCTTATGCATTCTGTGTATATCTAACAACAGTTTCTGGTTACTCATACATGTTCAGCTTTGTCTAATAGCAGAATAACTCAGTCACACTATCGTAAAGTAAAGAACTAGTTTTCCCTGCTCAAAGCTAGCTCAAATGCTTTGTGTTTCCATGACTTTGCATAGTTCAATAATGCATCCTTTCCACAATTTGGCATCTTTTTTTTGTCTTGTCAATAAAAAAAATGTGCATTAGCTTTGTAGAGATGTTTTTCTTTTGTATGTTTGAGCACTGATTCAAGACTTGCACATTTGTAACAAAAAATCCATACACATACAAAGTCACCTCATGTTTTATTCTTTGTTGGATCCATTTCTTGAGCTTTTTAGACATTTTCCTGAACTTGCTGTGATAAACTATCCATCCATCCATTCGCTTCCGCTTATCCTTTTCAGGGTCGCGGGGGGTGCTGGAGCCTATCCCAGCTGTCATAGGGCGAGAGGCGGGGTACACCCTGGACAGGTCGCCAGTCTGTCACAGGGCTAACACACAGGGACAGACAACCATTCGCTCTCACATTCACACCTAGTGACAATTTGGATTATCCAATCAACCTATCCCCACAAGCGGAATGTCTTTGGACGGTGGGAGGAAGCCGGAGTACCCGGAGGGAACCCACGCAAACACGGGGAGAACATGCAAACTCCACACAGAAAGTTTATATATTTTATTTATTGTTGACTATTTAATTTGTAAAATATGTGTATACACACACACACGTAGAAAAACATTTAGTATACACATCCAGAAATTTTTTTATTTTTTTTTTGCATATACTATTATACATTGTGCATATATTTATTAGTTTCAGATTTAGCCATTCGTATATTTTGCCTGTTTATGTTATTGTATTTTGCACAACTCTGTTGCTTGTGAAGCTTGCACACAAGAATTTCACTCGCATGTGCTGTATCAATGTACCTGCACATGTGATGTGACAATAAAAGTGATTTGATTTGAAAGACCCCGGCCTGATGTTGGAATTGAGCTCAGGACCTTCTTGCTGTGCGGCAACGGTGCTAACCACCGTGCCGTGTTAAACTACGAGTGGCCAAATCCAGTCTGGCACATTCTTAAAAAGAAGGAATGCACAAAACGCCTGAAAACCACAGAAGACAAAGTGACAATGATGATGATTTCAATTCAGAATTCTTTGAGCATTTTGTCTACATTTCATCTGTCGCAGGAGCTGTGACCCCCTTCTCTCCTCTGTACATGATGTACGTTGTATAGCTGAAAGCGAGCCACAAACCTACAAACTCAATATGTTATAGGCAATATAAAATATGCAAAAAACAATTTGGGAACATTTCTTCTGTCTTAAATTCTTTTATTCACGGGCCTTATACATTAAATATTGAGATAACTTTCCATTCTAGTAATATTTGAGGTTGACCACATTTGAATATGGAGGGGGGGGGGGGGGGGGGCAGGGAGTGTCTCCTGTCAAATATGATTGTTTTATCACCGACAACAAAATATAGAAGGTACACAAGCAGAGACAAAGTGTGATAACAAGTGTTCTTTTTTTATTTTGCTTTGAACCAGTGACGGCATGCAACACAGAGCCCCCTGAGCCCACATTATTATAAACAGCTACATTTACTGTGAGGACAGGACAGGGATGGGTCTGAATTCTGGGGTTCAGAGGTTTGGAGAAACTTTCTTTCATCACAGCTGAGCTGTCCTTTCAGGAACATCATCTGTAAGCTCATCGCAGGGAACAAGCAGGACTCTCCATCTTCACCAGCAGCTCCCTCAGAGGACTTCATGATAGTGACCTTTGCTCTGTGTAATGTTAGAAGCTCAGAGGCTCTGGGCTTTTACACAATGATGTTATATTCAGTCCTGTATCACTTTATATATTTCAACGTGAAATGATCCTCTCTGGTTAGTCTTGTATGAATTGCATGAGTCTCAATTACTTTATAGCTGCTAACACAACATTAGCAACATTAACACAGTGTTAAATAATTTCAGATTAAAGTTTCTAGTTTATCATACAAATGAAGATCTTTTATCTGTCATCAGACAGATTAGTGTTGTCAGAGAAAATCTCATGCAGCTTCATGCAGCTTCATACAGCTGACTACATTCAGTGTTAAAAACAGTCTGAGATCTTTGCTGCAAAAGAACATTTCCAAATAAGAAACCAAATTTACATCATCATTACTCAATTTTGGGGGTTTTCTCTTAAAATAACTTGAGGCAATGGTTTCTTTGATTTGGAACCTTCAAACCATAAAATTATTTCTTTTACTGATGATGATGATTACTATTTTAAAACATGTAATCAATACATAAAATTAAGAATTTTTTCCATCTCATGTCTCAGCATGAGCCTATTTTAGCTTGTTAGCTCAGAGAGTTCAAAAAGCAATCCTGGGAAGAAGGTTTTACTGACAACTTTAAGAGGGAGCTATAGTATCTTACAAAGTAGCTTTGTGAGTGCTTACATTGTAATGAATTGTTATTAAAACTACATAATGATTTTTACAGTATGCTTAAAAAATGTTTAATACACCAAAGTCCACTAAGCCCACATCACCCCTTTTATGTTGACGTGAAGAAATATAATGCAAATTGGCCCCTAAAGTTACTTTTTTTGTTAGGGAGGATTTGTTTGTTGTTGAGTGCAATGTTTTCACTAAAAGAGTTTTCACTAGCAGTCAAAAACTAATGTGTGTACTTATGTCTGCATTTTTATTCTGTTAAATACAAACAAAATTATAGCAGAAGTGCTGCCACGCGTGTGGCCCGATAGAGAGTACCAGTTTGTTTATTTGGTTCAATGAAAGGCTTCAGGTAGTTAAGAGTGAGAAACTTCTGCAGTTATGTCTTGTTATACAATATTTAAAAAAATATTTTTGAAAATTTGAAAAGCAAACACTACACTACATTTTTGTAAATATTTGGCATTGTTTTCTTGTTTGTTTGTTTGGGGGTTGTACTACTTGAACACTAAAGTGTCCCTCAAACAAGGTGACAGCTCCAGCAGTGGCCCACAGCTCAGTTAAGTTTGAGATCCCTGCCTTAGAGAATAAGTATAGCTCGTATTATGGCCGCCACGCAGGTTCATCCGGGTCTCCTAAGGATGACCTTCCTAAGTATAAGTGACCACTGCAGTGCACCCTACGAAAAAGTCAAATGGATTCGTGACAATTGCAGTTACTTTCTCCAACCAGTAGGTGGCAATACGCGCTTTTTTAAAAGCTGGACAGCGACACACTTGTTAAGAGAAGTTCAAATGTGCTGTTGTGTTTTGCGTGACGCCGTGAATCTCAAGTTAAAGCCATGGCCAAGGACATGACTCTGCTGTGGGGAAGCGGCTCTCCTCCCTGTTGGAGGGTGATGATCGCTCTGGAGGAGAAGAGCCTGCAAGGATACAACCAAAAATTGTTCTCCTTAGAAAAACTGGAGCACAAGTTCAAAGAAGTGTTAGATATAAATCCCAGGGGACAGGTAGGGTGAGCTATTTTGCAAACAAGCCCTTGTTACTAACACAACACTGACGAATATCCTTGAATCTGATCCTTTTGCATAATACATTGCACAATAACCTTGACGACATCACGGTCATTAATTAACATTGAAATATGGGTTGTTGCTCTGGCGGAAAAGATTCCGTTATTCAAGTAGACTTTTTTTTATTTCTATTTTTTAAGACGCTCCAAGAGACGCCTTGCAGCACCTGATTGGACGAGCACTTATCGTGAGCTGACACGTAGTGAATATGGGTGTAGAGATAACTGAGCTCTTGTGTTTGCAGCTGGGTTTCAAACTTTTTCTTTCTTTTTCTCACACTTGGTTATATAATAATGAATAAGAGCTTGGAGTTGAAGCGCCCTGCCCACAAGTACCATGATGATTTCCAGTACTGCCAAAGAACCAGTTTGAACTTGACGAGCAGGTTTAATCGAATGGCCAGACTGGCCCATTTTTAAAAATGTGTTACTGGGTTTAGTTTGTTTAGGGAACAGCGTTAAATAAAACACAGAAATGTGAGGTTTGGTGTCTGAATATGTGACACGTTGTGTGTAATCTCACTTGTTCTTGTAATTATTATTAAGGATTCCTGTTTGATCCAGCACAGCAGCTTATTGACTCTAACACACTTTTATAACTTGTCATTATTATGATTATTGTTATTCATTTCTTTATTTATTTTTCAGCTTCCCACTTTCAAACATGGAGACAATGTCATCAATGAATCTTATGCAGCCTGTTTTTACCTGGAGGTGAGAACGTCATTTTGACAAAATATTCACTCACACTGAATGCAACATCACAAAATGTGCCCCAGTTAAATGTGTGTCTTTTCCTAATGTCTTGCAGAGCCAGTTTAAATCCCAGGGAACCAAACTGATCCCAGATGGCCCAGCAGAACAAGCTCTGATGTACCAGCGCATGTTTGAGGGTCTCACATTCTACGAGAAACTCAGTAAGTATTATTATTCCTCTGAGCCTCGTCTCTCAGGAAATTTCAAGGAAAAAAATTAAGTTATTACACAGAAAACCTTTGGATCAACTTCCAAAATAATGCCTCTTTGGATAACTTATGTTTTAAAATGGAAAGATTCTCACATCATGTGAACCTGCTAACAGATGAATGTGCCATCTTTTAATGTTTTGTTTTTTAGACGTTGTTATCTACTACACCTTCAACTGGTTTGTCCCTGAAGGTGAGAGACATGAATCGGCTCTGAAGAGAAACAAAGAAGCTCTGGTCAGTGAACTCAGACTCTGGGAGAGTTACCTGCAGAAGGTATGTGCATGAACACACAAACTCAGACAGACTCGGCCTGCTTTGATTTGTTCCAACTGTATTTTCTTTTTCCAAGCTGGGCTCAGGCTCTTACCTGGCAGGACCGTCTTTCACGCTAGCAGACGTGGTCGTTTTTCCAACAGTTGGCGCACTCTTCAGGTTTGGGTAAGCACGCAGAGGCTGTTTGCATTTCCACGTGGTCTCATCAGTAAAATGAAGGATGATCTGTAGACATGGGACTTGAAAGTCTTCTTAATTCTGATTCGTAGGTTGTCTCCAGAGCGTTATCCTAAACTGGGAGAGTACTACAATCTGCTGAAGGAGAGACCCAGTGTCAAAGCCAGCTGGCCTCCTCATTGGTTGGAGAACCCCAAGAGGCTAGATACACTGAAAGACATCTGATATTCATCCATAGATGATGCTGCATAATGACAGAGCGGCTCTTGTTTTTTTGCTTGCAGCTTTTGGTAACTCATACGTATTCCGTTTTTTCTGACAGCAGTTTAACTTCACCGCAGAAGTCATGACTTTGCATCTTTTTCTATCCTGTCAATAAAAAACCTTCCAAGAAACAAAAACATTCACTAGTTTTGTGGAGTTATTTCTTTTTTATTAGGATTTTCACATTTAAAACAATGTAACTCTTGTGCTTCCATACAAGTTACCATGTATCTTAAAAAGAAGGAGAGAACAAAAAGCCTAAAAAACAGCACATTACGTCATCAAAAGGTTCAGTGAATCTGGAGAAAGCTCTGTGTGCGAGCACCCAGACCAAAAATCATTATAGGATGTTTTGCCTCAAGCGGCAATGCATTAAAAACTGGCATGATTCTGTCATGGAAATCACTGCGTGGGCCCAGGATCACTTCCAGAAATCACTGCTTCTTTTTACACCTCCTGGCTTTATTGTTGCTGCTTTCAGAGAATAGACTGAAGCTTGTTTCTAGTTTTAAAATGTACTGTAATATTGGAAGTAGGAAAGAGTGGCAAAATAAATTATCACCTTAAATAATTTAAATGATTTTTTTCATTAACAGCTGTCGATTTATTGTGAATCTATGAACTTCTATAAAAAACTGTAGCGCATATTTGAAGCCGTTTTGGTGTGTCTGCTTCTCTTTTCACATCTCGGGCATCACAGATATAGGAAACTGCTGACTGATCCGTTCTCAGGCATTGCACTCTTACTGTCAGTACTCTTTGTGTAGTGCAAAGCTTTCTCTGTTTTTCTGAAATGAACAAAAGTCTTAAGATGCTTATGGAACACAATGTTGAGCCGGACAGCCTGACTTCTTCTGTCAGTTTCTTTCTATTAGCTCCCTGCATTCACCCATGTGCAGCATGTTTACACCTCGATGTAAACAGCAAGAATTAAAACATGGAAAATGTTGAATATTTTCAGTTCTGAGGAAACAAGCACTAATGTACCGATGCATGACGGAAGGTCTCACCCTTACGGGAAACACTGTATGCTAGACTTGCACAAATTCAAGCAGAAGCAATGAAGACAGTCACACATTCATGCTGGGAGTTCCTCACACTTAATGTAATATCACAGCAGCTTTTGTTACCCTAATAGACAATCTGTGATCTAACCATGTTCAGGTTACTTCAATAGTAACCCATGTAGTTATCCAGTTTCATCCTCCCAGTCACACCACAGTAAAGGAATTCTGCTACGTGACTAGAACTGGCTTTTCCTGTTCAACAGTTGATCAAATCCATTGTGCTACCATTTCTTTAGGCTGATAGTTCAGTAGTGCACCATTTGCATGATTTTGCATTTTAACAAAAGTTAGTCGTATAGTAGCTATCCAGGCTCATCCCCTCAGTCATACAATAGTACAGGAAAGCATGTGTTGTCATGACTTTGCATAAATCACATAGTTCAGTGTTACGCAATCTTGCATTTTGATCCAATAAAAAATAAATAAATAAACATGACGTGCTAAAGAAGACTTGTGCAAAAGTTCTTATTATGGAGAAAATTTTAATTATAATGTCAAACCCATTAAAAACATGAAAATAATACTTTGCAGGAGTGTGTTGGAGGAAAACCACGTGCTTTTGTTGTGGTAGATTATCATCTGGAAGCCACAACAGACCTAGAGTAGTGGAGAGTGATTGCGTTTTTTTCCACTGCCACACTGATTCTGGAACTGCTCAGGTGGACATTTACTCTGAGTTTTGTGAGGAGGCATCACAGAGAAACTGGGGTTGCTTTTACATAGGTGGCATCAGAGACATGCATTGGACAGTTTCCATGTACATGACATGCTAAGTCATCGTGAGTTTTCAACAGATATTAAGAGATGATCACGTGAGTTGTGAATGTTATCTGCCCCCCCGTATAACCTTTATCAGTTGTAATCATCCAGCGATATCACCAGTGGATGTGCAACGTGAAAACAGCAGGTTGTTAAAATGTAAACCATGATCAAGGACTATTTTGAGAGGTATCAGGAACTGCAAATAAAACAACTCGAGGGCTCTATAAACCTGAAATTAGCCACCAATGTGCACAGTGAAACACTCACTAAACTTTTGTGTTATATTTTACAGGTTTTGTCACTTTAAAAAAATACCGTTTATATAGTCATGTGAAAAAAAAGTCTTCTATGCAGTCCTATGAAAAACTAAGTTCAAACTTTCTGCTTCCATAGAAACTGAGAGGATAAGTCACAGCCAAGTGTTGGTAATTAAATGTTTAATTATATTTTTGAGCACCACTATAAAAAGGAAGGTTTTGGCAGTGTGCTGGTCACACACTGTGTTAACACAACGCCACAATCTTCTTAGCAGTGGACATCCCAGTAATTTCATCCCTAGGTCAGACTGGAAATGCTCAGAGAGACTGCAACAAAACACAAGACTTCGGGAACAGTGTCCTTTAAACAGACAAGACCAAATTGTACAGTCGATGTAATGCACAACGCCACATGTAGCAAAATCCAAATGCAGCATATTAGCACAAATACCTCACACCAGCTGTACAGCTCGGTTGAGGAGGATTTGTTTTGTACCCACAGGACCTCAGCTAGCATGTTAAATGTTGAGTCAACCATGAACTCCTCTGGATCCCAAAGTCCTCTAGGGTGAAATGAATCCATCTGTCCAACAGCTAAAGCCTGGCTGAATCTGGTTCAAGCAACAAGATGACAAGACAGCAAATCTATAACAGAAAAAGAAAAAACTTAATGTGTTGCAGAGTCCCAGTCAGAAACTTGGATTCAACCTTGAAATGCTGTCGCAGGCCTTTTAAAACAAAGCTGTCCATGAATGAATGCTTGAAAACCACAATGAACTGAAGCAACGTTGTAAAGAGGGAGCCACAATGTCTCCATGGCGACTCATAATCCACACAGATGTAGTTAATAGTTAATCAGCGGTGCTGTTACTAAGGGGGCTGCTCGTGTTTGATCTGTCTTGTGTTGAGGCACCGATCTTTTTACGTAACAATAAAATGGGAAGGGCTGTAGCTTGCTATAAATCTGTCTGTGCTCCTCTAGCTGCTGTCTTCATTTCATCATCCCTCCACAACTTCACTCTCAGTTGTAAGAATTCCCTCTGAAACCATGGCTAAGGCAATGACTCTCCTGTGGGGGGCCGGATCGCCTCCCTGTTGGAGGGTGATGATCGCTCTGGAGGAGAAGAACCTGCAGGGCTACAACCAAAAACTGCTGTCCTTCGATAAAATGGAGCACAAGTCCAAAGAAGTGTTAGATATAAATCCCAGGGGACAGGTAGGGCCTTAAGAAAATTACACCTTAGCTAATGTACCATACAATATTATCATTAAGTCTAATGCTTAAAAACACTTTGCATAATAACCTCATCCTCATCAACATGATATATGTATTGTTGCTCTACTAGCTAAGTAAAGCTGGTTACACAACATTATTCAGCCCGCCCATCTTAGTTTTTTTTAAGTTTTAGAAAGGCAGCTGTGAAAGTTGACCTTTGGCCAATGGTGGGCTGTGTCCCAAGAGCAGCTGTTTCAGTTCAGTGCCCTTCTGTCAACACTGATTGTTGGTATATTACAAAATCTTATCCAATGTAGATCTTAACATACTGGCCTGTTCACCTGATTTCTCCTTGGGCATAACGGATTAAAAGTTGCTCAGCACACGCGGGTTAGCACCAAGAACCTGGAGTGTAGTTAAAGCTGTCAAAGTCACGAGGATTTTTGTTTTTTACAACAGGGTCAAATACTTTGTGAAGCTAAAGGTTAGCAAGACGTTATTAGCATGACAGTACTGTATATTGACCTGTTCTGCAGATTGGAGGGGTGACACGCCTGCTACAGCTTTAGCAGCTAACTTAGGCAAAAACAAACTACAATATGTTATATGTTGCACTTTGTGATGCACTACAACATGTAATCATAGCAATCTGCTACTGGCGGCTCTCAGTGCAATTAACATAGCAAACTTCGGGTATCCAAGTGATTCAAATGGCAGCTTTGATAGTTTGTCTTGCTCACGTTCTAATTTTTTTTCCACAGCTTCCAACATTCAAACATGGAAACACTATTGTGAACGACTCCTATGCAGTCTGTTTTTACCTGGAGGTGAGGATTCTAATTCATTAAGAATTATACTGACCCTAAAACTAAATTCAACATCACAAACAGTAACAAGCTCATATGTGTGCGCGTTTTTTTCTTTCCTCAATGGCAGAGCCAGTTTAAGTCCCAAGGAAACAAACTGATCCCGGACAGCCAAGAAGAACAAGCTCTGATGTACCAACGCATGTTTGAGGGTCTCACATTCTACGAGAAACTCAGTAAGACGAAAACTTTGCCTACACAGTTTTACAGTTGACTTAGCAGTAGCAGCTTGAGGAGATATGGGTGAACTTTGAGGAAGCAGTCTCTTCCCTTCAGAGCCTGCCAAACTTACTAGACTGGTGTTCCATCACGTTAGATGATGATGGAGATAAGTAACTGAAATAAGTCCAGACCCAAAACAAAACATTTTAGACAGTTTATGAGCAGTGGATTTTGTATGTATTTGAAAGCCATTTATATCCTAGCTCTTACAGGTTTATGAATGTGTTTTATGATTGCAGCTCAGACAGATACAAAGGTCGCAGTCCACTTAAAAATCTTAAACATTAGCAATAAAATCTTAACGTCAATTCCAAAATGGACAGGGAACCAATGAAGGGACGTGTTCATGATTTCCAATACCAGTGAAAAGATGAACTGCTGTATTCTTGACTTACAGCAGGTGGCACAGAGATAGTTATTCTGTACCAAAGTAGAAAGTCGTCCAGGTGGGAAGTGATAAAAGGGTTTTCCAGGCCCTTTTGAGGAAGTCCGGACTTTATCTTGGCAATGACTCTGAGTTGATAAAAGAAATGGTACAATAGTAAATGGAGTGTTGCTTATATAACACTAACAAAGCACAGAGAGTGCTTTTTACTACAAGCCTCATTCATCACCCAGTCACACAAAAGCACTTTTTTCCTGTACCTAAATGCTTTTGTGCGCACATACAGATGCATCAGGTGGTCATCATCAGGATTTTGCTCGAGAAAACTGGAGTCTGGAGTAGTCAGGGGATAAAATTCAGTGACCTTCCAGTTGGTAGATGACTTGCTCTATCTCCTCAGCTACAGCTGCCCAATAAAATCAACATCAATATTGTAAAGAACAGTGAACTCAAAATCACAGTGTGGGCTCTTGGAGAGTGGGTAGTCTTTTACCAAAAATAGTGCTTGATAAAAATAGTGCTGCGATGCCTTTACAGTAAAAAATGTTTTTAGCATCATGTGATTGAGTTTTGTTTATTTTCAGATGCGGTTATCTACTACGACTGGTTTGTTCCTGAAGGTGAGAGACATGAATCGGCTCTGAATAGAAACAAAGAGGCTCTGACCACTGAACTCAAACTCTGGGAGGGTTACCTGCAGAAGGTATGTGAAGGCACACACACACAAACACACACACACACAGAAACACAAGCTGACATCGCCTGCTTTGGTTTATTCAAACTGTGCTGTAATTTGCATTTCTTTTATCCAAGCTGGGCTCAGGCTCTCATGTGGCAGGACCGTCCTTCACACTGGCAGATGTGGTCATTTTTCCTACAGTTGCTTATCTTTTCAGATTTGGGTAAGAGTGGCAGAGAAGGAAATAGAAATGACAGCTGCTTCTCCTTCATGTTTCATCAGTATAATAAGTGATGATCTGTAGTCACTGAACTTTATATTCTATATTCTACCTTCTGCTCTGATCTGTAGGCTGTCTGCAAAGCGTTATCCTAAACTGGGAGAGTATTACAATCTGCTGAAGGATAGACCCAGTGTCAAAGCCAGCTGGCCTCCTCATTGGCTGGAGAACCCTGAGGGACAAGACACACTGAAAGACATCTGACATTCATGCAGACGTGAATGAATGTCACATAATAATATTGCAGCTTTTGTTTGTGTGTATATCGAACAACAGTTTCTGTTGACTGATACAAGTTCAGGTTCCATTAACAGCAGTTTTTTTTGTTGTTTGTTTGTTTTTAATATGAGATGTCATGTAGCATCAACCAACAGTCAAAAAAATTAAATCTACACTTTTTTTTTAACCTTTAATAAATTTATATCAGTGAACTGGAGTCAGAACATTTTTTGCTAAAGAAGAAAAGGACTAAGAACTAGTTTTCTGTACACAAAGGGAACTCCAATGCCTCATGCTTCAATTTGATATCATTTGCATGATTTTACATTGCTACGTTAAATTCACAGCCTCATGTATACCCACTGAGTGTACTGTATTTTGGCCATTGTCACTTCAGTTAAAAATAAACTTGTGTCAATCAGCATTGTTGACGTATTTCATTATGCTTGTGAACATGAACTCAGATCCTGCACATCTAGGCACCACTAAAACCCTTTTACGTGAGGGTTTTTTTGCAAAGCATGATCAGAAGCTGAGTGAGGTAATTTCAGGATGAACCCAGCCTTTTTAGTTTTATAAAGTTGGTCAACTTCTTATCAGGGAACTTGTATGAGAGGGACACAGTTAATGTCAGCTCACACAGGTTTTATTTCTCTTTTGCTTTGCAGCATTTTGTTTGCTTTTTTGTCGCACACCAACGTCATTTCACTCATTCTGACATCAGCAGTTTTGTTTTTCGCCTGGTGTCACGCAGAATAAAGTCTGTATACGATAGCCTTCCAGTCGTAACCACGGCATTTTCAAGTCTCCACACATTCATGCAGCATGTTTTAATACTATACTGTACAATGCTACACTAGTGCTTCTCCTATCACACCCAGCAGCAGCAGCAGCAGCACCTGTGTTGCTTATAGCCTTTATTGTTCATTTAATCTCTTAATATTTTTTGATTTTCTTTGTAAAAAACAAAACAAAAAAAACCTCCCGTCTTCCTGTAGGAAGCAGTTTGTGACTGGTTATATGCTGCCAGCTCTGCCCCTTTCATGTGAACGTGCTGGAAAAAGCCTGGGCTGGATTACCAAGCTGGTAAACACTGCGTGTGACCGCTTATCCTGAATGCAGTTGTTATGGTTAAATGAAGCCAGATAAGGCCCAAGATATCACTACTATGCTAAACATGTTTCATAGTACGTGCCTCTGCTGTACCTGTTGAATTGAGTTGAGTCAGGTACTCAGTTCTTGGAGCTTCACCTGGTTTTGTACTTGCTTGGAAAGGTTAAAGTAACTATCATGGAGCTGCACAAACCTGCCCGAAAGCCTCTGCCGAGTATGAGAGAGCGCATACACATGAATTTGAAATGTTCAGATGTACAGTCGATCAGAAAATACTTCCACCTAGTGACTTTGCCCTCTCTTTAGCCTCTCAGTTAACCTTTATTCATATAAGGTGGTACACTAAGGAGTTCCTCTATTTTCAATGGGAGCCTTGTGTGACAAAGAAAACAAAAGAACGGATATAAAATTCCACTAATGGACAAGTAATGCGTGTGGCATGCAACCAGGTTGCCAGGTTATCAGTGGACCTGATAAAAACATCAGAAACAAACTGTTGCTGTAGTCAGCAAAAAATGCTTACATCATGCCAACTAAGCAAAATGAAAACACTGAAAGTAATGCACAAACACAATATATGTGTATGTATGTATCAGTCAAAGGCAAGAAGAAAAACGTGCTTCTTATTCTGACATGTATGGGGAAATCTTGCAGAAGTTTATCCCACAGCAAGCTCTTCTTTGAAAAACAGCCCAAGATAACAGAGACAGCGATCGCAGCAAACATGCAGTTCTCTTCACCGCTGTTCATGCAGAAGTCCATGCTGCCAAGTGCACACTAACATGAGAAAGAAGCACAAAAGAAGAAAATAAAAACAGAAGCAGGGATTTGGTGAAGCTAGAAATGTGGATGTCAAATGAAAGAATGCATTAAAATCAGGGGTATCAGACAGAGAGACGTGAAAACTGTGCCAGTGTTGCGTAAGTGCCTGCGTGTGAAGTTGTAAATACACGACTGCTGAGTCACTGTGAGTTTCAAAATATCAGCAACAACACTGCAAGAATCTATAAAGCACGAACAAGGATGATAACAGTTTTTAACATACGTATAACAGATGGATGTCAACTACAGCTGTGATTGTTGACATGCAACCGTAATAATAAAGCCCACAGGAATAAAGTTGGGTTCTGATAAACCCCACAGAGACTTTCACTTTCACTTTAGTTTCTACACCTGATTTTAACGTTATAAACATTATTATTCACTGAAATTCAGAATATTGGTGCGGTTTTGCAATAGCTGTGAATACAACAATCTTTATCAAACAAAATGTTTCAAACTGTGCTGCTACAAAAATATTCCGACAGCAGCATGTCAGGTAAAATGCAGGTGCGTGATCTTGCTCAAAAAATAATTCACACCCCGCTATCTGTGAGAAATCTCTTGTCAGAGCATCAAAATGGGACGGGACTTAAAGCCACCAATCCGGATGTTGAGGGCTGGAGTTTTGCTATATAATGAGGCTCTTTACCTGCTCTAGCTTCAGTCTTCTCATCTTTAACCTCCCTTTAACTTCAGCTCCCAGGTTAACCTCTGAAACCATGGCCAAGGACATGACTCTGTGGTGGGGCTCCGGCTCTCCCCCCTGCTGGAGGGTGCTGATTGCTCTGGAGGAGAAGAACCTGCAGGGATACAACCAAAAACTGCTCTCCTTCGAGAAAGGAGAGCACAAGTCGAAGGAAGTCATGGATGTAAACCCCAGGGGACAGGTAGGCTTGCATCACATTCATACCTTTAAACTGCACTCAAACCCCCACCTCCTGAAGTACTTTATATTCACTGTGCAATTACAAATAATAATGCCTAATTTTGAAGTATATATTAATAACATTCATTCTACTTTATCTTAAAGCTTCCTGCCTTCAAATTTGGGGACATAGTGATCAATGAGTCGTACGGTGCATGCTTCTTCCTGGAGGTGAGAACCTTACTTAAAATTTCATGTCACTGAGGAGTTGTTAAGTTGGAGGGCGACTGGTGATTGCATGCTCTGCAATGCTTTGTATAAGCAGACACCCTACACCGCAGGGTGCACTGCACCTCAGAACAGTTGCTCGTTTCATGTGTTTCCGTGTGCTTTCATGTGTTGTTTTCAGTCCAAGTTCAAGTCCCAGGGAACCAAGCTGATTCCTGACTGCGCCGGCTCCGACAACAATTGCGCTTTGATAGCTTTAATAATGCAGCGTGTGTTTGAGGGCAACACACTTCACCAGAAAATGGGTACGCTAACTCTGTCATGGCCTTCTGAACATACCTGTTGAGCTCGATATCCCTGTATGCTGATGTGGACACTGAAACCAGGGGATTTACAGAGTTTATAAAGAAAATCTTATAAAGTTCTTTCTGTATAACTTAGCTGTTGTTGTTGCCATTCAGAGATTTGCCTTTTGGGATTTTAAACAATGCTTGGCAACATCACGCACAAACCTGCAACCTTTAACCCGCTGAGACTTCATGTCTTCAGCAAACCTCCTCAGAGGCTTTGACATCAACTTTCACCGACGTGGTCCGAGGTGTTCAAAACACATGCAACACACAAAAGAGCTGTGCCTTCACTTAAGAGTGTTACATAATGCATTATTTCTCTGGGGAGTAACCCTCACAACATGCTGGGATGTTAATCTCTGCTCAAATTAGCCTTGCAAGTAAATTCCTGAGACAGTGTAGAAATGACACCAGAAAATCCCATGTAACCAAAATGAACATTTGCTTAACATGATCACTCATTTTTAAATAAGCTGCTATAGATGTTATTTGGGTACCTTTTTATAGTCTTCAGCCTGATGTTAGACAGTAATTGTCTGTTCTGATATTTTGCAGCGGATGTTTTTATGTACAACCGGAGGGTCCCGGAGAATGAGAGGCACGAATCTGCCTTTAAGAGACTCAAGGAGACGCTGACTACTGAGCTGCAGATGTGGGAGGGACACCTGAAGAAGGTATGATGCGCATGCACTCACAAGCACCCAGAGCACGACAGCTACAAAGCTGCAGAAACAGGCAATAACCCTAGCAGGAAGTTATAAGCTGTTGGATGTAATGGGTGCTACCGTGTAAAAGCACTTTGTCTATTTTCTTTTCTTTTTATCCCCTCGGTATTTTGACTCATTATAATGATTTAAAGGGGAAAAAAAATGTCCAAAACATCTGTTCACAGAGATATCAATTGATGTTGAACATTTGATGTTTACGTTCCTGAAAACACCAACTCACAGTACAAGATTGTGCAGGAAGTCAGTGTAATGTTTATTTAACTAAGCAAGTCATTGGCAAAACCTTCCTATTTACAATAGTGGCCAGACTGCCTCAAGAGGAAATAGAGGCAAGTCAAAAAAACAAGTACCGAATGTTGACAGTTGGCCGATGCACAGTACTTGGATGATGACGAGCTGATTGTCTGAAGTCTTTTGTTGAGATATGCTCAGCAGCTGCTGTTAAGGAGACAATATATGTAGAAGAATTAGTAAGCCAAGTTTCACCAACTATTTAAAAGATTTTTTTAGCTTCCATCCAAAATCTTTTTTTCTTTGTCTTCTTTTTTAAGACACCAGGCGGTTTCCTGGCAGGGGAGAACTTCTCCATGGCTGATGTGATTGTTTTTCCAAGTGTTGCTCTTCTCTTACGCATGGGGTAAGTAAGCTAAATTTGCAAAACTGACTTGTAGCTGCCTGGATTGAATAACAAACAGCAACAAACTCACACCAACTTTCGTCTTTCTTGCAGGCTAAGCGAGGATAAATACCCCAAACTGGCAGAATACTACAAAAAGCTGCAGGGCAGACCAAGCGTCAAAGCCACCTGGCCTCCTACTTGGAAGGAGACCCCAGGACAGGAACTTTTAAAAGATATCTGAGACTGAGAAACCCATCAGCTGGCGAGCACATTTTTCCTGTTGCATTTTTAATTTGTTACCCTGTGCTGCTCTGCATTGGATATTTGAACATTTGTTACTGAACATGCCATCTTATTTCTGTTGTGCTGTGAGTAAAAGCAATAAAAACTAAGTTTTATTTTTGTTTGCTTCATTATTTTCAAGTTAAATTTCCACCAATAAAATTTGACCTTTGGCGTCAAACCTGGCCCGTCAATGTAAATTTAAAGTTTTGATGCTATTTTTAACGAGGTACCACTCACATTAGTGCTGCGTAGTCTTGACAGGAGAGATCACCAAACAGAAACTTTAAATTAAACTTTTTGCTTTGTTTTCTCTGAAAACATCGCACAATCATGTTTACGAAAACATTTCTATAATTATGCTGCCGTGTCACAATCAGAGCAGTGGCAAAGCCATCAGATTTTTCGTTGGGGTGGCCAGGCCTTTGCTTACATTGCAGTGGTGCAGAAACTGCTTTTGCATTCATTTTGCAGTAGAAGTCATAGTAATTTCTTTTCTCACCCACTCTTTTGATATGAATGCATATTAATGCCTACATTTTAGGCATTCATGTGCAATAACACTATTATGCCTTCAGCTGATCAAAAAAAATCAATAAAACCCTCTAGTGATTGTTGAAGTTATTGTTACTAAAGCTACGATAATTTCAGTGGTGTTGTGCTGCTAAAATATAAACAGGCTTGCTTCAGCAGAAAAGCTTGAATAGCCTAACTTTATAGTAAAATTCCTTTTTATAGCATTTACAAGCTTAAACAAATAAAGCGCAATGAAAGGTCATCATATCAAAAGAGTCCTTTATCTATTGGGTGTGGTGCAACCACTTTTCTCTGCACAAAGGTAACTCAAATGGCCCGTGACAGCATGAGGTTGCATACATGAGGCACTTTGCATTAATCCTTTTTATGTCATTTGTGAATTTTCACTGCTATGTTAAATGCACATTCTCCTTATTAAGGATCAGTGAAAGCTCAGTTTGAAAATGCATTTGCAATATTATTTGGATGAGGTGTCCAAATCTGTCCACCAAGTTTGCTGTGATCACAGTTTAAAACCTCATAGGCCCATTTGGTTGTCTTTCGGTGGGGTGTGTTTTTTGGCTCAGCTGTTTGAAGAGGGAGAGAGCAGGTGATTCAGGCTGCAAGGCTATGGGATAGAGGCTGTGTGAGACACCTGTTACACATTGTCTAACCTGCCTCCATTATTTATTCAGTAGCACACCAGACGGAAGCGGGCTTACAATGAGAAGGAGAGCTGGCAGCAGTTTAAAACAGGCTGAATGAAGTATGGAGGTGACCAACAGGAACAAGGAGAGTACAAAGACCAAAAAGCACAATTGTTTCTGAGTGTGTGTGTTGGGAACCCACAACAATTCTGACTTGTTTGAAACATTGCTGCATGGTCCGTCTGAATATACGCTTGCTCAAAAAAGGAGTGTGTCATGCTACGTCTGCAAAATGAAAATACTGAATTAATGGAAACACAGGAAAGCACATTTTCAAATTAAATTCTCGGCATATGCCTTTTCTTTCCTTTTAGGTGTAGAGAAATCCCGATGCAGCCTATTACTGTTGAAACTTGCATGTAATAATATTGCAGGGCTGCAGCTGTGTTACTTGGACAAAGGGACTTCAGTAAAAACCACGAGTTTTGCCTTTCCTCTAGCAATCATTCACTCAGGAAACAGTCCACTGAAACGGACCCAGAAGAGCAGAGATAGTGATCGCAGCAAATGTGTCCACTGTAGCTTATTTCACCGCTATGTGACATTGGCAATTGTTCAAGTGCACTTTGACAAGAATTCAAAGGCTTACAGAATGAAGCACAAAGCAACTAGTATTATATTGTGTATATTTTAGTGCTAGATGAAATTTGTATTTCAAGTACAAAGATACATAAAATAGTTGATATTAGACACATTCAGAACTAATGCGATTGATGGACGTGAGAGACGTGCCAGAATCGTGTGTGCATTGTGTGCATGTGTGTACAGGGGGTGAAAACAAAGTGCTAAGTCACCGTGAGTTTCAACAAATCAACAGCATTACTTGTAAGAATATATGAATGCATGAAGAACGATCTTTAAGGGTTTAACATATGCACATTAGATGGATACCAAGGTTGTGACTGTTGACATGCAACCGTATTAATGAAGCACACACAAGTAACGTGCAGGAATGATGACATCTGAACGAACTGCACGGGAGCACGGCAGCAAAGCGCCCAGTGTCACTTTACTCTGTGCACTTGATTTGATCTGAAGGTGAATTGTTTTGTTTGCATTTCCAAACGCTTTTCAACATAAAAATGACAGTTTTGCACACCTGTGAATACGAGCAGCTTTAGATTAAATCACAGTCAATAAATTTAACTGTGCTGCTGCAGAAATCTCTGACTTTCATTATCATGTCATATAAACTGTGGGGTTGTGATGTAAGAGGGTAAGAGATCTCTTGTCAGAAGACCAAAATGGGACGGTACCTAAATCCACCAATCCGGATGTGGAGGGCTGGAGTTTTGCTATAAAACGAGACTGTTTCAGTCGTTGTGGCTTCAGTCTTCTTATCTCTAACCTTCAGTAATTTCAGCTGCCATACTAAGCTGTTCACTCTGAAACCATGGCCAAGGACATGACTCTCTGGTGGGGCTCCGGCTCTCCTCCCTGCTGGCGGGTAATGATCGCTCTGGAGGAGAAGAAACTGCAGGGATACAACCAAAAACTGCTCTCCTTCGAGAAAGGAGAGCACAAGTCAAAGGAAGTCATGGATGTAAACCCCAGGGGACAGGTAGGCTTGCATCACAGGTTTCAATCTGGACTTTGAATGCTTGAACTTGAACCTATTCATATTTTTTCCACTTTGTCTTAAAGCTTCCTGCCTTCAAATGTGGGGACAAAATCATCAACGAGTCCTACGGTGCATGCTTCTTCCTGGAGGTGAGAACTCGAGCAAGGTACTGCCTTGTTGTCAAGGAGATAGGTTGTTGGAGGTCAAGTTGAGGGATTACTAGGTTTACCATGATTGTTTGGACATGCACCCTACACTGCAGAGTAAAAGAAACCAGAGCTTTTTGCTGCTCTTTATAACACTTACTGTTTTCCTGTCTCGACCAACAGTGTGAGTACATGTCCCAGGGAACCAAACTGATCCCTGTGAACTCCAGCGAGAAAGCCCTGGTGCTCCAGCGTACCTTTGAGGGTAACACGCTTCACCAGAAAATGGGTATGTTAGCTTAAATCTTCTCTCTGGTTTTGAACCACAAAGACATAACTGTTGAGTTCCTGCACTTTCACGTCCGATCCCCCAAATTACATTTAGTGAGGTTTTAGTGGGACATGCTCACTCTCTACATGACTTATCTGTTGTTGTTGCCATTAAAAGATCTGCCTTTTGGGATTTTGAGTCAATGATTGGCAACATCACGCACGAACCTGTCACCTTTAAACCACTGATACTTCATGCGTTCAGCAAACCTCCTCAGAGTTGGTTCCCCTGCTCTTCCCGAGGTCAGCGTTGTTCAAAAAACATGCCACCCAAAATAAGTTGTGTGTTCACATAATTAGGCTCTGGCATAATGCACTATTTCCTTGGGAGTAACCCTCACAACAGGATGTTAATCTCCGTTTATCAAAGCAAGCATTTACAGCCTACAGCCTGATGTTACACAGCAATGCACAGACATACCAAAAATACAAAATATGGAAGTGGATGCTGTGCAGTGTGTGGAAACTTTCTTTTTTCTCAAAGCTTTAAATCCTCAGACAGTGGATATATTCATGAAATGTCTGTTCTGATATTTTGCAGCGGATGTTTTTATGTACAACCGGAGGGTCCCGGAGAATGAGAGGCAGGAATCTGCCTTTAAGAGACTCAAGGAGACGCTGACTGGCGAGGTGCAGATGTGGGAGGGACACCTGCAGAAGGTATGTGAATGACCTGCACGCACTTTCACTCTACTGCTACAAGCATCCAGTGCACAAAACTTATACCTACATAGCTGTGTTGCTCTGGCTTTGTGCTCCAACTGCTTTGTAGTGGGAGAAACAGTCTGGGAATTTTTTTCTGAGGAAAGTTTATGTTTTGACACAAACATAATCTTTGCAGGAGGAGGTAAAATCACGTACTTTACACCCAAACAGCCTATTGCACTGTGTTACAGAGATGCAACTCTTTTCTTTAACCAGGCGAGTCACAGGAAAAACCTTCCTACAATCTGGCAGATTCTAAAGCCTCTTAAGAAAACTGGGTTAAGGTTAGAAAAACACCAAAAGTTAAAAAACAAAGCAGCAGGACATGTTTGGATGATATTTGGACAAAGCCAGGCAGACTATCTGTACCAAATTTAAACAGTCAATATATACGCTAACACTGTTTGTGTAAAAATCTTACCTAAAAATTTTACTTATGTTTAAATGTAAAGACACACTGTGGAATATTTAGAATCTGAGTTCTGCACTGTTTTCCCCTCACAGCGCTTTATTTTTTTTCTCTTAGACACCAGGTGGTTTCCTGGCGGGAAAGAGCTTTTCAATGGCTGATGTGATTGTTTATCCAACCGTTGCTCTTCTCTTCCGCATGGGGTAAGTAAGCTATTTTACTAAGGCTGACGTTTAGCTGCTTGGCAAGATGAATGAATGCAATAATAAACAGCAGTGAACTCACCCTGATTTTGATCTCTCCTGCAGGCTAAGTGAGAAACGTTACCCCAAACTGGCAGAATACCATAAAAATCTGAAGGACAGACCCAGCATCAAAGCCACCTGGCCTCCACTTTGGAAGGACACCCCTGGACAGGACTTTTTGAAAGACATCTGAGATTGAGAGGCTCATCAGCTGACAAGCCAATCTTTTCTTGTTGTGTTTTTAATTTGTTACTATTCCTCGTATTTCAGTACAATATGATGAATATTTTTTTTAACATATACTTTTCAAAGACCTTTTTATATGTCCACTTAGGTGGACAACTGATGTGTATGGAGTGACACATCAGTGTCCAATGTAGTGGTTTATTTGCAAGTATACCATCAACACTAACACAAATACAAAAAAAAGCCTTTGAATTGCTGTCCACTGCAGTGACCACTATGTGTGAAAGGGTTAAATCCATCCTGCAGCTGTGCAGTTTTGACAGGAAAGGTCACTAAATCAAAACTTTAACGCTTTACTTGATTGTTGTCATTCTTCTCTTTGAAACTGAGCTTTCCTATCTAGGTAGCAACACTTGAGCAATCACTGTATGGATTTGTAAAGACATCAAAGTCACATTAAATGAAACACTGATCTGTTCTACAAAATCCAGGGGACAAAAAACAAACAAACAAAACACCAAAAAACAAAGATCTGATATATGTTGTGCTTCAAAAAAACAACCTGCTACCCACAGTCCAACTCACAAATTATAAAGATGTTCTACAAACACTAGAATTATATTCAGCATCACAAACAAGTGTGTGTGTGTGTGTGTGTGTGTGTGTGTGTGTGTGTGTGTGTGTGTGTGTGTGTGTGTGTGTGTGTGTGTGTGTGTGTGTGTGTGTGTGTTTATTTCTTTTTAATTCTTAATGGGATAGCTAGTTTAAGTCCCAGGAGAACAAATGTATCACAGGATTTGAAATAGAAATGAAAAAGAAGCAGAGATTAAAACATAACATAGGAAACACAAACAAAGCATAGAGAGACAGAAAAAACAGAGACTACAGAAGGGAAGACAAAATGTATTGACAGAATTTTTGAGTTCCCAGTTGGAATTTTTATCTGGAACACCCCCTTAACCTGGATTTTTCATTTGGAAAGTTTGAGCAACTCCTCCACCAGGAGGTTAACAATCTATAATGCTGGAAGTGAATGTAAACAGCAGTAAAACTATAACTTGCTGAATAACCATATGCCGAGTCCACAGACGTGCTGCAGCGAAGCACAAACAACAAATGTTATGCTGTATTGCTTGTGATACCCAAATAGCTCTACCTGCCAAAGAAGCAAAAATAAATCCTGTTTTTCCTTCTTTTTCCAACTTTCCTACTGCAACCCACTAATGCATATACCTGACATCACTCCAGAGTTTCAACATCTGACTTCTGAAGTAATATAAATTTAGAGAGTTGAAAATAGCCATCTGTTAAAATATAATATTGAAAATAAAAAGAGAAAGAGAGTCAAGCCTAAAGGTTTTTTTTTGTTACATTTGTATTTGGTAACCTGTCATTTAAACATTATTGTCGGATTATGGCAGTTTTAGGTATTAAAATGCTATTGAACTTTCGGGCGCCAGAGGGTGCATAGTGCGCTGTTGGTATTGAGTAGTGTTTTGGGGCACAGAAGAAGAGTAAAACTTCCTGTTATGAAGCTCAACTTGTGTACTGTTTCTACTCTTTATCACAGCATTATACGTTGCTGGCAAAGGAAACCAGTTGCCCCTCTGACCACCAACTTAGGGAGAAAACAAATTTGGGCGCTTGTCCGGTACTAGTACCGTGGTAGTCAGGTGCTGATCAACTAAGAACCGTGGGATTCATGTCCCTATGCTTAACAGCACTACTATCCAGAGCGACAGACTTCAGCTATCCAGGCATGGCCACTTGGCACGACCTACAATGGGAGATCCAGCAACAGCTTAATCAGCTGACCAGTGGCTCCAACTCGGAATTGCTCCATAAACTTGCAATATCATGTCAAGAAGAAGAGGTGGAAAATCTTCCCCGTGATGACGTAACTGAGATGGAGCTCTTTGATTTTATATTTGACTTTCTGAGAAGTAAATGACTGAAGAGCCTCAAGGATCAGGGGATGTCTCGCATGGTAAATTGTTATCTAGATGGGGTCAAACTTTAGATGTTATTGGATAGTGGGACCCAGGCAAGCATAGTGGAGAATTTTTGGGTGCAGAAAGCCTTGCCAAATGTGACAATTAAGCCACTTGAAAGTGTACTCTCAGACCACCCACTCAAAGTTACTGTAACTCATTGGATAGCTGTTCCACTTGATGGGTGGATAGAAGTTCTTAATGAGATCACAAGTAGCAAATAAGCCTCAGTTGCTCTTTATGTTCCCAAGCTAGTAAGTCAACAAGGTGTGAGCAGCCCATTACTAGGCTTCAGTGTAATACAAGAGATAAATGCAGGGAACTGTGATCAAATAGATAACACCAACTTAGTGTATCTTCTTTCAGAGGCTTTGATAATTCAGAAGAGTGATGCTGAAGGTTTTGTCTGTGTGATCAACTCAAAGCCACCCCCGGAAGAGTCACTCCCAGTATTGAGAGTATTGGCTCTAAAATAAGGAAAATTCCAATCCAGAATTCCACAAGGCATGATGTTTTGGTTTTTTTTAACCTCCAAAAGCATTTACTGGGGAAATTGTTGAAAGTACACTTGTAAACATCCATCCAACTACACAGAGGCTCGCAGAACCACACAATGATACCCTTCTGTGCGCTACCCCAGTAAGTTCAACCAGTAATAGACACAGTAATGGGAAGAAATAATTGCAGGGCTGACAACGCAGAAGAAAAATGGCAACCAAATGTTGATTTAGATCACCTGCCTGAGCATGACCAGAGTAAGGTACAGCAAATTCTCTATGAGGAATCAGACATATTTGCTCACAATGATGGAGACACTGAATTGATCTCTTAGTACAGCGATCGTGGCTCAAGAGTTGGGAGGTCGCCTTGTAATCGGAAGGTTACTGGTTCGAGCCCCGGCTTGGACAGTCTCGGTCGTTGTGTCCTTGGGCAAGACACTTCACCCGTTGCCTACTGGTGGTGGTCAGAGGGCCCGGTGGCGCCAGTGTCAGGCAGCCTCGCCTCTGTCATTTTTTTTTTTTTTTTTTTTTTTTTTTTTTTTACATTACGTGATGGCAGAGCTTCAGTTCATCCTTTGTCATTTTTTTTTTTTTTTTTTTTTTTTTAATAAATAGGACAGGGGGAATGAATGAGAGAGAGAGGGGGAGAGAAAGAAAGAAAACCAAAGGGGAGAAGAGACGGTGAGAAGGGGGGGGAAGAGAGACAAAAAAAAAAAAAAAACTCCTGGGTCACCTGTATGGAGAAAAACAAACAAACAAACAAACAAACAAAAACAAACAGAGGAGACAGCAAACAACAAAGAGCAACATAATAATAGAGAAAACAAAGCACCATCACAATAAACTAGCTAGTCATAGATATCAGTATTTACTAAGTAATAAACGATATTGTGCAGCACGCAAGATAGACAGCGCACAGTGTGCTTTGAGGCAGCAGCCAAGAAAGCTTTAGTCCGCGTCTGTGAATACCCATGTGTGCATACCTGTGTGGATCAGCATGCTTGCATTCCAAAGGTTTCTCCATGTAATGATCTGCTAGGGAGTGTGGGGGGGCCACAGCCCCGTCCTCCAGGGTGTGAAGCGGGTATGGAGGAGATCAAAACTCCAGACATCCAGAGGCCCCCAGAACACAAGAGACCATGGAAGACCAACAGAGGGGCAGCCGCGCCACTGTCCCAGTAAGAGCTGAGGAGAGTCCCAGATGAGGGCTCGCCCAGCAGCCGCGGAGCAGAAGTCAGGGGGAGTTGCAGTGACGCGCCCGTGAGCTCCGCCGGCCCCCAGCTGCGCCTGAGTGACCGAGCCCTAGGCCGAGAGGCCGGGGGCACCCCACCTCCAAAGGGGCCCGAGCGAGCCCCAGGCCCCAGGCCCCGACAAGCGGCCGCCAAGGAGTGAGCCGGTGTGTACCCGGACGCCCACCCCCAGACACAAAGAACCACCAACACACCGACACCTGAGGGAGTCCGCCACCGGCAGGGGAAGTGGTGGTGGGTGGAGATAGGCCTCCAAACCTTGGAGGGCCTGAGGTGTCCCCAGAGAGGTGGCGTCTGATACCCAACCTGACATATAGACACAGACATACAGGCACACACAGACACAAACATCCATTCCCACCCTCATGCTCTCATATGCACTCACTCCACACTCAACCAACGTAGAGACAGACATAAAGAGACGCTGTACACACAATCACACTCCCCAAGCGTACTCTACAAACCGGGTCTAGGTACCCTTGCCCCTGGAGGGGGGAATTGCACCCAGACCCAGGTGGTGTTACCCTTTTCCCTGCGGTGGGGAGAGGCAGACCACCCCGACTCCGCAGCAGCAGGGAGGCCCCACACCCCAGACCGCAGTCGGACGGCCAACTCCTCCTACTAGCCCTCCCGCTCCAGCAGGCCGCAGAGAATGGGGGTGGGAGAAGACTCCAAACCTCCCTCCACCCGCTCATTGTAGTGTTGATGCATATGTGTTCTAAGGTGCAATTAAAACCCAGGAGGGCATGGAGCTACCTGCCAAGGAGCAGCAGGTAAGCGCATAGTCCCTCCTGCTAACCCTCAATGACTAAGTGTATTTAAAATTGAGAGGTGGGCAACGACGTCAGGGGTGAGGTATACACCCTGATGGTGATTTGGACTCCGTGATTGTGCCCACCCCCAAGATCCTATATGTATGTGTAATGAGAGTATGAATAATGTGAATGTCTAAGTTGTGGGATAAAATTGAGGCAGAGGCAGCCAGAAGGGGACAGGGGGGGGGGGGGGGGTAGCCTCCTCTGCACCCTGGTGACATACCCCCACTCCAAGGCCCTGCATGTGTGGGTGGTTGTGGAGGAGCGGGAAGAGGGAGGCAGCTGGAGATGGGGAGGGAAGGAAGGGAGGGGCAGGTAACCCCTCCCTGGGGCCAGCTCCCCCGCTGACCCCAGTAGGCACTCCCACCCTCCGCGACCCGCCAGGGAAGGGGGGCCCAGGCCCATCAGACCGGGGCCCAGTGCAGTAGCGCCCCCCGGCTCCACAGAGCCCTGGACAGTCCACCCAACCCCACCACAGAGAAAACTGCACCCACCCCACCAACCACACATCTTCCAGACTACATAAGACGGTAAACGCCCAGGCTGAGATCTTCCTCCACCTCTCCTGTATCTCCCCCTCCTGCAGAGAGTTCCTGAGAGAAGAAAGCTCCTGCAAGATGTGACCATCCCCCCCACCAGTTGAAGAGCCCCCCAGGCGGCTCGATGCACCGGCGGCACCCTGCTCCAGGGCCGGGCCCCCATGCACCCACCCGCCCACAACCCCGGCAACACACCAACCAGGACCCGAGCCCCCGAGGCCCGGCCCGGGCCCCAGCCCAGAGACGGAGCGCCCCCAGAACCTCACGCCCATCCCGGACCCACCCAGGGGCAGCCAGGTTGCCAGGTCAGTAACCCGCGTCCGTCAGCACAGACCCTCCCCTAGCCCCGCTGCACGCAGCCGCGAGGAAACAGTCACCTGAGAGCCAACAGAGCCCTCAACCGGACGTGACCGCTACCCCGGGTTGAGCCCCCCAAGGAAGATGCCTCCGGGGAACCCCCCGACGCCCTAAGCCTGTCCCTACCCCCTCACCAATCACAACAGTGAAGGCGGGACCAAACTATGACCCCCCACCCCCACTAGGTGATGGAGCTGATAAAAGGGGCCCAGAGCAATTGATCTAATGTGGTGGCAGAGGCTGTGTCAAGACTAATGTAATCTAATAGATAATTTCTATATTGGTTAGAATTAAGATTATTTTTATTTTTCCAGTTCATGAGGACTGTTTTCTTGGCTATGCATAGGGCAGTGAAGATCATATGGGCTATATTCTTTTCTGAAGTGACATTATCTAAGCTGCCCAACAAACACACTAAGGGGGAGGTTGGAATGTTACATTTCAGACATTTTGATAAGTCTTCACATATCTCGCGCCAAAACTTTTGCACTGGTGGACAGAACCAAAGAGCGTGGATGTAATTGTCTGGTGTATTGCCTTGACAGTGTGAGCAGTTGTTGGAAGATGTAAAGCCCATCTTGAACATCCGATGACCTGTATAGTGCACTCTATGAAGTATTTTGTATTGTATTAATTGCAGACTGGGATTTTTAATTAATTTAAAAGTTTTTAAGCAAATCTGAGACCAGAAGTTTTGGTCTAGGTTGACTGATAAATCTGCTTCCCACTTTGCAGTAGGAAGGGATATTGATTCATCTAATTTAGAAAGTGTTCTGTATATTTTAGATAATAATTTGGGGGATTTAAGAGTAAGAAAATGTGCCGCACTTGGTGGTGTTTGTAATTCAACTTGACTGAGGTTAAATTTCTTTTTTACTATGGATTTAATTTGTTGATATTCTAAAAACCTTGTCTTGTTGATCCCATATTGTTCAACTAGTCTGTCAAATGGAATAAATTCTGTTCCCTCTAATATATGTTCTAAGTATTTAATTCCTTTACAACTCCATTCTGGGAAATTAATCATATTATTGTTTTGTAATATGTCAGGGTTATTCCAGATAGGTGTACGTTTGCATGGGATTAATGAAGACTCCGTTATTTTTAGAAACTCCCACCATGCTGTTAGAGAAAAGCTGATGTTGATACTTTTAAAGCATTCATGTCTTTTGATGTTTGAGCTAATAAATGGTAGGTCTGAAATCTCTAGATCCTTGCATAGTGCCTGTTCAACATCTAGCCAGGGCTCAACTAAGAAGGTATGTTTTAACCATTCTGAGATGAACTGAAGCCTGTTGGCTAAGAAGTATTGGTGAAAATTAGGCAGATCTAATCCTCCTCTATCCTTGGTTCTTTGTAGCGTTTTTAAGCTAATACGCGGGGGTTTATCTTTCCAAAGGAATTTGGAAATATATGAATCCAGAGATCTGAACCAATCTTGTGATGGTTTGTTAGGGATCATCAAAAATAAGTAATTTATTTTTGGCAAGATCATCATTTTTATAGTGGCGACCCTTCCCATGAGTGATATGGGTAAAGATTTCCATCTAGTCAGATCGCCTTCTACTTTCTTTAGAAGTGGGATGTGGTTTAGTTTAGTTAAGTCTGAAAGCTTAGGAGAGATATTAATACCTAAATATTTAATATTTCCGGATTGCAGTGGGGCAGAGGAAGAATTATGGAAGGAGCAGTTAATGGGGAGAACTGTAGATTTTGGCCAGTTAATTGAATAATCTGAAACTCTTGAAAACCAGTTTATTAAAGTAATTACCTCAGAGAGGTTGGTTTGTGTGTTTTGCAGAAAAAGCAACACATCATCCGCATAGAGACTGATTTTATGTTCTATGTTCTTACATTTTATGCCCTTAATTGTTGTAGCCTGTCTAAATGCTGCTGCTAGAGGTTCGATAAAAATTGCAAAAAGTGAGGGGGAGAGTGGGCATCCCTGTCTGGTGCCCCTCAGGAGACAGAAGCTGGAGGATGTCTGGTCATTTGTTCTGATACGAGCCGTTGGGGAATTGTATAATATTCTTATCCAGTTTATGAAAGAGTTTCCAAAACCAAATTTGTGTAAAGTTGCGAATAAAAATTTCCAATTAACTCTGTCAAATGCTTTTTCTGCATCTAGAGATAATATTATAGCTTCGATGTTTTTATCGTATGAGTAGTCTATTAAATTAAGTAATCTACGAGTGTTTGTTGAGGAGTGCCGACCTTTTATGAAACCAGTTTGGTCAGGATGAATTAAGAGGGGGGTCATTTTCTCTAATCTCTTTGAGAGAGCTTTGCAGATTATTTTAAGGTCTACATTTAAAAGAGAAATTGGACGATAGCTTGAGGGAAATAAAGGGTCTTTGCCTGGTTTTAGCAGGAGACTAATGTTGGCAGAATTCATATTTGGTGGTAGTCTGCCCTTTTCCTCGATTTCCTGCAACATGCTGTGGAATACTGGTGCCAAAATTGTCCAGAATTCTTTGTAGAATTCTGCAGGGAAGCCGTCTGGACCTGGAGCCTTATTATTGGGCATACTTATCAGGGCTTCCTGGAGTTCACTTGGCGTCAGTGGCGAATCCAATTCCATTGCTTGACTGTCTAGTAATTTTGGAAGAGTTACGTTGTCAAGAAACAGATCAATTTCATTTTTAGATGGGTTTATTTGTGGTGAGTATAAAGTTTCATAGAAATCCCTAAAAATGTTGTTTATTCTTCCAGGATCATATATTGTGTTCCCCGATAAATCTTTAGCAGCACATATAGTTGTTTTTTCTTTATTTATTTTTAGCTGGTTAGCTAGAAATCGACCTGATTTGTTACTGTGTTCAAAATTCTGCAAGCGAAGTCTTTGTATAAGGAATTGTGTTTTTTTATTAATAGTTTCATTTAATTCTAGTTTTGTTTTGCATATTTTGTTCAATGTTTCCTGATCTTGGTGGGATGCGTAGGCTTCTTCTAGTGATTTGATGTTTTTTTCTAATTCCTGAATATTTTTGTTTTCTTCTTTCTTTTTGTGTGATGAGAAAGAAATTATTTTACCTCTCATCACAGCTTTCCCTGCTTCCCATAGAACAGAAGCAGATATTCCGGGAGTGTCATTAAAGTCTAAATATGAAGTCCATTCCTTTTTAAAGTATTTAATAAAGTCTTCATCTTTAAGTAGTGATATATTAAATCTCCAGTTTTTACTTGGCGTAGTATTATTCTTGTGCATTAGTGTTAAAGATACAGGAGCATGATCGCTGACAGCTATAGGATGAATCTCAGTGTCTGAAATGTCACACAGCAGTGAGCTGCTGACCAAAAAATAATCCAGACGAGAGTAAGAGTGATGAACATGCGAGAAAAAAGTATATTCCTTACTGGTGGGGTGAAGAGAGCGCCATGCATCGCAAAGACCAAAGTCGTTCATATACTGTTTGATTATATTTGTGGACTGCCAATTACGCTGAGTTCCTGTTGTGTTGAGCCTATCCATTTCTTCATTTAGTCCAAGGTTGAGGTCACCGCCAAGAATGAGTGTGCAATCAAGGTGTTCAGAGAGTGCACTAAAAAAACCGTGGAAGAATGAGGGTTCATCAACATTTGGACCATATATACTAACAATACATAGTTTTTTGTTCAATATTGATAGTTTAATAATTAGAAATCTACCCTCTGGATCTATAACTGTATCGAGTACTGTAAAATTAACATTTTTATGTATTAAAATTGCTACTCCCCGTTGTCTAGAATTATAACCGGCTGCAAACACGTTAGGAAACTCAGGTGTTTTAAGTTCATTTAAACCTGTGACAGGTTTGTGAGTTTCTTGTAATAAAACAACATCTGCCTGTAGTTTTTTAAGCTGGTTAAATATTTTTAGCCTCTTTCCTCTGGTGCCAGCTCCATTTACATTCCATGTGACAAACCTCAGCATGCCCTTAATTGTGCGTGTATGTTTAATGATGTATGCTGGGTGTTTCGTTTAGACAGGTGGAGAGAATATGGAAACATCCCTTGTTTGTAAATAGAAAGAGAAAAAGAAGTGTGGTGAGAGACTCCATAAGTCTGACTATGTGTGTGAATATTCACTAATATGAACAAGCGTGGCTTGCTTATGTGTCCTGCAAGTCTGTGCGTGCTGTGAGGCTGTTGTGAATGTGCTGCCGTTGAGCTGATGTGTTTGCGTGATCGTGTTGTGAAAATATGGAGAAATAGAGGGTGTTGTTTGTAGGTGAGTGGGGAAGTAGGTGACCACAGCAGTGAAAGACAAGAGAAAGAAAGAAACCACATGAACTGTGAGCGACAACAAAAAAAAAAAAAAAAGAAACGAAACGGAAACATTCCAATTAAAGCAATGACGGAGGGTGACGGTGTTATATCTGCTATGACATCCTACTGATATTACTAGGTTAAACACATTTTAAAGGAGAAAGTGTGAATGAATAAGAAAAGAGTGTAGCGGGTTCTTATCTGGAGTGCTGTCAGTATAACCACGGTGTGGTGCCGGGGTCGCGGTACAGCTGTCCGTCCACGTAGAGCCGGTCCACAGCGATGACAGCACGGGAGCCTTTCTGGATAAAGCTACGTCGAACTGGGAACAGGACCTTGCGTCGTTCCAGGATCTCTTTGGGGAACTGGTCGTTCACGCTGAAGTCCGTTCCTTTCAGCTCTCTGCCGCGACTCTTCACCTGTTCCTTCTGTTTGAATTGGCTGAATTTGGCCACAATAGGCCGTGGTCTCCCGGTCCGCGACCGCGCGCCCCCCAAGCGATGTACTCTATCGAAGTCGATGTTCTTTACGGTGTCCTCCGGCAGCTTCAGGTGGATTTTAATGAAGCTTTTCACCGTTGCCTCTGCGTCCTCTCCGGCAGTTTCTGGAATACCAGAAAACACAAGATTATCTCTCATGCTACGGGCTTGTAGATCGATAACGGACTCTTTTATTTTTTTATTTTCAATGTTTAGCTGGGTCACGTTATCGGTGAGAGATTTAACCGACTCCCGTAGCGTGGCATTTTCAGCGGCAAGCGTTTCCACCTGCCGCTGGCTGAATTCCAGGGATTCTCTCAGAGATTTAAATTCCCGGTGTAAGATCTCCACCAGGGACAGCCTCGCATCGAAACTGGACAATCGCTTGTCGATTGACTCCAGGATTTCTGCGATGTCTTTGCCGGCAGGCGATGTTGTACCGGGGGAGTCTGCCTGGCGACTTCTCTTCGATGACGGCGTCTCGATTTTGGCCGGGGAAGATGCACTCTGGGCCTTATGCATTACTAAATCTTGAAAACAGCGGTCGATGTAATCTTGGAGAGCGTCTAAACTCTCCCCGTTGTCCTCCAGGGTGTTAGAGATGATAAAACAGATGTTGTTAGTTATATGACAATTGATTAGTATATTTGGTAATACTGAAGCTTGGAAAACCTTTGTTAAACTCTATGCTACCATTTGCTTTTTCTCCGCCAAAATCTCCGGCGTCTGACGTCACCTACAACATCACTTCCGTCACTTACCTCACCACTTACTAGTGCCTTCGCCTCTGTCAGTGCGCCCCAGGGTGGCTGTGGCTACAATGTAGCTTGCCATCACCAGTGTGTGAATGTGTGTGTGAATGGGTGGATGACTGGATATGTAAAGCGCTTTGGGGTCCTTAGGGACTAGTAAAGCGCTATATAAATACAGGCCATTTACCATTTTATTTTACAGACCTTCCTAAAGTGTGGGGCCCGCCCCCGGGGGGGGGGGTGGCGCAGAGCCATTGCAGGGGGTGCGCGGTATAAAAAGGGAGGAAAAAAACAAAACGCTTGGACACTGCTAGCACGGGGCTCCCACACAAACGCAAAGCAGGAGATGAAGCATAGCTGAATATGTTTCCAAACCAACTTCATTCTAAGCCAAAGACTAGAAAATATGGTGAAGCATATCTGCCCTTTGGCTTCACCTGCACAAGTGCCGAGGTAGGTCTTCCCTGCAGAATTAGTTTTCCCTGTATCGGGAGCATGCGCTGGGCTCTTCAAATCACAGGCAAACAGCATCCCACATTCTTGATTTTTAGTTCACAAACACTTCTCATAATGACTAACTACTCCTGACATTTTGGAGATGTTAGCTCTTTATACAGTAAAGTTACAGTGGGATACAAATAATGTCAGGCTGATCCTGCCAAACAGTATCCCACAGTTGTTTATGTTTTTAAACCCATTTTGCACAGAGAGGCATTTTTGGAAAATGAATTGACAGCAATGTTGAATATTATTACACAGGAAAAAACACAACTACACCTAAAGTAATCACACTGTGACGCCTCTGTCTTTCTAAATGGACTGCGTGTATATATGTAAGCGTGTAAAACCTGAAGATAGTCAGATTAACAGTAACAGTATTTTGTCTCTATCTGCCATTCTGCAATTCATCTCATGTAAACAATAACGTGGCGCACAGCGTGACGTGAAAAAAGGCACATAAATTTCAAATCAAATCAAATCAAATCACTTTTATTGTCACATCACATGTGCAGGTACATTGGTACAGCACATGTGAGTGAAATTCTTGTGTGCGAGCTTCACAAGCAACAGAGTTGTGCAAAATACAATAATGTAAACAAGCAAAATACAAGAATGGCTACATCTGAAACTAATAAATATATGTACAATATATAATAGTATATGCATTTCTGGATGTGTATACTAAATATTTTTCTACGTGTGTGTGTGTGTGTGTGTACACATATTTTACAAATTAAATAGAGTAAACAATAAATAAAATATATAAAAATATACAGAGTTGAGACATGTGCAGAACAGTGGCATTACTGTACAGTATGGAGTGCATAATGTTGAAGTTCCAGTAGTGAAGCTGAGGTGTCTATGACATGTTCAGCAGTCTGATGGCCTGATGGAAAAAGCTGTCTCTCAGTCTGCTGGTACGGGACCGGATGCTGCAGAACCTCCTTCCTGATGGAAGTAGTCTGAACAGTTTATGGCTGGGGTGACTGGAGTCCTTGATAATCCTCCCCGCTTTCCTCAGGCAGCGCTTCCTGTAGATGTCTTGGAGGGAGGGAAGCTCACCTCCAATTATCCGTTCAGAGCACCGCACTACTCGCTGGAGAGCTTTGCAGTTGTAGGCGGTGCTGTTGCCATACCAGGTGGTGATGCATCCAGTGAGGGTGCTCTCAATGGCACAGTGATAGAAGGTCCTGAGGATGCGAGGGTTCATGCCAAATCTTTTCAGTCTCTTGAGAAAGCTGCTGCGCCTTCTTCACTGTTTTGTTTGTGTGTACTGACCACGTAAGATCCTCAGCCAGGTGTACGCCAAGGAACCGGAAGCTGCTCACTCTCTCCACAGCAGCGCTGCTGATGGTGATGGGGGTGTGTACTTCTCTGCACCCCCGGAAGTCCACTATCAACTCCTTGAAGATGTGTGTGAACACTCCAGCCAGCTGAGCCGCGCATGACTTGAGGACGCGGCCGGGAATCCCGTCCGGACCAGTAGCTTTGCGTGCGTTCACCTTCCTGAAGCACTTCCGCACATCCTCCTCAGACACAGTGTGCGCACTGACGTCATCCGCGGTGCGCACACTGTCCGGTCTCATGGTGTTCGCTGTGACGAATCTAGCGTAGAATACGTTTAGATCCTTACACAGAGAGGCCATGGTCTGCGGTGTGCTGGTTTTCCCTCTAAAGTCTGCGATCGTGTTTAGTCCCTGCCACATACTCCGAGGGTTGTCAAACTGTTGCTCCACCCTGTCCCTGTACTCACGTTTGGCTGCTTTGATCGTCTTCCGGAGTTGGTAATGTGCGTGTTTGTAGTCCGATGTGTTCGCGGAGGCAAAGGCGGTGCTCCGTGCCGCCAGTGCCGCGCGAACATCTCCGTTAATCCAGGGTTTTTGATTTGGGAAGGATTTAACTGTTCTGGATGGGACGACATCTTCCACGCATTTCCTGATAAATCCGCAGACTGAGTCTGTGTACTCGTCAATGTCCCTAGCAGCCACGTGAAACATTTCCCAGTCCGCGTGATCAAAACAGTCCCGCAGCGCAGACTCCGATTGGTCCGTCCAACAGTGCACCGCCCTCCGGGTTGGAGCTTCCTGTTTCAGCTTCTGCCTGTAGGCGGGCAGGAGCAGGATGGAGCGGTGATCTGATTGGCCGAATGGGGCGCGGGGGAGGGCTTTGTACGCATCCCGGAAAGAGGTGTAGCAGTGGTCGAGTAGCCGGTCTCCACGGGTGTTAAAATGGATGTGTTGGTGGAGTTTGGGTGAGACTTTCTTCAGGTTTCACTTATTAAAGTCTCCGGCTGTGATAAACGCCGCCTCTGGGTGTGCGGTTTCCTCGCTGCTGATCGCGCTGTACAGTTCCCTGAGTGCACGGTCAGTGTCGGCTTGTGGGGGAATGTAAACAGCCGTAATAATCACTGCTGTAAATTCCCTCGGTAGCCAGAATGGCCGGCACTTAATCATCAGGTACTCCAGGTCCGGTGAGCAGAAGGATTTGACCGGGTGCACGTTCGCATAATCACACCAGCTGTTGTTGATCATGAAACATACACCACCGCCTCTGCTTTTCCCAGTAAGATCCTGTGACCTGTCCGCGCGATGCACGGAGAACCCCGGTAGTTGTATTGCGGAGTCCGGTACCTTGTCCGATAGCCAGGTTTCTGTGAGGCAGATCACGCAGCAGTCCCGCATCTCTCGCTGGAATGAGATCCGTGCCCGAAGCTCGCACAGCTTTTTCTCCAGAGACTGCACATTAGCCAGTAATAAACTGGGTAATGGTGGTCTGTTAGTGCGCCGTCTCAGTCGAACCAGAACGCCAGATCTTCTCCCTCTGCGTCGGCGTTTGCGGCCTCCAGGGCCAGAGAACAAAGGCGTCTCAGGTGAGATGAATGGGGGGTCTGCAAACGGAGCGTCCGTGTTGCAAAACTTGAACTCCGGAAAGTTATAAGAAAGACCGTCTTTTATGTCCAGTAAGGTTTGTCGGTCGTACACAAGGAGACATGTGCTACTCGCGAAAAAATGAAGGAAAAGTAAAATTAAACACAGAAAAAAGCTGTTGCTTGGGGGAGCTCGCGACGAGGCTGCCATACTCGGCGCCATCTTGGATAAGCTTCTCTTTTTGACGTTGCGTGACGAACTCTGTATTCCTCATCCACATGGAAACGCAAAAAAGGAGTTAAAAAAAAATCTCAGTTTTCAGTGATTTGAAATGCTGTTTACGTGTGAACGAAACAGCTGCATTTTCAAAAATACCCGTGTAGGTGTGGACGTAGCATAAAAGAGTTAGTAGTTTATGTTCCATTATTTGAGGTTATGGATGTTATTTGACTGGAGGCATAACTCACAGACACACAAGATGCGCCATTACTCCAATGAGTGTCCTTTATTATTTTTCATCCACCCCCCACACAACAGCCCAGCAGAAACGTTCCTACCTCTTAACATTTACCTGATACTACATCCCCCCTACTAAATAGGATGTGATGCTGGGATATAACCAAGAAAACAGATTAGACCCGCACGCTTTAACCCTTTAGAGCCGATCGGAGCGGGAACGCTCTGTTATGCGTAACTATTTTTAAATCCCGGTAGCACTGCAACCACGTAAGCTAGCGCAAAAATTTTTTTTGCATATGAAACCGGAGGAGTTGTACTTACATATTGTGCCATCAGCTTGTCCTAGGTCACGGTTTCCTTCCACATAAAGCTTTGCAAAAACTGCATAAAAAGCGCTTGCAGGAACAAAAACATAATATTCCAGAAACACGCTTTGCCGGTCCGATCAGCTGTTCAAAACACTTCCTACGTTGGAATAGACGTCAGCACGAACTTTTGCATTTCCGCCATTACCTGGCCGAAACCGGAAGTGACGTCATTTTCGCGGAAATGTAGTCTTTTTTGCGATCAGGGCCTCAGGGCCTATACTGCTCTTTTTAAAAGTTATCTTTGACTTTATGACTTTCTGTGTCGTTTCTGGGATGCTTAGGACTCATATTGCACTGCTGGAAATAGTTTATTTTGATGCATATGTAACGCAATCTGTACTTACGCCAAACCTTTAATGCGTGGAAATCAGGACTGTTGACCTTGGGCAGTTCACTAGGTGTCAGTGTCATCAATTTCACCCCGATGTTTAACTCAGAATCACAGTTTCTCTAAAAATAGGTTACAAGAAATCAAATGTATCCCAAATATCTATATCCTGTCAGAAGCTAGTTTCGTAAAGGAGATTGGTAGTAGCTGCTCCACCACAGGAACAATAAGGCTTCCAGCACACAATGGACACCACACTTACTTAGCATAAACACATTTATTTGACACAATTTTAAATAATAAACCCCCTTTTTTTTGTAGTGTCTTTCCACTCAGTGTCATAAGAAAAATAAAATAAAATAAATAAATAAAAACAAATATGTATCCTTTAAGGTCCTTTGGCCAAAAGAAAATCACCTGAGCTCAGGGAAAAATAAAGCGCATCGTTGGGGCCCTTTGAATTGTTCCTACCGCTCTGTTGGAACGGTGTAGCATCCAATAATAGCATCCAGCAAGCAGCAACGACCATCTATTTGCCAGGACGGTTCGGCAGAGTCATCAGATGAGGACTTCCACAAGGCAGTTCATCCAGTAGGATCCAGGGCACCAAAAGGGCAAACAAACCAGCCTACACACAAGTGTGCAGAAGAATTAACTGAAATGTTCATAAGTCTCAGTACCACTGACTCAGTGTCCATGTCACTAACGGCTTATTTAACAGACTTACCATTATAATAATACAGGTTTGTCAAAATAAAAATATAACAGAACATAAATGCTGTTAACAATGCTTATTAATGCTGTTCTCTTAGGCATAACATAATAACACTGTAACTGACCTCGTGTCGGCCGCCATTTCAGGACATTAGCTAGGCTCACTTAACGGCTAGCTTGCTAACAGTCAGCCAATAACACACGTTATACAATATTTAGCCTCTTTCTTAACAACATGACAGCGGTAGATTTGATACCTCGCTGCAATATAATAAGGCACAAAACATTTCATACGAACATGAGCTGCACGCTAACTCACCAGAGGAGTTCGTGTAATGGCGAATGCTGTCGGACTCAGCTCCGCTTCACGTTTGTAACTGCTACAAGACTTTTTCCTAACAACATATTAAATCATTAGCTTCACATATAAAGGTTTTTTAAACTATTTACAGCAACTCAAATGTCTACTGTACCCGAATTTCCAGCTCGTAGAGGGCACGAGAGCAGCATGCGCCTCATCGGACGAACGGAAGGAAAAACTCTGTAGCTGGACTAGAGAGTGGCTATGCGCACGGCACAGTGGTGCGTTCAGTGACCACAAATAATCAGAAATCCCATACTCAAACAATGATCTGGGTTACACATATGCTGCTTTTTTGCAAATTTGCAGTATAATATTTATTTTCGTTTTTCCTGCAGTGTATAAAAATTGGTGTATTTCAAAAATAAAACTATGAAGACACTCAAAATAAATTTCCTGTGGTGGGAAACTATTTTGTGCAACTTTTTTGTATTTACAGTTTTGAGGGATAAGCCTCTTAAATTTCTCTAACTACAAATATATGTTAAAAAATCAAAAACGATTTTCAATTTTTTTGTAGTTTATTGCACTTTTTTGCAATTTATGTAATTACTATGCACTTAATGAATACATATTATTAAAATCTGGGCTATAATGGTTGTATTGATGTATAGCAACTTGAAATGCTCCCAAAAATGGCTCCACAGCATGTAAAAATATAATATAAGCTCTGGCGGACTTGGTTCTATGGTAGGTCTTAAAGGGTTAAAGTATACTATTTCCTTGTGCTTTATCTGGTAACAGCTTGTTTACTGAACTCGTTTGGTTTAAACCCAGACTACTCAGAATGTCCAAAAATAAACTCTCAAAGTATACAACTCTGAACACTAAGCATAAGTGCACATTTCTGAACTATCTGGTGCAGCTACAAACAACATGTTTAAACAGTGCAACCATTTGCTTTATTTCTCATTGTCTCTATGAGGGATGGTGTAGACTACCCAACCCTCTAACTGAGTGTGGGGATTATTCTGCCCCATTGCTCACTCAGTTCCTAGCCCTATGAGCAAACATAGTCTTTTAGATATGCTGGAGGCCTCCTAGACCTGGGTGGGATTTGGCTCCCAGCTTCAGGAGTCTGCTGGCTGGCCTCCTGTGAGATAGTGTCTGGAAACGACACACTCTGTGCAACTGGAACAGAGTTCTCAGGTGAAGCCTCTGGTGGATCGCCAGAAATCTCTGGTGCCCCAGGTCTCAACAATGTAGGACCTTGGTGAGCCTGCCATGGACACAACTGTCCCTCTAGTATGCATGTCTGAGACCCACACTTTGTCTCCAGGATTGAGCTGTAGCATATCATGTACTCTGTGTCTGCGGTTGAAGTTTTGTCTTTGTTTTTGTCTGTACGTTTGTTCTATAGCTTTAAGCTTGTCTGTGTCCGTACCTCTTGGATTTAGCTGTGATGGGATGACAGGAATAGTTGTCCTTATCCTTCTACCCATGAGAAGCTCAGTCGGGCTGTAGCCATTTGCCAATGGAGTAACCCGGTATGCCATAAGGGCGAGATAGGGATCGCCAGACTTTTTAAGAAGACTTTTGATGGTCCTGACTGCCCTCTCGGCCTCCCCGTTGCTCTGAGGGAAGTGGGGACTGGATGTCTCATGGCTAAAACCCCATTCTTGTGCAAATCTTTTGAAGGAATCAGATGAAAACTGAAGTCCATTATCAGAGCGAACCCGCTCTGGTATGCCATGACGTGCAAAGATTGATTTACAGTGCTCGATCACTGCCTCTGATGTTGTAGATGTCAGTTTGGCAACTTCGAAGAATCTGGAAAAGTAATCCACAATGACCAGGTACTGTTTATTCTCTATCTGGAACAGATCAGTTCCAACCATGGCCCACGGTCTTTGTGGGAACTCCGTAGGTAGCATGGTTTCTTTGTGGTTAGTCCGCTCACGGCAGCAAGTGTCACAGGTCTCAATCACTTTTATCAGCTCACTGCTCAGGCCTGGCCACCAAACAGATTGTTTAGCTCTCTCTCTGCATTTCGCTATTCCTAGGTGTCCCTCATGTAGTTTAGACAGAATGTCTGCTCTGAGCGATGTGGGAATCACTATTCTGCTCCCATAAAGAAGCAAACCATTGTGGACTGTGAGGTCACCTGAAAATGGCAGGTAAAGCTGGAAAACCCTTTCAATGGAGTACTTATCTGGCCATCCGTCCACACAGAACTTCTTCAGTTGGCATAGACTGCTGTCATTGTCCTGATGTGTCTGGATTTCTCTGAGTCGTGGCTCTGTGGCTGGCAGACTTGCTATGACGGACTCCACATACAAGTTGATTTCTTCCTCCGGCAAACCCTCAGTTGTGTCACATGCAGAAGCTCTGGACAGTACATCTACTGTTGCAATGTCTCTACCAGGAACATGAGATATGGTATAAGAGAACCTCATCAATCGCATGCGTAGACGTTGTATATGAGGTGGAAGCTCGTCCAGGCCCTTGGAGCCAAGCAACGAAACCAGAGGTTTGTGGTCTGTTTCAATGTGGAATGTTTTCCCAATTAGGAACTCTGCAAACCTCTCACCGGCCCATGTTGAAGCGAGCCTCTTTCTCAATTTGAGCATATCGCTGCTCTGTCGCGCCGAGAGCTCTTGAAGCGTATGCTACTGGTTTCCACCCTAAATCAGCGTGCCGCTGGAGAAGCACTGCTCCCAAGCCATACGAAGATGAGTCAGCTGATACACACATTTCAGCACTTGGATCATACAGAGCAAGCCCTGGGGGTGTTGTCAGTTCTTTTTTGATGCCGTCGAAAACCTGCTGCTGCTGTGGCCCCCATGACCACAGGTTGGACTTCTTCAGCAGATCTCTTAGGGGGCGCGTTTTTTCTGCCAGGTGAGGAAGAAACTTTCCTAGGTGATTCACCATGCCCAGGAACTGTCTGTCCTCACTTATGTTGCTGGGCTCATCCATGGAACTCACGGCATGCACCTTGTCAGGACCTGCGCTAACCCCCGATGCCTCAATGACCTGACCCAGGAACTTTATCCTGTTCTTGGAGAACTCACACTTGTCGTTCAATGTTACTCCAGCCTCCTGTAGTCGAACCAGTGCTTTTCGAAGTCTCTCATCATGCTCTGCTTGTGACGTCCCCCAGATGAGCACATCATCCATCTGACAGAGAACTCCTTCTAAGCCCTCAAGAATGTTTCAAGAGTGTTCTGGGGCTGATGAGATTCCAAAGCACAGACGATTATAACAATACTGACCAAAAGGTGTAATAAAGGTCGTGAGCAAAGAAGAATCCCTGGATAAGGGAATCTGTCGAAATCCTGCATTGGCATCCAGCTTTGAAAACACTTTTGCTCCTGCAAGCTGTCCTAGTGTGTGTTCTACTGAAGGGAGTGGATGTTTCTCTCTCATGACATATTTGTTTAGTTCAGTGAGATAGCTGCATATTCTCACCTTGCCTGTGCGCTTAGGAACCACCATCATAGGCGCGCACCAATCAGTGGGCTCCTCCACCTTGGAAATGACACCCTGCTGCTCCATCCGGTTCAGCTCTTCTTTAACCTTTGGTAAGAGTGGAAGAGAGATTCGCCTAGGGGTCGAGAGGGAAAACGGCTGTGCCTCTGGTTTCAGAATAATATTGTACTCCCCCTCCATTTTGCCTAAGCCGCTGAAAAGCTTGGGGAATTCTTGTTTGACAGCGTCAATAGAGTCTAAGCTAATATGATTCACTTTAGCAACCAGCTGTAGTGCCACTGCAGCATGCCCGCTCAGCAGCGTTGTGCATAAACCCTGTACGACATAAATGTCTTCTTTGGTTTTGAGGTTGTTCTTGCTGAGAGTGGCTGTGAACATGCCTTTTACCTTCAGACGTGTTCCTCCTGGGCCCTGCAGAACCCTTTTGGACTTATCCAATCTCCTCAACTGATGCTGTGTGTAGAAAGTCTCTGGGACTGCTGTGACATCTGCTCCGGTGTCGATTTTAAAGAGTGTGTTGCATTTGTCCACATGTATCTCTGTTACCCATGGACTCTCTTTGGTGTCCACAGAGAGGGAACCCAAGAAAGTGACCTCATCATCTGTATCGCTGTTCTCTGAAACTGTTGCAGCATTGACTTCACACAGTTTTTTGTTTCTGCACATCCTGGCAACATTTTTTTTCTTACAGTAACTACATGCGGCTTCCCTCGCGGGGCATTGTTGAAGATTGTGACCTTTTATGTCTCCATACGGGAAAAGTGAGCGCGAGAGCATTTCATTCATAATGATGTAAATCCAAGCCCATTATGTATTCCTGATCTGAATCCTGGGTTGTGTGAAATCCCAGAAATACACGTTAGACAAAGTGAATCTGTGAACTAAGGTGTAGGTCTATTAGGTTATATTGTGGTGATCCTCGAGTTGGGGGATGGGTGTTCATACTGGAGTGCAAAATGAACACCAATGGAAGATGGACAAGAAAAGTTCAAAGCCATCAGGTGCTCAGTTTAGAAAAAATAGAAAAGAAGAGGAGGAGAAACGAGCAAAAGATACAGGTAAGCAGATGTGTCATTGGATAATGGCAGGTCATGTATCCTGAAACAATCAGAATCAGAATACTTTATTAATCCCCAAGGAAATAATGTGTGTTACAGTTGCTCCAAAGAGAAATGGTAAAAATAGTAACAGTAACAGACTAAACTCCAAACAATACATTATGTTACAGATTTTAATATTAATTAGTCATTGTCAACTGTTGATTCTTCTGTGTGTGTGTGTGTGGTGGTGGTGGTGGGGTGTTCGCCCGGGGCGCCAAACAGGCTGGGACCGCCACTGCGCGCCACTATCGCAGAAAGAGCTGAGGAGAGTCCCAGATGAGGGCTCACTCAGCAGCCGCGGAGCAGAAGCCAGGGGGGGTTGCATTGACGTGCCCGTGAGCTCCGCCAGCAGCCAGCTGTGCCAGAGTGACCGAGCCCCAGGCCGAGAGGCCGAGGGCACCCCACACCCAAAGTGGCCCAAGCGAGCCCCAGGCTCCAGGCCCCGACAAGCAGTCACCAAGGAGTGAGCCGGTGTGTACCTGGACGCCCATCCCCGGACACAAAGAATCACCAACGCACCGATCTCTGAGGGAGTCCGCCACTGGCAGGGGAAGTGGTGGGGGGAGATAGGCCTCCATACCTTGGAGGGCCCGAGATGTCCCTAGAGAGGTGGCGTCTGATACCCGACCTGACATATGGACACAGACATACAGGTACACACAGATACAGACATCCATTCCCACCCTCATGCTCTCATATGCAATTACTCAACACTCACTGTTGAGTAATTGCATATGAGAGCACTGCAACTCACTGCAACCCCCCCTTGGCTTCTTTGGCTCTCGGAGGAGGCGGACGCACTTTTTCGCTTCTCCCTTATCTTCCCTGCTTATGTCCTTGTCTAGTCTCGTGTTTTTTTTGCATTTTCCCTGGAAAATTCTTTCACAGTCTGTTCTCTATAACCTAAAAGAGGAATTATGGATTGGATCAACTGGTCCCTAAATGCAATTGACACCCCTTTCTCAACGAGAAGTTTGGGCCTGAGTGCTGAAGATATCTATTCAGAACCATGGTAACAGGGTTCTGGCTGATCGGAGCTGGCTTGGCCCTGACTTATCGAAGAATTAAGAAAGCGGAACCGGCTGTTCAAACCCCCACAAGGCTGCCCGCTGGGATTGGAACGATGGGAGAGGCGTGAGTTTCTCAAAATGGGCCCATTGAGTCAGCACGGATAAGATCTTGGAGAGGCTACGGCTGCTGTGAATACTCAGAATAAGATCTCTGACTGCAGACTGGATACATCTCGGAAGGGCTAGCCCGGAATAACATCTCTGGGCGCAAAATTGGATGACATCTCAGGGAGGCACACTGCCGTGAGTTCTCAGAAATTGGCTCCTTGAGCACAAGAAATGACAACATCACAGAACACAAGTATGGCGAAGCTCGAGGCTCTCCAACGGGAGATTGAGAGACCAGTGTTGGACTGTAGAACTGCTTTGAAATTCATATGAGCTGTTCACACTAAAGTAAAAAATAACATCACTTATGCGGATACCCCTTCGGCGCCAGCTGCAAGGCCGGAGCTGAACAAAACACCCTGATAACAACTGTGTTTAGTCTGTTCCTTCCCATTCCATGCAAGGCCACCTGGGTTGGCTGGAAGACTGTTTACTTAGCCTGGCAGGGCGAAGGACACTGTCTCAGCTGAACTCTGGACACGCTCACACATACATATACTGATACTGATAAGCACTCACTGACGCATCACCCTCCCTACCCCGGATCCAACGCCACCTCCAACGCTTACCTCCCCTCTGATGTGGACATCGGGTCAGTTGGAGGCGCAGTCGAAGATTGCAGCGGTCCCAGATCAGATGTACACACTGGAACTCTTTCCCATGTTGCTTGTCTGTGTTTATTGTGTTATGGTGTGTTGATATCTGTGCATTCCTGTATTATCCTTTTGTGTTACACATTTCGATGTTTTTTTCCTCGCTACCTAGCCTGACCTGTCTCCCCAATGTGATGTTTGTGTATTGTATGTACGGTCGGCAAGGTCTGTCATCTCGGTTGTGGGCAAAAGACCTGCAACTGACAAATAAAGGCTATCTCATCTCTCATCTCATCACCCAACGTGGAGACAGACATAGAGAGACACTGTACACACAATCACACTCCCCAAGCGTACTCTAAGCCCCGGGTCTAGGTACCCCTGCCCCTGGAGGGGGAAACTGCACCCAGACCCAGGTGGTGTTACCCTTTTCCCTGCGGTGGGGAGAAACAGACCGCTCCGACTCCGCAGCAGCAGGGAGGCCCCACATTCCAAACCCCAGTCGGACGGCCAACTCCTCCTCCTAGCCCCCCGCTCCAGCAGGCCACAGAGAACGGGGGTGAGAGAAGACTCCAAACCTCCCTCCGCCCCCTCATATGTAGTGTTGATGCATGTGTGTTCTAAGATGCATTTAAAACCCAGGAGGGCATGGAGCTACCTGCCAGAGAGCAGCAGGTAAGCGCATAGCCCCTCCTGATAGCCCTCAATGTCTACGTGTATTTAAAATTGAGAGGTGGGCAACGACACCAGGGGTGAGGCATACACCCTGATGGTCTTTTGTGCCCACCCCCAAGATCCTATATGTATGTGTTATGAGAGTGTGAGTAATGTGAATGTCTAAGTTGTGAGATAAAATTGAGGCACAGGCAGCCAGAAGGGGACAGAGGGGGGGATGCCTCCCCTGCACCCGGGTGACACACCTTTACCCCAAGGCCCTGCATGTGTGGGTGATTGTGGTGGAGCGGGAAGAGGGAGGCAGTTGGAGATGGGGAGGGAAGGAAGGGAGGGGCAAGTGACCATTGATCAGTTTCATGATTGAAGTAGAAACAGGAGAGGGAGGGTGAGAGAATGAGAGAAGAAGAGGCAGCTGTGCAGCAAAGACACAGAATAACTCCAGCTTTGTGTCTTTTTCATCGTAGCTGAAGTCCGGGACAAACTACGTTCCTTTTCACCTCAATACGAAACGCGTAATATTTTCTCTGAATACGAGACGATTCCGTTTTTTAGGGGACGGTTGGCAACTCTAATAATTAACCTTATGAACAAAATAAAATTCAACATCAGTAACATCATAGCACCCACCCAGCTGTATAGAAACTCCGTCATGCTAGCTAGTACCCATTACAAAAAAGTCAGCATAACGAAAATAAACTCCACCTAAACTTGGTTCATATCTGACCCAGATAGACTGCAGGTCATAACTTCTTACCTGAAGTTCAGTTCACCTGACACTCGTACCGGCGGCCACCTCAGGTCTCTGCTCCTCCGGCCTCCCCTTTCCCTCATCCACCTGCTGGCCTCCACCACTTGCTAATGTTACTGAATCTGTGGAAGCTCCGTGATAGCTACCACACAAAGTAACGAATAATGACCTTACCTAAATCCCAGTAATGATTAACGCGTTCCTGATTTTGGCATAATAACTAATTACCGTGCTCGTTACCACAATAATAACGTAGTTACTGTAACGCGTTACTGTAACGCGTTACTTAATAACGCGTTAGTCCCTACACTGCTAGTAACTAGTTGAAGAAGCCATAGGTCTCAGCAGATGTCCTTATTTTCTCTTTTGTTTTTTTGTTGAGGTGGGGTGGGATAAGTTAGCTGCAGTAGCTCGAGGAATTGCTTGTGGAGTGAAGAAAAAGCTGTTTGTTTGTTTAAGGGCCTGCCAAACTTGTTACTACATGGTCATGATATGTAGAAAAGTAAAAATGTAACCACATAAATATGTAGAGTAAAAACAAAGCATTTTAGACATAATATAGGAAAGAATAACTTAAAGAGGGAGAGAAAAGATAAATGAACAAAATAAAGCAGAGTCCTGAAAACTAAACTATACTAAAGGATGGAAAAGTTACACGTCATGGTAAATGTACAATATTTTCTTGAACATGCCCTCCCCACTAAAAACACACACACAAAAAGAACCCCACACAAAAAAACAACAACACCATCACAATTCTGAGTTAACGTATTTGAGTTATTTAAATGAAGTAGATTACATATTTGAGAGCTGTTCTTATGTGAAATAGCCACAGAAGGAAAAATGGAAAATAGATGTGATCATTTTGTCCGTATTTCTTCTAGCCCAAGTACAGTTTGCAATAATACCACCTACAGCTGAATTAAATGAGCTAAATAGAACAATGAGTTCCTTTGTAAATGTTTGTGAAGGCAGGCTGCAAGGCTAGATGCTTCATTTCATACACATGTGGCAATGAGACTGAAAACGCCTGAATTCCAAGATTAAGAGGTGTGGTCCTAAAATTTTGTCCACAGAGTATATCAGACACACTATTCAAGTCATTGTTTTGTTTTTCTGGGAGGCTTACTTAGAGAAATGTATGTATGTACAGCATAAACACAACTTCAAACTCACTAAACCTGCTTCGATTTTGGCCTGTACATTTTGTAGGTCTTAGACTGTCACCTGTCTGAACTGGCTCTCTCAGCAGTTATCCATCAGTTTATCTTTTCACGTTTGGTTGAGCACATGGAGACGTTACTTGCAGTATTGTCAGTATAATAAGTGTCGACAGGCACAACACTTTATAAATACTTTCCAGTATGATCTGTAGGCTTACTGCAAAGCTTTACCCTAAACTAGGAGAGTATTACAATCTGCTGAAGGAGACACGTAGTGTTAAAGCCAGCTGGCCACTGCCTACTAGGTTGCACTTGCATTAGGTTTAAATGCATTTTAACTCAGTTGTCAACATTAACCAAATAAAACAGACATTTTAGTGCTGAAGGAAAGCACAAAATCTAATGCTTAGAGTGGAGTTGGAACAGGTGCTGCAGTGTGTCATCAGAAGCTTACAGAAAATGTGAAAAGCAATGTTTGCTTCAGGTGTCCAATCTCATGTACCCTCATCTATGTGTTAACAAAGGTATTCAGAGTTTATTTGAATGGGCGTGCTGGAACTACTTTTCTCTACACAAAGGTAACTCAGAAGCCGTGAGTTAGCATGACATTGCATAAATGAAGCACTTTGAATGAATCTTTTTTTATGCCATTTGCCTGAATTTGCATTGCTTTATTAAATGCACACTCTCTTTAAGGAACACTGAGTGTACTGTATTTTGGCCACAATGAGCTTTGTGAACATTTTCTTATCTGACATAGTTAAGGCACTGGTGGAAAGTGACTTCCTGTGACTTGGCCCTTTTACCTGTGCTATCTGCTGAATGTTCTGGAAGTTTTTCTAAGCTTATTTTGGACTTGTTGGTTCTCATGTTTTGTCCCATCAGCCCAGTTTGGGAAACATCTGTAATATTAATTAGAGAAGTAAAAAAATAACGATCATTAAACTGCTCAAATCTGTCTAACAGGTTCACTGTCATCACTATGACATGAAGCAGCTTATGAGATTTCAAAATAAAGCCAGGTAAAAGAAAACATGTCCATCATATGCAAAGCTTCATTGAAAACACCACACCCAAACATATAACGATATGAAAGGTTTAGACCTTCTTCAAAAATCCGGCATCCTTTAATTCAGACTTTGTTTATAGAGGGTGGTGCACTGAGCAGTCGCTCCCTTATTAATGAAAGCCCAGTGCGAAAGGCAGAACAAACCTCCACAATGGCAGCAAAGGAGGATTAATGCATGCAGAGCAGGCTCTAATTCAACATAACGAACAACTGTACAAAAACCCCAGCTACCATTGTCTATTTGTCATTCAGCACATGCTCTGTTTTAATATATGATCTCTCAACAGAAAATTAGTATAGTATGCAGTGTCTCGATGCATGCTGAATCATCCAGGTAAGGAAATTCAAAACTTCTAGTGAGTCTGAAGAAGTCACTGAAAACCGAATAGTGTGTCTGCTACGTCCAGATGAACAGAATGAACTTTTTTTGATATGTCGTGCAACGTAAGCAAAATCAGCATACTGAAAGTAATGCAGACACAGGAAATACCTTGATGTAAAATAATAATTAAAAAAAAAAAGGAGAAGAAGAAAAAGAAAAAAGGCATAAATCACACTTTCTCGATAAGCATTTGTTTGAAGTATGACTAAATGCAAATTGCAAAAGCTGACAAGATCCCTAACCACACAGGAGCACAGCACTATCATTCTAACTTCCACTCTAGCTACTTTATACACTGTTTCCCCCCTGGCTTCATTGTCTTTTATTATGTTTTAGAAAAGTTTTTCACTATTTAACATTCAGTGTCTAATGTTTAGTCCTGACATGCTGTAGTTTTTTCATGTTTCCCTTTGACTCGGATTTTTTTCCCATCTACCCTCAAATTCTTTGTCTGCCTTTGGATCAAAGAGTTTCTAAAAAAAATCAAGACAAGTCACCTCTTTTTAAAAATGTACATCAGGTTGACATGACATCACGTTCTCGAGTGTCATTTATCTTAGTGTGACAGATCTTTGGTAGGAGCACAGAAATGGGATGAGGCTTATTTCCAGGAATCGTGACAAAGCCGACTGGCGCTATAAAGCCAGGGCTTTCACCCACTCCAGCTTCAGTCTTAAACATTCCTCGACTTCACCTGTCAGGTTAAGCGCTTCACTCTGAAATCATGGCCAAGGACATGACTCTGCTGTGGGCTTCCGGATCGCATGCCTGCTGGAGGATAATGCTCGCTCTGGAGGAGAAGAACCTGCAAGGATACAACCAAAAACAACTCTACTTTGAGAAGGGGGAGCACAAGTCAAAGGAAGTCATGGAGATCAACCCCAGGGGTCAGGTAGGTTCATATCACACTATGTAAACACTCATATTTGAAATCTGCATTTGTTTTCCTGAAATTGAGAAAAAGGAGTATTCACTTGGCATTCACAAAGTGTTTATGGTTTGCACTGTCTCTTAAAGCTTCCTGCCTTCAAATGTGGGGATGTACCCCTCAACGAGTCCTGTGCTGCATGCTTTCATCTGGAGGTGAGAACTCAAATGATGACTTGAATCTGAATGTTATGTCTCCACAGAGTTTCTAGTTTGGAGAACTACTTGTGATTATATGTTAAACAATGCATTGCATAAACAGACACCCCACACCACAGAGGTAAAAACAACAACAGTGCTTCTTACTGCATGTTAAAAATTTCCATGTCTCCTCCAACAGTGCAAGTACAAGACGCAGGGAACCAAGCTGATCCCTGACTGCGAGGTTGGGAGAGCGCAGATATTGCAGCGTGTGTTTGAGGTTAACGCGCTCGTTGAGAAATCATGTAAGTTTGTTCTGACGCACTTCTGATCCTGAACTCTCTTCATCACAGTGTGTGTACCCCGAACAACGTTAGAACCACAGGGATTTAGTGAGTCTGTAAAGGATATATCAAGGCTGCTAAATCTCTTTCTGTGTGGCCTGGCTGATGTTGCCATTCAGAGGTCTGTGCTCTGGGATTTTGAACTGCTGAACTTGGCAACACTAAAAACCCATGTTGATGTTTGTTAATCCCGCCAGTGATCACATGCTCAGACTAGTTTTGCATGCAAAGTCACTTGTTTGTCTTGAGATTTGGCACTTTAGCACCTTGGCACAATATAAAATTCTGTTTTTTGCTTTTTACACATTTCCAGCAAGCGTTATCTACTACAACTTGAGGGTCCCAGAGGGAGAGAGACACGACTCTGCCGTTAAGAGAAACAAAGAGGCTCTGACCGCTGAGTTGAAGCTGTGGGAGGGATACCTGCAGGTGTGTGAATGACCTGTGTGCACGCGATCTCAACGACTAAACTAAACCCAGAATACAAACGTTGGAAAGCCACAGGAGTAGATTGTAAACCTTGCCAGAAATAAGCTGGTCCATAAATTGCTTTTTAGATTTTGTTGTTTTAGCCACACATATATGTATGTGCTCCAGAATTACAAAGTAAATAGGTGCTCTGGAAAAAGTAGTGTTTTCTCTTTGAATAAAAACATTTAATCTTTGCAGGATAGGAGTGATGAGGCTTCATTTTAGTTCCCTTTAAGAAAATCCTTAAACAGTAGCATAAATGTAAATATGAGGTATAATTAAAGCAGCAGAAGTAGATGCAAAACAGCTGCATGGTGGTTAGCAGTGTAGCATCACAGCAATAAGGTTTATATCACAAAATCAATCTTGCCTTTGAATTTAAGGATATAATTTATATATCTTTTATTTTTAGGCCTCGAGCGGTTTCATCGTAGGAAAGGACTTTTCCTTGGCCGACGTGGTTGTTTACCCAAACGTTGCCTATCTCTTCCACTACGGGTAAGAGGACTAAATGACCAGACACATGAATGAATAGAATAATAGTAGAAATGAATTCACACTGACTTTCTTCTTTCCTGTAGGCTTTCTGAACAGCGTTACCCCAAACTGGCAGAATACTATAAAGGTCTGATGAACAGACCCAGCATCAAAGCCAGCTGGCCTCCTACTTGGAAGAACGCACCGAAACAGGAAACACTGAAAGACATCTGAGATTCAGGCGCTCATTTGTTACCACTCCTTGCACTGCACTAGTGATTCATATGCATTTTTTAAAATATAATTTGTGACAATAATGTGTGATTATTACTGTGCTGTGACCAAAATAAGCAATAAAAACTGAGTTTCAATTTTGTTCACTTTGTTAAGTTGATATCATTTAATGTTAACCAAAATCAAACATCGGTTTTCCACACCACTCACTGCAAATTTGATGTTTGGATGTCAGGCTAAAACTGTGTGATTTTTTCCCCCATTTTGAGACGACTTTTCAGTTGTGCGACCGTTTTGGGGATTGGCCTGGGTTTTGCCTTAATCGTGTGTTGTGCATCGTGTAGTATACATGGGGTAACGAGAAGCGATTAACACCTCACAGCCTGCTCCCAATCAGCAATCGTACGGTCGCAAGAAAATCAAACCTGTTTAAAATCCTGGTCGCCCCTCGTGAGGGTATTGCACTGTTGAAGCAGTGCCATGAGCAAAGACATGTGCAAACACAGAAATGTCGGTGAAAAAGACGGAGCAGCACGGCAGTGCAGCGTGTGATCTGGACACAAGCGATGGAGTCCCACCTTGTCGAACTTTGACAAATTCATCCGAGCCTTTTCAATATGGCCTCACAAAATTATCACGACCACAACAACCGTGAAAAGAGTTGGATGGACATTGCTGCTCAATTGCAGCTGCCAGGTCAATGTTTTTCATTAGCAATTCAGGAAAGTTGATGGTGGTGTGCGTGTATGTGTGAGTGAAAGACAGAGAGGGAGAGCGAGAGACAGGTTTTGTGTTATAAACTTCATGTTATGGACGCACAGTGTGAGCACTCAGCCCCTGTGATTCAATTGTACAGTTTGAGCAGGGGCTGAATAACATGACTGAAAAAATTGCACAGTGTTTGCCCAGCTTAAGAATCTGCATTACATCCTTCCTGCAGCTTTGCAGATTTGACAGGAGACGTCACGAGACCAAGCTAAAAAGTGTCTGTGTGGGAAACTGAATAATTACTAATCAAACTGTTTTTATTTCTTTTCAATATAAGTTCTCACTGCTGCTATAACATAGGAGATATAAGAACCCTTTTCATTTATGCTTCCCCAGCAAAGTAGAAGTAGTGACAGGATTCTACAGAGCCCCTTAAGTGAAATTGGAGGGAAAATAATTGAAGATGCATTTTTGCGAGATCCTGCAAACGTTTTTCATTTCAGTCCATGCACTTTCAACTCAGTAGTGAGACTTAGGAAACAACCATAGTGATGGAAGTCACACACTCGCGAGAAAGATTGAGCTCGGGCTAAACTATAAAGACTCAGTGCTTTGCAGTGCACACGGTTGTGTGAGAGACATCTGAAGATAGATGTAAATGGAAGGGGAAACACTTGGGGCCAGACATCCTCTGACTTGGTGGTCTTGGTTGAATTCATTGACAAGCAGCTGTGGTACTCTGGACAGCTCGCCAGTATTTTGAGTGACTGTATTTTAAACATTTACGGAGACTTTTAAAATTTGATCCTTTAGTTTAAGCCAAATAACTTGTTTTGCCTTTTCTATTACATTCCATTTCAACTTTATAGCAAATGGGAATACAATAATGTCAAATACTGTTGTTTGCCCTACAGTCTGCAAAAAAAAAAAAAAGATAAGTCTTGTTTTTATTGGAAATCTTCATAGTGCAAGTGATCTATCAAGTTTTGAAGATGGAAACTCACTGCAAGGACAGAACAGTCATGTTGAGGCTGTAACTACAATTACTGAGTGCAAAGATTTTAAAGTGAAACTAAATGAGCAACAGATGTTTTATTATAAGCCACTTATGATATAGTCATCCACCCTCCCAAACAGAAAAGAACGCAGTTCTCTAAAACAGTAGATTTTAAAGTTTTATACATAAATCTCACATAAGACTTATTTTAACATAATATCACGTAATCAAGGCGTGTCTTTTGATTTGGTAAAAATAATAATAATAATGTGGTACATGTTGTATGTGAAATGTCAACCTGCCACCTGCAATTCATACTCAAAATACATTAAGAAGTCTGTCTACACATAAACTTCTGTGTGTGTGTGTGTGTGTGTGTGTGTGTGTGTGTGTGTGTGTGTGTGTGTGTGTGTGTGTGTGTTGTTACGTTCTGGTCCCGGCAAGTAAATAAACGTAACAAATAGTTTGCCCCACTCACTTCCCACCCACGCACAAACCCCAACAACGACACCTTTTTTAAGTATTTAAGCAGCCATTTATTTTCATCAGCAGTGAGCAATGCCAAAACAATAAACAAAACTCCCTATAAAACAATCCCTAGTCTTCCCTACACCAAAATAAAAAGAAGCCAAAACAAAAGACAAGTCACTTACCTAACTATCTAACGAAAAACAGGAGAAAACTTGTTCAACAAAAGAAAACGGCTTCTCACGCCTACTAGGCTGCGACAGTGAAAGTTATACAGCAAAGGAACAAAAAAGTGACCGCCACTGGTTAACTTATTTACAATTATTTACATGGCAAGGCTAGAGGTACACGTGAATACTCCAGCCTGCACTACAATGACACAACACACAACTCTGTGACCGAGTCAACGGGGTTCCAAACAGCACTCCCAGGTGACTGTCATCCGGACGTTAAGTACTGGAGGTGGTCCATCAATTATCCAGTCGGAAGGTGTGTAGAGACTCCACCCAGATACCTAGCAGCCACGCCCAGGTGTCCACCTCCTAGGAGAGAAAAAAGGGAAAATACCGCCACCATCCTCCGGTGGGAGGCACAACACCAACAAACACATCACTGGGTCATAACAGTTTCCCCCACCCAAAAAAAATCAAACATCCAACCCCACACAAAGATGTTTGATTTACGACCTAGAGAGGGCATCAGCCATAACATTCTCTAAGCTCTTATATATCGGATCTCAATGTTGAAATCCTGTAGGAGTAAGGACCAACGCATGAGGCGCTGGTTGCTGTTTTAGAAATGTTCTAGAAAAGAAACAGACTGGGTGGTCAATGCCATTTTCATCCTCCTGCACGAGCACTGCACCCGCCCCCAAAACACTGGCGTCCACCTCTGAATCCTTGGCCCCTCAGGAACCGCCCAGGGACACCAAAAGTCTCCAGATTGCGCTTTCGCTCCTCCGCCCACGTCAGTCTGAGCCCATTATCAGATGAGATGTTGTCAAAGAAAAACTTTGCTTTGTCATAGTAGCACTTTGGACCAAAATGATCCTCCCCTGAACTCAGCTGCAACCCCTCCTTTTCCCTTCCCTCAGAATTCCCATCTTTTAGATTCAGCCCCTCCTGTAACTTCTTCTCAAGCGCCTCCTTAATGAATTGCGCGTTGGAGGAATCAAAATCAAAGTCTGTGTCAAATTTAAGGGTGGGAGATGGAGCATTAGCCACCATCAGCTGGCCTCTTCTGCGGTCCCTATGCCATCGAGGTCCTTGTCTTTTTCTAGCAGGTGGCCTGGTTTCAGCATTTTGCTGCTGACTGTCCTGAAAAGTGAATCTACTTGGGTCTGATTGCATGGTGGCTTCAGCGACCCTTGTGGTTTGAATATTTGTTCTTCTCGTCCCCTTGGGCTGCCTCCTATTCTGCTGCTGCTGTTGCTGGGATCCACTCGCACCTCTCCTCTGCCTAAATGTCTTTACACTGACGGTTTGAACAGCCTTTGATGTGGCACGATCGAAACCACTGTTATCTATAAGTGGTATATCGACTACTTCTGGCGACGGAAAAACTGTGCCGCCAGCTAGATCGTTTCCCAAGATGATGTCAATACCTGCAACCGGTAACTGGGGTCGCACCCCAAGCTTAACCTCACCAGACAAAAACTGAGACGAAAGCTGCACCAAGTGTAAAGGAACCCGTATTACACACATCCTAACTCCCCAGGCTAACACATCCGCCCCACAACAGGATTGAGCTGAAAACGGTAAGACCCCCTCACGAATGAGCGACTGTTTCGCACCAGTGTCTCGCAAAATACTGACAGGAGTCCGCCGATCTTCTCCTATCAAGGAAACAAAGCCGTTTGACACAAACGGCTTAAACTCCTTATCTACTTTATCATTTTCGGGTGCCATCACCTCCCCCCAAGTAGGAGAGTTTGTCTGTAGAAGGTTTATTGGGGAAGGAGATGTACCCTCCCTGGTCATTTCTTTTCTCTTCAGAGCAGGGCAAACCGCAATAAGGTGTCCCTGCTCATGGCAAAAAAAACACACGCGGTTCTCAATGGATGAGGGGATGGCACGGCGGGTGCCCCTTGGAGACCATCTGGGCGGGCTACTGGAAGACGGAAAACTGTGAGCAGGAACCGAAAACACCACTTTGTGTGTCAACACAAACTCATCAGCCCGTATAGCAGCAGCGGTGAGAGTCGTAACCTTCTGTTCGTTTAAGTAGGTTACCACAGTGTCTGGTAGTTGGTTTTTGAACTCTTCCAACGTCACCAACTCACGCAGGTCATCCAAGGTTTTTACTTCTGTAGCATGACACCACTTATCAAACAGAGTTTTCTTTTCTCTGGCAAACTCCACATAGGTCTGGTTGGCGGATTTTTTCCCATCCCTAAATCTCTGCCTGTAAGCCTCTGGCACAAGCTTGTAAGCGCGCAGGACAGCAGCCTTCACCGTATCATAGTCAAAACTGTCCTCCAGAGAAAGAGCGGTGCATACCTCTTGAGCTTTCCCCACCAATCTACATTGGAGTAAAAGAGACCACACATCCTTTGGCCAGTGCAGCGCACCTGCGATACGTTCAAACACTGTGAAATACGAATCCACCTCAGTTTCCCGAAACGCCGGCACCATTTTGATGTGTTTACTCACATCAAAGCCACCACCTGGCATCGGGGCCGGTGGCTGCGGAGATGGCGACTGCGGGGATGATGACTCCGGGGAGGGTACCTGCGGGGATGATGACTCCGGGGAGGGTACCTGCGGGGATGGTGACTGCGGGGCTAACCGAGGTACAGGAGGGCTGGCAGACACAGAGGCTCCCCTCTCTACCTCCAGAGCCCTGATCCTCAAGTGCATAGCGTCCACCTCCAACTGCTGTTTCTTTAGCTCCACCTCCTTAATGCGCAGCGTTAACCGCAGCTCCTCCACAGAAGGGCTAGGTGGAAAAGGGAGATTTTTCAGTGGGGCAGAAACACCAGCAACAGCCCCCAGCTCAACCCCCCCTGCAGGACCCGGCTCACCAAACAACCCCCTGTCCGTCAACTGGACACACAGGAGCTCCCTAAGCTCTTTCTTCTTCGCAGTCAACGGCACAGTCACATCAAAGAATTCAGCAACAAGCAAGAGGTCAGCCTTTTTACACCTGTCCAACTTCTCCGCAGACGGGCTCAGAGTGAAGTCCTCCAACTTAAACTCCATCCTAACACACACACACACACCCCCCACACAAGAAAAAACCGCCAACCAAGAAAACAAGCCACAAAAAGAACACAAAAGAGACGAGCCCCCAATATGTTACGTTCTGGTCCCGGCAAGTAAATAAACGTAACAAATAGTTTGCCCCACTCACTTCCCACCCACGCACAAACCCCAACAACGACACCTTTTTTAAGTATTTAAGCAGCCATTTATTTTCATCAGCAGTGAGCAATGCCAAAACAATAAACAAAACTCCCTATAAAACAATCCCTAGTCTTCCCTACACCAAAATAAAAAGAAGCCAAAACAAAAGACAAGTCACTTACCTAACTATCTAACGAAAAACAGGAGAAAACTTGTTCAACAAAAGAAAATGGCTTCTCACGCCTACTAGGCTGCGACAGTGAAAGTTATACAGCAAAGGAACAAAAAAGTGACCGCCACTGGTTAACTTATTTACAATTATTTACATGGCAAGGCTAGAGGTACACGTGAATACTCCAGCCTGCACTACAATGACACAACACACAACTCTGTGACCGAGTCAACGGGGTTCCAAACAGCACTCCCAGGTGACTGTCATCCGGACGTTAAGTACTGGAGGTGGTCCATCAATTATCCAGTCGGAAGGTGTGTAGAGACTCCACCCAGATACCTAGCAGCCACGCCCAGGTGTCCACCTCCTAGGAGAGAAAAAAGGGAAAATACCGCCACCATCCTCCGGTGGGAGGCACAACACCAACAAACACATCACTGGGTCATAACAGTGTCTTTTCGTTCTTTCTTAATGGGACAGCCAGGCTAAGTCCTATGGGGAAAAAAGGATCACAGAATGTAATTTCCATTACTTTCCAGTAGCTGTGTTTTCAGTTCGGTGCAGTTATACAAGCAGTTTAAAAATTGAGTCACAGAGCAGCTCACAGATGTGACTATTCAATGGGATGAACACATTCACTTCAGCTCAAGTTTATTTATATAGCACCAAATCACAACAGTCGCTTCAAGGTGCTTTATACTGTGAGGTAAAGATTAAGCTTATCTTTGGCTTAACTTTTCTCTTCTAAAAAGCACACACAAAACATAAAATGCTGCAAGATATATGGGCTGCATACAATAAATCCAGCCCTGTTTGTACTGAGCAGTGCACCGAGCAGTCCCTCCGTTATTAATGAATGTCCTCCCCGAGGAAGATTGATGCATGCAGAGCAGGTTGCAATACAACGCAACAAAACCAACAGCAATTAAAAAAAAAACAAAGAAACAAAAATTGTCATTCTGTACTTGCTCTCTTTTAGATTTGTGTAATACTGATTTATTATCAAACCAGATTACCTGCCGTTCTTTGCATGTGTGAGCAAACTGCCCTTTGAAACGGACTCAAAATGCCGACATAGCAACTGCAGTAATGTAGGCGCACACACAGTTTGCCTCATTGCCTTACTGATACAACGATACTCACAGCTGCTTAGGTGCCCGCTGCAAAGAGGTCAAAGATTCAGAGAAGCAAACTGCCGAGTATGCACCAACAATAAAATATTATTACTTTATTTTATTTGCATTGTCACGGTCCTATTAGATGCATTCAGTGTAATTGTGATTTATCGGTTATGTCAGAACTGTGTGCAGATTTGAATAAAAAGTGCTGAATCACAGTGAGTTTCACTTCTCAGGGCGTCGTTCACCAGCAGCAGCAGCAGCAAAACAATGAACTACTGCAGGAATCAGTTCAATATAACCACAATTCATTTTTACTCTTTTCCTTTTTCTAATCAATCGTTACTGATATGCAACAGTTATTAGCAATAAAATGTTCAGAGAATTAACTCCAAATAGCGACACGATCCCTAACCACACAGGAGAAGGCAGTAACACTCAAACTTTCATATCCCACTACAAAGTTAAGTGTTTAATGTTTAGTCACATTTTTCCCATCTAGCCTCAGATTTTTTTTCTGCCTTCAGATCAAAGACTTTCTGAGAAAAGCAAGACTAGTCACCTCTCCTCCAAATGCCTTTGGTGAAATTTGGGACTAGAGTCCTATTTAAAGACAAATCACGCAGAAATGGTTAATAAATCAGATTTTTTTAAAAGTGTCACATAAGGTTGACATGACACCAAGTTTAAACTGTCATTTATCTTGCCTGCCAAAGATTGACAGATCTTTGGCTTGTTTCCAGGAATCGTGACAAAGCCAACTGGCGCTATAAAGCCAGGGCTTTCACCCACTCCAGCTTCAGTCTTAAACATTCCTCGACTTTACCTGTCAAGCGCTTCACTCTGAAATCATGGCCAAGGACATGACTCTGCTGTGGGGCTCCGGATCTCCTCCCTGCTGGAGGATAATGATCGCTCTGGAGGAGAAGAACCTGCAAGGATACAACCAAAAACTGCTCTCCTTTGAGAAGGGGGAGCACAAGTCAAAGGAAGTCATGGAGATCAACCCCAGGGGTCAGGTAGGTTCATATCACACTATGTAAACACTCATATTTGAAATCTGCATTTGTTTTCCTGAAATTGAGAAAAAGGAGTATTCACTTGGCATTCACAAAGTGTTTATGGTTTGCACTGTCTCTTAAAGCTTCCTGCCTTCAAATGTGGGGATGTACCCCTCAACGAGTCCTGTGCTGCATGCTTTCATCTGGAGGTGAGAACTCAAATGATGACTTGAATCTGAATGTTATGTCTCCACAGAGTTTCTAGTTTGGAGAACTACTTGTGATTATATGTTAAACAATGCGTTGTACAAACAGACACCCAACACCACAGAGGTAAAAAAACTAGGAAATTAAAAAGAATAATTAATGTCTCCTCCAACAGTGCAAGTACAAGACGCAGGGAACCAAGCTGATCCCTGACTGCGAGGTTGGGAGAGCGCAGATATTGCAGCGTGTGTTTGAGGTTAACGCGCTCGTTGAGAAATCATGTAAGTTTGTTCTGACGCACTTCTGATCCTGAACTCTCTTCATCACAGTGTGTGTACCCCGAACAACGTTAGAACCACAGGGATTTAGTGAGTCTGTAAAGGATATATCAAGGCTGCTAAATCTCTTTCTGTGTGGCCTGGTTGATGTTGTCATTCAGAGGTCTGTGCTCTGGGATTTTGAACTGCGGAACTTGGCAACACTAAAAACCCATGTTGATGTTTGTTAATCCTGCCAGTGATCACATGCTCAGCCAAGCTTTTGCATGTAAAGTAATTGACTTGTCATGAGATTTGGCACTTTAGCACCTTGGCACAATATAAAATTCTGTTTTTTGCTTTTTACACATTTCCAGCAAGCGTTATCTACTACAACTGGATGGTCCCAGAGGGAGAGAGACACGACTCTGCCGTTAAGAGAAACAAAGAGGCTCTGACCGCTGAGTTGAAGCTGTGGGAGGGATACCTGCAGGTGTGTGAATGACCTGTGTGCACGCGATCTCAACGACTAAACTAAACCCAGAATACAAACGTTGGAAATTCATAGGAGTAGATTTTAAACCTTGCCAGAAATAAGCTGGTCCATAAATTTCTTTTTAGGTTTTGTTGTTTTAGCCACACATAGTGTTGGGGAGTAATGGAATACATGACATTTAAAATACAAATTATGAGTAACTGTATTAAAAAGGCAGTATTCAGAATACAGTTACTTTGTTGAAATAAATGGATTACACGGCCTTCTTTTCCTGTTTCATATGTTAGGCTATGCCCTCTCTATTTTTGATAATTCCACGCCAGTGGAAACCCAAACAAAAAACGCATTAAGAAGCTCAAATGCCTGTGTCTATATCTCGCGGCCCATGTCACTTCTACTTGCAGCCCGCATAATGACGTGACAAAATATTTTTAAAAATTATTGTTCAAAAATATAAAAATGATTTTATATGATGGCAATAGGCAGATTGTTACAGGCATAGCCCTAAGGCATAGGTGTCAAACTCTGGCCCGCGGGCCAAATTTGGCCCGCAGCCTAATTACATTTGGCCCGCGAAGCCATACCAAATTACTATTAGAGCTGGCCTACTGGTATTATACAGCTAATATATATATTGTTTAGTATTAAGCTTTGCTTGTTCCATATTCAGTTTTTCAGCAAAACGTGTTTTAGTCCATAAGAAAAGATTCATTCTTATATCTGGAGGAATAAATAACACATGTGCTCCAGAATTACAAAGTAAATAGGTGCTCTGGAAAAAGTAGTGTTTTCTCTTTGAATAAAAACATTTAATCTTTGCAGGATAGGAGTGATGAGGCTTCATTTTAGTTCCCTTTAAGAAAATCCTTAAACAGTAGCATAAATGTAAATATGAGGTATAATTAAAGCAGCAGAAGTAGATGCAAAACAGCTGCATGGTGATTAGCAGTGTAGCATGACAGCAATAAGGCTTATATCACAAAATCAATCTTGCCTTTGAATTTAAGAATATAATTGAGATTGAATATTTATTAAGTCAAATGTTAACCATCTATCACAGTTAAATGATCTATATTATATGTGATTTCTAGGTTTTTACCCTCCACAACATTTTTCTTCTTTTATTTTTAGGCCTCGAGCGGTTTCATTGTAGGAAAGGACTTTTCCTTGGCCGACGTGGTTGTTTACCCAACCGTTGCCTATCTCTTCCACTACGGGTAAGAGGACTAAATGACCAGACACATGAATGAATAGAATAATAGTAGAAATGAATTCACACTGACTTTCTTCTTTCCTGTAGGCTTTCTGAACAGCGTTACCCCAAACTGGCAGAATACTATAAAGGTCTGATGAACAGACCCAGCATCAAAGCCAGCTGGCCTCCTACTTGGAAGAACGCACCGAAACAGGAAACACTGAAAGACATCTGAGATTCAGGCGCTCATTTGTTACCACTCCTTGCACTGCACTAGTGATTCATATGCATTTTTTAAAATATAATTTGTGACAATAATGTGTGATTATTACTGTGCTTTGACCAAAATAAGCAATAAAAACTGAGTTTATATTTTATAGTTCATCTGTGTTTTGTTTCTTTGCAGTGGGGATATTTATTGTTAATATAATGTTAACCAAAATCAAACTTTAGGTTTGATGTTTGGATATCAAGTTAAGAATCTGCGTTACACCCTTCCATCAGCTTTGCAGAGAGGTTACTTCACCCAGCTATAAATCTTTGTGTTTTGGAAATGAAAAAGCTTCTCAGACCATAAGGGCTATCAGAACCTTTTACCTTTTTTATTAAAAGAAAGAAAGAAAGTGAACTTGGGGAAAGGCAGTGGCACAAGGTTTGTCTGTGGGTATCTGTGTGCACACTTGTGTGAACACCTCCCAATGCACCAAAGGCTCCTGGGCAAGGGCCTGGCCTCAGTGCATACACCAACCCACAACCCCGGTGGCACACCAGCCAGGACCCAAGTCCCACAGGCCAACCAAAACCTCAGCCCATAAGGTCGCCCCGGACAGATTTTATTTTTGCAGTTCACACTGACAGTCTTAGCAATGCATGAGGAGGCGAGAGCCATGTGGACTATGTTTATCCAAAATTGTAGATTTCAGACACTTTGATAAGTCTTCACATATCTGGCACCAAAACTTTTGATGGACAGAACCAAAGAGCGTGACAATAACACCAGACGGCTAAACGGTCTTCAGAGCGGACTGAAGCGCTACGGAAAGTGGCAAGATCCGCAGCGGAGGAACGGACGCCCTCGTCAAGCAATCGTGGTGTACTGACTGTAAGATCATTTCAAACTACTGAAAATGTGGAATTTCTGACTCCAAGGCTAATGCCGTTTTATTTGCCCAGAGAACTGCAGTGCATCATTGTGAGTGTCGTGTATATCCCTCCTCTGCTAAGGAGGAGGCTGCACTGAAGGAGATGTACGACATGATCAACGAGCACGAAAATAAACACCCAAACGCTGCTGTAATTGTTTATGGGAAACTCATTGTAATCTCAGGAAAACTATGCCTAAACTGCATCAGTTTGTTACCTTCCCCACCAGGGGAAATAAAATACTGGATCACTGCTACAGCAATATCAGAAATGCCTTCTCAGCTCAACCAAAACCTAATTTCGGAAAGTTTGACCACCTGGCAATCCGGCTAAAACCCACCTATAACAAAAAGCTCAAGACAAACCCAGTCACAGTCAGGACTATTAACACCTGGACTGACAGTGCAAAAGCCAGCCTGCAGGGCTGCTTAGAGACCACAGACTGGAGCATCTTCAAAGGAGCAGCATCTTGTGGACAACTTTCTTGTCTATGGTGAGGAAAACGACCTCATTTTCAATATGGACAAGATCAAGGAATTAATACTGGACATCAGGAAGAACCCCCCCTCCCCTGCAGCCTCTTATCGTCAAAGTGACAGAGGTGGAGAGGGCCAACGGCCACAGATTCCTGGGACTGCAGGTTGCATCAGACCTGAGCTGGACTCTCAACACCACAGCAACAGTGAGAAAAGCCCAGCAAAGGCTTTATTTCATTCAGCTGCTCAGGAAAGCAGCCGAATGACACAAAACAAAACAGAAACCCCCAGGAGTCCAAACACAAAATGTTCACAAAGGCAGTGGAGCTCGAAAAAACAGAGTCCAAAACATAGTTCAGAGGGGCAACCCGGAGGCCAATCAGCACAACAGTCCATCACTGAACAGTTCTGGAAGCCAACCGTGCCAAAGGCAGTGGCAGCATAGAAGCGGTTCAGGAGACTGACCACTACGTCAATGGAGGCTACGGAGCAGATCAGCAGGCCTACCCGGCAGGCGGTGGCAGCAAAACAGTTCAGGAGGCCGCCCATGATGGCGAAGATGCCCAGCTGATGGCCTGGAAAGTGGCCAGTGCCGACGAGGTTCTGGCAAAGGACATGGACGTGCAGACTGAGCAGAAACTGATGGTGGCGTGGCAGCCGCAGGACCAGACAAGGCAGGACCAGACGAGGCAGGACCAGGACCGTTCAGCAGCGAAGATAGGCTGCTGAATGGGCCCCTCGGACCCTCCAGCAAAGGCAGACGACTGGAAGGGCCCCTTGGACCCTCCAGTGGAGGCAGATGGCTGGACAGGCCCCTCAGACCTTCCAGCTGGAACGTAAACTGGCAGGTGAAGGGACCTCCTGAACAGGACAGAACCAGCAGGTGAAGGGACCTTCGGCAGGATCAGAACGGAACCAGCAGGCTGAGATACCTCTGGCAAACACAAAGCAGGCTGGAGCTGCGCAGGGCTTTTACTCTGCTCTGGCAACGACAGCAGGGTGCAGTCCTCAGCTGGCTTCTTAGCCTCCAGGGGTCCAGAGTCGGCTAAGGGTTGAAACTCAGTCTCTGGGGAAGCCCTGGAGAGAGTTACTGTCTCCAAGCAGGCCACCTTTTGAGGAACGAAATAGTCTTAACAGGTTTGTCTCTCTGCTTTGAATTAGTGGTTGCAAAACAGTCCTTTACGGATTGTATTGACATAATTTGCTGTACAGGAGGAGCAGATGAAGGTGATCGCTGAATAGGTGGTGGAGTAAATAGCCGAACTGATGGCTGAGCTAATGCATGACCTGCAACCTGAGCAGGTAACTGAGCAAGAAACTGAACAGGCCATGTTTCTGACGTCACTACAGCATTTCCGCCTGCTGTATTGTGGAGAAATCTACTCAAGGCTTTATTTATTTATTTTCTAATGTGTGCCTCCTCAACTTTTCTGTCCTCTTTCCTCCAGCCTGTGATCCAGAAAGGCTATGCCATTTTTAAGGATGCTTTAATTCCTAAAACAAATGTGGGAATTGCCAGAGGAGAAATTATTGAGAATACTACGCTGTTTCCTTTGCGAAATCGTTTTATCTTTGAAAAGAAGTGTGGCACACACGGAAAACAATTTGTTCCCGCTGAATATAAAACCTCACTGCCCTCTGCTGCTGGATTCTCTTTTTTCACCATGTGGACTCAGCCTAGAGAGAAAACAGAAAACACGGTGACCTGTGTGTGTGCGTGTGTGTGTGTGTGTGTGTGCGTGCGTGTGTGTTGGTGTAAAGACAAGGTGAGTCTTGTTTCCACTGAAAATCTTCATAGTGTAAGTGATCTGTCAAGTTTAAAAAATGGAAACTCACTGCAAGGACAGAACAGTCATATTGAGGCCAGAGTTCAGAGAAGAACAGCTTGACACATTTGATCTGAGAGGAACAGCAACTAATGTAACCACACGTTACAACCAAGGTTTGCAGAAGATCGTCTTTGAACTCCCCAACACGCCCAGCCTTGAAGTTGAATTCATTTCATTTAAAATTTCCTCTTTATTTATGTACAAAAAACATACAGATCCAGCATCCCAAGCAGCTGGCCTCCTGCTAGGAAGGACACTGTTGGAGTGAGACTTTTAAAGGCATCTTCGACTGAGCTAACTTTTCCTGCTGTCTGCGCTGCTCTGCAGTGACTTTGTCACATTTGTTATTTGAGACACCCACCTTACATTCATCCTGCACCTGTGCAGTCTTGACAGAAGGGGACATTAAATGAAAATGTTCTTGTTTTTATGATTACTGCTGAGATGTCCCTTTTGATGTTCTAATGTGAAATATCAACCTGTCACCCACAATTCATACTCACAATACATCAGGAAGTCTGTCTACAGACACAAACAAACTTCTACGTGTGTGTTTGTGTGTGTGTTTTCTTTCTTTCTTAATGGGAGAGCCAGCTTAAGTCCTATGGGGAAAAAAAGGATCACAAAAAGTCATTTCCATTATTTTCCAGTAGCTGTGTCTGCAGAGTGCACAGGAAAGGTTATCTGTGCAGTTATACAAGCAGTTTATAAATGTAAACTATGCTCAACCACTTCACTGTTGGAGAAAAGCTTTTTTAAAAAGACATAGTCGAGTCACATAGCAGCTTACAGGTGTGGCTATTCAGTGACATAAGCACATTCACTTCAGTTCAACTTTATTTATATAGCACCAAATCACAACAGTTGCCTCAAGGGGCTTTATACTGTGAGGTAAAGATCTGAAATAACACAGAGAAAACAATCAACCCCAACAATCAGACGGCCCTTTCACAACACAGTCCCTTTCACTATGTGGTGCCGTTTGTAAAGTGAAACACGCTGAAATTAACGGCAACATTTCTCCACATTTAGCTCAAATCTTTACAAAAACATGTTTTTTTCGAGTCATTTTTTACAACAATTAGTAAAATATTTGTAACTTTTTATATTTAAAACACAATTTTAAATGTTAAATCTACATGTTCTCTGTCAGCACTCTCACTCTAACCCAACAGAGCTTTGGATTAACTGATGGCTGTTCTGGAAACTTTTAGAACAACCTGATGATAATGTATTACTCATTATGTTTATTTGGGGTTTAATGCAACTGCAATTAAAACATTTATGATCGTAGTAATTAAACCAGCAGCCTGTGGTTTACTTGGGCATGCTAACCTCTGTGCTTTGTCCTACTTTACTCTGCCTACAGTTGCATTGCAGGTTAGAACAAGCCTTGAAACATGTGTGAACTTGTGGCTAAAGATAAATATCAGTACACACAAAACTTCTAAATACTTTGCTGCCATCTCAGCATACTGACACAAACATATGGGAAGAAATCTGTGCCATCAACAACTGAATTTGAATAAGTTAAATTTGAATTTGAATTGCTCGGATTGAATGTGAATTGTAACTTGAATAAATGCTTTTAAAAACTGAATATGAATTAGCCTAATTTGAAATTCAATTTATTGGTTTGAAAATGATCATCACTGAACTGAAATTGAATTTTATAGTTTGAAAATGAATGTATGTATTGCATGTATAAGAACAAGCGTTGAAGGAAACTGTTTCCAGGGCTTACTCCGTGGATCGGCTTCCTCCGAGGCGTGGACGTCTATCAGCAGAGAATGTACCTTCACCTATCAGCAGAGAATGTCCCTTAGTCTGTAACACAGTCAAATATATTCTCAAGTAATATTCAAGCATGCCATTCAGCGTGTTAGTACGAGCAGCTCGGGAGCAGCTTGGGAGAACAAGAAAACAGAGACTGCTTTAGATTGTCTTCCCAAAGTGACTCAACTTTATTCACAAGTACAACAGTTTATATAGAGGGTAAAATTCATGAGACAGCAGATTTATCAGTTTAAACCAGTACAGACCAAGATAAGGCAGCGTCTTCCTGCCCTTGGGTGAAGAAGCATCCTTTGTGTAGTTTATTAGTTCAGCTACAATTGTGATTATCTCAGCGACATATTTTCAAGGCACAAAACGAAGAGTTCTTACATTAGTGAAATCTGAAACAAACCATTTGGCCTTCAACAGGCGTCTAAAAGATTAAGAAACTAATGTAGCTGAGGGAGTGATCTCTGTGGTATTTCAACCTTGTACCAGCCTGTGATTCTCACACATCAATTCTTGGGTCAAAGAGAAAAACACTGAAACAAAGGGGCCTTATTGAATGACAGAGTTTTCCTGCATAATGTCACTATAAAACAATATCCAGTAAATGCTACCATGGTACTAAAATACCTAACAGTTCCACTCTTTTTTTATTATTATTTTTAAAAAAAATAATAACTCAAATAGAAAGGAAAAATCACAAATGTAATAACATAATATAAAAAGCAAATCATAAAATGTAATAGTTCACAACCTAATGTTCAATATACACATCAGGAACATCATTGGTAACATCTGGCACATCCTCAGGATCAATTTGTGCTAATTGCAAATACATTGAAGTAGCTGTACTAGTAGCTATACGGGTTATCATTGAGAATGTGGCTTGCAGAAATGTGAACAGGGTTGCACTTTACAATACGAAATAGTAAATAAAAATCCTAAGGTTAATGCAGTAGATATGATTAATAACCTAAATATATAAAAAAGACAGTTCTTTAGTCGTCTCCTGGCCTGGTCCCAGGTTCGAGAGACATCGTATAAGCGTCGTGTGATGACAATGGGCATTTCATTTTCTCCATTATCAGGATGAAACGAGTCTATCTTTATCAGGTTAGACATTGTGTGGTACTCTAGGCTTTCTGTTCCTGCTGGATGTTCGAGTACCTTGTTGTTGTTCAGGCGGGGGATCAGAGGGCTTTCTGAGTCTTGGCTCTTTCAGGCGTTGTGTGTTAATCAGTGATTGTGTGTGTGTAGGTGGATTGGATCCGGGCGCTGGCTCGCCTGAGTCGTCATCTATAGGTGTATTGAATCCGGGCGCTGGCTCGCCGGAGACGTCATCTACTTGATCCGACGCCTTAGGTGGTTTGGTGGGGCTGGTCTTAACCCTGCTGGCATGAATCCACTGAGGTTGTCCGTCTGTTAGGATGCTGGTTCTCGTCACTGCAAGTACAGTCTGGGGGCTGGAACACGCGGCCTCCCCGAGTGCCCTTGGTTTTAGCGACTTTACCAATACCGCATCTCCTGGTTTCCACGGATGGGTTGGATCTATGGAAGGGAGAGGCTGAGAGAGACAAACTTTCTGATAGTTATTATTCAGTGTTTCTACCAGGTTATGAACATAGTCAGACAATGCAGTGTCTATGTCCCCTTCCAATAGCGGTGCCCCTCTGGAGGCTGACCATGGTGTTGGAAACGGTCTTCCCATGATTATTTCAAATGGAGATAATTTGGTTGCTGCGGATGGAGTCATTCTAATCTCACAGAGGACTTGAGGAAGTAATTTGATCCAGGTCATTCCTGTTTCTATCATTGCTTTAGTCAGGCGGTTTTTTATGGTCCTATTCATTCTTTCTACAACTCCTGAACTCTGAGGATGGTATGGCACATGATATTTCCAGTCTATTGCTAGAGTTTTAGCACACTTTTGAATTACTTCTGATGTGAATGAAGGTCCTCTATCACTGTTAATTTGGTGAGGTATTCCAAATCTGGGTATTATTTCATTGCACAACTTTTGACAGACTACTTCTGCAGTTTCTTTTGATGTTGGGTAAGCTTCTACCCATTTACTAAATTGATCCACTATTACCAGTAAGTACTTGATGCTTCCTTGCGCTGGCATATGTGTAAAATCAATTTGTAATGTATGAAATGGAAAATCTGGTTGTGGTAAATGCTGATGTTTTGCTTTTGATTTTCCTACATTAGTTCGTGCACATGTTAGACAGGTTGCTAATATGCGTTTTACTGCGTGTGATGTTTTCTCGATTACAAATCTTGATTTTATTGCTCCTATTACCCCTCTTTGTCCGACATGACTCACACCGTGAAAATGGCGGACAAGGATTGGCAGTAGTGAAGATGGGAGGGCAATCAAACCCTCAAGGTTTTTGTATAAGCCGTCTCTGTTATCTAAGGTACAATCATTACTTTCCCAGTAAGTGTAATCTAAGGCAGAGGCTTGCTCTTGTATGAATTTTAGGTCAACATTTGTTTCTAAATAGTCTGGGAGCGTGACAAGTGGCAGCTGTAAAGGCAAAGATAATACTTCCCTTCTGGGTGGTTGCTGTGAGGCAGCAGCTGCTTTCGCGGTTACGTCTGCAAGAGCATTTCCCACTGCTTCGTCTGTGTCAGCCGTGCTGTGCCCCTTCGTTTTAACAACTGCAATTGCCGATGGCAGCTGTATAGCCTGCAAAAGTCTTTGAACAAGGTCAGAATTAGCGATCGATTTTCCATCAGCAGATCTAAATCCTCTTTGTCTCCACAATGTGCCAAAGTCATGCACCACACCGAATGCATAACGGCTATCAGTGTAAATTGTTACCCGCTTATCCACATGTAACTCACAGGCGCGTATTAAAGCCATGAGCTCTGCTTTTTGTGCTGAGTGAAATGGTAATGAGTGAGCCTCTAGTATGATGTCAGGCAATGTCACCACCGAATAGCCACAAAGAAATAAGTTGTCATTTGGTTTTGAACAGGACCCGTCCACATAAACAATGACTGAGTCTGGGATTGGTGTCTGCTCTAAGTCTGGGCGTGGTGCTGTGGATTCCTGTATACGTGTCATACAATCATGATCGTCAGGGTCGTCTGAACCATCCTGTCGGTCAGAGGAACACAGCATACGAATGAGTAAGTGTGCTGGCGAATTGGGTGTGCTGCTTGCTTTTATAGTGAGATTTGCTGTTGAAGTCAGTGTAGCTTCATAACCTGAGCGACGTTGTGCGGTCATGTGTTGTGTAGTTATGTTTGCTAGAATGGTCGTGACCTGGTGATTGGTGTGTAGAATAGTGTCATGTGAGAGTGTGAGCTTCTCGCAGTCCCTTATCATGATAGAGCAAGCTGCTACTGCTCTCAGGCAGGCCGGCATCCCCTGAACTACTGCTGGCAGCACCTTTGAGTAGAAGGCTACTGGACGGTAGCCACAGCCATGCTCTTGGGCCAATACACCTGCGCAGGTTGTGCCGTTCTCTGTGACGTACAGGTGGAACGGTAAGTGGTAGTCAGGCAGACCCAAACAAGGGGCGGAGGTCAGCGCTCCCTGTAATGCATTGAAAGAGGCAGTCATTTCTGTGGACCACAGTATTCGAGGAGGCTTGTCTTTTTTGCAGCATTCACGCAGAATGTGGTCATGAAAAGAACAGTCTGGTATCCACTGTCTGCAATAGTTCACCATGCCTAGGAAGGACAGCATTTCCTTCTGTGTAGTGGGCTTAGGGACAGAGGTCACAGCTTTGACCCTGTCTGTAGTCATAGAACGTTGTCCGTGAGACAGTGTAAATCCCAAATATTGAACAGAAGTCTGACAGTACTGCATTTTCTTTGCTGATGCTTTGTGGCCAGTCTGTTGGAGATGCTGGAGTAGCATGTGTGTGGCAGTTTGACATAGTTTTTCACTTTCAGCACAGAGGAGGAGATCATCTACATACTGGATCAGAGTACAGCCCTCTGGAGGAGTGAAGCCGTCCAGGGTAGCACGTACTACCATTGAGAAAGCCGCAGGGCTGTCTACCATGCCTTGGGGTAAGCGAGTCCATGTGTACTGCTTATCTCTATGTGTAAAAGCAAATATCGGCTGTGTGTCTTCATGCACAGGTACTGAGAAAAAGGCGGAGCACAAATCCACCACAGTAAAATGTGTAGCTGTTGCTGGAATACCTGTCAGTATCCTGGGAACATCTGGAACCAGAGGTGGCAGAGGCATGATGACTGCATTAACTTGCCTTAAGTCTTGTGTGAAACGCCATACGCCAGGTTTGTTAGGCTTTGGCACAGGATTGACAGGAGTGTTATATGGAGATACTGTGGGCTTTATTACTCCAGCTGTCAATAAATCTCCTATGATGATGTCTAAGGCTGCGGCTTTTTCAGCGGAAATGGGATACTGCCTGACATATACCGGCTTGTTGTTTTTCAGCTGAGCATGATAAGGTGTACAGTCAATAAATCCTACATCATTCTCACCTTTTGACCATAATGTCATGTTTTGATATTCAGCTGGCAATGTGACAGCAGAGATAGTACAGTGTATGGGGTAGGTTAGATCTATGTGTTGACATGGTGCAGTGATGTCATAGCCTATGTCTGAGTTATGTGACAAAATCACTGTGTGGCCTTCACTGGTGTGAGCAGTTATCATGTTGTTGAACAGTGTGAGAGAAACAAATATGTGGCTTCCAGGCATGGGGCTACCTGGTAACGGTGTTTGCACATGTTTTTGACACAGAGTGTGACGTGGGATACCAGTCAGATGGATATTGAGTTCATTCTCCGCTGAGGCGTCCAGCTGACACAGAGGATGTTCCTTCTCCATGGTGTCGGTGCATAGGGCAGAGAAAACATAGCTGTTATCAGTATCTGCAAACATTTCACCCTTTGTGTTAAATGAAATACACAAGTTCATTTTTGCCATTAAATCTCTGCCTAATAGATTCACAGGCGAGTTTGGAATAATTATGAATGGATGATATGTAATTTCATCTGGTTTTGGGCCCCAGCGTGTTTTTAGAGAATGAGTTTTGGGGCATTGCACTAGAGTTCCGTTTATTCCCATGGTGTTGATGCACACAGAGGAAACAGGCCCACTATAGAATTTTCCAGACAGTGAACTTTTAGTGGCTCCACTGTCAACTAAAAAGGAATAAGTCTTTTCACCTATCTCTATATCTAACATGGGCAAGCTTTCTGTGTTACGGGACAATTGCAAATGCAGCATCGTGTGTAGTGCTTCACACTGTCCCTCATCATCACCTGGGCCTCCCTATTGTCGGTCCAGTCTTTCGTTATCATATGGGTGGGGATTAAAATGTGGATTATAAGGTTGCTGCCTAAGTGCAAAGGGGCCATTATTTTGATGTGATTCCTGTCTGCGTTGCCAGTTACCTTGTCTGTAAGATCTCTGCTGACGCCTAGTGGCAGGAGCTGGTCCTGTGTTTTGTGGTTGAGACCTACGTGCTGCTGATTTGCATTCCCTCCTCCAGTGTCCTATTATTCCACAATAAAAACATACGTCTCCACTCCTATCTCTCCTTCTGAAATCTCCCTGCTGCGCTTGTTGAGGGGACGGGGCCCCTGCATACATCATTTTTTCACTTTCCTCTGAGCCTTCAACATCAAAGTTCAACAACATCTTAACAGTTTTAGCCTTCGTGCTGTTGGGGAAAAGATCTGCACCAGCTTTTGTTTTGACAAGTGTGATAAAGTTCTTTATTTTCATGTCATAGAGATTATCAGTGGCAGTCAGCTTCAATAGTTGTGAACATTCTGGATGAATATTGTTTAAGAATGTTGTTATGAAAATCTGATCATTTCCTCCTTCAGGCATGCATGCCTCATTAGTCCAGCAGTGTGTGAAACGTTTCATAAAAACTAGAATAGATTCATCTGGCTTTTGCTTACACATGGTTACTGCATTTAAATCAATTTTATCTCTAGACATTGTGAGCAGAAATTTCTTTAGATTTTGAAAAAAGGCTGTGATTTTGTCATCGTTTATCCACAAAAACGAGGTGGTGTTGGCTGCTTGGTCGTTTTTAGGGTCTAGTTCCTCTACTTCTTCAATAAGCTGAGATTCAGTCACACCTGGGATTCGTTGACATAATATATATCTATAGTCAGGCCCACCCAAGTGGTGGTATCTGGTACTTCTCTGTAATGCAGAAACAAAGGCTGTAGGATTTTTTAGAGGATCGGGAAGTTCTTTAATGGTTGCTGCTAACTCTGAAATTTTAGGGGGTTGAATGCAACACATGTCCCCTATTATCATGAACGGGAGGGAGGGGCTGACGTCATTAAATTGTGATCCCTGCTTTTCTTTATAACGGGTGTTTTTGTGGGGGCCCTCTTGAGTTTTTTCCTCTTTTTTCTGCTTTAAGTAGTTCCTTATTAAATTTCTGGTGTTAGTTATTGCTTTTGGCACAGTCAAACCATTCGCTACTCTAGTGTGGCGCTGAACATGATTATCTATGACGGAAACGGCTTCCTGCAGTTCGGCTTCCGTACGTTCAGTTAAAGGATCTTTCATGATTTCCTCACACTCTGTCATTAACTGTTTTGTTTGCTTTTTATGTTCCTGTAACTCTCTTTCTCGTTCAGTGTATTCTCGTTCCTGTCTTTGATCTAGGTTAAACCAGTCATCTTCTTCTGATTTAGGTGTCATTTCAGTGCCTTCCTCACTCTTTTGGGATTCTGCTGTTAAATCAGGATATACGCGCTGATGACGTGCAGCCGCCGCAGCAGCTATTAATTCTGTTTTTTCATCATAAGGCGGCGGAGCCGTAGGTTGAACGGATGGGCATATAAGGCTAGTTTTTTCTGCAGTGGATTTACTAGAGCCTACACTGGCTTGATTTAAAGCATTTACGTCTGGCTCGGGTCCTTTTTTCCATAGTGGTAGCATGCGATTGGTCACATCACGACATTCTATCATATATTTTTTACAGGACTTTTTAATCAGCCTACTTTTCTTATCACAAATAGTATTTAACATTTCTACTGACCTGTTTTCTGGCGATAATCGTTCGGGATAGGGCTCCGGAAATACATTAGGATGCATTAAAGTTATAGTTCTTAAGTTCGAGACGAAATCAGTCACGTAAGCACTTCCGCATGTTCTGGATACGTAATCATGGAAGTCTTCATTGATTCGCGAGCGTGGGTTAAACGTAACCGGAAGTGGGAGTCGTACTGAGCCGCTATTTGTGATTTTATATTTTATTTTTTTCGGTTTTACAGTTAATTTTGAGTTTTTATCGGACCCGTCTAAGGTCTTTGAATTATTCTGACCCATGGTCAGTGATTTCCAGAGGGGTTTAGACGCTTTGAAGGATTTAAGTTAGTATCTATTTTTGCTGTGGCACACCTGAGGTTACTTGATTTTTTGCTAGCAATTTTATGTTTTTAGTGAGCAACTTCTCACTTTTTAACGAGCAACTTCTCGTTTTATGACCCCAGGCAACTTCCTGTGTCCTTTCTGCTGGTGAGCAACTTCTTAGTTTATGACAGCAGGCAACTTCCTGTGTCCTTTCTGCTTTTATTTACAAAACAACAGGCAACTTCCTGTGTTTCTATGTGGGCCACTAAAGAAGGCTCCTCAGCGTATCCCACTTGTTACTATGTGGGCCACTGAAGAAGGCCTCGTCAGCGTATCCCGTTTCTATGTGGATCACTGAGAAAGGCATAACACAGTCTTATAAAATAAAAAGACAAGTGCCTACCTTCGTCAGGATCCCACTTCTGACACCAAAATTGAAGGAAACTGTTTCCAGGGCCTACTCCGTGGATCGGCTTCCTCCGAGGCGTGGACGTCTATCAGCAGAGAATGTACCTTCACCTATCAGCAGAGAATGTCCCTTAGTCTGTAACACAGTCAAATATATTCTCAAGTAATATTCAAGCATGCCATTCAGCGTGTTAGTACGAGCAGCTCGGGAGCAGCTTGGGAGAACAAGAAAACAGAGACTGCTTTAGATTGTCTTCCCAAAGTGACTCAACTTTATTCACAAGTACAACAGTTTATATAGAGGGTAAAATTCATGAGACAGCAGATTTATCAGTTTAAACCAGTACAGACCAAGATAAGGCAGCGTCTTCCTGCCCTTGGGTGAAGAAGCATCCTTTGTGTAGTTTATTAGTTCAGCTACAATTGTGATTATCTCAGCGACATATTTTCAAGGCACAAAACGAAGAGTTCTTACATTAGTGAAATCTGAAACAAACCATTTGGCCTTCAACAGGCGTCTAAAAGATTAAGAAACTAATGTAGCTGAGGGAGTGATCTCTGTGGTATTTCAACCTTGTACCAGCCTGTGATTCTCACACATCAATTCTTGGGTCAAAGAGAAAAACACTGAAACAAAGGGGCCTTATTGAATGACAGAGTTTTCCTGCATAATGTCACTATAAAACAATATCCAGTAAATGCTACCATGGTACTAAAATACCTAACAAGCGTCATGTTAACAAATGATAGCCGTACAGTAACTTTTATGCTTATTGTAGCTGTTAGCTAAAAACGCTAATTTAGCGTAGTTTGCCCTTAATTCAGCTTTGACAAACAAATATGATCGACTGTTTCTAGTAGAATTCCAAAGTTGTCATCTTGTACCCTGTCAGAGCCCTGTATGCTTGCAGAGACCCCTACAGTAGGGAAACATCAAAACGGTGTCCAAACCTTTGTATTTTAACTTTATTTATGTCTTACACAGCATCCCTTATACATGTAATACATTTATTACCAACCTGAGAGTTTATCCGCTGGTCAATCGACATGATGAATGACTTCTGAAGTCTTAATTCAGCTCAAGACGCTGTAGATTCCCGTCAGTAACACTTTCGGTCCGCTAGTAAAACGTAGTTCTATTAATCTGCGCTCGATTACTCTTGAACCAGAACCGGATGTAAGTCCCCAAAAAACTGAATTTTGGAACTGAAATTGAATTGTAGAACTGAAACTGAATGGTGAGAAGTGAATCTGAAATTATTCGAGAGCTAAATTTTTAAACGATAAAATACAATTACAAAGCAAATGAATTCATTTTCAAACTATAAAATTCAATTTCAGTTTAGTGATGATCATTTTCAAACCAATAAATTGAATTTCAAATTAGGCTAATTCATATAACTTATTCAAATTCATTTTCTGATGGCACAGATTTCTCTCATACAAACACAGACCACATGATTGTTGCAATGTCACTTCATGAAAAAGCCTCACTAAAACAAAAGTGGGAGGAGTCATGAGCGAGTATCGCAGTCATGTACAAGTTCTGAATTTAGTTTAAGCTGTGTACTAGAATACATTGAGTTTACATTCTTAAATACAGGAACTCTCTTATAACCTTATGAGTAGTTTTGCTTGATATTCCAAAAATAAAAGTAAAATATTGGGATTTTTTTTTCAAAATACTTCAAAAAAACTTTTCTTTTCTAAACACCAAACACAAAAACATAACGTTCCGTTATTAATGAATGTTCGGAGTGAAAGGGAGAACAAACATGCACGAGGGTGATTGATGCATGCGGAACAGGTTCAACATGACAAAACCAACAGCATTTAAAAGAGAGAGAGAGAGAGAGAGAGAGAGAGAGAGAAAGCATTTGTCATTCTGTACATGCTGCCTTTGTTATTTTTGTAATACCGATTTATTATCAAACCGGATTCACTACTGTTCTTTGCATGCACGAACAAACTGCCCTTTGAAACGGACTTAAAATGCCGACATAGCAACTGCAGTAATGTAGGCGCACACACAGTTTGCGTCATTGCCTTGCTGATACAATGATACTCACAGCAGCTAAGGTGCCCGCTGCAAAGAGGTCAAAGATTCAGAGAAGCAAACTGCCGAGTATGCACCAACAATAAAATATTATTACTTTATTTTATCTGCATTGTCACGGTCCTATTAGATGCGTTCAGTGTAATTGTGATTTATCGGTCATGTCAGAACTGTGTGCAGATTTGAATACAAAGTGCTGTATCATCGTGAGTTTCACTTCTCAGAGCGTCGTTCACCAGCAACAGCAGGAGCAAAACAACGAACTACTGCAGAAATCGTTGAATTATTGATATGCAACAGTTATTAGCGATAAAATGTTTAACTGCAAAAAGCTGCAAGAGCCCTAAGAGCCTTGTTTTCCTGACTCGCTGGAGTTTTTTCATGTTTCCTCTTTCCCATGTACCCTCACATTCTTTGGCCGCCTTCGGATCAAAGAGTTTCTATAAAAAGCAAGAGAAGTCACCTCTCCTCCACACGTCTTTTGTAGTACTTGTGGCTGCATTCTATTTTAAAGACACTGAAATGGTTACTAAATCTCACTTTATCTTGTTTTTTGAATACACATCTTAAATATTCATCAGGATCAGGTTGACGTCATGTCGTGTTTAACATTTACGGGCATTAGCTATCTTGGTGTGACAGCTCTTTGGCTGGAGCACAGAAATGGGATGGGGCTTTGTTCCAGGAAACCTGACATAGAGGACTGGAGCTATAAAGCCAGCCTTTTCATCGACTGCAGCTCCAGTCTTCAACCTTCCTCAACTTCAGCTGTTAGGTTAAGCGCTTCACTCTGAAATCATGGCCAAGGACATGACTCTGCTGTGGGGCTCCGGATCTCCTCCCTGCTGGAGGATAATGATCGCTCTGGAGGAGAAGAACCTGCAAGGATACAACCAAAAACTGCTCTCCTTTGAGAAGGGGGAGCACAAGTCAAAGGAAGTCATGGACATTAACCCCAGGGGTCAGGTAGGTTCATATCACACTATGTAAACACTCTCATATCTGAAATCAGCATTTGTCTTCCTGAAATGGAGTAAATGGAGTATTCACTTGGCATTCACAAATAAGAAGACTTGAACCAAACAAAGTGTTTATGGTTTTCCTTGCACTGTCTCTTAAAGCTTCCTGCCTTCAAATGTGGGGACAAAATCATCAATGAGTCCTGCGGTGTATGCTTCTTCTTAGAGGTGAGAACTCTGAATCTGGCCCTACTTGAAATGCTATGTTGCCATGGAGTTCCTAGGTAGCAGAGCTGCTTGTGATTATATTTTTAACAGTGCGTTGTAAAAACAGACACACTATACCACAGATGTAAAGAACGAGAGCTTCTTGCTGTTTTTTTTCCCCCAACAGTCCAAGTACAAGTCACAGGGAACCAAGCTGATCCCCGACTGCGATGCGGAACAAGCATTGATGTTCCAGCGTGTGTTTGAGGTTAACACATTCGGAGACAAAATGGGTATGTTAGTTCGGAGATGCAGAATATGTCTCAGTTTTGTTTTGCCGTGCAGTGACATAACTGTTGAAACCTGAACTTCCTTCATCACAGTGTGTGTACCCCAAACAACATTAGAACCACAGGGATTTAGTGAGTCTGTAAAGGATATATCAAGGCTGCTAAATCTCTTTCTGTGTGACCTGGCTGATGTTGCCATTCAGAGGTCTGTGCTCTGGGATTTTGAACTGCTGTACTTGGCAACACCACACTAACAACTGTCACTTGTCTTCAGCAACCAACCCTCCTCAGCTTCCCCTTGAGACCTTTAGTTGTTCAAAACACACTGCAGACACTAATGATCTGTGCATTCACATAATTAAGCCATAAGAAATCCCTTAGTCCATTTCTCTGGTGAGCAACTCTCATAACAGACACTGATGTTAACAGGTGACATGTTAATCCCACCAGTGATCACATGCTCAGACTAGCTTTGCATGTAAAGTCACTTGTTTGTCATGCGATTTGGTACTCGTAAAATTCCCTGCTGGTGTGTGGGTAGATTTTATTTAGGTTTTGTAGAGATACACTTTAATAATTTTGTTGGTTTATTTTTTTTGTGTGTTATATTTTTCTAGGAAATGTTATCTACTACAACTGGAAGGTCCCAGAGGGAGAGAGACACGACTCTGCCATTAAGAGAAACAAAGAAGCTCTGACCGCTGAGGTCAAGCTTTGGGAGGGATACCTGCAGAAGGTATGTGAATGACGTGTATGCCTACAGTCTGTCGTGCTAAACTAAAACTCAGAATATTTCTACCAGTTTTTTCTAAAACAATTTTTAAAAATGAGGTAAAATAACAAAAGGTTTTGAAATGGTGTGCATTAACAGCATTAACCTGGTCAGCAAGCTGTAAAAGAACAATTTAGCTCTTCAGACTTTAGCCCTTAAGGGTGTTACACAAAATTCTATGTGTTAATTATTGATCTTTAGACATCCATGTAGTTCTACTTGAACAAGGCCATGCTGGTAGTTTGAATCAGTCTGCAGTGCTAATCTTCATGTCTGTAGAATAAAGCAAGCCTTATTCATCAAAGTCAATCTTGCCTTGGTTTTTAAGGAAACATAATCAATGCAGAACATTTATTAAGCCAGGCTATAACCCCCTGTGATGGCTATTTTTCTATTTTTATTTTACTTAGTGTGCTTTCTAGCTTTTTTTCCAATTTTTTTCTTACATAACTACTTCTCCTTTTCTTTTTAGACATCAGGCGGTTTCCTGGCAGGAAAGAACTTTTCCCTGGCCGATGTGATTGTTTTTCCAGCCATTGCTTATCTCTACCGCTTTGGGTAAGTGGACTAAATGACCAGAAACATCTCTTAGCAGCCTGGCTAGATGATTGGATGTAATAAAAATAGCAATGAACTCACTCCAGCTTTTTTCTTTCCTGCAGGCTTTCTGAAGAGCGGTACCCAAAACTGACAGAATACTATAAAAATCTGATGAACAGACCCAGCATCAAAGCCACCTGGCCTCCTACTTGGAAGGAGACACCAGGACAGGACATACTTAAAGACATCTGAGATTCAGATGCTCTTTGGTTAACCAGCTAACGTTTCCTGTTGTGTTTTTCATGTATTTCCAGTTGTTGTACTGCTCTATCCTTTCATATTTTTTAACATCATTTGTTTCTGAAACTGTCTGATTCTCATTGTGATGTGAACAAACAGCAATAAAAAAAGTTTCAGTTTTGTCTGCTTTATTAATATCATATTATTGACCACAAAAGACCTATTAGAGTTTATTTTAGGTTTTCACAACTTTCACTGCAGATTTTATGTTTGGATGCACTTTTCAAGAAAACTGACATGATCCTTCCTGCAACTTCTGTAGAGAAAGAGAGACAGCTCACTAGACTCAGCTAAATAATTGTTTCTGAACAATTTTTATTCAGATTGTAAATATTTCTTTTCATAATGGACTCAAGCAAAGAACAAGCAAAGATCTCAAATTAAGAGCAACTTGATTTATTGGGTTCACCATGGGGATTTTGCTAAAGAGACTATTTACTGGGAGAGTGAGTATTTTCTCCAGGTTTGGTTATAGACTATCAATTCTATCAAGGTGTAGTTCAGAAAATTCAGGGCCCATAAATACTCGGTTGACCTAAAAGGGAGTTGTTTCCTTTTCCTCTTTTTAATGTGTCTCTTATGAGCCAGCAAGTTTCAAACCAGGTACAGAGGAGACCCCCATCACAAATTATGGCATTTGAGTTCCAAAACATTTAGAGCCATTTACAGATGTGCATCTTTTGGACTTGGTTAAAGAGGGATGTGATCACTAAAACTGTGAAATGTCTTATCCACTGCCCTGTTTGTCTGGGAGGTTGGAGTGGTTTCACCTGTTGAACCGGTTTTAAAACCTTTTCCCCTGAACAATGTTTGTTTTCCCCAAACAAGAAGGAGCTCATGAGCTTTCTGTGTTTTTTGGGGTGTTGCCATAATGGCGAGTATTCTTCACACGCTGAGGCTGATTATGGGGTTCCACAGGGTTCTATGCCAGGACCATTTCTATTCCTATTATCCAGGCTTCATTTAGGCACTATTGTCAGATGGCATAATATACATTTTACCAGCTTTATTTACCTATGAAGCCATATGATGCAGTCCAGTTAGTTAGTTAAACTCCAAGAATGTTTTGAAGACATTAGCTGGGACTACAATAAGAGAACATATATCTATTCCGTCAGCTTCTCTTGGTTTTCTGTTAAATTGAGAATGAATTTTAAAATCCTTTAACTTACATAAAAGGTCTTAGATAGTCACGTATCATTTCATAGTTTCATACTATCCCAACATAACATTTTTTTCAGACTCCTGGTTTACTTGTCATTCCTACAGTATGCAAAAGTAGAACGGGTGGCAGCACCTTCAGCTTTCAGGGCCCTGCTCTGGAACCAGCTCCCAGTTTGCATTGGCTGTCACTGTTTGGTTGCTGTCATAGAACTGAAGGCTAAAATCAAATATGAGTGGTCATCTTGTCAGCGTGCTTTTGACACTGTTAAAGCTATCTGGTTTCTCCTATTGTCCCAGGACCATGGTGACTGAAAGTGATACAGGGGCAGGTCTGAAAGTGATACAGGGGCAGGTGGTGGCTTGCTTCAACTGTCACCCAAACCATAGATTCGTATATCAAGAAAACGTTGTGGCCCATGCTTCAATTAGAGCATGCTGTTCTTGAGTTCATACTCTTGGTTTTGTATGTTGCCTTCTACGTCCCCCCCCTCCCCCCCAGTTACTTCAGAAAATACCAACACAATATCATCTAAACTCTAAGTTTGTGTTCATGGTAGCTGTACATAAAGCTGGCTGTGCTTTTGAGAGAAGGACATTGCATGTTAGTTTTTATATTTTACACAAGAGAGTTTCAAAGACAAAAGCAGTTATACTTTGATTAGAAAAGTCTAGATTTGTCAGTCAGTGCTTTTTAAAGTGCTCTACACTATTACTGATGCAAATGGTTTGAAAGGAAAGGAAAGAATAAACAGGCAAAACTGCGTCTTTCTGGACTTTCTGGACTTCCTAGAGTTCAGCTTTGGAGTTTTGATGGAGTGGTGGAGGCTATTTTTTTAAACACCATACCTATGTTTCCCTCCAGTGTTCATCATCATCTCGTATATCGTCTGGGTAGATTGACTGATTGATTGAGTGATTAGCTGATTGATAACATAAATTTCTTGTTCTGTCTAACATATAAGTGTCACATTAAATTCAGTTGATCTGACATAAACATACGTTTTAAATCTAAAGAACGTTTGAAGAATTTTTATCAAGTGCACTTCCACCTTTTTGTGTTGAGAAACATCACATGGAAATTATTTGAGTATTACAAGTAATTTTAAGTGACACTATTAGAGTTACATTTTAAGTTTGATAAAGTTTAGTTTCAGCCAAATAATTGGTTTCATTTTTTCAGTTACATTCCATTTAAACTTTGTCATTTAAATGGATATAATTTGGATACAATGTATACAATTCGTAAAGAAAAGTTCAGCATATTTTCATTGGAAATTTCATTTAAAATCTGCATAGTGTAACTGATCTGTAAGTTTAACTGTTTGACAACAGACTAGGCTACGGTGGCTCGTGAAGGATTACATTTCAGAATTTGCAGTGTGTGGACAGATAATGTTCAAAAGTGGTTGCTTACATGCACAATTGTTTAAATACATATATTTTTGATTTTTAAAAGAAAACTAGTAATTCAGGTTAAATCCAGAAAACATGTTATGTTTATTAATCTGTTAAAGCCACACTTTTTGTAATTTGATGACAGCTGTACTTCCGGTGTCTAATTCGCAATGTTGTTAATTTTGTGTTGTTATATTGCCTGCTCATCCTAAAGTTACCAAAGCCACCAATGCTCTGTCAAGTTTCACTGTTAAAAACTGTTTTTGGAGGTATCTATATGTGTGCACATATATGACTGAGACACGGTCAGCATGGGTTATCGTTTATTTTATTTATTTATTTATTTTTTGCCTGTCCCATATGGTTTTTTAGCCGTCAGAATTGATGTCTGAAAGGCAACAAAGATACCTAATGGATTTACTTTGCCAAGTGGATCATCACGGCCTTGCTGTTTTGGTCCATTTGATCGACCTTTGCTGTTATTATTTATTTTATTTTATTTTATTTTATTTTCAGTTGTCACAGATGGGACAGACATGACTGGGGGATAGGAAAGGGAGAAAGAAAGATGAAGGAACAAAACACAGAGGGGAAGAGGGACAGTGAGAAAGGGCACTTAAAAAGAAAAAAAATCTCACAGATCACCTGTTGAGAGAAAGAAAAGAGAAAAAGAGAAAACAAGTAAAAAGAGGGAGCAACATAATAAACACAGCACTATCGCATTAATCTAGCTAACAGTAAATAACAGTAAATACTAAATATTGAATGTTGTTATGCAGCACGCAGGACCGACAGCGCACAATGTGCTTTGAGGTAGCAGCCAAGAAAGGTGTCGTTTGTGTCTGTGTACACCTGTGTGCACACCTGTGTGTATCAGCGTGCTTGTATTCAAAAGGTTTCTCCACGTAATGATCTGCTAGATGGTCTGGGGAGCCATAGCCCCGTCCCCCAGGGCATGAAGCAGGTATGGAGGAGACTTAGGCCCCAGACATCCAGAGGCCCCAGAGTGCGAGAGCCCAAGGAGGACCACCAGGGGGGCAACTGTGCCACCCTCCTGGGAAGAGCTGAGGAGAGTCCCAAACGAGAGGTCACCCAGCAGCCACTGAGCAGAAGCCAGAAGGGGCTGCAGTGGTGTGCCCGCAGGCTCTGCCCGCAGCGAGCTGTGCCAAAGCCACAGGCCCAGAGGCCGAAGGCCTGAGGGCCCCCCACATCCCCGAAGAGGCCCGACCGAGCCACGGGCGCCACCAACACACTGACACCTGAGGCCATTGGCCACCAGCAGGGAGTGTGGTGAGGGGAGATAGTCCTGAGATGTTGCCAGAGAGGTGGAGTCTGAGATCCGACCTGACATATAGAAACAGACAAACAGGCACACGCAGACACAAACGTGCATTCCTACCCTTATGCACACATATACAAATACTCAGCACTCACACAACGTAAAGACAGACACAAATGGACATTGTACACACAATCACGCTCCCCAAACATACTCTCTACCTCAGGTCCAGGTCCAGATGCTACCCTTTCCCCCGGGGTGGAGACAAGCAGGCCGCCCCCTGCATCCCAGATCCCAATTGGAGGCCAACACCTCCGTCCAGCCCCTCTGCCCCGATGGCTAACAGAGAACGGGGTGTGGGAAGACCCCATACCTCCCTCCGTCCGCTCATGTGTAGTTTTGCCGCGTGTTGTTCTAGAGTGCATTTAAAACACGGGAGGGCATGGTGTTTCCTGCCAGAAAGCAGCAGGTGTCCGCATGGCCCCTCCCGAGAACTCTTAATGTCTACATGCATTGAGAGGTCGGCACTGGCGCCAGTGGGTTATCATTTGTACATAAAGGAAGGACACATGATCCCAATGTTTCCCTCTAACATGTCACTGCGGCAATTTCTATCTAAAAAGCCGTGGCAAGCAAATGTGAGTTTTCAAAATTCTAACCAAGGCAAGAAAGAAAGATGGGACCAACAGGAGGCAAACAATTACCATCAACAAACCAAAACACCAAACAAAGGATCAAATCCGCATGTAAAGTAAGTGGGAGCAACTTTCACTGACCACACCTGGAAGGCTACTACCAGCTGGCGCACTAGAAAACCACCAGTGACAGGATTAAATCATAAACCTGTTCAAAAATCTATTCTAAGATGTCGAATACAGATGGAAAAAAAAATAATGCAAAAAAAATTAATGTTGGTAAATTAATATCAAAGGAAGAGCTAATCAGCTGCAGATTAGCTGTGAGGTCACATTGATAACTTGCTGTGTTTCAGTTAGTGCACTGCATTCCTCTGCACAAAGCAGCCTTCCTCTCTTTTTAGCTTTTCTAAGCAGCTAGTCCTTTGTGTACACAAGCTGTTTTACTCATTCCAGATGTTCGACCCACTGTGTGTGGGGGATCAAAAAACAAAACAAAACAAAATTGGAATAATATCTTATCACTGTATGAGCCATGTTGCAATTGTAATTACATGTAGCCCTGAATATCAAAGAAAAACTGAGGAGCACTGTTACATTTGACAGCATTACACGGCAGTAGTTGGGCTTTAATGAAACAATTTATGATGCAGCTGTTCCACGCTCCCCAAGTGGCCTTCGTTCACATGCCAGGTAGGAAGGACTAAGAGCCAAGGAGAGAAGACAAGGAGACAAATCAAGTGTGTGCAAACTGAGAAATAGGAAAGGAGGTGAGACTGTGGTGCTCCAAGCTACTGAGTCAAAACTCTTTTAAATTCATTTTAGTGCTTTGTTGGTTATTCTGTTATACTCTTGTATGTCATTGTTTCCTGAGTGTTTCCTTTCTGATAATGTTATCAACTGTTATCAAACATAAAGATGTTTAAATTCTGACACGAAAAGGCAGAAAAACCTTAAACTGTGCAAGACACATAACAGCAAAACATGCAAGGTTTCTTGCGGGCAGGACTATGACATTAACCACCTATGTTAACATTTCTTTGTGTGGGAATCTCCAGACATAACACCAGTCTGTCTTTCTACAGTTGGAGTCCTTTGTATCGTTCAACAGGATTATATAATGATAAGAGTACATCATCACTGCCCTCTGCTGATGGATTCACTTCATTCATCGGGCACTGATCCTGTTAGTATCTGTGATTGCATTTCAGTTTGTGTGTTGTTTGTTCTCTGCATTTGGAAAAGTCAGTGTCTGAAAGTAAAGAGCAATAAACTAAATTCTGCAGTTTGCTACTTAAACATTCATACACGCTTTTCAGTATGAACCCAAAATCAGCCTGTACACATGGGAGGCCAGCTTCATTTATGGAATATGGCAACAACCAAAGCTAAACACAATAATCAAAGCACATGATAAATTTTCACTTTGGTAAATGCCAACATAAAATTATCTAAACTCTAGTTGTAGGGCAGGTTATTGACTGTGCCAGAGATTGGCTGTGCAAATAGATCCGATTGCAAAATTGCCCTTTGGATGGCTCAAAGGACCATTTTCTATTTGCACAGCCTTTTCGTTAAATGTAGTCGTGTTTGATGAGTTTCATTTCCTCTGATGTTAAACGTTAAAGATGATAACACATTTGATCTTCGTTGGTCTTCTCTCCCTCCTCAGCTCTTCTTTATGTCAAGGTATGATGCACTATGCAATATATTGTTATGACAGGGCTAAACGTATGCAACTACCTGTTCATGTACCATTATGCTTTTTTTGGCACTTTTGTGTGGTTAAATGTTTGTGATATATGAACAACGTCTTTGTACATGTAAATGTTTCCTTAAATATTTCCCTTTTCTGTTCTTCAGCATGTAATCCAAATATTCTGTTGAACATGGATTTCCCGGGAAATGACATAACATTTCTCTACTCCCCTGATGTTAACCACTGTCAGCTCCTGTGCACCCAGCACCCCTCTTGCCTCTTCTTTAGCTTTATTCGTGCTGATTGGACCCACGATGACAGGTATGACTGGCACAAATGAGTTGCAATATATACACGTACTTATCCAGGTCCATCTTGCAGTGGCAGGTTGTAAGGTGCAGCAGTCTAAGCAACACCACCAAAGTGTTCCCAAACAAGGCGACGAGTTCCTTCCAAATGACCTTTCTCTGCACCGTATCTCTAAAGTTGAGCTGAACTAATTTCTGCTTCTTGTATCTGTGATCTACTCCTGGTCCTGGGTGAGAGTGAGAAGTTAGATTGACAAAAATCAAAATCACCTTTGTGCTTGTTTCTCTTTCACCACAAAATTCAACAGACTGTGCTCTCCAGTTCCATGGCATATACTTTTTTGAGTGAGGAGGTTGATCCCCTTGAAGTTTGAACACACCATCCCTCCAGTCTGCCAATCCAGAGGCACTCTCCCCAACTTCCACGAGATGTTACAGAGCTGTCCCACACTGTATACCAGTATACTCACCCATGGTTACTGCCTCTCACTGATGGCAACTTAAGATTTCACAGAGTTCAGCCAAAAGTCTAAAGACCCATATCCAGCTATAGGAAGCACAGTATGTCATGTTATTTCAGGATCTGTTATATATGTGTTATATTGGTTTTACTATGGCTCCTTCCACTTGTCGGTCTCTGCAGGCACTTCTACTGCTACCTAAAGTCCACTCCCTCAGGAGAGCCCAGTGCTCAGACTCCAGTACAGGGTGTCACTTCTGGTTTTTCTCTAAAATCCTGCAGCCCAGGCCCACGTACGCTTACAACCATTAATAAACCATTTTAAAAATTGAGCAATTCATGAAGTATGTTCACCTCCAGTTTACCTTTCTCTATGCATGTTTCTATTGTTTGAAACAGAACCTTGCCTGTCTGAGCTGTACCAAAACATGGACTTTATCGGGGGAGACTACAGGTCCTTGTTCACAGGTGACCACAAGGAGTGCCAGCGAGTGTGCACTCAGGACCCTGCGTGTCAGTTCTTCACTTTTGTAAAACAGAATTTCTCAAATAAAGTAAAGTCAGGTAAATTTGAGTTAGGATAGTGTATTTATTTTAAACATGTTTCCATATTTATTTATTGTTTAACCACAAAAGATTTGTCCTACACCTCTGCATTTCCCAAAGTTCATCTTATTGCATTTTATTGCGTCACATCTTGTTTTTTTAAACTGCATGTCCATGTTTGTCCATGATATTTTGCACTCTAACAGCAAAGGAGAATATGATTTCTTGTTCTGTTTAAGGTATAAGTGTTACCTAAAATTCAGTTGGACTGTACCAAGGACTCCTGTTATTGAAAGAAAAGCTGGTGTAACATCTGGATTCTCCCAAAAAACAAACCAAACTCAGCACTTTGACAAAGGTACATAGACCTAGTTGTAGCTTTCGGCCCACTTCCTGTTTGTTGCCTGTGTGTTTTCCTAATGTAAGTAAGTAAAATGTATTTATATGGGCCTTTTAAGACTAGAATCTATTACAAAGTGCTTCACATGGGAATATAAAAGCATATCAAACAAAACAAATGTCTTTCCTCTTTTATATTCAGTATGTCAGAGAAAGCTTTTTCCAAACACTGACATCCCAGGAAGTGACATTGAGTCTCTGCCTGCTGCCTCTCCTGAACACTGTCAGACTCTGTGCTCAACTCATCCGCGCTGCACCTACTTCACTTATAACAGGTAGTTGTTTGTGTTTCAGACAACGTCTCATCTGAGAGTGAAACAAATATCTTATGTGTTTTTCTTTTTCTTTCATGTCTAACAGGCAGTGTAATAAAACTGTACTTAAGTGCAGAATTATAGCTCTACAGCTCTACATTATATGCAAACATTTAGACCCTCTTACACATTTTGATTTTAAGGCTTTTTGATTTTATTTGTTTGTTTTTTAGGAATACCTTTGTTTGTTACCTGAAGGAAAACACACATGAAATAGTCACCAGGGCAGATACAGGCACTTCAGGGCTACCACACCGTTCCTGTCAGCTTGACGACAGTGAGTAGCGCAAATCAACCTGTAATGCTCCGCATGAACGTGTTTGTGAGCGAACAGTTACTGAACAGCATACAGTGTTGTGAAAAGTATTTGGCCCCTACCTGATTTCTCATTTTTCTGAATATTTCACAGTCTTACATGTTTTAGATCATCAAACAAATTTAAAAAGTAGACAAATAAATGTGGGTGAATACTGAATTATATCACTGTTACATAAATGTTCAATTTATTGGAACCTGGAACACCTTAAGAAACACTCAATCAGGCAGTTCCTGGAGGATGAAGTAATTGATTCCCCCACCTCTAGGGCATTATGGTTCAGTCCCACATTGTCAGGTTGCACTGGTCCAGATCCCGGACGAGATACCCCAGGACACCATCGACTGTCTCATAAGTATGATTAGACATGCATGCCCTGATGTGGTTAGGCCGCTTCAGAACAGGCTTAGGCATGCACGTCTAGGGGCCAAACAAACTACTAAGGAGGATTTTGAGGTCATACAAGTATAGATCTGACATCACTGAAATCTGATTTGTTTTGAAAGTGTTTCTTTAGCTTCAAACAAAACAGAAATATGTATGTGGGGTAATCGGGTTGTTAGTTTTTAACTGTTGCAAATCGGCAACGCCTGCCTCGAGAGGGTTAATGTAAAAATTAGTATTTCAGACATGATGACAAACCAAATCTATGTCATTTTCCTCTAATACAACATGTGGATGTGAGACAATCATCTTTTGGGCTTTGTTCTGTAAAGGTAGCCTAATATTGTTAAAGACACTGTAATTATGCACAGGAATATTTTATGTGTCCATCCCTTCAGCACAGTGACATGTGTTTCTGCTAACAGACTGGGCCAGAGTGGCTTATGAAGGAGTAGATTTCAATGGTTCTGACATTCGCTATGAGTTGATGGATGATGCAGACACATGCCAGAAGACATGCACTGAGGACCCTCACTGCCAGTTCTACACCTACGCTGATGAAACCTTCTTTGATCGCAGTTATCGGTGAAGTATTACGAATACTTCTGTGCACACTTTAAACTAGTAATTCACGTCGCACCCAGAAACCACGTCACATTTATTAATCTGTTGTATTCACACTTTTTGTAATCTGATGACAACTATATCTCCAGTCTCTAATTTAAACTGTTGGGTTTTGTACTGTAGGCGTCGCTGCTACCTGAAGCGTGTCATCACCATCCCTGCTCCTCCCAAAGTCATCAAAGTCACCAATGTTGTGTCGGGTTTCTCCCTTAAAAACTGCCCATAGACTCAGGGATCTACTTGTAACATGTGTGAAATTAAGTTTGAAGACTTCACAGCTCTCAGTGGGATTTTTGTGGAACCTAAATAAATCATTTCAAACATGAGCTGTCTGTCTGACATGTTTATTAAACAAATATGTCCACTTTAGTCTCATCTGACCAAAAGGAAAATGTTCCAGAAATTTTTGTTTGTTTAGATGCAACACAGCTAACCTAACCTAAAATGTGCTGCTATGTTCTTTTTAGCCACTTGTTCAGTTTTTTGTGATTGTGCTGACATGAACTTTAACATTTAAAATGTTAACTGAGGCCTTTGCAATCTATAAATGAACTCTTGGGTTTTATGTTTTGTTTGGGTTTTCTCAAAGGATTGCACGTTCTGTGTTTAGGGCGAATTTGCTGGAATCTCTGCTCCTGGGAGGATTATGGTTTTGTATTAACACACATGTACATGCTCCAGCCCCAACAAGCTCCCAAAACTTCTGCCCGGGTAATTAGTTGCCACACAAGACACAATAAAAGGGGTTCTTACAGCAGTTTAATGACATACAGAGAACATTCAGAAAGGAGAAAAAAGCAAAAACATACTATGGAAAATATGTACAGGACATTTGGCAGTGGCTCTGGCTACAAAAGAAACGAGAAAACAAAGGAGAAACAAAGCAAATTAATGCCAAGCCCAGACCACCAAATCATAATGGGATATCTCTACACATGTGAGGACATGGCAGTCTCTAGCCACATGATCTCTAACACCAACAGCTACATAAACATATACACCGGCCTCTTTAAAATATTGCCTGAAAATTGCAGAGCAAGCCCACCTCCAGCTTAAATAAACATGACACAAACCATAGACCAAGATGGCAAAATTTGTAAAGAATAACCACTCCTCTTTGCAATGCTTCCACCTTGTGGCGGATGTTTGTAACCTCAAGTGAATACTTTACACCATGGACGAAGAAAGAACATGTTTATCGGCATCCTAACATCTCAAGAGAAACTTTGTAGTCCAGACGGGACTCAGCGTTAACAGCGTTAACAGTCAAATACTCCCAGATACACACATTTCTCTGTGTTCTAGTAAATGTACCCGTCTTGTTTTAAATTTGGAGGACTTTCTTCTAAACATCAGGAGTTGAACCACTTTGCAGTAACAGGTGTAATGGAAACTGCTGTCGGGGCTACAGCACTATGTTCACATAAAATCAGCTAAAATTGTGGTTTTAAAGTTCATGCAACAAATATAATGTCCACTATCCTGAACAAACAGTGACGTGAACAGAGAATATACGTGCAAGGTGGCAATTCTGGATGAACATTGTTTTAATGAATTTTAACTGTTTACAAATGTTTGTTGTTATATGTTTATAAATGATCAATTTTTGCATTGTGCAGTTTATTTGTTTTATTACATTTTGATAGAAGGAAATGAATCTTTGTCCCTACATGTTCTTCCTTTGCTTTTGCACCTTTGTAGTTTTGACAGCAGAGGTCACTAAATTAACTGCATAAACCACTGGTGCTCATACTGTGTTCAGTATAGACTTTGGACATTTACTTGCCAGTGGATGTGCTAATCACTTTAATTTTCAGTGATCTTTTTAACGTTAGATTTATATGCTAGCACTACCATTATCTAATAAGTAAACCCTATTGGGTAAAAGTGTTATACAACGTCTGGGGATCCGAATGCTTCTTTAAACCTTTAAAACATGGGCCTGAGAACAGTACGGTGGTGCAGTGGTTTGAGGGTTAGGGTTAGCCTGGAAAAAGACTGTATAGTAAGGATGGACATGGCTATTACATTATCAGCTGGTTTGTAGTCGGTCCGCTTGTCAGTTTGATTTTCCTTCAAAAAATAAAGAACTGATGGCTTTTTCATTTTCTGTTCATTAGATAAATTTAAAGTTGAGTTTTTGGGGCCTTTTGTTTATAGTATTTGTCCGTCATTAGCTGACAGGCAGTTATTCACCCCAGATAAATTAGATGTGGGGTGAGACAGGAGGAATTTATCACTTGGAGTTCATGATAATCAGATTTATTTGATTTCAATGAGTGCAACAGCTGCCCCACAAAATCCTTAAGAAGTAACAATGGGCTGGGGTCGCCTAAGCTAATGTTAGCCACATATATTTAGTTATATATATATATAAAATTATATAAAAATTTAAAAAATCAATAGTGATGCATGCATGTCATCTGCAGGCTGGCCATTAGAAAGACTGGCTTTTACTCCCCTGTCTATGGCACAGACAAACAAAAAATGAACCATGTTCCTATTCTCGGAAAATTATATCTATAGACATGTAATTAAAAAAAATCAGCTGTGATGCATTGATGTGGCTGAGTTTACTTTGTTCTCTCTCCGATTTGTTTCGGCCATCCTTCCTGCTTGCTGAACCCTCCTCTTTTCTTCACTGAGTTTGCACCGTGTCCTGTTGCCCTACATGCACACTCACATACACACAGCATTTCCCTCCTTCTTTCTCCAAAGTTTCCTTCCCTCCTTCCTTGCACATCCCTCCACCCTCACTCTCTCCCCTCCCCCGTGGGAAACCCAGCACAGTGTGACTGTGGTTGTCCTTCCTGGAAGCTGTGGTGGTGACTCTGGCTCCTCCACGCAGGGGCTAGAATAGTGCCAGCCAGCCTATGTGTGTCTGTGTTGTGTGTTGTCTGTATGCCTGAGTGCGTATCTGTGTGTGTATATGTGTATGTGTGTGCGTACACCCTCCACAAACATTCCACCACCACACTGTCCGTCGGTCCGACCGCCGGCCGGCATCGCACGAGAGCCACGCCGTCACCGCGGTTCAGTCCTGACGCCAGCCCTGAATACTCACATTACACAAACACATACACACACACGACCATGCACACTGCATAAACAAAACACTCAACAAAACACACACACACACACACAAAGAAGAAAGCGCAAGAGACTGGCTCGAGCCCACAAAAGCACACTCACTCAAATAAACAATATGCACTTTGCGGAACACACACATTTTTGGACCACAGACCACAGACATTGCATCCTGAAGTAGATCAAAGCGTTCCCCAGCAGTAAACACACACAAGGCTCTTCTCTGCCCTCTCATCCCCGCAGAGCAGTTTTGGTGAAGCATGGCACAATTATGCTGATGTTTTTGAGAAACAAGCTTGTTGCAAGTGTCATTCATCAGCTTTTGGGTGCTTCTCGTGCACCCCGTACACGCTGGCCCACTCTCTGTGATTCACACTGCTTCTTTTCCTGTCCTTTTAAACCCTCGCAGTCCCCGTAACCCTGTCTCCTGCCTCCCTCCCACCCTGTTATTGAACGTCTACACCAAATCAGTCACTCAACCACAGCCCTTCAGATCTTTTCCTTTTGTTTTCCCCTCTCTCAGTCTGTCTCTCCTCTCTCTCCATCCCTCCCTTTTCGCCCTCGTCTTTTCTGTCTCTCCATTGTTGAGGAGACAGTGGCGCAGACAAACAGGGAGAGAAGATATCCGCTGGTGTACCGCAAGATTGGAGAGAAAGAATGGCAGAGAGACAGCAGAGGAGAGGAAGATACATCGACTGATACGAGGGTAAAGTTAATTACAGGGGACCGCCAATTAGAGGGCAAAGTGATGGGCCTGTTTGCCTCGCCGCGGCATCCCAAAAACATCACCATCTCCCACCATGTTTATCCTCTGCAGCCACAAGACCACAGCTCCCATCAGCCATCACTGGAAACAGCTCAGATACCAAGTGGGTTATGGCTGGGGAACATGCAGGCAGTGTTTGCAGACATAGTTAATATACGGATAAACGCCTAACATGCAGTCTTTTTTCTTTTCTTTTTTTAAACCATTCCTTTCCCATTTGTATTGATAGCAGATGGCATATCTGCAGTTACATGTTTGCGTTTACTGATATAATCGGAGAAAAACACAGAAAACTTGAGCAAAGAGATAAAGGCACTTGGTCTTTATAGAAATTTTGTCAAACATTCAGAAAGCATGATCAAAAGTATAAATGTTTTGGAAAAACAGAAACATCACAGTTCTGGGATCAGTAAAATCTCAACCGCACTCTCTGTTGAGTGTTTTACTGTGATTATGGCTCTGGTGGACACTCTTCTTTGTGTGTATTTGTCAAGCAAAATCAACAATACGACTTTATTCAGAGCTACTCATTCACATTCCCTCTTTGTTCCGTAACATATGATTGTGATCGTCTGAAACTTTACCCATCACCGGATATGGCTTTTTAGAAGCAGAAACAATCATCAAAGGTTGAATACTTCTTTCTCCAAAGGAACCAATATTTGCTACATAGAGCACATGGGAGGTCCATGTCCGCTCAAATAAAGAGCTGACCCTCAAAAAGCACCGATCTCAGTCCCCCATCCTTGGGCCGCCTTGGCTGATCCGCTCAAGCCCCTGCGCTGGACTGTGGGAGACCCCATAGGTGCAAAGGGCCTGAAAGAGACTTGTGGAGGGGCGGAGGATGAGGAAGTGGAAGAGGAGGAGGTTGAAGGAGAGGAAGAGGAAGGGGTTGAGAGAGGTAGAGGTGAGGCCCTGCTGGAGCTGTGAGGAGACGGCTGTGGCGGTCTGGAGGGGGCTAGGACTGGAGACGCTGCGAGGGAGGGCACCCTGTGGACGGTGGCAAGAGCTGTAGGTGCAAGGAGCTGTGGTGCACCCTGCTGGCACCCGGCCAGGGGGGTGAGGCGTAGGGAGGCGGGCGATGGGTAGCTCCCTAGCAGGGCCAGATCCCTTCGCCCACTGGGGAAAGGAGGGGAGGAGGAGGCTGGGGAGTTAGGGGAGATTTGAGGGAAGGATGCCCATGGCCAAGGAGCGAAGGGCAGGGCAGAAGCAGGGGGTGACTGCAGGAGAAGAGGGTCTAGCTCACTCGCGCAGTGAGAGAGGTGGGAGACCAGACGAGCTCCTATAGGGTCTGGGGAGTCCCCCTCAAGTGAGCTGAGGTACCGTACCACCTCTCCAACGCATTCCCTGAAGCCCAGGGTCCTGTAGTCGACTGCCAGAGCCCTCGCATCAAAGTATCCTGAGGTGGAAAAACAGTTCAGTTTAGTCTTTGCTGAATAAATGCAGGGGGAGGCAGTAAAAATCTCTTTTCTAAAGAGGAGGATAATAAATAATTATGAATCACTGCTTTATGTGGAACGGCTGTTTGGGAGAATCCGAATAGGGCAGCAAGCAAGAGTCCAAATTGTCACCTTTTCCTCCCATGGCATGCAGCAGTTTGAGGTGGTCCACTGTCATCTGTAGAATCTCTGCTTTCTCTAACTTTGATGAACCCTGCAGTGAAAATTAGCAACATTCTGATCAGTGGCACGATGACAGAAAGCTGCTTAGTCTTTTAGTTTTATTGTCTAACTATGACAAAAAATATCATCATCTCAAATTCATTCCTTACCTGTTTTTCAAAAGCGCTGGGCACCAGTCTACGGAGCTCTGACAAGCTGTGGTTGATGCGGTCTCTGCGCCTCTTCTCTATGATCTGCATAAGAAAAAAAAAAGCAAACTGAGTTGCAGACTCAACTGAAAAAGAGACAGAACCGACTAACATCCAATGACCTAATCCACTCACCCCTCTTCTCTTCTTTCGAGCCAGAATCTGCGAGGCGCTGCCTGGAGACATGGACCCAGTGACTGGGCTGTACCGCGAAGATAGTGTTGAAGCAAGAGAGCAAGATGAGTAAGAAGGGACACAGAGGGAGAAAGAAAAAAAAATCATTTGATTTTCCTGCATATTGTTATTATTACCCTCCTTAATATGACACAGAGGCAGGATGGCACACCAACTCCCTTCAATCTAATTTGTTTTTTGGGCACAGAAAAGAAGAGCAGTGCCCGGGAGAGGAGGGAAGATGAGATTGTTTTCACTTTAATGCATTTCTGGACATTAGTCTCAGTGAAATGACATGCTGTTCTCCTTTCCGTCTGAGCAAAAGCACTTTTAGAAAAGATGATTATATAGCCTCGAGGCGATGCTTGCGCTCACATGGGGCTCCAGCACGCTGCAATGGGAGCATGAGCTCCTCCGAGTACAGTCATCCAATATGGATTGTGTTTGTTTGTGAACTCTCATCTTACAGGCCTGAAAGAGACTCCGAGCCTCACAGTTCCCTCCAAACTGCCCCGCTAGAGACTTATTTCTATTAGATTTTAACATGAGGGCTGCCAGTTTAGCTGTGTGTTTTTGTTTAGGTTAATCTTTGATGGGGTTGACTTGAAAAAGCAGCGCTGTCTTCTGTTTGCATGTCACATGGCAATTTAATTTATCTAAACCGTCTTTAGCGTTACTGGCTCGCTCAGCGCCTGTGATGTAAGCAGCACTGCTGGGAATGAGTTTTTGTATACTGTTACAAATACACTTTAATGACTGGCGCTTTGAATCAAAATGTCTTTTAATGCTAAGTCAAGGAATTTGACAAATTTATCTAAGAAGCAAAACGCTTTAATGACTTTAAAATAGAGTGTGCAGCGTTCAGAGTAATTTTACTGTTTATCGGGCATTTTCCACAACAATGGAACAAGTTACATGCAGTGGACTGCACTTAATCACCTTGGCACTGCAGGCCGCGTTTGCATTCAAAGGTTAGAAGATTTTTTTTTCCTCTTCCAGAAGTATTTTAGCGTTTAACCAGCCATTTTAACTGTGTAGTTCACATTTTTTATCGGAGTTTTCCAGTGCAAAAGCAAGATTTCAGTGTTGGGATTATAACTTTATAATAAAAGCATGGAAAAACTCATTTGTTTGTGAAAAAGCAGTTTTTCTATGCCTGAAAATGCAGTCTTGGAAATGCAGCAAAAATGTGTGTCTGACATAGACGAGGAGATCTTTCATAAAGTTGCTAATTAAATAACACACTGTTTGCATGGAATAATAACACTAAACTCATGTGGGAAAATGCACTTTTTTCATATTTAATGTGACGTAAAATATTAAAACTATTTTAGAGTTGTTTATTAAAACCAACTCATGAGCTTTCACTTGTGTTTCTCATGTGAAGAAATTTTCTACATCAACTGCAGACATTTCATTTTAAGACATAATACTATAATCACTCATTGTGGTTCAAATCAATAGATTTTTTATAAATATACATATATACAATTAATATTCCTGAGTGAATGACTTCCTGCTCATGTTTTCATCTCCTGTGTTGACACTTCAGCGTTGACAGGCCTTTTTTGTTTTACATGGATGGTCATGCACGCAGCTTTTTCGACTAACCCCTACACTTACATGTGCAACAACCGCTGTAAAGCTTCTGTTTTACACAGAAAGTGAACACTGTATATCTTACCTATCTATCTAACATAAATCTATAATAAATCTGCTTTTCTGAACAAGAGAAATTTGCTGATTTGAGCCTCAAACTTCGTTGACACGTCAGTTTTTACACTGACATCACTGACGTGGTTTTTAAATTTGCTTAAAGATTTATAATATGCAAATTAAACCGTGTCAAGACTTAAAAAATAAATAAAAATAAAAAACTTTGTACCTGAATGCAGGAATCTTTAAATAATAAGAAGTTCTATTTTGCTGTAATTGCTTTATAAACACAACCTTGTGGGACCTCAAACTTTTCCCACAGTCTTTTAAACTCGTTACTGCGCAGCAGACTGGAAAACATGCTCGGGGCAAATTTGCCTTTAACTTTGTCTGCTAAATACAGCCGCGCGCCATGTAATTTTCTTTTCAAACATGACTGGAGGGAACGTGTTACAATCTCAGGTGAGACTGAAGGAGGCTCACCAGTAGCTATCTTCTTGGCCCACGTCAATGAACTCGTCGGTGTCCGAGTCCGGAGAGCTGTAATCGTGAGGTCTCTTCATTTCGCTGCCCCTTCCTCACTGGCTGGAGCGATGACGACTGATGACAGAAGGACGAGGAGACTGACAGGTCTGGCTGGATGATCTCGTTGGTTCCTGCCTCTGCCTCTTTAGGAAGTCTCCCTCTGGATGAAGCACTCACCCTGCGTGCCCGTCACTCTCTGCTTCTCTTGCACGGTTACTTATAAGAGCTCTGTTGTCCTTAGTTACTTCTTGTCACTCGTGTTTGTTGTTTTCGCTGTCGTCGGTTCTTCATGCGTCTTCTTTTTTTCTCTCCCTCTCTGTGAGTCAGTGGTGCCACTTGATCAACCCCCAAGGGCCCATGACAACTAAGAAAATTCACAAGCTGCTTTAGTCTTGTACTCTATCACTGGCATCCAATCATAGTCTCTCTCTCTCTTTCACTGTTATTTCTCTCTTGGCTCGCTCGCTCTGTCACAGCCACCCAATGACAAAACAGGACTTTGGCAGTTTGGGCAGGGTTGCCAGTTTTGGCTCCCCCGCCTCCTTTCCATGTCCCTCCTCTCTCCCTTTAATCTGCCCTTCTCTGGCTTTTCACCCTCCTTCCCTCTCTCCTGCACCCCCCTCAGCCTCATCTTTCCACCCCTTTGCTCAATCATCCTCTGTCAATTAGCCTCCAATTTCATCCTGCTTTCCTTCCTTCCTTCCTTCTGTCCTGCTTTCTTTCTCATTCTGCTCCTTTAATTATGCTGTTCCATAGAACAATGGCAACAGGAGGGAGAGCGAGGTGAGGAGTGTGGGAATTATGAACTGTGAAAGCACTCCATCATACAGAGGCGATGCACAACATCTGATACTTGCACAGTCTCACGAGTCACTTTTGACTCGAGTTCTTGAGCAATTTTGTGTTGTGAGAGAGAAACGGCACAGAGTGAAAACACGCCTGCAGAGATGAAACGCAGCCAGCGCTGACCTTTGAGCTCCATAAATGATACAAATAGAAAAGTTTTATACTTGTATAGAAAGATTTTATGTTCACCTTTGAAAATAACACTTTTATCAAGCATCAATCTCCAGTGTGACAAATAATGTCAACAAAGTTTTAGAAAACTTTAAAAGAAAGCATATCACTGTGTAGAAGAGATGGACATATTGCTTTGTGGTTGTTTTATGGAGCCAGAACTGACCACACAGCTCAGCTATCAGTTAACACTCATAGTTGACGTTTATGAAAAATTGCTATGAAACGATAAAAATTGGCAATAGTAGGCTACAGAAAGGATCTGGTGGGAAAGGGTTTTGGTAACAAGCTGTAAATTTCAGAGAGTGAGTGAGTGATTTTTTTTTTTTTCAATGTGGAAATCCACCATAGACTGTATAAAAAAGATAGACATAACCACTGTGATATCAGCTATCAGTTAGTGTCCCATTAGCTGAGGTTTTTTTAGTATTGCCATCCTGTTACTGGATGGATCCGACTGTGAAATCAACGGTCAGAGTACCATCTTCCTTTTTTACTCTAATGAAGACAGTAATGTATGCCAAAAACATAATGTTTCCTTCACTGACTTGAAACTAGCAATGGACCCCAAAAATTACCAGGAAACTATTATTGAGTAACTGGAAGTCTTTTTAAAGAGTTGCCCCTGCTGGCCATTAAAGAGACTGCAGAACCCAGAGGCTATGCCCATCATTTATATACAGTATATGTAAACTATACATATAGATGTGTGGGTCTAAAAACATGCCATCTTGCCAAATGATGCTGCTAGCGCTATCTGAGGACTCAGCATTCCACTTTCTCATCTAAATATGATTGGTTCTGGCAACAGTCGAACAGCATAAACAGGCTTTAAAACAGTTATCCAGAAATATTGGGATATGTAACCATTTATATATTTAAATATCCAACTAATTATACATCTATCTTTCATATGCATTCTATGTCAAGATGTAGATTTGTCACTATCTTTTTGAAATTACAGCTTCAAGTATTTCAAGATAAGAAGTGAGGCACAGATAAACCCAGCTTATTCAAATCGTTTTTATTCAGCCTGTGTGTGCAGAGATGAGGGCAGGTACTGAAGGGTCAAGGAGAGAAGTCACCCCACTGAGTGTCTGAACATCTGGGCTCTTCACTGGACAAGATAGCACTCTCTATACACTCACACACACAGAGCTCACTCGCGGCACTTGTTTCCTCTGCCACCGTGGGAAGATTGCTGGTGCAGATTGCCATGGAAACATGAGACCCAGGCGCCGGTTGTTAGGAGCGATGCCTAAGTGACCCAGCAGTGTGCGCATATGTGTATGTGAAAGACTGAGAGAGGCCAAGTGGCATGCCCTCTTGCACACAATGCCCAGCTGAGGGTGTCTCTTCCTGCCTGGCAGACTGGAAGGGTGTGTTAGTTTAAACATAGGCTGCGACAATGAATGAGTGCGAGGTCTTTGTGTATACTAGTTGGGCAAGTGAAGTCGTTTTTAAAACTTTAATTTGGTCGTCTTTTAAATGGATTTCCAGTAGTCTTTATGTTCTTTTCAGCTTCATCTTGCTCAGCGTGACGACAATTGAGCCTTTCCTACAATCATTTTTGTCATGTCGCATGTGTAAAGTAGTGGAATAACTTAAAACATGTGCAAGTGAGTGTGTTTGCAATAGCCAAGTGTGAGTAATCAGTGTGACCATCACCAGGGGGCTCGCAGTGTGGTGGATATGAGTCAGGACTAACAGAGTGGAGAAATCCCTTTTCTCTCCCAGCAAACAACCCCCACTACCCAGTTCACATATCCTTTCATTACTAATCATTCTCTAATTCAGATCTGGATTTCATTTCAGCATCAGAAAACTGGGGGGAAAGAAAGATGAAAAGACATCTATGAAGTCAGCCTTCAGTGTTCCGTATTGCTATTTTTATCACCCACTCTTTACTTCTCTTCAAAGGTTTACTTTCCCATTTGTATCGCACGTCTCTTTAAAAACAAGAGAGAGAGATCGCTCTGGTTTGCCGGCCACACCGCCCAGCTGTTCCGAGATGAGGCAAGTTACAAGAAAAGAAAAAAAGGGAAAAGAAATGGAAAGTAATTAAGGAGATAAATGATTAAATAGATATATTAATTATGAAAATGGTTTCATGGTGGGGGCGTGTGCGAAGGAACGGTAAAGCCAACATAAGAGGGAGACGAGAGCTGGCACTGGGTGGTTGGATGGAATTCTGGGAGATTTCTGGCGATCTTGGTCGGCCACTTCAAGTACTCTCCCTCCCATCCCACCAAACCACAACAAGGCAAAGTCCCTTATTGAAATTAACAAGCTCATACTTTTACAATTTGCATACACACGCACACATGCGCAACTCAAATATGAACATGAGGACACGCACGCACACACGCGCGGGAGGCCACGCACTGATTCATACAAGCTAGCGCACACATGAAACTCCCTGACACGAATGTGGACAGCACATACCCACAATTTATAAGGCACAAACAGCTGCAATTATTCTTTCTGATGCATGACTGCTGCTATTGTTTGAAACTCTGTGAGATGGAACAAGCTCAGCGGGGTATTGTGTTTGTGACTTTTTTTCTCCGCATTTTTCAGTGAAACTAAATAACTGATCACTGATACGTCTCACTGCATGGTTTGCTTTCATTAACAGTACACCAACAAATTGTTTTTGTCAAAATGTAATGTACATGCACCAGTTTAAAAACAAAAAAAGGGACCTAAACCTGCTGAAAAAAGAGACATGAAAGTAAAATCCTATGTATCATAAATCTGAAGGAGGGTCTTTTTAACGCATTTTTTAAATTTCTAATAAAAGTGAATATTTGGAAACGATGCAGATTTTCTAGAAAATTTGATTAACTGTATGGAAATCAAAAGAGTGCTGTGTTATTATGTTAAAATATTAATAATAAAATGTAAATCTTGCAAATAGAACAAGCTAAAAAAACGACACCTTCACATTCACAATATAATAATAATATAACATCTTATTCACAGAAAGTAGAAAATAAACAACAAGAAAACAAATATGTTTCCAAATATGTTATTTAAATTGAAGGTGGTCCTTAAAATGCTAATATACCATCAAACCATCAAGCAAGTTAAATATTTATTCACTGTCTTGAAGCCCCGTAGTGAGTCTGTGAAAGGCCAAATGTGGTCAAAGGGGCCCTGCATGGTGCCCTGCTGCATGCAAGCGCTATTGACACATGCCCTCAAAATCAGTTGATTCCGTATTGGTATGAGGCCTTTATAATAGTCCGACTGTGGCTGGCTGCTCTGTCGCAGGGATCAGGAATGGATTGGCATGGGAACTGGCATCAGACTGGCTTGGCACTCTCTGGGCCGGACCCATGAGGGATTTATCTGCCTTTCAGACACATAAGGAATGCTGGGACCTGATGCACTTGCTGTCTGGCTGTCTTCACAATTCACTCCAAATAACCTGAATATATGAGGCATTCCTGGGAACGCCAGGTTTGTGCCCACAGGGTGTCTCCAAAGAAACCCATTGTGTTTTTATGATCTGATTGAGCTAAGATGAGCTGTGAATAAACTACCAAAGGAACGCAGCAAGACGCAGCCAGAGCGAATGACTGAAATAGTAGCTGCCGTGATTTAAGGTGTCAGTAGGGCAAAATGGCTGCGGCTACGGGTCGTGCCGTCTATCGGAGAGCGAGAGACACAGAGAGAGAACAGGGAGAGGGCGAGAGAGTCCTCCCTCCTCATCTGGCTCCCCCTTTGCAAAGATAAATAAAGAGGCTAAAAGCCGAAGAGAAGAAGCAGAAAGGAGCTTTTGTGGCTTCCGAGTGGGGTCCCTTTCATGACGGTTCCCACAGCACTGGGCCTGTGATGACATTCACCATGTTTCACACACACAGGCACACACACACGCTGATGGGCCCTGTGACTGCGGTGACTTTCGCTGGTGCCGGGCCCCAGACGGGACGGCGAGGGCCCCGAGAGCCACAGGCAGCCATTGTGCTGTCGCCGCGGAAACCAGCCTCTTTATGTCAGACATGTTTTTCTGTTTGTTTTCTTTTTTATGTCTTTAATGTGGGCAAGGGGAATGTTTCCCCTCTCATCTACCACCCTCCACCCCCACCCCCCCATCCCTCCACACTGCACTGTGTTGCACCACCCCCTACCCCCACCAACCATACCCATCTTCCTTCCCCTCCCACCAATTCATCCACATTTGTTTCTCCTCTTCGCCTCCTCTTCTCCCTTATGTTGTCCCCACCCCACCCACTCTGTTTCCCCCTGGAGATCGTCATTTGTAAAGCTCTTTGCTTAGACAGCCCATATCTTTGTCGTGGTGTTGCGGCCTCCCTCTCACTCAACTCCTTTTTATCTGTGCTTCGTGAGGGTTTGGCACAAGCTGGCACTTTTTCTTCCTCCTGCACTGAAAAAAAAGAAGAAGAAGAAAAAATGTGCACAACTCTAAAACAAGAAAACCTATCCCCAAAACAATCTCGCCTTTCCCACGCTAAGCCAATTTTCTTCATAAGATTAAACAAGCTCACCAATAACGACGTGAAAGAAAATTGAAGGCGGGGGGTTGGGGGGGTTGAGAGAATCTGGCTATGATTACAGTCTGACAGAGGATGCCCCAAAGTCATCCAGTGAGGAAAAACAAACCTGAAAAAGCTCGACTGTTACTATTTTTAAGCACGTGAAGAATGCTGCTCGGTGCCATGACTCAAAGGCACGTTGGCCCTCGTCCGTAATCAGTTCACTCTGACTGCTCTCCTCTGCCACATCACACACAGGACACAATCTTTAACGAGCCACAGAGAAAGGAGGAGAAGAGAGAAAAAAAGGAGTGTGGGGGGGGAGTGAAAAATGAAAGAGTTCGAGGCTAATCCGCAGTGCCCCTCAGCCATGCATGTGACTGTGCCTGATTTTGATGAGTGTATGTGTGGAGAGGGGGGTGTTTAGGACTCAGCTAATATTAGCCACTGTAAAACAAGTTTGACTAAATCTGCGTAGGTTCTCAGTCATGTCCAGGTCACGGTAATCTAAGGAGCTTAGAAAGAACAGCAACTGGACTTCTTTAAGTTTCTTGGAGATGTTTCAAACTTTTATCCAAGAAGCTTCTTCAGTTCAGTTCAGTTTTACTGACTTTTGACTTGGAAGCTGCCCATCGTTTAGATTTATGGAGGAGATTGATTGAATTTACATATATGTATATTAATCCAAGCTGTGCTTTGCACTCAGAGATGAAAATAAAACTGGATTCTCAGACAAAGCCAGGCCACGCTTTTCCCCGTCCCTGTTAGACACCCCTGTGCTGCTGCTCTTTGACAGCCTCTCACTTTCCCAAATCCCTCGTTTAACTTTACACCTCAGATTACAGCCTTATCTGGGGGGCGACCTGCCGACACCTTGTTCCGATGGCAGCTCAGGAGAGCGAGCGTAAACCCCTGAAAACCCAGCATAAGAACTCACCGCCACCACACTGCTGGGTCATTTTTAGACGGGGATTATGGTGAGTGTGCGCGAAAGGAAGAGAAGACGCTGATGGAGGAAGGATGTGGGCAATAACAGCCATCATTCTCATCCCCTTGAGGGAGTTGGTTTTATTGGTGTCAGTACAGTAGTGTTTTGTTTTTTGTTTTTTGAGAAAACTGAAATACAGGATACACTGAAGTGGGTTTGATTGAGCACTTTTTTTTCCAGATGCCAAATCATCATTCCATAAAACTAATAAATTAGACAAAAATAATCTCACTTTAAAAAATAAACACAAGTAAAACTGTTGTGACCGCCTGACCTTTCTGGCAGCTCAAGCACCACTTATAGACATGTTTCAAATTCATCTATTACAAACGGGCATTTTTTAAACACATTTTTCTCCTTTGTACAAATTTTTCACGTGTCTCTTAAAAATAGAATCACAGTGTGTGTGTGTGTGTGTGTGTGTGTGTGTATATCTATATATATAGATATATATATTAGGGGTGCAACGATACACAAAATTCACGGTTCTATATTTTTTCGATACAAAAAATGTTCATGCCTTTTTAATTTGCCATTTATTAAAATTATAAATATATATTTTAACTCAAAAGTACAGTTTTTAAATTTAACGTTGCTGAAACAACAAAGTAATAAAAAAAATAAATCTATCTGATTGAGAAATCACTCATCTTTGGAAAAGAGAGTTTATTACAGAGAAATGGCTCTTTCCAAAATAAAAGCTATACTATACGCTTCTTCTGGGCTATATTCTCAGCAGCATATTAAACATATCAGGTCCCCATAAGGAGAATCATGTGCTAACGGCTGTCTAAATGACTCGGGTAAAGTTTGTAGCATGCGTGCTTGTTGTTTTTGTCTGCTTCCACTTGTCTTTGCACTAGGATGATGTCGGAGTAAATGTGCAGTCATATTCATTTTGTTCCCACTAGTGCTGTCAGCGTTAATCTCGGTGAAATGACGTTAACGCCACAACACGGCAAATCTCCGTTAACGAGCTACCGCGGATCGCCCCGTGCGTGGGGCTGGACGGCCAACACGTTAACGAGCTAACTGCGCTAATGCAGTAGTTCCCACCCATGTAATTGAGCATTGCGTGGCACATCCACACTGTTTTACTTTTGTCCATGACGCGCTTACCATCAGGGTCATGCTTCACATGAAGACCAAAATAGTTCCAAACGCCAGATCATCTGAATGAGGGTGGGGGAGGTTCAATTTGCCATGTTGCAACGAGCTTAGCTTCTGTCTTGCTAGCTTGTGCTGCGCTCAGTGGATCTGCGTTCGACTACTCCGCCTAGGCTGCACTGTCGAGCGCAGATCCACTGAGCGCTCAACACAGACAGCATCGTCAGAAGGAAAGTTGATAAAATAAATTAAAAATTTTGTATTGTTCGATACATATGCGTACCGAACCGAAAGCACTGTATCGAACGGTTCAATATCGATACAAGTATCATTGCACCCCTAAAAAAAAATATATATATATATATATATATATATAAAAAAAAAATATATATATATATATATATATATATATATATAAAATATATATATATATATATATATATATATATAAAATATATATATATATATATATATATATATATATATATATATATATATATATATGTATATGTGTGTGTGTGTGTTGTGTGTGTAAATATATATATGTAAATATATGTAAATGTGTATATGTATGTAAATGCAATGCTGCCTGCTTTGAAATCAAACAAACACAAGACAATTCCTCATCCACACAGACATATGGATTCAAAGGACAGGCACACATTCATAAAACTGCCCGTAACAGATGCTCATACAAATGTTGAAAGGCATACTTGTACAGTAGACTCACTCTACACACTCCACGTGTATCTTGGGCACAAACAAACACTGTCTATCTCAGACATGAAAACTTGCTTGAGGTCATTGCTTGAGAGCGCCTTGCTAGCTGTATATGGTGCAGAAGGCTTTGATCTCTGGACTTGGCTGTGGCAAAGACAGCCAGCGCTGCGGCCCTGCGATACCGGAAGCTTGTGGTCTGGGCTGGCTCCATTTACTACTCTGTTCTGGTGCTAAATATACAATAATAAAAAGGCTAGCAGATTTATTTCAGACTTATACATTTCCTCTCCAGCGAGGGAAGAAAGGACAAAGCAAAGAGACAGACGTCTCCAGATTACCAAAGAACATTAAGTGATAATTACAGAGAGAGATAGAAAGAAAGGGACGAGGTTTCCCCCTCTCGCTTTTCTCTTCCTCCTTTACTGCCACCACAGACTAAGAGGGGCGCCCACTCTATTAGACTTCGAATGATTGGCTATGATTGCATTATCTGATCTCATAAGGGTTGAAACACACACCACATGCCTGCATTTCATTGCTCAGTGATCACTCAGAAGTCAAACATGTTTTTTTTTCTTTATACATGAAGCCATAAAAGAACATGGGATTCAAATTCAAACATTTTCCTAATCTTTTTCAAGTTAGTTTCCTGAAACACACAAGCACGCGTGCACACACACATTCATACTCCGCTATGCACTCGACTTCACCACGAGTCCACCGCACTCCTCTCAAAGCTCTTTGATCCCCGGTCGAGGGTCCTCTCCGTGGTGCCTCAGTCTGAATTCCAGAGATTCTGGGATAATTCAAACGTTTCACGGCACATACTTGGTCCCCCCAGGAGACAGCGGCAGAGATGGAAAATGCCACCACGGTCCCTGTCTCTTTCTCCCTCCATTGTCCCTACTCTTTAATCAGGCCCTCTCTGTGGCTCACGCTGCCACCATGGTGTGTTGTCTCAGCCTGGGAAAATGCCGGCCTAAGTGGCTGTTATGTGCTGAGGCGCAGACCACAGGGACCCAGAGGGGTGCTGCTGGAGCCCTCTGTGCCAGCCGTGGGTCTCAGAGTGGCTAACACACACAATGAGTGAGGTCCCAAGTCTGGATGTAACCTTACATAACAGCCATCACTTCATCTATTTACTTTTTGTCTGGGTTTTCAATCAGTAAATCATCATACGACGTTGTAATCACAGGGACAGGCAAGAAACCCAATCATGAATCATGAATGTTATTTGTTCCTAAGAAGTTGCTGGGTGTAAACCGGCGCTAAACTGCCACACAGATAGGGCAGTATTGTAGAAAGTCCAGTGTGATTGCTTGGCTACGATCTGCAGAGAGGGAGTTTCCTGCCCTGAAGTCAACAAATGACAAAAACAAAGGCCTTGTGTTTCCCTGAGTCACAACCAGAAGAAGGTCAATAAGCAGAGCAACATCAGTGTTCGGCCCATTTTAGCTTTGTTTTGGGATGGACTTGTGTTAGGGCTGTGCCTGTCGGGTCAACTGACAGCTGGACTTGCCTGCAGCCGGACACAACGCTCCATCAGGTCAAGTTTACAAGAGCTGAGTGAAAGCCTTCTGCTTTATACTGGTTTATATTTAGTGCTTATAAGCATGAATAGAGTTTTTATGAGGTGCTATAAATTTCATTTTCAAAAAAAAAGAAAAGGGGTGAGTGCTTAGGCTCATGTACGCCTACCCTGTGGTTTCCACAGGCCACCACGAAGCCTTTGTATTCACTCTGTTTGCCATGGGAAAATATCTGAAACAAATAAGTTGCCCAGTCGGCACCCATCAGTGTAAAAAACACTTCTAAGAGCTGTGGATTGTGCTGAGAGGGTGTGGTGCAGCGCTAAAGGAACTACTTGTTTACTCTTGCTATGTCTGAAAATAAAATAAAAAAAGGATCTATTTTCTCTCCGAAATGGGAGGCAAATAAACAAGTATTCTTGAGCAGACAATGTGGGCAGGCGCGAGCCGCCTGTGGTTGTACAGCGGCATGCTGGACTTGGTAAGAGATGGAGGGTGACACTTGGAGGTTCTTCCTCCAAAACATCATTACCATCATCATCATCATCATCATCATCATCATCACAAAAAACGGTTTTGCTCTTTATGGATAGTTTCCTGCTTTGTAACAGCTGTGTGCTGGATGAATTTGTTAAACGGCTCTCCAATGGATTATGTTAAAACTTAAAGTCAGGGGTGTGGCCACTTTGACTGGCAGGCAGCTGTAGCCAAAAGCTGACTTCTAACTCAAATCACTTAGCTGGACCTTACTTGCACCCATCTGTGAGTGCAGTTTTCTAGCCAAACCTGATGGTGAGCTGATTATTTAGCTATTTTAGCCAGCTGTGGCCAAAATATACTGAGACTTCAAAATGCCGAATCCAGACACTAACGGTGTGCTCATGATGGTCACATCCATCTTTGATATACAGTCTCTCCTGGAGACATCTAGAATTGAATTGTAAGCATTAATCAGCTGGTTTGGTTTTTAATGAATACTGCCATATAGTAAGGAAAAAAAAGTTCAGTGCAGACCAGTGTTGGTCAAGTTACTTGAAAAAAGTAATCAGTAACTAATTACTGATTACTTCCTCAAAAAGTAATTCCATTACTTTACTGATTACTTATTTTCAAAAGTAATTAATTACTTAGTTACTTAGTTACTTTTTAAAAACACGATTTACAACCTGAAGAGGTGATAAAGCGATAGATCTTTCAGCCCAATTCTACTTTTTCTGCATACTCCATCATACAAAATGTAATCAAATGGAAAAGTCTCTTTTTTTAACTTGTTTTATCAGTTTTAATCTTTTAACTTTATGCATCAAGCAAAAATGTAATTATCTGCAACATTCTCTGACTTGAATAAATTAGTTTAACATTTAAACCTATTTTCTGCACATTCCAGCACATAAAATAAAATATTTTTTGTGTTTACACTCACTCTTTCAAATAGATGCAAGTAAAACACAGCAGGAAATAAATAAAGTCAAAGACTCAGCGGTCCTGTTGCTCTATTTTCACCTGTAAAGCAGGACTGAGGTAGGCGGAGGTTTACCCTGGTGCAGGTGTGCCGCGGTCAGTTGATGAATCCGCGAGTTTCTCTGTGAGTTTCCCATTACGTCGTTGTGCACTCGGTGCTTGCTTGGAAGTTTAGGGGGGTTTTTTTCACTGTAAAAAGTTTTCTTCCTACGCACAACGGACACTAATGTTTTTGTCACTTTTTATGGAATCAAACTCAAAGTAAGGTCAGTACTTCCACGCTTTAAACGCTGCACGCTCATACTCTCTCCTGCACTCATATATGATCCATTGTTGACCTGCACACAGCTGTTGTCACTAACGGCGCACTCGCTTACGTCACTGTCATGAGACATTCTTGCAAAAAAAATCACGGTTTTAGTAACGCAGTAACGCAGCGTTCCTACGGGAAAGTAACGGTAATCTAATTACCGTTTTTGCAATAGTAATCCCTTACTTTACTCGTTACTTGAAAAAAGTAATCAGATTACAGTAACGCGTTACAAGTAACGCGTTACTGCCCATCTCTGGTGCAGACAGTGTTACGAAAACGTTTTAGATTATTTCTGTATTTGTCCAGAAGCTTAACAAATCCGTTTTCTAATAGTTAAAAGCATGGCATCATCATTTACTATAAAGTAAAATATGCATCCTGAATTAAGAGCACATGGAAGACAGAAATCCATTTTCTTGGGGTCAAGCTTGCCATAGTTGGTGATCTCACTACTTAACATATTCCTGGTATTTTTGCAAGTCATGTTGTTTTATTCCTTTACACAAAGAAGTCAGAGGCACATGTACAGAACAAGATGTAAATCTGTCAATCTGACCATAACTTCCTCCAGGTAAAAATAGTACAGCAGACGCAGAACTGGCCACTGATTGGACAGATAAACAAAAACGTCACTGTTTTTTTTTTCTTTGGCCGAAAGCGGAAGTTGTTGGCTAACGTGGATATGGGACAAAAGAGCCTCGCTTCTAGCGGTGCTACTGTAAAAGAGTTGTTACGGTCAGCGTAATTAAACAAGTGAGTCGGTATTTCACGCCTTTTTATTTCAGTTTTTTCACAGGTTTTGTAAAAAGCAGCTGGTCTCGTCAGTCGGCTATTTTAGGAAAAGTACTGCCAACTAGCTACCCAGCGTTAGCAACACACACTAGCTAGCAAGCAAGCAGAGAAAAGTGATTCCACTTTTGTTAGTTCAGGTGTGTCTGAGTTAATGTTTGCGTGTTTAAACTCCGTTATCCTTGTTGTGTTTTTAAAGTGTCAAGCGTCAGTGGTTACAGTTTGTCAGACCCAGTGTGTGTTAGCTGAGTTAACTGTTCACCGTTAGGACTAAAGTCTATAATCATTAACGTTTGTTTACCTGGAGATTTTAAACGATGTATAAGTCAAGCTTGTAATACAACTCTGTCGGAGTTGACTATTAAGTGGTAATACGATTGTAAATAACACACCTCCAACAGTTAATGATCACAAGTGCTTGTTTACCTCCGTTTACCCGTCTGTTCCCTCATCCTGGCAGAGCCGCCAGGAGTTCAGCCATGGAAGTGCCTTGCTATCTGTCCAAACTACTGTTCGAGCTCAATGAGCAACGGAAGCGTGACTTCTTCTGTGACTGCAGCATCCTTGTTGAAGGCCGTGTCTTCAAGGCGCATCGGAATGTCTTGTTTGCAGGAAGCGGTTATTTTCGAGCTCTTCTCGTTCACTATCTACAGGTAAGGACATAAGCACGGATTCCATTGTTTTCTCTGAGTGTTTGTTAAGGAGAGCTGACTAAACTAAGGTGGCTTCTTGGACGTAAATTCAACAATTTGGTCAAGAATAATGTATTTATTATTGGACTGGCATATATTACAGTCAGTTTCATCTTTAGTTTCAAGGTCTAGTGTGTTGTGTTATTGTGACAGCTGTTTCCCAGAGTGTTCTTTCACATACCGCTTGTCGAAAGGGGGAAAAGGCTTTCCAAACCTGCAGTGGATATAAATGACTTACACTTTTCCCTAAACCTTTTCCTAAACTTGCATAATTCAACTGAAAAGCAAAAAAAAAAATCTTGGAGGAAAATATAAATAATAATGATTAAAAAAATGTACAAAAAGCTTTTTGCATAAGTGGGCACACCCCTACACTAATAATTAGGCAAAGCACTTTTTAAAGAACGCAGTCAGGCTCCTTGGGTAGGAGACTATTAGCATGGCACATCTTGACTTCGCAATATTTGCCCACCTTTCTTTTTAAAAGTACTCAAATATGTCAGATTGCTAGGGTATCTCTTGTGAACAGCCCTCTTCAGATCACACCACAGATTTTTCCATTGGATTTATGTCTGGCTGGGCCATTACAGACTTTAATTTTCTTCAGGTGAGGTCATTCTTTTGTTCATTTGAATTGGCTTGGGATCATTGTCATGTTGAAAGGTGAAATTCCCCTTTATCTTCAGCTTTCTAGTAGATGCCTGAAGATTTGGGGCCCTCCATCTTGACTAAAGCCCCAGTTCCAGCTGCAACCCCAAAGCATGTTACTGCCACCACCATGCCACCAGGAAACTCCTACTAGGACAGTTTAACTTTACTTGGGCTTAATCAGTTCAATTCAGTTTTATTTATACAGTGCCAAATCACAACAACAGTCACCTCAAGGCGCTTTATATTGTGAGGTAGACCCTACAATAACAACACAGAGAAAACCCCAACAATCTTATGATCCCCTATGAGCAGGAAGAAACCTCCAGCAGTGGAGAGGAGTCTCTTTTATTGATAGTAGGTGTGTAGAAGACTAAATGCTGTGATTAAATCAAAATTTGCTTCACCAAAGTAGTGATTTAAGGGTGTGCTCACTTATACAACCAGCTTATTATGTGTTTTTAACTTTTAATATTTTTCAGATTTGTTTTTTCAATTAAATTGTACAGGTTTAGGTAACATTAAAGGTGGGAACATTTTAAAATGATGTATTGTAGTAATTCTTTTTAACATCATAGAAAACCTGGCATTTCAACAGGGGTGTCTACACTTTTTATATCCATTCTACCTGGCCCTGTGTTTTAAAAAAAACAAAAGTAATTGCCCCCACTTGTTAAATTAAGCTCACACCCAGGCCTGATTACTGCCAGACCTGTTCAGTTGAAAAATTACTTAAAGAGAAGATGTCTGACAAAATGAAGTAGGCTAAAAGTTCTCAAAAAGCAACACATCATCTAGAGAAACTCAAGAACAGATGCCATTTCTAAGACTTTGGGACTCGCAACGAACCACAGTGAGTGCCATTATCCATCCATGGGAGCGTTCCAATGAAAAAAAAGATTGCTGACCGAAAATAACACAGTTTTGTCTCACATTTTCCAAAAAAACATCGTGATGACTTTTAAGAAAATAGTTTGTGGACGGGATAAAAACATAAACTTTTTTGGAATGTTTGAATTGTGTTAAATCTAGCATAAAACTAAAACACAATATTTCATGAAAAGATCATCATACCAATAGTCATAGATGTTGGTGTTTTGATGGTCTAGGGCTTTGCTACTTTGCTGCTTGAATGTTTGGATGACTTGCTGCAGTTTATGGAACAGTCAGCTGGCACCTGCTCCCTATCAGAAAATCATGAAGCAATCAATTCATGGCCTAAAGCTCAAGCACTTTTGAGTTATGCCACAGGACAATGATCAAAAACAAACCTGACTGGCTCACAAATAAATAAATAAAATAAATGAACAACTTAAGGTTTTGGAGTGGCCTAGCCAAAGTCTGGATCTAATTGAGGCACTAGGGCATGACCTTCACCAGGTGGTTCAGGTTTGAAAACCTTCCAATGTGGCTGAATTAAAACAATTCTGGGGGCTAAAATTCCCGCAGAAAAGTTTGGAAGACTTTTGTTTCCTTTTTATATAAATTAAATCATAATTTAAAAAAAAACTCAATTTTGCATTTACTCTCTTTTTATCTAATTGAGATTTGAAATTGGGAAGGGGGCAAATACTTTTTCCACAGCACTGTGTTTTGTCAAAGTCACAACTAAAATCTGCAGACAAGCAGTATTTTTTTATATTGTTCTTTTCTCAAACAAGAGGCAGAGAGTGCTTCACAGAAAACAAACATAAGCAATGTAAAAATTCCAAAATGAAGGGAGGTCATATTTAAACAACAGAAATAATGCATTAAGTGCTACAAATAGAAAAATCTGTGTTAAAAGTAGGGCTGAACGATTATGGAAAATAATCTAATTGCGATTTTTTTGCCCCAATATTGCGATTGCGATGCGATATGCGATTGTTTTTTAAGGTCTTTGTCTTCTGTATTATTAAACAAAGACAAGCAATACATCATATAGTATGGCCAATACTATATTACATTAATTTTAAACTGTTCTTTCCTGGAAGACAGACCTCTGTTATGATGACATGAGGTGATGCATGAATTGATGACTGACATTTTTATTTAACTTCTTCAATCACAACAGTATATTTGAACATACACAATAGTTTATTTTTAGCTTACAAACATCTGAGCATAAAGTGGTGACAAGGAACCCTGGTGTAAACATTAAAATGAAAGTCAGTACAATGTGCAGATTGCAGAAATATACATAAAAAAAATCAGTGGCTTTACCACACTCAGTTTTTCGACATCTGTGAACTACTAGACAGTCATTCAATTAAAAAATAATATTAAATAAATAAAACTAATAAATAAAAAATACACACATCTTACTGATCTCTGCAGTCAGTAACATTACACATAAAGTGCAAACATAATAGCAATTGTATAAACACACACACAAACACGCCTTTAAAGTTTAAAGGCGTGAAATTGGACGGTCTAGCCTTCTGATTAGCTAATCAGAAGGCTAGTTCTGATTAGCTAATCAGAAGGCTAGTTCTGATTAGCGTCACTGCTGTCTCGGTGCAGTTTAATAAACTCGGCCGTCTGCTTCTTGCTATCTAAAATATAACCAGACACTGGCGTAAATTCTCGACTGTCTCATACTTCTGTTTAATAAGTTTTCTGTTTGACGTTTAGTCAGCTGTGTGAAAACCAAGGAGGAACCCACCCGGGGGATTAATAAAGTTTTATTTTATCTAATCTAATAACTTTAATCTCAGCCAAACCGATTTACTCACGAACAAACAAAACACTGAAAAAAGCCCAACAATAACATTTTTAGGTTGTCTAAGTGACTTATATATTACGTTTAACCCGAGCAGCGAAACTCCGCGGTGATCTGAAAATGATGTGCCGGGAGTTGTGCCGTTCTCGGCCGCATCAGTAACCCTCGAGCTCCCGGCTAGCTGTCGAGCTGGTGGGTAGCAGACGCCTCTGAAAACGTCGAAGCACTTTTGCAAATATGGGATATCTTGATAAACCGAGCAGATATTTGATGTTTACACAACTACTTTCTCGCCTGAAAATATGTTAAAAGTTTATTTTGTGACCCAGAAAGATTAGTATGAGTAATTTTAAAACTTAGTAGCGGCCGCCATTGCTGGAAACTGGAGTTTGGCTGGGCCGCGCTATGAATTCTGGGATATGGTAGTAATTTGGACAGCCTTCGGCGCGTCGCTGTGACGTAATCGGTCTACAAATGCGGCCTCAGGAGGATGCAGCCCATGAATTTGGACATGTCCAGAGTATAATCGCAGCCTTTGCGGTTAGAAAATTGCACTTGATCATGTCGCGATATTATCGCAAATGCGATATATCGTTCAGCCCTAGTTAAAAGCAGTACAAAAATTAAGACAAATTATGCATTTTACAAAAGAAGAACTGATATAAATATATTACTAATATCCGCACGTAAACAGATTTTTAAGAGTCCACAGAAATGACAACTCACCCAGCATACAGGCAGAGTTACACAGGTCAGGTCACAGCCTCAAGTACTCTGTCACAGTGTGTCCTTCGGTGGATGTGGGGGGAAAACCTCCCAAAAAACATTAATTTTAAATTGTTTTGACTAAAGGGAATGACATGAAGAAGGTCGGCCACAAGGGAGCCTGACTGTGAATGCTGTATAGGTAAGGATGAGAATTTTAACTGGATACTTAACATTACTGAGGGCCGGTGAAGAGACATTGGTTGGGTAATATGGGAGTAGCTCTATGACCTAGAAAGTAGCGTAACAGCATTTTTGAAGTCAGGAAAATGGAGATCTTGAAAACCTTCAGCTGTTTTGTAAAAACTATGATTTGAAATATAACGGTATTTCTCTGGAGCCCTGTTCCACTTTCTAAATATCTTCTGTTCCAGCATTTGTTTTCCGATACATTTGGCTCAACATTGTCTATCTTTTGAAAACATCTCTTTTCAGGACAGCGGACAGCGCTACAGCACAGCGTCGTTGGACATTGTGACAGCTGACGCCTTCTCTGTTATTCTGGACTTCCTCTACTCTGGACGCCTGGCTCTGAACAGGAGCAATGTCATCGAGGTGATGTCAGCAGCCAGCTACCTGCAGATGACGGATCTGGTGAACTTCTGCAAAGAGTACATCCGGTCGTCTTTGGAAATCTGCAGCAAGGAGAAGGAGAGAAACACGGAGAAAGAGAATCAGACAGAGGATGGAGGAATGGGTCCTGCAGACAGTGGCACTCCTTCTGCAACAATTTCCAGTGGTGCTGGGGTTGCAGAGCCTCATTCACAGGTCTCAGAGGCAGATAGGGGGTCAGGTTTAGGTCAGGAGTCTGTTACATCAGGTAGAACACCTTTGTCCATTGTTGTCACCACCACTCCAGGCGCTACCAGGGATATGGACACCTCCTATCCCTCTCGGGAAGAGTTTGCACCTGGGAGTGAAGGGCAGAAGGGACATATGGATCAGACTAATCTCTCATCATCCTCATCTTCTGCTCTGACTCCAGAGTTGGTGAACCCTAAGATAGAATATGACCCTGATGAAGAGCTTATGGAGTCACCAGACACCAAAGTCATCACATCCTATCCTGGGCCTCCTCTGCACAATACTCATCATAGCAGGCTGCTTCCCCCAAGTCCCTCTCCATCTAACGAACGCTCCCCCTTGGGATACAGCTCATCCTTTAATGCTAGGCAGCTGATGGAGGCGCTGGCCAGAGGTGAAGGTCCCAACTCTTTGGGGGACAGAGTAGGGCAGCGCTTCACCCAAGGGCTGGGTAGCAGCACTGGAGGAAGCAGACTGGACGAAGGTCTGGGATTTGTAGGATCATCAATTATGGAGATCCAGTCTGATTGGCTTGGAGAGGACACAGGTAATTAGCAGAATAAATACAAGGACATTTAATCGATTAAAAAGCTATATAGCAATGTTAGTAAATTGTCAACCGGAATAGATAGGGGTAGGTTTGAATTGTTGCTGTGTTTTTCCTCCTTCAGGTGATGGCTTAGTAGTGCCAGTAAAACTCCACAAGTGCCCCTTCTGCCCATACACTGCCAAGCAGAAGGGGATCATGAAGAGGCACATCCGTTGCCACACAGGAGAGAGGCCATTCCCCTGCCCCATGTGTGGCAAGAGGTTCACACGACAGGAGCACCTACGCAGCCACGCCCTTAGTGTAAGAATTTCATGCACTGCAAGCAGGTCGACTTCATTCTGAGTTAACCTTATGCAACTTTAGTTCATAAATTTTCGAATAACCCAAACTATTAGCATGAACAGGTTAGATTTTCTTTTATTAAGTGTATCTGTACACAACATTTATATTATCTGAGAAGAGACACATCTCAGTTTTTGTTGCATTCCTGTGGCCTCTTGCACTGAACAATTACAGCAACATGTGTCAGTAATTACTACAGGAGTCTCAATGACAGAGACCTGATACAATACTAGAATACAGCTTCTGTATGCTAAGACTTCATTAAAGTATCTGTGTCATGCTGCTTCCAACTTACAATGCACCGTATTATGGATGGAAATATTTTACATTGTGCTCCATAGTACTCATTTTAAAGCTTTTCCACTTTAAAACATCATTCCACACTAATACATTGTGCAATGTAATATTTTAAAGTCACATGAATATTAAAAATAGTCTCCAACTGCGACATTAAAGTGATACTGTAAAAGATTATGTTCATGTATCAGATTCATAATGAGTATTTTTTTTCTTTAGGTACTTTAAGGACATTTGATGCTAAACATTGTTTTAATATTAGGTGCAAGTATGACATTTTGAAGTAAATTTCATTAAGTGACTTAAAGAAATTCAGTGAAAACTGAAATTGCATTCACTGTTCACCGTTGTGTGACGTAAGTTTCATTAGTGCAGTATTTTTTTTTTTAATTTTTTTTAAATTTTTTACCCCTCAGCCATAAAAAGCTGATCTTACCCTGCCGGGCAGGCAGGTGGCTGGAGTGGACACCCAAGTTTGTGAATGTGATAACTTGAGAATGAAGCGTCATAGTGGAGTAGAGTTTCAAATTGGCACCATAAGTGCATCTGTTAGTAGTCTGAGGTTTAGCACTATCCACTGCTGGGCTTTAAAAAAAAAAAAAATATTGTGCTGTTATTCTCATCTACACTGATGGAAAAGTTGGTATTGTCCAAACAGATGAATTCACATCCTCCATGTCTTGATCATCCACAGGTCCACAGACACTACTGGCCAGTGTCATGCAAGAGCTGCAGACGAAACTTCACTGGTTCTAGCGTTTCACCCGGACTCAGACGCTTCGGCATCTGTGATAGCTGCAACTGTGTGACCACCACTCATGATGAAACAGCCCCTGTTCACCCTTCCAGCCAGTCAGAGCCTGTGGAACGAGCAGACGGCAGTACGGATTGGTCCAGCTTTATAGATGAGGTGGACGAGGTGGAGGTCGGCAGAGTGGAAGACTTAGTGGAGAAACAGATGCTTGAAAGACAGCTGGCTGTCTGCAGTGATGTAGTTCACGCGTTGTGAATTCAGTCAGTTATACCCAGGAAGAAAGTCTTTCTCTGAACTTGCTGTCTGAGCTAGTGTGTCATGCCAAAATGTAGTCCTGCACACGTTGGGGTTGTAGTTTGGCTGTATGTTTGTCAGATTTCATCACATTTGTGCAGGATGGCGTCACAGATCTTTAGTCAGAGGCTATGTGTCATGGCTGGTGCGATTCCCATCAGGGTGATCTCTAGTTAGTATTATTTACTGTAAGATGATTTATTTATTAACTAATTTGTATTTTAAATTTAAAGTTTTTCAGATATTTTACTCCAGTGACTTGCTTGACTGGAACTAGGTTCATTGATTGTGTATGCGTGTGTATGTGTTTTTCTTTCTTTTAATTATTACTGTAGTCTTTCCTTTCCTATATTTGCACAACTGATAAAACCAAGTGTGTGTGTGTGTGTGTGTGTGTGTGTGTGTGTGTGTGTGTGTGTGTGTGTGTGTGTGTGTGTGTGTGTGTGTGTGTGTGTGTGTGTGTGTGTGTGTGTGTGTGTGTGTGTGTGTGTGTGTGTGTGTGTGTGTCTTGTATGTAAGAAGAATGCACCCGTCCAGCTGGATTTCTGAATATACAGAGGACAGGCAAAGCGTCTTCTCAAATGTTTTGCTTTGTCCAGAAAATTACACTTTGTGTATAAAAACAGTCTTGTTGATGTAGAGGGGCCACTGGAGTTATCACTGCAATAAATGTGTTCTCAAACTGTGGACATTGTGTCATTGCTTTGTCATTCTTTGTTTTAATCTTTTTCTTTCAATAGTCCCGGAGTCACTTCTTCTTTATTATTGAAGTATAAGTAAACTTTGTACTTGATGTAGTTTTGGATCATATACAAAACTAGCCTGCGGCGCACTCTAGTGGTTATTCAGTACAAATTCGTGCCAGCAACTGTTTTCTCGCGTTTCTGCATTAAATTAGCAGCTGCATTTGTCCTTTGCAGAATAGTCATTTATTTAGTGATCCAGAGGAGTGCAAACAGGTGTGTGTGTAACAGAGAGAGAGAGAACATTCTGCAGTGAGCTTACTTGGATCTGGATAGTACCTGCAGGTGAGGATCACTATATTTTATATTTTATTTCTCAAGTGCATTTAACACACTTAAGTTAATGAGAGAAGCTACAGGAAATGACACTAAAATATAACTAATATCTCATGCATTATTAACTACTGGACAGGCCACAGTATCAGAGACTGGGCAGAATTTTGTCTGGTTTGATGATGTGCAGTACAGAAGCTTCACAGGGTTGTGTGCTGTCCTTGTTAATGTTCACATGATACAGCTCAGACTTCCAGTACAGCTCTGCAAATTAAAATCAGTCTGTGGCACACTAGTAGTTACTCAGTTCATATGGATGCAGTTGTAAACTGTAGTCTTACTTAGGTTCTGACTACTTGAATGCATATTTATATTATTCGAGATAAATTGAGAACCAATCCTGGCCATCTTCCATACATGCTTGTACACTATGGTATGCCATACAGGTTTAATATGTAAAAACCATGAAGACTTTACAAACTGGCACTTACCAGGCTCTTGGACCTGGATCATTGAGGACATGGGTTCTCACAGTAGCCTAGTAGCTAATGTTTAATCCTGTGATAGGTATACTGATAAAAATAATGGAGTGTCTGTCATTTAAGCAACCTTTTCAAATTACAAAACAGTCAAGTTTATAGGTTTAATTCATAATATCTTCATCATAATCATGAAATCCACTTTTACTTAACCAAATATACACAGTCATGTGTGACTTTATGCCTACTATTTAAATATCGCCTACAAATGGCCACTCAGTGAAACTTGAGGGAGAACGCTATTTGTCATAATAAGATTAACAAGCCGCACTGTTTAAGATCCAGGGCTCAGTAATGGTGTAAATGAAGTTATCAACAGGGTTTGAATGTCTAAACATCATATGCACAGCAAGACACTTTATGGCCAACCATAGGACCTAAGCACTCAAGTCGTTTTCTATAAAGACAAAAGTAGGGCTCCCTCATGTAATGTTACACGATGAAGGTTCACTGGAGAATGACACAACTTTTTATAAGTCTTTCGTTTCCCATCTTTTAATTTGAAACTGTAGCACTCAATGCACCGAGTTTGTTGCTATTGCTCTGCAGTGTATCTTATGTTCATAATTTTTGTTTTAATTTCGTTTTTTTCAGGATGTTATGTATAATTACATTAAAAAAAAATCAACGAGGCCGCTGAAGAGGGCGACACGTCGTTGAGGCCGAGGTACCGAACACCACAGAAGAAGAACCATATATCCGCAACGTTTTCCACAGGTATCGCGTAGAAGTGTGACGAAGTGGAGATACATGGGCAAGTCGCGGGACTTAAGTGAGTTTGAGCGGGGTATGATAGTAGGAGCCCGAAGAGCCGGTTGCAGTATCTCACAGACAGCGAACCTGCTGGGCTGCTCAAGGACTGCGGTGTCTCGAGTTTACAATGAATGGTGCGAGAAGAAGAAAACCTCGAGTGACCGCGCGACGACCGGGAGGAAGCGGCTCGTCGACGAGAACGGAGAGAAGTGGATTGAGAGTGTGGTGGAGGCTAACAACCAAGTTACGATTGAGGAGATACATGCAATGTACAACAGCAGCGGGGTGGAGAAGCCCATCTCACTCCGAACTGCCCGACGGACCCTAAAGAGGCTGGGTTACACGTGCCTTCTGCCAGTCGATGACCCCCTCACAGAGGGCGGAGCCAGCAACAAGTGACATGACAACAGTTTGCTCGCGTGCTGCCGCCAGGTTGGACTTTACCGCTATTTCGGTGATGTAATCAGCTGAGGAACTCAAGAGATTCCCAGGTTATACAGAAGGGGGTGCTGCGACGGCTTGACAAAAATCTGACTTTCTGGAGAAAATTCTGAAAATAGGTTTGAAGCAAATTCTTTACTGGCGGGTTCTTTTTCGCTCTCAGTGGCGACACGTGTCGTTCAGAAGAAGAATGCAGGGTGTCCGGTGAGGTAGGATCCGCAGGTGCAAGGGGAATGGACAAGATATCCTCATGGCGGCAGACCTAGAACAGCTGGACACTTCAAGTGACTTACAATAACAGAAGCTAAACAACTCCAAGCCAAACACTGAGCCTTCCACGATGGACCGTGCATCCAGTAACAAGATTAACCTGGAAACATGAATGTAGTAATTAAAAACTGGATTATTCCAATATCGCACCCCTGTATTTAGAACTTGCCAATTGTAGAGTAATTCTTTATGATCTTTAATTTTTCTTTCACCTTATTTCCCATTTTTACAACATCTCTATAAGTGCATCAGTTTAATGAAATGTGCACACATGCATGGAAATATTGTAAGGTGAAAACAGAGTTTGTACATTTTTAACAAGCTTGAAAGTCAATATTTGTTACCTTTATTCTTCAACGCAGCCTGAACTCTATTAGGAAAGGTTTCCTGTTATTTCTTTCAGTAGTTTTCAGAAATAGTTCTCTAGGCTTCTTGAGGTAGATTTAAAGCTCTTCTTTGGCTCTTGGCTGCATTTTGTTCTCTCTGTCAAGATGATCCCGCACTGCTTCAATAATGTTGATGTCCGAGATCTGGGGAGGCCAATCGGTGACTAATAGTGTTCGAAGGTGTGTTTTTTTCCATCCAGACAGCTCTTACCATGTTAGCAGTGCATTTGGGATCATTATTATAGAGAAAATGCTTTCCAGATGGTGTATATATAGTGGCCCAAAATTGGATGGTCCAGCAATTTTGAAAAGATCCCCAATACCACTGCTGCTGCCCAAATCATGGCAGAGCCTCCGCTCTGTGTTAGATGGCTGTAAATGCTTACTTTTGTACCTCTCTCCTGATATCTTCCATACGTACTGACAATGATTTGAGCCAAAAAAAAGTTAAATATAGCAGCCAATTTCCAAAGGAAAACCCTTTTCCTTTGGAAATTTTAAGAAAGTCTGTCTCCTCTACCTTTAGATTTTTGCGCAGTACTGTTAAAAAAATGTTTAGATGTATTATTTTATTTGTCCCTAACTTTCCCATACCAGTTGATGCCTGTCTCATATTGTGTTTTTACAGAGCAGAAATTAGTAGATTAACCTTTTGTAATTCCAACTAAACTATTCTTATATTTTTTTCAATCAAGATAAAATATTCCAATAACTGAGGTGCTGTCTTCAATGCTCCACTCTTGAATAAAGGTGAAAAAAAATACCCATAGGAATTAGGAAACATTTGACTGTGACAGTATAACACAAAGATAGTTAAACTTGGAGAATATCAAGAAGCATTTTGTGGGTGATGGCCTTATTCTTATCCCTTCTGACTATTTTTTGTTGCTAGTATCTTTGTCACTACTCATAAAGACACCCACAGCCCAATCAGGCTGCACAGGTAGTCCAGCTTCTGGATACAGCATCTATACCATTGCAAGACAGTTTGCTGTGTCGCTGTAATAACTTCAGAAATATTTCTTTGTGTGAAACAAAGGAACTGAGAACCAGTTCCTTAGATAATTAGGAAGGGGAAAGAAAAGCATATAAGAGTATTTCAAGTAAGGTAGACTGCTGTTCATTTGATTTTTAACCTTCGACCAGATTAATGAGCCTGGCATAGTAAGGCCTGATTTATACTTCTATGGGAAATCTACATCGTAACTGGAGACATACACTGTAACCTTCCACGTAACCTGACATGCACTTCTAAATACACAAATTCAGCAGGGGCTCATTACATTATTGAGATCATATGTGATAAAAGGCCGAGGTCAAAACAGCTAGAACTTAAATGGATATTAAGCACTCCCTGCCTTTGCATTGCAAGCTATTTAAAGTAGCAGTAGGCAGTCCCAACATCAGCTACTTCTGAGAGATTTAAAAAGGTCAAAACACACTTGCAGAATCACATTTTGGCGTGTCAAAATAATATCTAGCAAAGACAGTGAAGGTGCATGTTGGGCAAGAACACAGGAGTCTTACTAAACGTTAAGAAAAATCCAAAACAGCCTGTGCTTTATTCACAGTAAGTGATCAAACTGTTGCAAATGTAACTTGAACAGCATCATCCTCGAGTTTAATGCACATGAAGACAAACCTTCAGCGCTCACGGTAAACATTTAAGGCTTCGAAACTTCATCGTGTGCAGTGCAAATACAGATCTTTTAGTGCCCCCTCCTGGCAGATGTGAATACATGCAGTCAGACCAAGGCTCATATAAACTCGCTTCATGTATGCTGAGCAAACTCGACAGGGAGGTAGAAGTTAAAGAGAGGATGACCCTTGCAGCACTGGCATACAAGTCCAGGAGCAGCATATGATGGGCCACTTTTGGATTCGGTGTCTCGAAACAAGTCCAACAACTCTGAAATTTGCCTGACTTTGTCTCCAGATTACAATATTATCAGCACTAACAAGCCGTAACTGTGCTTTTTCCCTTTTTGGGAGGGAAAAAAAATCAAAGCTTTATTTTGCAAAACAAAGGGACAACACTGCTTCAAAACTCATAGGAATTCACCTGAAACTGCACTGCTTAATGTGCGATGTTTACTGTAATGTTTATGTCGTGCTTATTCAGCTGGCTGTTGAACAATTTCCCTGCAAGCATTACAGCAGCAGCTCTCCTTCCACACTAAAGGCAACTCAGTTCAGTTAGGAAGATATTCTCTGCACAGCTGATTACATTCAATGAAAACCTGCCTCCATTTGGAATAACAATAATAAGAAAAGAAAAATGTAAACGCTTGTGTCCTCTACAACAGACAACTATGTTTGGGAATACAGGGATGCCAAATTGGAATAATCCAGTTCTTTACAACTACATTCATGTCTCCGGGTTATTCTCGTTACTGCGCGCAAGCTCTGTCGTGGAGGACTCGATCTTTTGTTCTGAGTCATTTTGCGTCTCGGACTGTAACCCCGAGGTGTCCAGCTGTTCTGGCCTTGATGTCTCTTCGAGTAAAGCCTCCATCCCCGCCACGGTGGTCCTATTGCTGCGGCTGTAACCCAGCCTCTTCAGGGTCCGCCGGGCAGTCCTCAGTGAGATGGGCTTCTCCACCCCACTGCTGTTGTACAAGGCATGGATCTCCTCGACCGTAGCCTCCCTGTTAGCCTCCAACATGCTTGCCAGTCTCTTCTCTCCGTTCTCATCGACGAGCCGCTTCCTCCCGCTCGCTCCGCGGTCGCTCGAGGTTTTCTGTTTATGACACCATTCCCTGTGAACTCGGGACACCGCGGTCCTTGAACAGCCCAGCAGGTTCGCTGTCTGCGACAGGCTGCACCCGGCGTTTCGGGCTCCCACTATCATACCCCGCTCAAACTCACTGAAATCCCGCGACTTGCCCATCAATCACCCCTCCTTCACACTAACACAGGTGTATGGGGAAGAGCAGCGGATATCCGCTAGTAATCATTCTTCTTCTATGGTTCTTGGTACAACGCAGGTCGCCCTCAGGTGGATCCAGGGGCGGATCTAGAGAAATTTTCTCAGGGTGGCATGGAAATTAAACGGGGTGGCAAAATGAAAACCTTTTTTCTCTCTTACACATATGCAGGTGTTGCATTCTGTAATAATCATTATATATGGTTAACATATATAAAAAGCAGTAAGCATAAGCATTTCATATAAACATAGTCTGTAACTTTATTTTCTTTGGCCAACATAATTAAACATTTCAGTTTCATAAAACATTTTAATTTTGATTTTATGTAGTGTAAAGGAATGTAATAAATAAGCATGTAGCCCCATAAGTATAAAATTTAGATAGCTACACAAATGGGGTGTTTCATTTACAAACATTATATTTATTTATGTTGATTTTTAGTTGAGAAGCCATAAAAGGCTGAGGTATACAAATGTACTACTCCTATAAACTATGCAAGAAAACTTTCCACTGCCAAGAGCAATGTTTTGTTGTACAGGGTTAAATAAATAACAATTAGAAATCCAATTACATGTGAATAATGTAATCAAGAATTTGTAAAGATGTGCTTTTGTATTTTAATAGGCAAACCTTTCGCTGCCCAGTTTCACCAATAGAAAAACAAAGCAAGAGAAGTTCCAGATATTTCAAAAATAATTGTGATCATACCTTTAAATCTTTAAATGTCTATAAATTGATCCAACCGTGCTGGCGACTATCCCAACTCCCATAACACAGGAGGACTGCCTCTGCCTGGGCAGGTGCTTTTTAAAATTGTGGTACATTCTGTAAACAGGTGAGCAGGCTTAAAACGAAGAAGCTAAATTTCAGCACTATCTCTGTTTTTCCACACTCATTGAATTAAATTGACATTAAAATAAAGATAAAAGGGGATCCATTGTAGGCCCCCTCCCATGTATTTATTGTAACACCGGTAGTTGATATTAGATCTACAGATACTACAATTCCATTCATTTTAACTCCTGTGTAATACTGCCAAAATAATATCACCAAAACAGGTTTAGCTGGGAATTTTAGTGCTGACTGATGAGACACGTTTTAAATAATCCACTGAAAATCTGACTGGGTAAAAATAACTCCCAGGAAGCACAGGGCGAGGGGACATACAGCACAGAAAACTAACAGTAACTTCTGTTAAAACGGAGCAGCTGAGTACACAGCAGTGACGGAGGAAGTGACAACGAACAGAGGGTGGAGGATAATAAATACTCAACAAGGTATGGGGGGAGTGGAAACAGATTTAAAAGGGGAAAACAGAGAGAGGAAGAAAAACTAAATATAGAAAAAACAAGACAAAAGGACTCAACATGGAAGATAGACAAAAAGTTGGCAAGTCATGGGAACACACATGATAAGCAAAGTAGAAATATAAGTACACAGTAAACTGAGGTTTTCATCGTTGCCTCTTTTCCTGAAACGAGGAAAAGAGGCAAAACTTAAAACTTAATTTGCAAAAACATAAAAAATTTACAACTCCCCAGATTAAAGAGAAATATATATTTATTAATAATATACTTAACAGAAACTGGGAGCACAGAGGGTGCATATTTTATTACAGAGAGGTCTTTAGAAGGGACTAAACATGATTTATTGATGAACAGAATTCAATAATGCTATTTGGCAAGTAGACTCAATGTCCCCACATGCCAAATTGTATTAGTCAGAAGATACTTGAAAAGAATGAAACCTACTTAAAACACAGAAGCAAAGAAACCACAATTTTGAGAACCCCATTCTTAGCCCTCAGTGGCAGACAGGGAGGGGACAACTCTACCGCTATTTAAGCTGGGTTGCTAGTTAGCTAACATCAGTACCGTTAGCTAAAATGGTCGTTCACACTGGTTTTTGCTGCTGTCCCCATTGGGGAATGATGAGTCCCAGTCTGTGTTGATTTCCTTATTAATCATAGTGCTAATGTACTAAACAAAACTTTGAAAGAAAATTATCATGCTCTCTGTGATTGTGAATCCACCATGGTGGACATGATGAAGACCGCTTGGTCTTGATTTCTCATTGGCTGACCTCCACTTCCCTTCCATTTTTACAGAAATCTCCAGTTTTCCCCCCCGCTTAACTGTAACCCCCCCCCCCCCCCCCCCCCTCCAGAAATTACTATACTAGAAAGTGAAAAAGAGAAAGTTGTCCTATTTTCACAACGTTACAGAGGTTTTATTAGAGACACGGCTAAGCGGTTTGCAATTTGGAATAATTTGCGAAAGCTTAAAAATCTTCAGCATTGAATTGCACAAATGAGGCATTCTTGTCAGAGGTCATTTTGGAAAAAAAATTAATTAAAAAACAGCAGCCGACAACACTGCACACAGACTGGTGCTTAATAAGCAAGCGAATAAGGCAGATATCTTTTTGTGGAATCTTTTTACCTGCTCTTTGATCGTTTGCTGTTGTAGCTGTTTGTTGGTTGATGAATTTTTTTTTGTGAGCTTTTAGCTAGGATTCTGACACTTCTGTGGATAGCACACGTCTGCATTTAAATAACAGATCTGGTGGTACATCCCATTAAATCAGATGTTCTCCCTCTTGCCCCCGACACCGAGATCATTGGGGTTCAACGGGTTAATTGTTTATTGTTTAGTTACTTTGTGTAGTATGAATGGCCATAAGGAAGGTTTTTATCAGTAGGAAAACCTGTAAAAAGCAGCTAAAAATCCAACATTTCTGCTTGTGCTTCATTGTGATGACAACTTAAGACAAACAACTTAGGAATTATAAATGGCTTCAAGCATACATTCAGGCCTGTGAGACTTATTTAGACATTGAGACAATGAGCCATGAGCCTCTGTGCTACATGCACACATTTCTGCATCTCTGCCATTCAAAGACAGTTTGTATATAGTTTATTTTATGTAATATTCAATACTGAACCATAAATGCAGTGTTTTTCAGTATTTTTATGCATTTGCTAGTACTAGGAAGGACACATGAGGTTTATAGCCGGGACAAGTTTGAAACCGTTCGTCCTCCACAATGGAAAACGCCTAAAAATAAAAATGGTTCTCAAATGTTGCTCATTTTGTATTTCTTTGCTTTATGGTGGTGGTCAGAGGGCCCGGTGGCGCCAGTGTCCGGCAGCCTCGCCTCTGCCCCTGGGCAGCTGTGGCTACAATGTAGCTTGCCATCACCAGTGTGTGAATGTGTGTGTGAATGGGTGAATGACTGACTGTAGTGTAAAGCGCTTTGGGGTCCTTAGGGACTGAGTAAAGCGCTATACAAATGCAGGCCATTTACCATTTATCACGCTTGCATTTAAATCCGGCTCCCCAGTCCCTCTGAGTACCCAATCTGTACAACGGGGTGCCCAATCCCAGTCCTCGAGAGCTACTGTCCTGCAGCTTTTAGATGCATCCCTACTCCAACACAGCTGAATCAAATGGTTTGATTATCTCTTTGGCATGCCATGAAGTTTGGCAAAGGCCTGGTAACAAGTCTTTCATTTGATTCAGGGGTTTTTTCGTTGCAATTCTTCAAATGTCCTCTGGAGGGCAACAATGCAACTGTAATGCATCTAGTTTGCCGGATATACGACAAAAGAAGAAGGATGTTTTGGTTTTTAGCATCGGAAATATCCATGGTTTCACATATTTACCCCTGGGTAGTGTGAAGAAGCGGGGATTCATGGGCAAGTCGCGCGATTTAAGTGAGTTTCAGCGGGGTATGATAGTGGGAGCCCGAAACGCCGGGTGTAGCATCTCACAGACAGCGAACCTGCTGGGCTGTTCAAGGACCGCGGTGTCCCGAGTTCACAGGGAATGGTGTCAGAAGCAGAAAACCTCCAGCGACCGCGGAGCTAGCGGGAGGAAGCGGCTCGTCGACGAGAACGGAGAGAAGAGACTGGAAAGGATCGTGGAGGCTAACAACCAGGCTACGATTGAGGAGATCCATGCCTTGTACAACAGCAGTGGGGTGGAGAAACCCATCTCACTGAGGACTGCCCAGCGGACCCTGAAGAGGCTGGGTTACAGCCGCAAGACGCAGGGAGAGGACGTCCTCATCGCGGCAGGGCTGGAAGCTTTAGCCGAGTACACATCCGGCCAAGAACACACGGACACCTCGACGGACATGAAGTGTGAGGTGCAACAGGAGCCAAAGATCGAGTCCTCCACGACGGAGCTTGCGCGCAGTAACGAGAATGACTTGGAGACATGAATGTAGTAGTAAAGAACTGGATTAAACCATTCTGATGTCGCGATATTTCCAGAGTTGCCCACTGTAGAGCTGTTATTTAACCCCCCCCCCCCCCCCCCCCAGTTTATTCCGATGTCTTACAAAATATCCACCTTTGTTTTTCGCGCCAGATCAGGAGTTTTATTTCAGTGTAATCATGTGCAAACAACATCTTCCTCAGCCAATTTAGTCACTTTCAAAACCATTAACAAGAAAAATGCATCCAGATGTTGGACCCTTATCTTAACAGCTGTCAGATATTCTGTCTATACGGAACAGAAACGTGGATGTTATAATAAAAAATTTAAAATTCAAAACGCCAAAATAACCATTAATATATTAAAGATAGATCCTTTATTTTCCTCATGGTGAAATTTGATCTGGACTGTAGAAAACTAGACCCATAAACACAGCACCAGCAGGTACAGACACATTTATTAACAGCAGGCATCGCTCAGGGTGCCGTGTAGCCTCAGCTCATTTTAGGCTAACCTTTAAAAGTCTCCACAGAGGAACAAAGGAGTTTTGATTCTTGCTGTTAAAGTCTAAACTACCTGGCTGTCGGTAACAACTCATACTGAGAGTACAGGATGAGGGAAGGATCACAAATGACTCACTCTGCTTGTTTAAGTACCCACTGGTCAACAAACAATTTGAAGACTATAACAATCGCTCTAATCAATCATTGTTATTGCAGTCTCAACCAAGCACGTTAACTCTCCTGAACCATGGACATTTTCACATTTGAAATAAGGCAATCGCTGTCAGGGTTTGCACTGTCATTACTAGAGCAAACACCATTTCAGTCAACTGTAAAAATTAATATACCGGTAAGCAGTGGCTTATGGGAAAAGTCTCTGCAAATGCCAAATATGATTTAAAGTGGTGCTATTTATTTAAAGCGTTCAAAGGTCTAATAAATCAGAAGGAGCCGTGTGCTTTATTGCATTTCAACTTACTTAACTTAGATTAAACTTGGACTGAGGTAATCCACAACCCAGTTTGTTCACTGCAGCTGTAACGTGAGCACCCTGAGGTAGCATATCAGGGAAGTTTGCTATAATAAAAATATTTTAAGTGGTCTTTCTTGTTTGTTTGCTTTTCATTCATAACAATTTACAGAACTCAACCACAGCACCTCTTCAATCCGTCCTTACACACAGCTGATCGAGCTAACTCTGATTACTGTCCCTGGAACTGAAAACAAAAGTTAATCAACCTGGAGTTTAACATTAAACACTTTTTCCCCCCAACCTGCCATCTGGAGTCATCCACTCGTGGGGTTGTACTTTGGCGTATGTTTGCATGTTTGTCTGTGAACAGTTTCGTCACCCTTATGCAAGATGCTGTCACAAATCTGTTTGTGTTACAGCTGCAGTTCCCATCAGGGTGATTACACACAAGTGTGTACAGTTACATCTTTATCTAAATGTATTTATTTATATAAAAATGAATTCAAACAGGAGGTTGTTAGTTTGTGATATTATTCATTACTTTGACTTAAATTTACAGCTGTTGTATTGAAGTTTGCATATGACTGTGTTGCATTAGAGATTTATAGCCAATCCCCTGTGTTGTTTATCTTTTTGGAATAAAATTCTCAAGGAAATGCATCACTTTCTCTTGTATGTTGATTAGAGTGAAGATTTAAAATTAGGTGGGTCCCATGGGATCTTCTGTTTTCTAAGTTAGACCACAGCACGCTTAACTTTAGGAATGGTTGCTTTAAATCATCACTGTAGCCTTTTCTTTCCTGAATTTTCTATAATTGCACAGCTGAAATAAAGGAAAATGATTTTCTGTGTATTTTGTACATAAGAAAAACATGACTGTCAGCGTGGGATTCCTGAGCTTGCAGAGAACAGACAGTGTTTACTTAAACATTTTGCTTTGTCCAAAAGGAAGAAAAAAGCACATTTGCATACTGAAAGTTTTTTGGGTATAAAGGGGCCACTCGATATTTAGTGGGGAGTCTAGCCTTGAACAAATTGCTTTCTGTCAGCCATGTATGATGTAAACCGTTTTAGTGCTGTGTCCTTGATTCCAGTGCTGGCCAGTCGTAATAACAGAAGATGACAGATGGAATCGAAAGCAGAACTGAGGTCAAGGATATGCATGTGATGCAAGGATGAGGTCCCTGGTGAAACAAAAGCTATTTTCCTGCTGTGTCTGAATGGCTCTTAAAGTTATTATTAATTAAGTAAGCCTGGACCTGTGATGCTGCAAGGCATGCTCCAGAATCTCAGAGATAAATGGAAAGCTGGAAATGGGACAGTATGACCTGTGACAGTATAGGAGTGCAGGCTATAAACAGGGAATTAGACCCAGTAAGCATGTGAAAGTTTTCAGGGTGTTTTACGTGGCTTCATTTAGGAAAAACTGGAAGGGAAAATAAAAGTATGGATGACGATTTTATTTAATACTTTTACCCATTCACACGCTGACTGAATGTAGTGTAAAGCACTTTGGGGTCCATAGGGACTAAGTAAAGCGCTATACAAATATTTACCATTTACCATCTGTTTTTACCTATCCACGTGTAGTTTGTTCTCAAAACAACTACAAAAATACAGAGTTGCAACTGAAATAATAGATAACTTTTAAAGACAACTCTTACACAGCAAAAGTTGCTGGGTAATGCATACAGACATAAAATGATGACGATTTGCAGAATCCTCTAGGTCACAGCTAGTATAAATCACCTTTCTGACGAAGATGATAATGTTGAATGGGAGAGATGATTTGTCACAAAATCATCCTGTGAATTAGTGGATTAATTTGTGATCACTGTCTCTCATTAATTCAGGACGAGTCTGATGAGCTTTTTAAAGTTCTGCTGATTTAGCTTAAGTGTGTGTGTATGAACACATGAGTTAGTTTTAGTGGTGGGCCTGGTGGTAGTATGGCTGCATAGCTGATTTTCCGGGGGACTTTATGCATATTTTAAGAGCAAAAATCGAAAAATCACCAATGCAACTCAGGAGGGCGACAATAAGCCTTCATTCCAGCCTAATGTACCGAAAACCACCGAAGTAGAATGAGTATTTCTATCTGCAGCGCTTCTCACCGTTTGTGCACCATGATGGGCAAGTCTCGGGATTTAAGTGAGTTTCAGCGGGGTATGATAGTGGGAGCCCGAGACGGCGGGCTCAGCATCTCGCAAACAGTGAACCTGTTGGGTTTTTCAAAGACTGCGGTGTCTCGAGTTTACAGGGAATGGTGCCAGAGGCAGAAAACCTTCAGTCAGCGGGGACCGTGTGGAAGGAAGCGGCTCGTGGATGACAACGGAGAGAAGAGACTGGAAAGGCTGGTGGAAGCCAACAGCGAGGCTACGATTGAGGAGATCCATGCCATGTACAACAGCAGCGGGGTGGAGAAGCCCATCTCACTCGCAACTGCCCGGCGGACCCTGAAGAGGCTGGGTTACAGCCGCAAGACGCAGGGAAAGGACGTCCTCATCGCGGCAGGGCTGGAAGCTTTAGCCGAGTACACATCCGGCCAAGAACACACGGACACCTCGACGGACATGAAGTGTGAGGTGCAACAGGAGCCAAAGATCGAGTCCTCCACGACGGAGCTTGCGCGCAGTAACGAGAATGACTTGGAGACATGAATGTAGTAGTAAAGAACTGGAATATTCCCATTCGACATCCCAGTATTCCAAAAGAAAACTGTCCACTGTAGAGCAGTTCGTTATTAATTAAAGAAAGTTAAAGAAAATATGCCTTAGAAATATGTTTCCTCGAGTTTATTATTAAGTTTTTATGACTTGCAAAACGACACACTTTGTTTTGGGGCCAGATCAGGATTTTTATTTCTTTGTAATCAGATGTGCAGAGAACATCTTCCTCAGATAATTCAGTCATCTTCAAAACCATTGAAAGAAATCTGCCTCCAGATGTTGGATACTTTTATTTGTCCCTTACCTTAACATCTGTCAGGTGTTCTGTCTATAAAATACAGGTTATAATGGTATCTTGATCGTGACCTGTTTTTATTTGTTGTTGTTTTTTTTTGTGTGTGTGTGTTTTGCAAAACTAGAGCCATCAATATCACCACTCATATCGAGAACACAGGAATAATGATGGATCACGACTGATTCATTTTGCTGGTTTCAGTACACACTGGTCAAAAACAATTTGAAGATAATTAATGATGGTTATGAGCCGTTATTGTTGCTGCAGACAGAGACTGAAGTCACTTGGAGGAGTGACCACTGAAAACTCTTCGCCCAGAACGTTATTTTTAAAGCACCTTTTATGAAAACATTAAATAAATTAATACATGAATACATATACACACATTACATTAAATTAAAATTACTGAAGAAAAATAACACAAAAATAAAAGAATTGCCTTTCTGTAATTTCCTGATTAAGAATAAATCAAGATATTCTTAGATTTCTTTAATTTAAAAAAAAAGATTTAATATTACCAAGAAAAAATACTGCACAAATACCCAAGTAAAATAACAGTAATCTGATTATAAAGCAGACAAGGTATAATAATTACGTATTTCTTTATTCTTACATGTGCAGGTGTCTGTTTGTTCTGGCATCGGTTTCAATAAAGTTGTAACAAAAAAAACCCAAGAAAAACTCAACCACGTGATAGTGACTCCGAGTCATATGACGGAAATGAAACTGGCACAGTTTAACGGAAAGGATATAAAACGTCGTCGTATTACCGAGCTGCCTGTGGGACATTTGGACTTTGTGCAGTGATACTTTGTGTTGTTCCGTTTCTGGACACAGTCAGGGGAACTGTAAATGTGACGCTCCTTCAACATCCTCATTCGAGCAGCTGCAGTTTGCGGGGAAGCTCACCTGTCTGTCATCATGCTAACCGTGTTTGTTGTTGTCGTTGCTCTTGTTTCTCAAACTGCGGCTCACTACACCCCGGACTGGACGAGCCTGGACGCCAGGCCGTTGCCCTCATGGTACGACGAAGCCAAACTGGGAATTTTCATCCACTGGGGCGTGTTTTCTGTGCCCGGCTTTGGCAGCGAGTGGTTCTGGTGGCACTGGCAGGGCCAGCAGCCCCCGGACCAGAAATATGTGAACTACATGTCCCAGAACTACCCACCAGGCTTCACCTACCCAGAGTTTGCTCGTCAGTTTCACGCGCAGTTCTTCAATCCGGATGAGTGGGCGGATATTTTCAAAGCTTCTGGTGCAAAGTGAGTGTTTCTCTGTAACATTGTATCGTCTTTTTGACCCTCACCTTCTCTCAGTACACTTATTATTATTATTATTATTATTATTATTATTATTATTATTGCACAGTACATGTACCCTGTGTTACTTGCACACCCTCGTCAATGCAGGTATGTGGTCCTGACTGCCAAACACCACGAAGGGTTTACTAACTGGGAGTCTCCAAACTCATGGAACTGGAATTCTGTTGATACTGGTCCTCACAGAGACCTGGTGGGAGACCTGGCAGAGGCAGTGCGCAACAGGTGAAAAACTTAAGTTACGATGCTAAAAAAAGGTGGTTATTGTTGACAGATGGGCTGACACTGGTATGCAGAAAAGGCCAGTCAGTTTTAACCCACTGCCTTCCTCCTACAGAGCTTCCTGTATTTTCACATCGATCAGCCTGTACAGAGCTCTTCACGTGTCAGTCGAGTGTCATTAACGATGCAGAAAAGCTTTAAAGCTTCATATTTGTGGAACTTGCTTGTCATAAACTTCTTTACCACCAGGTGATTGTTGGGTCAAGATTAATCATTAATAATGTTGCGGCCATGTGTATCAGTTGTAATAGTTGGTTAGATCAGATGTGTTCCCAAGTAATGTCATTTAAATTGCACGTATTGCCTTTTTAAACAAATGTCTGTAATTTCCCCTTTTAGGTCACTGCACTATGGACTCTACAATTCCTTGTATGAGTGGTTCCACCCTCTCTATCTCATTGACAAGAAGAATGGCTTCAAAACGCAGGAGTTTGTGCTGCAGAAACTACTTCCAGAGCTTTATAACATGGTTGTAAGGTCTGTGGTGCTTAAAATGTTGCGTCAGCTGGTCGCACTTTATACATGTATGCCAGCAGTATATTTAAACCTTTGCTCTACTGTTGCCTTGGAGGTATCGACCTGAAGTCATCTGGTCTGACGGAGACTGGGAAGCACCTGACACCTACTGGAACTCTACCGAATTCTTGGCCTGGCTCTACAACGACAGCCCGGTTAAAGTGAGTGTCTTTATGACAAGGTAGTCATAGATGGTGCACTTGCTTTTATTTTGAAAGTTCAGATGCTGCAAACCAGACATCCCCTGTGCTTCCTGGATTTTAGCTGTGGTGTATTGAACTGCAGGTAGCAAAAGTAGTCCTCATGATTGCCTGTCTTTCCTTTTCTTAGGATACCGTTGTGACTAATGACCGATGGGGAGCTGGCTGTGCCTGTAAACATGGCGGCTACTACAACTGCGAGGACAAGTACACGCCGGGCCAGCTGCCCACACACAAGTGGGAGAAATGCACATCTGTGGATACTCTTTCCTGGGGTTACCGTCGAAACATGAAGATGAACGAACTTTTGCCATTGGCTGCGATTATCGAGGTGATAGTAGCACAGATATTAGCTTCTACATTTAAAGTTAAGGTTGTTTTTATTTGTATATGGCTATTATAGAATACCTTTAATCTTTGCTTGTGCATGCAGCCTTCAGGAAATACTTTTGTAATCATAATGACTGTATTTAATCAATTAATCCAAGCCAAGTGTGTTGTCCTTTTGTTCTGTTTATTTCTGATGGTTAGGCCATAATGGTAATCTTTTGCTCATCTGGAATGTAACACTGTTTTATTGCCTGCTTCCTCTTGTGTCTGCTGTTGCTTTGTTGCAGGATCTGGTCCGCACTGTGGCTTTTGGGGGTAACTACCTTCTGAATGTGGGTCCCACACCTGACGGGATGATCCCCCCTTTGTTTGAGGAGAGGCTAAGAGGTCTTGGAGACTGGCTGGAGGTCAACGGGCAGGCCATTTACTCTTCCAAACCCTGGAGGGTGCAGTCAGAAAACACCACTGTACCAGTTTGGTAAGAAAAAAGGGAGATGTGACTCAGATCACTTCACTTTCACTGTATTTTCTTGACTCTCAAGATGAGTCTATCGACAATCTGTCAACTGTATGAAAGTTTTAGTGCAGTGGGAGAGCTAATCGTCTCTGAGGATTAATGCAGGTTACGGGGAGATACAGACAGGATGTGTACTGTTGTACTTGGCAACACGTATGTTAAATAGCATGGTGTTTGTTTCGATGTGGGGAAGCTGAGAATTTTCAGAGTAAAGTGCATAATAAAGCTTGCTATGATCGCCTGTATTGATCTAGTTAGGCAATGAGTCTGTGTTACCTTGCTTGGTCCTGGTGATTTTTCCTTTGTTTGGTGCTGGTATTTTTGTATGCAGAAAAAAAACTGTAATGCTCTTCACTGTTCTAGGTATACATCTAAGGGGTTGACAGTCTATGCCATCCTAACAGCCAAACCCCCGATGAGCACAGTGAAACTGCTGGCACCCAAAGCTTCAGCCATCACACAGGTAAAGAAACAATGCTGTCCATGTTTGTACTCAGAGTTGAAAAACATGAACAAATTTTTATTGATCTGCTTTTATCTCTTGCCCAGGTGTTCTTGGTGGGGAATCCCACACCTTTATCTTGGGCCCCAGTCAACCCCGGTGGTGGCCTTGTTGTCCTTTTGCCAGAGCTGCCTTACACTCCTGCTCAGGCATGGACGCTTGAACTGGACTTAGTGCAGTAAGCCAGCGGTCCCCGACCAGTACCGGGCCTCAGACCGGTACTGGTCCGTGAGTCGTTTGGTACCGGGCTGCGAGAGTAGAGGCTCAGGTGTGAAATGTATGGTTTTCAGGGTTTTTATCTGTTTTCAGCGTTATTTTGTTATCGTTTTTATGGTTAACTCTGTTTTCCTGGGTCTTTTCATGTGTGTTATGAATAAATCTTCTTTTTTTCGGTACCGGTACTAGTTTTATTTTGTTGTATTTTCCCGTGACACCTTAAAGGCCAGTCCGTGAAAATATTGTCGAGCATAAACCGGTCCGTGGCGCAAAAAAGGTTGGACTGCTGCAGTAAGCTACAAACGCCCAAAATGTTGAATTATTTTCAAGTGACTCGACTCAGGTTTTAATGATTTTAGATTAATGGGGAAACTTCCAGTCTGTCTTGAAGGGAAAATACCGGTGTAATGAGTTTGTGTGATTTCGCTTTGACGCTCTGAAGGCTTAAAGATTTACTGTCACTGTCTCAGTTGTGTTTGTTTTGTCATGAGAGAGTGTTTATGAATGAAAACGGGATTCTGCTGTTGAGCTTGTGGAGCTTTTCTGGCAGTTTCTCGGCTAAGTGCCGTTTCAGAAATGATTCATTATGCCTGCGGTTTGTTTTGAAAATGAGCAGATTATATACAAAGCACTTATTTTTTCTACTTGCCTCCTTTTGAAATTGGTGGAATAAAAGACAACTTGATTCATCTTCTAATTGTTCTGTTATTATTAAGCTTCCAATGCAGTCAGTCAGCAAGCAGGTATTTTAGCATTTGCTAAAGCATAAATGGTACTTTTATCCTCCAATCTTTTTAATACATCAGTGCCTCAGTTGACAGTAACAAACCTGCGGGGCATGATAATGTTATGACATCTGTACTAATGGATGACTGCATTGATGTTCTAACCCCTGAAGTGCCACAGGAGGTCCGTATTCATATATAAGTAACCACTGACTGCTTTTAATTCCTAGGCTGTCCGAATTGACAAAAATGTCCCCTGAATGTGTCAGTCTGACTTTGCACTTAACTGAGAAGTGAATGGCCACAGGGACTGAGCATTTGACAGAGAATGCGTTAAATTGTTTTTGTCCTCTCCTTTAGGCTTTCTTAATAGGTTTATCTGGTCTACTTAGAATTTCTATTATAAATGCTTTCAGGCTGTGACGGACGTGAGAAAAATGGAAAATCGGTTTGGAGAATCCTTATCATTGACCTCTACTTTGCATTTTAGCTGTGTGCTGTCGAGGTTAATACATCAATGCTGCAAAAAGATGTGAATCTATAAAGTGATTTACTCTTGAGTTTAATCTGAAATATTCATCATGAAAAAATGTTTTTTTAAAACATCTAAAACTACTAAAAAGCTCAGAATGTATTCCATTTCCACTTCACCTTAATCCCACAAAGGGAAATCACATCACTGCCGAGACTATTGCGACCGTGTGTAATGAACAGAGATGGGCAGTAATGTGTTACTGTAATCAGATTACTTTTTCAAGGAACGAGTAAAGTAAGGGATTAATATTGCGAAAAAGTAATTAGATTACTGTTACTTTCCCATAAGCACGCTGCGTAACTGCGTTATTAAACCGTGATTTTGTTTGTGAGAGTTTCTTATGACAATGATGTAAGAGCGTGCGACACCTGTGGCAGCAACAGACGTGTGCAGATCAACAAGGATAATATGGAGTGTGGGAGAGAGAGTACGACCATGCAGCGTTTAGAGCGTGGATGTACTGACATTACTTTGAGTTTTATTCCATAAAAAGTGACAAAAACATTAGTGTCCGCTGTACACTTCTTTCTAGAGCAAAAAATTAAACTTCAAATCTGAACAAGCATCTACCAAGCCACCACAGGAATGTGAAATTCATAGAGAAACCCCCGGATCCCCCCACTGACATGACCGCTGTGGCACCGGGCCCCACTCCTGTTGAGAACGATAGGACTTAGTGGCGCTGAATCTTTGATTTTATTTATTTTTTGCTGTGTTTTACTTGCATCTATTTGAAAGAGTGAATGTAAAAACAAAACATTTTATTTTATATGCTGGAATATACAGATAATAGGTTTAAATGCTAAACAAATTTCTTCAAGTCAGAGAATGTTGCATATAATTAAATTTTTGCTTGATGAATAAAGTTGCAGTTGCAAATATGCAGAAAAAATAGAATTGGGCTGAAAGGTCTATTGTTTATTACGTATTCAGGTTGTCTATCATGTAACTAAGTAATAAAGTAACTAATTACTTCTGAAAATAAGTAATCAGTAAAGTAACTAGATTACTTTCTTGGATAATTAATCAGTAATTACTTCTAACTAATAATTAATTACTATTTTCAAGTAACTTGACCAACACTGGTAATGAACTTGTAAACTTCCTCTTGCAGTGGTTGCTTCGAAGATGGGCATCAAATCCAAGAACTACTCGGCTTCGTTTGTCTTTTACATACAGTATATATAAATATAAATATATTAGTGGCAATTTATCCTCCTAAGACCCGAACTCTTCCACGTCATGCATTTTTGATTTCTCTTTGATATTTGGGCATATTGGGACCCAATGAATGTAAAAACAAAGAATGACCAGATTTTTTTTTTTACCTGATTTTTGTTTCTAAGAAAACGAGAGCCACATATGAGGATATTCGTTAAAAATTTCGATAGAACAGTAGCAGTATATTGTCCTCGTAAGTGGATATCAGGCCCTTGTAGAGCAAAATTGAGTATTTTGGTCTAAATAACCCAAAATGTGATGTCCACATATGTGGACGCCAGGTCCTAGGTGGTTAATCCTCCTGTTATCACATTTGTATTCATGTCATATTCTTTTAAAAGTTGTTGCTAAAGTTCTTTGGGAGTTTTCCCATATAAGACACACATTTTCAGAAGTTAGACACCCCCACCCATGCACAAATTTATTCAGTAAAAAAATTCAGATCTCTTCCTGACATCTGACTTTCAGAATAACCCAAGAGTCAAAGACTATTTATGTCAAAACCAGCCTGTGACTTGGAGTCTCCACTGGTTGCATGCAGTGGCGGATCTAGAAGGGTGGCATGGGGTGGAAAGTGCCACCCTAAGATGATCCCTTGCCACCCCAAGTGCCACCCCAGTTTTCCATATGACAGTTTTGTTTATTAAAATAAGATAGCATTAACAGTTTGAGCGTAGTTACAATCAACAGTTAATATAAATGCTAAAACTGAATATATTGCATAGTGTTTCCCCCCTCCATCATTAACAAATGGTTCAGCCCATAGCAGGACCGGCTTTTTTCATCATAAGTGATGTTTATGATTGTGCCAGAGCACATTTTGAACAACACCATGGGTGGTTGGATGTTACAGTCTGGAAATGGAAGGAAGGTGAGTGTTATTAACCCTCTGTGGTCCACGGACACGCTGCACCTCCAAATCACATGACTGATGTAAGCTGACATAGAAACAGGCTGCAGCCACGCAGCGAGACAGAGCGAGACAGAGAGAACGAGAGAGTTTTTAGATGTGGGAGATTTGTGACGTTTAGTGTGGAGTGTATAAGTGTGTTGTGTTGTGTAGTTGTTCTGTTGTGTAGTCGTTTTGTTTTGTGTGTCAGTGAGGGCACTAATTAATGTCACAGAGGCACATTTGCAAGGTAAACACTGTCACTAAGTAGAAAACCAGCGGAGTGATACACCTCCTGTTGTCAGGCCTGCAGGTTTATCCCTGTGCTGTTCTCCTGTTTTTACTGGCACACATCATTTGTGGGGCATCTTATTGCAACACCTGATTGTTCTCTCATTTTAGTTTTTTAGTTAATATTTTTAAATGGTTGTACAAAATGAAAAAAAAAAACGTCAGGTCTATTGGCTGCAAATTGTTGTATATGTTTACAAAATGTACAATTTATATTTGCATTTCAAGTTATAAAAATTTACTCCACATGTCTGTGGTTTTTTTTTACAGTAAAGAAATACTACTAGGATTTTAAGTTCTTTGTGTGATTTCAGATCAGTAATACTAATGCAGTATGTCAGTGAAAAAAAACAGTTAAATTCAGTTGAGCTGAAAAGAAAGATACCAAACGAGGCAAGGGGAAAAAAATAAAATGAAACAATTTGAGGGTGAAATACAAACGTAAACTCAAAAGGAGTCAAAAATGGCCGGTTGTATTTCAGACCTCAGAGGGTTCATCCAACAAATCGTGAAAAATTAGATTTAAATTTTTGTTCATAACAGTGCAGATTTCTGACATTTTGTGTAATTTAAGCTGTAACAATGTGATTGTTTTCTAACAAAAAACTGTGTGAAATGTAAGTTAGACTTGTGTTTGTAAATGAACCGCCCCATGTTGTGTAGCTTTCTGGGTTTTATAGTTATTGGGCTACATATTTATTTATTATACAGGCTATACAGTACATAAGATCAAAACTCACATGTTTTATGTAACTAAAGTGTGTAATTATGTGGGCTACAGACAATAATTAAGTTATAGACTATATTTATATGAAAAACGTGTATACTTACTGCATTTGAATTATTTTAACCATATGTAACCACCTGCACATGTGTTTGAAAAAAAAAAGGCTTTGATTTTGCCACCCCATTTGATTTCTTTGCCACCATAAGAAAATTTCTCTAGATCCGCCCCTGGTTGCATGGCAACTGCGAAGGTCAAGACCATGTCATAATTGCCCGTAAGGCACAATGTCATTTTCACATTTCGATTTTTTGGATGAGTTGCATCAATCTTATCCTGTAATCCTAGCAGATCCATTTAAGTCAGAAGACTGTTTCCTGTCTTTCATTGCTGGCTTGAAGCAGGTGAGGCCGAGGCCGATGAAATATGATTAGGGTGACATGCACTTTATATATTCTCACCTACTTATTTGGTCATTAATCAGAAAAATCAACACACACAAAGAAGACGCAGCACCCACTCATTTACCTCGCTAAAATAGCTTTATAATAATCATATTAATAGTAATAATATTAGCCATTAGAAAATGTTTCGACAACGTTGACAGTGTTACATTCTGTGTTGGGGTAAACCACGTCACAGTGTGCCATCTCTCTGGGCTTTCAGCGCTGTCAGGCGTGCTCCTTTCGACACATCCAGACCCATGAGTCATTATGAAATCCAGAAAATCAATTTGTATGTACAAAATGAGAAGCACAACACAAGAAACAGAATCAGGATGTACACCGGGCATCGTCCTCCACCGCCGTCCAGCACGTCTTCGGATCGCTGTGTTCATGCACGTTGTGTACTCACTGGTGGCAATGTGAAAGTTCATATTTTATGGCATCTCTATTGCTATATGCTCCGGTCAATTCTTTTTCTTTATAGGATGAAAAAAACCCCCAAAACCCCCAAATAAAGCAAAACAAAAGCATTTAATGATTTAACTGTACAATATACTGTCTTGGCACTGAATCGAACGTGTATAAAACAAGTAAGCACGACAATAAAGCTGAGCTTAAAGACAGAAAAGCTTAATGTGTCAAACCCGTCTGATTTAGAAATCGTGGTGAGACATGAAAGAGAAGGAGAAGAGGGGGCTATTGTGTTTTTTGCTACATTATAGAGTAGAACACAGAGAGTGGAGCGTCTTATCAGTTTGAAGTCTGTGTTTCGTCTCTGTTGTGGCAGCACTAAGAGTTCAGAGTGGAGTAAAAGCACACGGAGAAAGAAGGTCTTAGGTCTGGGTCTTCTATTCGCTCCACCTGTTCAGTGCTTACTTTTCTCTCAGTGATCTCACCCCGCATGGGAGTGTCCATCCGTGATCCCAGAGAAAAATATCTTCCCAGAGTTATTTTCAGTTTCCTCTTCCTCTACTCCATCTCCTTAGTAGCAGCGATTTATTTACTTTCTCGTTAGATATTAAACCTTTTCTTTTTGTTTTGTTATTGTACACAAGACTCATCCTTGAATATAGAACAATGTTTACCCCATGGCTGTGACTAACAACACCGTTTGTAATAATGGAAGGGATGGCAATTATTAACCATTTTAATGACAGCAATCATACTAATAATCATGACGTAATAACAATATGTGCAATATTGAGAAGAGCAACGTCTGTTGGTAACAGGTATTTACATTGTTGTAAACACGACGGTGGCAGGGTATCATTTTTGTTAATTACACAGTAATTGCTCAGTTTTCTCTGATCTGCATGGCTAACCGTGTCTACTGTAAAGCGACATTACAGTGCTAATACGCACACATACAGAAGTACACCTCAGTGCTAAAGGCACATTGGAGTTTCAGTTAAACATCTGCTTGGCGCTGAGCTGCTCTGGAGGCAGAAAGGAAGCAACATAGAACATTTAAGGAAGCGTGCAAACATTTTTTTTTATTAGATATGGACTCAGCTTTTCAGGAATAGTTACTCAGTGTATTAAGACTGTAATCACCTCTGTTAATTCCTTAGTCTGAACTTAAATTTCCAGCTAAACACGAGTACGTGAGAAGAATTGATGCAATCCAGCACGCTTATATGTAACTGCTAGCAGTCTCAGTAGGCTGGATCCACATATACATTTGAAAAACAATTCTGTATGTAATAAATGTGTTTATTTTAGTTCTACTAGTAGAGCTTTGATCTTTTGATGATATATTGGGTCTTGATACAACCTGTCTGCTCATTTGTTTCAGCTTCAAATTCCTATAAACCAACTTTCCTCTGACTGGCCTTTTCTCGCAAACAGAGGGGTTGAACTGAAGGTGGGTGGGGCTTCTGTGCTCACAGCCATGAGCTGTGCACCTGAGATGGCCATATTGATACCTGATGTCTTCTATATCCTACGGAGCCAAGAACAGAAAAACCATCAGAAACCAGTTTTTGTTTTGTATAGCCTTTTACCACTGTAACAGTTTATATAGGACCAAAACATGGAAACATATATTAACCCCCACCTCTTTAAATAAGCTAAGTTTGATGTATGAGTTTGAATAATGTTACAGCCTCCATATCTCTCCACACTGATCTTATTTTCCAATGGTTTCCAATTCGCTCTCCTGTATCCTAGCACTGCTAATGCTAAGCAAATATTTCCTATTGCTGTTGGTTAAAAGTATTCAAATGCTGATAATTGTCTGAAAAAGTTTTTTTTCACACATTTGATCACCTTTAAATATTGCTGAGAATAATGACACAAACGAAATGTTTTTAGAAAATTGCCCCCTCTGCTTCTCGTAATGAGGGTTAATTCAGTGACTTAGCTTTTTCCTCCAGAGCAGCTCTGTCTCACAGAAATGTAAAATTAAAACTCAAATCTGCTGCTACTACACCCCTACACCTTCAGTCTGTTGCAGATGCACAGCACACAGCAAATGCACACACGTAGCACATCGGCTACGATCGCCTCCATCGCCAGCACCTGCACGTTACCGCGCTGCGCTTTCCAGTCTCGGAGAATGGCTGAAAGAGAATCTGGGCTCAAATGACGTGTGATTTCCACACTTTCAGAGAATATTAACAACATTCCTGCAGGGCTGGTCTGACGCTGTATGTTCAGGGTCTGTTGGTTGAGAATCCCCTGAGGACAGAGGCCTGGGTTGGGGATTGGAGACACTGCTGCTAGAAACTGAGGTACTGAGAGTTGGCTTATCCATCTGGCTGTCCACGTGGGGTTTTTGCACTTACAGAAAGAGGTGAAAAGGTTCATATAGCAGTCTGTCTGTTGTGTCGGTGAGTGGTCAGGTCATGTTTGTACAACTCCAGTGTACTGTGCAGATATCGAACAACGAATAGATACAGTAAAGAACGCAAACCGTGGAAATCACAACCACCAGAAGTGTGTTTTCAGTGGACCTGTTATCACAAGGCAAGGTGGCTGGCTAACACCTCAAATTATGATAAACAATAGAGGAGAATGTCAGCGAGAACTGAAGACAAAGTAGTAGGAGTAGTTGTTGCTACTGTGGATAAATATCCAACAAAGCCTTTAAAGATTCCTGGAGCCCCTCGAGGCCAACTCATAATGGAAAGACCTTGCCATCCCTCTGAATGTAGCTTTGAGGATTGCGAGGGTGGAGTCAAGAGTCCTTCACAGTGGAGTTACAGTAATAAAGCAGGTCTTTGTGCTTTGTTTCATGAGGGCTGGGTCAAAAACGCAGCTGAAATGTTGTCAAGTTTCAGGGAGAGAGGATCATGGGGATAAAAAGGCCGCTCTCTGAACCGCACGCCTTCAAATGAATTAAACATAAAATCGGCCGTTTCACATGGAGGCTGTTAAGCGCATCGCCTCGGAGTCGAACCGAAACATCGATTGCGGTTTTCAAGGACATCGACATCAGTGTCCTCCGAGGATGTGATCGTTGTACAAAGACAGTGTAAAATCCTACCAATTTGTTTTTGTTTGAAATCACAAAAAAAGGCTACAAAAAGTGCTTTCCTTTTATCGGTCAAAAAAACAAATCCCATTAGATTCTGCTAAAGGAAGCTGTAATAAAGCATGCAGTATTAACATCAATAGAATTTGCCAGTCTTGTGTGGGTATTGCAAGTGAAAGTGGGGGAGATCAAAGATGGTGTGTCAGTACAGTAAAAAGAGTTTCTTTAACAATATTCTCTGTATATTTTATACTTTTCTATTTACATTTCTTTATATACTGTAAACTGTGTTCAAAGGAAACCTCCACATATAGCTGGTTAGGCACATGTAGTTGGCTCTAAAGAGGAAATACAGGAAGGGGATACAGCAGTATATGTCATTAGAACCACAGAAGAAGATATACAGTAGGCCTAAGGAGGCTCACACTTGGCAATTAACACTCTTGCCAGTTATACCCTGTGAACCTGACTCACACACTGAAGATAATAATATTCATTTGAGATTCTTTTTCACATGTACTGAGTCTGGATATGCCACACAACTGTAGTATCACACAATGCTATAATCTATCATAATAATACTGTAGAATTTCACATTTGATATATGCTTTTTTTTAAATTCGTACATATACTGTACTCAATAATCTCTACTAATCTAGAAATGTGGATTATATTATAAAATATACATCTCCCAATAAAATATCCCATTTTTCCAACACATTCCATCCAAATATTAGAAAAAAAGAAAAAACAGGTCATGCTAAAAGATTTTTCAAATTTAAGTGTGTGTGGGTTTGTTTTTTTTTCTATCGTCAAAATGGCAGATTTGGACTTTTTAGTATTCGCCGGGCTTCGTCACATGTCCCTTGTGACTCGCAGCCCTGTGTAAGCATTAATTCCAGTGCATTCACACACACATGCCATTTTTCTGTGCAACATCCATACAAAACACTTGTATCAGAAATATCTGTTATGAAGTAGATTTGCAAATGAGGCCCCCTTCAAAAACTCTTCAAATCGTGCTACACTTTTCAGAGCGGAGACCACAGAGAAGAGAATTTCAGGAAGTCAATAACGAGAAACAAAGCACGCACACGTCCACTCAATCAAGTATTAGCTAATTTCACCACAGTTGCCAGACTCTGTCTGGCAGCTCGGCGGTTTCCTGTATTTGATGTCTCTTTGGGGAGGTTTCGTAGGGCACTGCTGTTCACTGAATACCACTCTTTTTTGTTTACTTCCCTTCAGAGAAATCATCCCTTCTTTGTAATCAGGGCTCTGTGTGATTGAGAGGACGGCACTTCGAGTTAGGCAAGCAGATTCTGCTGAAGACTTTGACGGTTCTTTTATTTTGCGATCTGCTGCCCTCTTAATTAAGCAGTAGGGGGAAATCCACTGAAACAATTTCTAAGAGAAGAGAAAATGCACTGCGCGCCAGGGAAAGCACTGATTAAGTGCAAAAAAGCACGAAAAACAACAACAAAAAGAGCCCCACCCCACCCAAAAACCCCCCATCTTCCGTCATGGCTGTTTCATTGGGGTGTCTGTTAATTCCTGACTGAAGTGGCGAGAACTTCCTACAGACCATTGTTATTAGTTTGGGTCCTCATTTAACCACTTGGTGGTGCTATAGTCTCACAGTGAAAAAGGGGGCTTTCTCAGCAGAGTCCTGTATAGCCTTGGAAAATATATTCTCCTCTAAAAGCTCACAGAAACCCCACCCCTGAACGCTTGAAACTTCAGAAGGACTACATAAGAAGCAAACAGCTTCTCTCCCCTAGTTTTTTATTTATTTTATGTTTGCAGTGCTCTCTAGCCATCAAGGCTGTGATGCTACACTGCAAAAGCTCCTTCTGGCAAACATGACTGTGCACTCTATGTACAAATAGCACTTGCCCGTTCAAACAGCCTGACTGCTGAATGCTGAGGGTAGTCAAACGAAAACACGGGATTTGAGGAACGAAAGAGAGAAACTTAAAGTGATTTCATACTCTCTGGCTGAGTGCTGCCGGGGACAGATGGCACCTGGGTGAAAGGTGCAAGCTGTAGTTGGCTGACAACGACTGGGAGGGATGTTCTTTGGGGTTTGCCAGCCATCTGACTTTAAGGGCATTAGAACCGATGCTCAATTCATCCATGTTTGTTCATCCACACCGGTAGCATCAGTCAAGCGAATGGACACATCTTGTATGTGATTAAGAAACCTCACAAAGAAGGATGAGGTTTTACTGCACACGGCATCCATACAGGGAGATTCTGTATGAGTTCTTGTATCTGTTAAGCCCTTGATTTTTCAGTGATGGAGATGTGCTCGGTAAACACGCACAGGCATGCTACTACTGCGTGAACCTCGGTTGGTTATAAAAGTGGACTGCTGTTTGTCTTCAGCCATAATATTAATCAAAAACAAAACAAAAAAAAGACTTGAAAATGTCTGCTAGCTAGCTACCATTCCACGTTTAGGCCTCTGTGTCTGTAAAATATCCAAATTTCAAGACACTACGATGGCTGTCATTGCTTGTTTAATGAGTATGATAACTGATTTCGATGGAAATGCTAGAGGGGAGTAGCGCATTAACAGCGTGCGGATCCAAAACTGGGCTCGGAGACAGACTGAGATTGGCCAGCTTTGCAGGGGGTGAGGGTGGGTGAGAAGGTGGGAGGGAAACACCTCAGCTCGGTGTTCAGAGTCGAGTCTGGGCTTCGGGGATGTAGATCTCGATACTGTCAGCGCTCTCTGTTGCCGAGTTCTGCCTGAAGGAGGCAGTGCGCCGGGTCTGCAGCAGCCGCCTCCTCGCTTCTGTCCTCTGACGGTCCCCGAGGTCCATTGACTTCTCCCTGATGGGCAGGGTGTGCCCACCGACGCGAGGCACCACCAGGCCCCCTGACCCACCTCCTCCTCCACCTCCAGCAACCCCATCCCCAACGCTATCAGCCCGGAGGCTGCCACTCACCCCACCTGCTGGCTTCTTTGGTAAGGGTGGAGGAAGCTTCTTGTCCTCCTAGCCCAGTCGTGGTGATCAGGTGAACAGGCAGTGGATTAACCGAGAGGGGGGAAAAAATATGGTTTTGTATGGTTGTGTAGAAGGAATCCCATGCAAAAACAAGAGGAGATAGGAGGATGAAAACCCAACAAAAAGGTAAGAAAATCCAACATAAAGGGCAAAAATTCAAGTGAGGAAGAATCACGGACCGAAACATAACGACAAAGCACATAAAATCAGCAAAAAAACATCTCAGCATGCGTTGGCATTGGGTGAAGTAAAAGGCAATGAAATGGGAGAAGGTAAACAGAGGTAATGCACAAAGAAAAAGAAGAAAAGAGAAACAATTGTTAGTTTGTTGTTGACTGAATAATGTTGATCAGTGAGTAGCCAAACCTATATAGAAAATAATGTAATACGCTGCATTAAATGCAAAAGACGTCTAGCACATTTTGGATTTCACAGTCTTGTGGGCAGCTCAGCTCAGCTCAGTTCCTCTTGCTGTTCTGTATTTTCACAGCCTGAAAAGGCTTGGAGGGCACAACCATCTGCGCTACTCGCCTGCACACTGCCATCTTAGCTCTGGGGGAGTGCTGAAGGGAAACCAGGGTGGTTTGGACCCCCGGGTCTCTCACCTTCTTTTCAGGCGGGAGCCTCCAACCAGAGTCCTTGAGCCTCTGGAGATCCTGAAACTTGACCCTGACGTCCTCTATATTGAGCTGGAGCAGGTCCCAGAAGGCAGCCAGGTCCTGAGACGTGGGCTGAGGGTAGGCTGATGGGTCCTGGGTGTGCGGGGGGAGACAGGACTTAACAAGTAAAGCATTACATGGGGATTTACAGACTAATTTCACCGGTGAAGTGTTTGCAGCCGAGCAAATCTAGCCCTTTAGCGAATCACGGCAAAAATCATGCGCCATATGTAATGTCATGATTTCGCATGCAATCACACATACTCACCACACTCTGTTGGCAGAGGCGGAAGAACTGCTGGACTTTCTGAGACATGAGCATCTGGGCACTGCCAACTGTGTTTCGAATCAGTTCAAGAACTAGGTGGGAAAGAGCACACACGTAGTTTGAGAAACCCAAGAATTATTCATTGTTAATCTTCATCTCGAGTCGTCCTCTCTCACTCACTCTCCTCCGGAAGTTCGTTCTCCTCTGCTTCTCTCTCCATGTTCTGGCACCAGCCCTCCATCCTCTCCACCTCTGTCTGCAGGAGGCGTAAGAAGAACTCTCCATCTCTCATGCAGGGAGAGGCTCGGCCCGAGTCGGGCAGGCTCCGGGGACCCTCTAGGGACGGTGTCCCCGCCCAAGCTCGCTCAGAGGTAATGGGGAGAGGAGAGTGGGAACGTGGAGGCAGGTGCGGTTGCTGGTGGGGCCGTGTGTCAGCTTGACAGGCCTCAGTGGTGTAGCCAGTCTGGATAAAGTCCTGGGATAACATAAGAACAAAAAAGCCTGTTTTCGAACCACTGCTGAACCTCAGCCACTATTTATACTAGTATTAATGCCACAAATGTGCAGTGTGGACTCCACTTTTGATCCAGTTTAAATATACCCAATGATATTTTTATATTTAATCATGAATAGCACTACTGAATAATTAGTTTTTAAGCAAATCCTTCTGCCATGCAAATACACAAGGACACACTCACGGCCAGCTTCACTTCCATTGCTATTTAAAGCTTTTACTTTACAGACAGTACCAGTGAGAAAAAGATATCCTCCTAAAGGCAGGGAAGCTGACAAGTGCAATCTAGAAGACCCAGGGTACTCTTCCAGCAACATTAGCCAAGCTAATAACCAAGAAAGTTACCTGACAGCTAATGTTAATATACTAATGTTAATGTTTTGTATGTATAAATCATAGTAATTAAAGCTGTCAAACTCTTTCCTCAGAAATGAGTGGAACTATAAAGTGTTATACAGGGGGAAAAATGATGAAAGTGCAGTACTGATACCTCAGTGCTGTACCTAAATACAGTATTTGAGCAAATTACATTTCAGCCTTGACAAGATAAAATCTAACAAGACTAGAGAAAACCTGCCTCCAGGTGTCTTCAGCTGTTTCTGTCTATATTACTCTCAGCCCCAAGGCTGATCTGTCAGGTCTCCCAGCAAATGAGTAGTTCAGATTGCAAAATATTCAGAAAAAATGTTGATTTTCAGATGTTGTATAAGGAAGAAAATGTCTTTTATTGTAAGATTGCAAGTTAATTAAACACCGATTACACCATGAATTTCTATCCATTAACCCGAGGACATGCAAACATGTTGGGTGTCCCCACCTTCTGCTGTCAGTGTTGCCACTATCAAAATAATCATGCACATATAAGGACTTTGTCATTTACTATGTCTAAATGAAGCCCAGAGGAGCATTAAAGTGAAAGTGGCAAAAGTTTTCCTTCAGAGATCAATGAAGCTAAAATGTTTTTGTATTTGATTGTTTCTGTAAAACTTCAACAGCTGCCTGTGATCCTACAGGAGAATTGCTCACTGCTACCTCTTTGTAGGCCCACTGTCCCTGTGTGTGGACGGTGCGATGGCACTCTGTATACTGGCTGGCGGACTCGGGCTCAGACGAGTGCCTTTGGAAGGAGCAGCCAAACTGGAGACTTTTGTCCTGCATCGGCACAGCGATGCTCAATCCCGGGAAGCCCTCGGGGTCCAGGTCGGCCTGCACGCTCGCCGTCACGCTGTTGGAGCGCTTGAAACGAGCTCTCCTGCAGGACAGGGAGTCAATGCAGTCCCAGAGAAATCGAGTCACACAGAGAACTATATGCAAATGCTTTCTTATTGTGCTATTATTTTGGCTTCTGTTAACTGCACGTTCTTCTTTGAGTAAGGCTGCCATGTCACTGCACTCACTACTACTCACTTGGTTATGATAAGACCTGCTAAATCCTCTGGCATATGACGCACCAGTGTGGGCAAAATGTCACGTCGGTGGACTGGGCGATGATCGTTAACTCTATTACAAGTTTATACCCCACCTCCTCCTCACCCTTCTTTCCTGTCTGATGAGGGGTGACTCAGATTTCCATTATCAGTCTGCTGTTTTCTGAGATGTCACGCTGTCGCGCTCGACGAGCAGGTGTGACGGGCGTGGGGGGACGGGGGGGACGTTGTTAAGGGATGCATGATCACAAACCGCTCGGGGGTTTGGAAGTATGCGATGCTACGAGTGTTTGCATGCATGCGTGCAAATCTGACCTGCAGGCAAAGCTGGATATAATTAGGAGATGGGTTGAGTCACGTGCGAAAGTCATGTAGAGTGTATGATTTGCAGTAGTCATGGTTACACTCACTAATGGCTGAAAAACAAGACATTCTTGGAAGAAAGTGTTGCCGAGTTCAAGCTGTGATCTCTGATGAAATGTTAAATGAAATAATAGGATCTAGCCTAGAAATCAACCATAGGTGGCTGCTCTGTTGGGCGCTCAGGAGATGAAGGCTTTTTTTTCAAATTGTAAATGAAAATTATTCACATAAATTACTGTGCAAAGACCAAAAGTTCTTGATGAAGCTACATATTTTGGAGCAAAGATAAATTAGCGAGATAAACAAACACGTCTTATTTTGCAAGTTTGTTTCTTTTTATAATGAAAGCAGCTTAAATGTCAGGCAAAATAAACAGCTCATGTTTAGACTGGATTTCAAAGATGAGTAGTTTTTCTTTGATTTTTACTTTCCTGGTACCTTTTGTCGTCTTCCACTTGGACTCCTACAGAGTGGACCTCGGTCAGAGCTTTGCCCTCCGTGTCGGAATCTGAAAGGGTCTCTGAGCTATCCACCTGCAGCAGAGGAGGACACGAGCACCACAGTCAGAGTGGAGAGAATGAAATCGGAAACCTCACCTGCCCTGCTGAACATACAGGGACTATATAATGCAGTCATTGTGTTGCATGGATGCATGTGAACAGCAGAGGTTCAAAACCGTTTCATCTGCATTCATATCCTCCTAAGAACCAAGAAAAAAGAATCTTCCCATTGAACTTTATTTGTGATTTCCTTCCTCTTTGGTGTTAAAAGAGGCAACCCAAACACATGAGATATCAATGGAAAGTCCAGGATGTCCTTTATTTAGTACATCATGACTTAGTAGGGTAGATAGGCTGATTCTCAGGAGGACACAATTCCATGCCTGAGAGTTTATAAGAGCATTTATTGAGAGCTCTGACAGGATGACCAGACACACCGATCGTGTTACAATCCTGGATTGAGCTAGTAATGACATCATAATAATGGGATACTACTGTGTAGTAGAAATAGTACTTAAGCTATTTGACTTTTGAGGTTAATTAGGTTTGACTGGTGATTCTTTTCAGGCCATTTTTACGTCCATGTGACTACTGTATGACAACTAGTGTTAAGGCTCTGTTCATTCATTTAGAGGGGACTTAAAAAATAACTAACCATCTCTGAAGACATGTCAGAGATGAATGTCCCTATTTAATAAAAGTATAGCTCTATAGCAGAATATTGATGCCACTCCCAAGCTTGTATGCTAATTATGGATCTATAGCCTTTTGAATAGCTAAGCTTTGCACCTAGATCGCAGGAAAACTCGACAAAGTCTTCACATGGAGCAGAAAATGGTTTGCAGCTACTAACGCTGAGGGATTATGCATGTTCTTTGTGTAAATGGACTGTATTTCGATTGGTGCTGAAACCATTTTTCTCTTGGCTTAGCTGAGTTGAAAATTAGCATCTGTAAAGCTTGCCTGTAAAGTTATTCACCAAGCCAAAAAACCAAACATCCTCGGGAAGAACTGAGGGGGCTGGAGTGCAGTGATTAGTTCACAGCCTTTAACTGTGCAAACTACTGCGCCTTCATCAGAGATTCCAAGCATCTGCTTGTTCGGGCTCGGTACACGTGAGGATTTGGTGCTTTCTGAAGTTCGTATCACTGCAAATCAAGTTTGGATTTGTGAACAAAGGATACAGTTTAACCAAAACAAGCAATTTGAAGACTTGCAGTTTTCATTATTTTTCTATATGTCTGTGAAGGTTCTCAGTCATCCAGGTCATCGTAGTCTAAGGAGCTTGCAAAGAATCCATCTATGTCCACTGTGAGCGACCATCTTTGAACAGAGGCGGGGGTTTAGGACACCAACTCTCTGCCATCTATAATCCAGTTTTGAGATCCCTTCCCAGACGCCTTAACGCCCACTCACATCCTGGGCCATCTGACCTCAGGAATTCGCATGATAAGGTGGAGCCAGGTTTCACAATGAACACACCCGAAACTCTGGCTGATTGGGACCCACGCCCAGTTTCCCACCTTGGCTCAGGCGATTAGAGGATCATCAGGGGGTCCTTTTGTCCCTCTGTGGGGGGTCACTCCCACTAGGTTTAAATCTGGTACTCTCCACCATTTGACCTTAGAACTGAAGAAGCTTCTCGGATGAGAGGTGAAACGTCTTCAAGCAACTTAAAGAAGTCCAGACGCTTTCTTTGCAAGCTCCTTTGATTATTTTCTATCATCTTTTAGAGAGCCTAATCTAAATAAATGAAAATAAAAGGCATATTTTTTTGTTTTCCTCTCACCTGCACAGCTATGGATGGCCTCCACTTTCTGACAGCACGCCCTTCGTCCTGCCCTCCAGCTTTACTCAGCACGATGCTGTTCTGAGGCAGAGAGGCTGATTTCCCCAGACTGCCTCCCACTCTGCCATCCCTCTCTCTTGCTGGCCTTGGCGGACCCTCCAGAAGGCTGTCAGCTGAGCTGCTGTGTTTGGCTCTCACCCCGACTCCAGGACCCCCTCCATAGGGCACCAGCTCTCTTGAGCCCCGAACCCCGTCCAGGCTCTCTGCGGAGTTGCTGTGCTGTCGGGAACGCCCGGGTCCGCTGCCAGTGTAGTAGCCTCCTCTGGAGGTGCGGCCCGATGGCCCGTCAGAGTTACCCAGGTCCACGGAGTTGCTGTGCTGCTTGGGGCGTCCGGGACCGGAGCTTGAGACCAACTGCCCGCTGCTCTGGAAGTAGGCATCCTGGGTGGACTCTGTGCTGCTCTGGGCTCGCACCGAAAGTGAAGACTTTGACATGCGGGGTGGGAGTGGAGGAGGAGCACCTTTACGATAAGGAAAGACTGAAGTGTCAGAAGAGCAGGGGAAAAGGAAGACAAAGGCACAGTGGGCTGTTAAAAGCAAAATGGGTAATATATCAACAGGGAGCGGGGGAGGTGGATACTTACAAAAGGGACAGACTGGAAGGAGAATGTGACAGGAAAGTTAAGGAGTGAAAAAAATAGGAAAGCGGTTGACATAAAGAGGCAAACAAACATGGAAAGGAGGAGAGAACAACGATAAAGCCATTAAGAATTACAGCCAGTGTAAGATGGAAGAGGAAACACACAAAAGTCCAACTTCTTTTCATTAATAAACAGCTTTTAGTATAAATTTCAGTGAGTGGCAGGGAGGGATGCGCTGGAAAAGACAGACATGATAGCGAAACAAAAACCTCTTCCCCGCAGCTAATTTAACTCTTAACTCATTCACTGCCATTTTTACTCATTTTTGAAGAGCCACAGAAAACTGTGTGTTATGATCATATAAACGCTGAACCTACCAAAATGAAGAACAGACTCTCTTCTTTCATCCAAAAAAAAAGCTTGTTTCTACCATTTTCCATTCTTTAGTAATCAGCTGTAGAAGAGAGGTGGGTTCCACCAAAAATGCCTGTTTTGACCACAAAAAGGGAGAAAACGAGCTTTTTGTGAAAAATACATTTCAAGCAGTCTGATGTTCACTGACAAGCTGCCCGAGGTTGTATTCTAGCCCCTCCCATTGAAAAACGTAATTGACGTCTATAGACGTAAATGGCAGTCAACGTAAGTTTTTCAATTGACGTCTATAGACGTCAATTGCAGTGAATGAGTTAAGAAGACAGAGCATTTTCCTGAGAGCAATATTTAAGAAAGACATCACTCACAGTTTCTTTAAATATATATTTGAACAGAGTTTATTTTCAGAGTGCAGAGATGCTCACTCCAAAGCTGTAACCCACCCTGTGTGCATACGCAGTGTTGCTGTGTGACTTGGTGTACCAGGGAGGGGTCTGTGCTGAAAGTGGATAACACTTCACAGAGGCTTTAGGAAACACTGGATGGATTTTGTGGCAAATAAAAACAGCCCAATATTAGGCTTAAGCATTATTGGGAAGACTTGTCAAAGCAAACATCATCAAGAGTGAAACCAAAAGACAGAGACAAAAAGCTGGAGACACTGAGCTATCATCATAATCACATGGGTTCCTGTACCTATTTCTGAGCCTGTGAAACCTGCAATCAGACAGGGGAGGGTGATCGGAGAGAGATGAGATACAAAGGCAAGGCAGAGATGGCAGAGAACAAAGAGCATGCACAAATGTAATACACACACACACACACACACACACACACACACAGCTGAGCCTATAGCATGCATATGTAGGCACAAACACAGAGGAGAGGGGTAAAAAACAGCTCATTAGAGGTTGAAAGAATAGCGAAGACAAGAAAAGGCTGTATATTAAAAATGGATGCAGCTGTGCAACGAGTGTGTGTGCACGTGTGTGCGTGAATTTGCTTTTGTCAACGTAAATGCACACAGCCTGTCATAAAGTTTCATCTCCCACTGTGTCTCCTGCCGCGCTGCTGCCACATAAAAGGCAGCCGCGCATCCAAACGCTCCACAGAGACACCCCAGACTTTTGCATACTGGTGGACTCAAACCGCACACTCACCGGCCCCGCCCTTGATGCTTCCCTGGGGGCCAGACATGGAGAAGACGGAGAGACAGTCGTCATCCTGGGAACATCCGGCCTGGATGGCGCGAACGTAGCTGTGGCTGCGAGTGCGGAACACTCCTGGAAGATCCAGGGCTTCGACAGCTTGAGACTCCACCTCCCCGAACATGGTCCCACACACGGCTTCGAACTGACGGTTTAACGTCTCTCCGAGCTGGAGGATGAGCGGGAAGGTGCAGGGGATGAGAGTTCCTACATCAGTACTTGTCTTACACATGTCAGATGCACAATTTATATCCCCAAAGAAACTGTCTGTTGAAAGCTTGTGAACCCAGTTTTGTCATTTTCTACACAAATATAACCTATAAAGTTATTGCAGCTTAACACAAGTCCTAAAGAAACTTAATTTAGATTCTAGTCATTGAGGAAATTTCGTTCATGATAAATTTCCTGATGTAAGTCAGATTTTTGCTGTGACATACTTTACAGTCGAGTTAACCTTGTAGGTTGACCTCTCCTTTGGAGGGTAACGGTGGTCTTGAATTGTGGACTGCATTCATTAATGTGCAAAGCTTCTCAGAAATCACCTTTGTCCCATTCATGATTGATCCCATTTTCATATCATTGACTGAAAATCCCTCATCTAATTTCAGCTTCAAATTATGCTCTTTACGCCCTCACAGACATGCACTATTGGATCGTTTTCCTCAATAAACGAATGACCAGATCAAATCGAGCTTATCGTTAGCTCGGTGCATCCACAATGCCAGCCCACATCAGCTAATGCCTCCACTGATGCCATTCTGAACATTAACATCTCATAAAATATGCACTGTTTCAGCCATCCCGCAGTTGAAGACATCTGAAGATGCCTTGCAATTCACCTTCATCCCATCTATGCCTTTCATGCCGTATCTGATGTAATCAACGTCAAATCCATTGTCATCTGTGCCTGCTTTGTTCTGCACTGCAGCCTCGCTGGCTTACGTATTTCATGTTTGCACCCGGAAGGACAGGAAGGTCTCAAAACAGATCTCCTAGGTCATATCTATGTAGAAAAACAGGCAATTCTAGGAGCGGTTTACACACTTCAAAGCCTCACCCTGCTGTTTGTTACCTGTGTGCTGGTCAAAGAGCGGGTGTAGCTACGGGAGCGGGTGTGGGTCTTGGGTGTGGTTCTGCTGTTAGGGTAAGAATCTGTACACTGTTTACACGAGTGCCTGGAATAAACACAAGCATAAATGTTAGTATTGATGCTTTGTTGTGGCTGTAAACACGTCCGCCATTCGCGTTGCTATTTTTATCAAAAAAAATGTTTGCAACACAAACAGCTCACCATTTGGTGAACCATCAAATAACAATTCACTGCATCATGTGTCATGACTGAGCCAGCTGGAGTCATTTTCCGTGCTGTGACGGTGCATTTCCATGCCAATTAGGGAACCATCATTTTTGTTCATTTTATATGAAAAATAAAATCCAGACATTCCAGCAGCTATTATGATGTTCAAGCAGAGCTACAGTTAAATGTGAGAAGGTTCCCAAGGCTGCCTATGTGAAAGTATTTACTGCATAATGCAAGAACATTAACATCCTTTTTCAGTTTCTTTCCCTATAAACTGAAATCCGCTGGTGTTATCTTTTTACTGATGTTTACCACCAAGCAATAATTTAGTTTAATAATTCAGTTTATGGTCTAAAATCTTAATTTGTCTAAATAAATGGTGCTTGAATGTTACTGAAATGCGTCTTTATATATGTCTTAAAAGGGTTACTCACTCAGTTTCACACAGAGTGTGAAATCATGTGTACAGAACACAGTGTGCCTCGTCCTAGCTGATGTTTATTTTCCTCTGTGTTCTTTGAATCACCCACTTGTTAAGTGCTTGCTATTAGGGCATTGCTGGGTCACTGAGTTTCTATCTATAATCTCCAGAGTATTTACACGGGCGGAAACAATGATTTGATCGCCTGTTAAATTTGTAAGTCTGCTCACTTACAAAGAAATGAACAGTCTCTCATTTTTATGGTTGCTTCATTTGAATGAAGAGAGACAGAACATCAACCAAAAAGTATTTGATCACCAATCAAAACATGACTTAGTACTTGGTGGAGAAACGCTTGTTGGCCAGCACAGCAGTGAGATGCTGTAGTTGGTCACCAGGTTTGCACACAGCTCAGGATTTTGGTTCACTCGTCTTTAAAGAAACTCTAAATCAAAGCTCTGCAGATCTTCTATACGACTGAGGTCTGAAGAGTCGCGAGACCACTCCATGGCATTAATGTGCTTCTTCTTTAGCCACTCCTTTGTTTTGGGTCATTGTCATGCTGGAAGACCCATCCATGACCTATCGTTAGTGTTCTGGCTGAAGAAAGGAGGTTCTTGTCAAGATTTCATGGTACATGGCCCCATACATTGAGTCTCAATAGGAATACCTGTATAAATAAAGGCCAAATAAAGTAAAAAAAATAAATCTACTGCCCCCTCAATGAGCAGATGCCAAATGATGATGATGCCAAAGAGTTTGATTTTGGTTTCAGCTGACCACAGCACTCTCTCCCAAGTCTTCTCTGAGTCATGTTCACTTGCAAATTTAAGACGGGCCTGTTCCTTTGCCTTCTCGAGCAGGGGCACCTTGTGACTGTGGTCTCAGCTGCCTTCACGCCATTAACATGCTCCTCCTGTGTGGTTTTGTTCTGATCCACAGCCTTTCTCATGATCATCCTCACCCCATGAGGCAAGCTCTTACATGGAGCTTCAGACAGAATCTGATTGATGGTCATTTTAGATTTCTTCCATTTCCAAATAATGGCACCAGCAGTTGTCACCATCCTGACATGCTTATTGTGGATGGTCCCGTAGCAGGTCTAAAATCTTGTCTCTGATGTGCTTTGACAGCTCCTTGGTCTTCCCCATGGTGGTGGGGAAGTTGGAATTTAAGAAATTGATTCTACGGAGAGGTTTGTTTTAGACATATAACAAGCTGAGAACAGGCATATCGGTAATGATTGATTAATCGTAATCTATTCGACACAAGCATACACACAGACTTCAAATATTTATTTGACTCAATAACATGCATTTCAGTTCATAAAGTTTATGTAACGTGTTTTTTTCTGGATTTTTGGCTGATATTCTGTCTCTCTCCATTAAAATGAAACCACCATAAAATTAAAGACTGTTGGTTTATTTGTACGTGAACAAACTTACAAATTGAACAGGGATCAAACCTCCTTTATTTACTTTAACTAAACAGACATGAATTTTCTGAGTCTGAAAGGATCTTTTTAAAGTCTGAAATTAATAGTTATCCCAAAATGTGTTTGTAAACATCAGATTTTTATCATGTTACAAACTGAAAATAAAGATTTTGGAGAGCAGGGTTTTTCTAAGGAGGGAGACTTAGACTGTCTAAAAGATATTATGAAGCTATGAGAAGAAATTATCCAATGGTTTTGTATTTTCACCCACACTGTGGAAAATAATGTTGTCCACATTTAAAGAGTGAGCCTTAAAGGCACAATCAAACAGTGTTGTGTATTTAAGCTGCAGCCTCTTATAAAGTTATGGAAAAGGAATGAATTCTAAATGCAAACCAAAAAAAGCTGTAAAGTAACATAATGCAGAAATCCTCCTGTGGGGAAATGTTCGCATAAACAGCAACCGTCCATACTAGGACTAACTTGCTATTTTGTTTTTCTGCATTTTGTTCCACGTTGTTGTTTTTTTCCCCTTTGTCATCCCACTGCTGTCTGTTTCTGTATTTTATTGTTTACTTCTGTCACATCTGTGCAATTCCTATTTGATATCCTGTGCTGCTTTTGCACTGCTTAAAAAAAAGACAACCAAACTAAACCAAATAAACGTGTTTTTTACGGTTTTTGAAAGCAGAGAGTTGAGTCGAGGGTAAATACAAGTATTTCAGCATGAATATAAAAGCTGAATTTGTGCCATCTGACCTTTGATCCATGCTGATAGATCGTCTGAAGGCTTCCCTCTGGGCAATCAGCGTGGACTTGGGCGAGGCTTTGGGACTCGTGTCCGAGTCGGCGCTGTCATCATCGCCCATGGCTTTGATGTAGCTGCCACTCCGCATGCGACGGCAAGGGATCTCCCCTCCGCTGTCAGCTGCTCCGCCACCACCATAACCACCTCCCCAGTCTTCTGAAGGGACCTGAGGCACATCCACATCCACCCAAACATGCACACGGTCACCATAACTGACCAACTTGTACTGATCTGAAATTGCAACAGGTAGTGAGTAAAAATGTAACAACCATGTGGGACCAACATGGTTTTAGTAGGTCAAACAGTTAAATGCGTTAAAAGTAAGTATGCATTCCTCTTCTACACCCACTGTTAAGGGAAAAGGAATTAGTCATGATGTGAATTAATCAACACCGAGATATTGTCACCGCACTGTTTGCAGTTTCTTCTCAATATCTGATGTCAAGATCCAAAGGCTTCTCAAAACAGAAATATATTTCTTAATTAATCGAAAAATATTTCACACCTCGAATGGTAAAAGGTTTATTTAGCAGCACAGTTCTGGCCCACGTGCACACAGCGTTGGGTTGGAGGGCAGACACAACCGAAAAGTCAACTGCACTCGTGCACACACGCTCACATGCACATGTATGCATACACGAGTAATGATGCAAGAGAAAGAGAGAATAGGATGAAGGGACTTACAGAGAGAGAGAAAGTCTGACAGCTGGAAAAACACTGACGCAGAGAAGGAAAAACAACGTAAGCTCAAAAGCCGACAGACGGAGAGCAAATAAATAAAAACAGAGAAAAACAGGTAGACAAGAGAGAGAGGGCAGCAGACAGGAGTGGCGACACGGAGTGGGAGAAAGACATGAACGTGGTGGCAAAAACACGAAACAGAAGACGCAATTTAACAGACGAGCAAATGATTCTGATGGGAAAACAACAAACACAGCAGTGCAGTCAAGACAAGAAACTAAAGACAACACGAAGAGAAATATAGAGAATCAATGAAATTAACCCCAAGAATTACGCTGACATGTTCTCACAGTGGCCCTAATGTAAAATACACGAAGGCGTTAGCGCACCCAGGAAGAGATCACAGTGTCAGTGAAGTTTTGCAAATTCAGCAATTACAGGCAACCCTTCAGTGAGTGGGTATCATGTGGAACTACTCCAAAGTTGGGAAGCGAAGTCAAGCATGAAACACATGAGTTTTTTTTTTTTTACTTTAACGCTTTGAAAATGACCTTTTGTTTACTTTGAAGAAATAAGACAACATAAAACAACACATTAAAAAAATTCTAATCAAACAACCTCAGCTAACTGATTAGCATTGAGATTCAGTCTGGAGCTGCTTTATTGGTCTCAAATTACACAAAGCATGAAAGATGTCTTGACTGGTATTTTCTCAGCTAATTTCTAAATGTGTGTTGTGCTGAAATGAGGCAAATGCTAAATGCTAAAGTAGCATTTGGCCAGTCTTTGGATCAACAACCTAAAACAAAGAACTACAGGAGGCTAATAATGGCACTATATGCTTAGACACCACTCTACATTAAATTATTCATTATTCCACAGTACCTCTCTTGTCCCATCTCCCTCCTCTCTCCCACTAATGCCACTAATGGCTGCTTCTGCCTAAGCCTGGTTCTGCAAGCAAGTTTTTTCTTGATCACAGTGAGTCATCTGATTGTTTTCTCCGTATTACTGTAGCGTCTTTACCTTACAATATAAAGCCTCTTGAGGCAACTGCTGTTTTGATTTGGCACTATATAAATAAAGTGAATAAATAGCCAGATAATCAGACATTTGGATATCCAAATATCTAGTACAGAGAGAGTTTTGGTGACAATGGGCTGATCTTTGTTTAGCCTTTAGCGCCCGTCAGGAGCTGTGCACAGGTTGATGGAGGAAACTAACAACAACGGCTCAACACTTCGGAGAAATTTTCATGACCATAAAAGACAGCACAATGTAGTAAAGTTTATATTTATGGTCCAAGTATTATACTTCAATATACTAATTAATGAATAACTCGTTATATGTATAGACTATTATGTATTTACTTTGTTAGGAAAGTCTAAAGACTAACTTGATGTTGCCTTACACATAAAAAATATAATTACAGGACTCCTGATCGCAGTGCTGTAGACAGCGTAGGACCAGCGTTCGGTAACAGTCAAAACCCAGAACTGATCTGAAAAATCTCAGTAGAGCTGATGAGAAATGCAGAATTAGGTGATGAGGTCACAGGGGTATTTCTCGCCACGAGTGACCCCTTATGTTGACAAGCGCAGCTTTAATTAGCATCATAGCTCGTGAGTATAGCTATTAACCTCGCATGTAACATGCTACTATTGTGGAGGACCACTCACTTGGATATGTGTGTTTATATATGTGTGTGTTCACTCGTACACTAACAGCAGCTGTTTTGGCCGAAGGACCTCTCAGCCTTTCATTTTGGTTTTCATTTTTTTGTAAATGCTGTCAGGTGCAGCTTCATATACGAGCATGTGACCAACACCTGCACCCACACACACACATAGCCAAGGCCCCGGGGTTTGGCATCCAGCTGAGTGTGTGTTTTTAAGGTCATCACTTAAAAGATGATTCAGCCTAATCTCGTGATCCCCGTGGCCGTCCACTATCTCTCTCATTTCCTCAAACGCCCCTTTCTCTCCTCTTCTTGCTTTGCCCCTTGGCTACCATCACCTCTTTTATCTCTTTTCTATCCCTGAGCTTGCTTTACTGTCTCTGGGTCCCTCTGCATTCATCTTTTCTAACACTCTTTGTACCTCACCGCTTTGCTCTTCTTTTCATTCCTTTTACTCCATATTCAGCTTTTTTTTCCCCTCGGCCCTCTTTTCTTTTTTAATCATTTCATATCTATCACACACAGGCTGAGGGGAAGGTGAGAGGCTCAGGGAACGGAGAGCATCAGGTTCTGATGCCACACATTGTGATTGGCATTGACGCCATGGGGGAAAGTTTGCACATGTCCCTTTGCCTCTGACCGTAGACTTGCGAAGATTCACTTGCATTTATTGCTCGGTCCTGACTCTTTGCAGGAAACCTGTGTAAGTATTAGCTTGTATGTACATGTTTCCTTTTTTTACACATGGAAATAACATACAGCAGGTAGACTGACCCTGCAACGAGAGAGGGACTGCTGTAGCATACTTGAACTGATTTAAAACTGACCATGTGTTTTATGTTTTAAAACTGACCATGTGGAAAGTTTTTTTTTCTTGTTTGTTTGTTTGTTTGTTTTGTTTTTGCTTTGTTTTATTATTTGCTTCGAGCCCTGTGTACAGGAGCTGCATGCAAAAAGATCTTTTGTTAAAAGGGTTGGCGTAATAAGCAAATGCTTCAGCTAATACCTTTTGATTAGCCTTGTCTCATGCTTTCTTGCTTTGTGGTAGATCTTTGTTCTGTCTTCACTGAGATATTTGAATGCTAATCAATAAAATCAAATCAAATCAAATGTTTCCAGGTGCTACAAAAACTACTTAGTCAACGCTTTGTAGAGCGTTTTTCTTAATGTGAACCAAACTACATTTAGCTCTTCACTTTTGACTGTTTGCATAAATCCAGCAGATGTAGAGCCAATTTATACTCAGTCGTAACATGGAGAAATTCAAAGTTTAATCTTGTGTGGAGGAGAGAGGAGGATGAAAGTGAGGCTGTCGATTTATTGACTGACCTAGGTCCTGACCCTCACCTACAGCTACAGGTAGTGACCAAAAGAATAACAAGTTGGACTAGAAAGAAAGATCATATTTTTCACATTGCGGCTGCTCAATTTCAATGCAATTAAATGCAGAACTGAATTTAAAATCCTTCTCTTCACATCCAAAGTTCTGAAAGATCAGCACCCATCGTATCTTAAACACCTCATATTACAATATTACCCCAATAGAGGACTTTGCTGTCACAGTTCAGGCTTACTTGTGGTTCCTAGAGTTTCCAAAATATGAAATAGTACTACTCCTCAGCCTCCTGGGGGATTTTCAGAAATCAGGTCATTGAGAATCGAACTTGTCAGAGATTTTTAGTAGTTGCACCTATAGTACGAATTTCATAATCCTACGAAAGCTCATTCTTGAGTTATCGCATTCACAACATTGGGTGTCCACGCCACTTGCCTGCACGGCAGGGTGACGACAATAGCCCATCAGCCTTTTAAAGCTTAGGGGTAGAAATGTGCAGCTGAGCTATCAGCTACACTATATGGATAGAAGTACAGTGCCACCTAAATATCACACCATAAGAGCTGCTCAGCCATGGAAACCCATGCTGTGAAACACCCGACACACTGTTTTTGTGCTGATGTCCATGTAAGAGGAAGTCTGGAGCTCTGCAGTTAGTGAGTCAGGAGAACGTTGGCAAACTTTGTGTCGACCGCGCTCTGGTCTGACTCACTTGGTTGAATTGCTGCGGTTCCTAAATGTTTTCACCTACAAATATACTAATTACAGTTGATTGTGGAATACCTAGGAGGGAAGATATTTCACAAAGTGGTTTATTACAGTGCTGGCATCCTGTTGAAGCACCACAATCAAATTCAATTAGCACTTTAGAATGAATGATTCTTTCACAAATGTTTGTAAAGGCAGGGTGCTTGGTTTTCCAGACCTGTGGAAATGGGATTTCTTCTTTCGGCTTCTCTTTTATGTCGCCACAGCAGATCATCTCCCACCATCTCGGCCTGTCCCTTGCACTCTCTTTCTTCATGCCAACACTCTGCATGTCTTCCTTCAGTAGAGCACTTCTGTGCATATGGTGACTCAGACCCCTCTGTTGTTGATTCAGCTTCCACTTTGGGTACTTTTAAGATTAGGCCTGAAACTCTCTGATTTTGATAAACTTAAGGTACTATATTGGTTGATCCTGAAACACCTGCATCTGAATTTTCAATAACTTTGTGTCTACTCTCTTCTTCCCCCTCACTCCCACAGGGAGGGGACGCAGATGGCTGGCCCTCCCTTAGCTGTGGGTGGTCTCTTCCTGTTAAAAAGCAGTTCTTCCTTCTCTTCATGGCTAAGTGCTCATTCACAGGGGATCATCTGATGGTTGTTATTCTCTTACTAATATTGCAGAGTCTTTACCTTACAATATAAATTATTTGCCAGTCTCTTATTACAAGTGCCACCTTTAATACACAAGTAATAGAGTTTAAAGGCAGCTGTTGGGTGTATGATATCTGCTCTTGCTTTCTCAGGCAGTTTCAATTTGGAGTTGTTGCACCTGTGCTGCTGTTAGTCCTGACATTTCATCCTGGTGAAACAGACCTGAACAGCTTTATATCTGCAGCTCCAGTGAGCTGTCTGCTCTGAAGCCGTGGATCAATCTGGCCTGCCCTGGCACATCTAAGCTGGGCACAATTCACTCAACATACTGTCTCTCCGCGCCTCCCCAAACCACCGGTGACACCTGGAGATACGAGAAAAGCTGCAGCAGGGGAAGTTCATTTCGTGTCCTAAGGTGAGAATGTGATGGTAGCCTAAAGCACAGGGTAAACTGTGTGGGGTTTGTCCTCAGAAAAGCACGAACACACAGACGACCCTGCTCTCGCTGTCTCCTCTATCAGCAGACCTCAGCTGTGTCTAAAGGATGAGAGTTGGAAAAACACCAGGGACTCCTGTGGCTACCTGCTGTTTCCGTAGAAACACAGCCTGCATGGCAGCTCTACCTCAACACAGCTGGAGGTTTCTGAGCTCGTGCTTGTGTGTGTGTGTTTGTGTGCGTGCGTGTGCTCTCTGAGATGCCACTGTAACAGCCAATAACAGTCTTTAATTAACCTTTTCTGCCATTTTAGGAGATAAAATGAGTGAACGGGTTCTCTGAAAATTGCATGCGGCAGATTCAAGCTACAGCGTGTTGACAGGAGGCAGGTAAGCGACTGTTGTAAGGGACAGGTAAATAACACGGTGGGTGAAGATGATTATTGTTTTCTGACTCACAGCAAAATGCCAGGAGAGTCCATCTGGCCTCTTAGGCAGACATTTAACCAAGAAAAAATACTTTTCACTTGATTTTTTTGAAACCTTTATTTAAGAAAAAGGGTTTTTTATGCTTTTGAAAAATTCTTGTTAATTTCCCCATTAATCCAAAGGCTTTACCACAAGGATCTTACCCATCTTTGATTGTATTTTCTTCTTCTAATTTGCTTTCTTGAGCTTTTGAAACAAAAATTGGCTGTGTTGCTATTAAAGGTTTGTTTCTATAGCAGGAAGATGGCATTTTGAGTAACTGAATACCTTTACTTGTGTATTCAACTGGAAAAACCAGGGTCTAAACCAAAATTGTAGGGACAATGGTTGCTTTTCTTTCCTTGAAACAATTAACCTTTGGAGGGACAAAGCCTAAATTAAAATCAATGGGTATTTTACCTCCCCAGCAGTCATCACTCAGTGGGTAAAACTTTAGAAACTTAAGGACGGGCTTGTAGACCTAAACTTTTCTGATTGGCCACTTGAGCAATCAGAAAAGCTCTACAAAGCAGTCTGTCTTTGTCGTCTTTGACAAAGACAAAGATGACAAAGACATCTTACTTTAAGGAGTACCAGAGAGATTGCTGGTTACTACTTTCACACATACACTGTGCACTCACTACTAGATTTCTATGTTATATTTTTTCAGCTCTGCACCTTCCTCACATGGTGGTGAGGTAGTGTCTGCACTTTTTCCTATTTTTTTTAAACGTTTAGCCAATTAGTACATTAAAGCATAAGCTATAACTGGATAGCCTATAGGTCAAATTTCAGTCTGGTGGTCAATAAGGAGAAAGACAGAAGACAGGCAGCCTATAGGAGAAATGTCAACTTAGCATGTCGGCAAGTGTAAACTGTCAGCATCTGACAGAGCCTACAGTCCTGCCTCCTGGGGAAGATCTTGGTTGTGGTGTAGCAGTGCTAACACTATTAGACCTGGGAAATCTGGAAGTTGGCTTCACTCTCTGACATTGTTTGTGGAAGAAACGTGTGTATTATATTTAACAATTTCCTATAGTTAAGGCTATTTGATGTTCGCCAGAGAAATGCAGAGAAAACGAAATCGTTTGTCACTTATCACCACTGAACCTTGGAACCTTCTGGCAGACTGAGTTTTAACTTTAAAGACATCAAATACTCCAAAGAATGCCATGGGGAGATGCCAATCATGGCAGCATGTTTTCCATTTATTTATATTAAAGCATGTGTTTCATACCTTAAATCATATCTATTGGGGTGTCTAGAACATAACGCATAAAGCATAAAGCATAAAGCAGCAATTAAAAAAACAAAACAAAAGGAATACAGGGTATACTTGTACTGTATATTCTTTGCCTGTGGCAAATTGTTGCCTTGATCTCGTGGACGTGATAATCCATCCATGGAGAATGTAAATGTCCAAGGCTGTCAGATCACTAATCATCTTTAACCTGCCAGCTTCCAAATACAAAGTCTGTATGAAGTCCAATTGAGACAATTTACACGAAAAGCTGGAGGTAGTTTATGCAGTTTTGATGAATTCACAGCGAGTGAAATCAAAGTGTTTCCAGTACTGACATGTGTGTGTGCTACATCTGTTGTTTTCTGATTGTTTCACAGCACTTATGTTCTAAAGCACAGCTATACAAGCCCATACTTCCCCACAAGCCTGTGAGAAGGCACTGCATTGACAGATTTTGTGTTATAACTGAAGAGCAGGCTTCATCTTGTCTAGATGCCCTGCGTCTGTGTGTCTGTACTGGCTGTCAAATATACACATGGAGATGCAACACAGACTGAGAGCAGAGGCAGAAGATATGAGATGGTCGACACGTTTTTATAAAGTCCCGTACACAATGATAGTTGTCGTTATGGCAGCGGACTAATTAGCCTAATCTTCAAGGGTCTGAGACAGTGGAAACAGAAAAACAAAAGTTCAAGACAATCTTTTCATTCCTTAAAAATAAGTTTTGTTTTTTTTTGCTTAACACCAAACCACATATATATTTGATTACACATTTGCTGATATGTAGGGACAGACACACCTGGAGATAGTGGAAGGTCCTCTCCTTGAGCTTGCTCTCAATGGGCACCAGGGCTTTGTCATAGGCTCCTCCTCTGGTAGAAGGATACACCTCTCTAGCCTGACTCACTGTCATGGCTGACCAGGTGCTCCTCTTCAGGGAGTGACCGTGATGCCCGTGCTGTCCTCCTCCTCCCTCACTCCCCACCAGAGCCATTGTTGTGCAGGCCATGCACTCCCCAGACCCCGGTCCGCCGCCTCGTTCCTTGGGCTTCTTCATGGTGAGCTCCTGAATGGCAGCATCCAGGCTCTCATGTCCTCTGGGATACCCCGGTCTACCCCCACCTACCAAGTAGCTGCTGTCACTGTCGAGGTTGTCATCGGAGCTCCACCAGCCCGCTGTCCGGCTGCGGTGGCGTCTGCCTGACTCATGCCGCGAGTCTCCACTCTTGCTACGTTCTCGAGACTTGTTCCTCCTGGTGGAGCGAGACTGGTGGCCTGAGTAGTGGCCCTCCTCCCCTCCACTCCTGTGGCCCCCACCTCTCTCGCTCCTGTAGTCCCCTCCTCCCCTCGTACCGTTGTACTCCCGTTTGGATGGCGCCTCCAGGGAATGGGACTTGGCAAAGAGGCGCTGCACCGAATTGACCAAGTGGCGTATGCGCGAAGGGCTCTCACTGCGTTGCTCAGCACCCCCACTGGCAGTGCGCTGGTATTGCAGTGTGTGGAAGCCATCATGATGGAAGGGCACCTGCTTCTCAAACTGGTCCATCATGTTTGAGGGCATGCGGTGCATCTTCCCCCCGTGGCCTGAGGATAGGCACTCTTCACAAGAGTCAAATGACTGGAGAGGTGGGTGCTGGTTGGGGTGGGAGCGGGGAAAGGTGCCTCCTCCAGAGTGACTATGGGAGTGTGAGCGGGAGTGGTGCCTCTCCAGCGCCAGGGCCTCAACGGGACCTCCCCCAGGGTAAAAGTGGCCATCGCTGTGACCGTGGTAGTAGTCTCTGCCTGGACCGTCACAGTCATCAGGCGTGCAGTGGCAGGGACCTCCTCCACCACCACCCGAGGAATGCTGAGACATGCTCCGGCTGACATGGTACCCTTTCATAGGCGCCGGGGCATGGTGTGCCGTCCGGGCCGAAAGGGGGCGCTGTGGGCGTGACAGGGCTGCACCTCACTCACCTGGTGAGAAAAACAAGAAATAATGTGAAGACATTTTATTTAAGTGTAGCAAAGGAACAACAATTGCAATGTTGTAGACTGTTTGGATGAGAGTCATTTTTTTTTGTCTAATTAGGCCTCTCATACCTGTCAGAAAGGACTAAGACCTCAAAGGGGTGTTTTTTTTATAAAACTTTGAGTACAGGTATAAGGTAAGATTAGAGGCTCACATATGGGAGGTGCAGCGATAGGACATTTGTGGTAGGAAGTAGATTTTGATGATTGATGTCAGGATTATTTTCTTTCTTCTTTTCTTCTTTTTAATGCGTGAATTGAAAGTGAAAACAATGCATTGTTTTTTTTCTGATTAACATTTTTATTGATGTTACACTTCATTTTTTACCTAACCAAAGACAAAACAGAGCAAACGCGAACATTCATCCCGCGGCTGCAATAAGCGGCCGGAGACAGCTTTCCTCTTTTTATTCATCTCTAAGACTGCAGGGCTGATAAATCAAGAATATTAGCCTTTCTTTCTCTCTCAGTGTGTATCTTCAGTTGTTCTTCTCCCTCTATCTAACAGCTTTTGCTCCTCTTTGACATTTATCGTTTTATTCATCTGCCCAGCGCTCCGTGTTATCTGTCGTTTTCTCCATCCAGGCCTGCAGGGAGTCTTTGAGCATTCCTGTGATTTAAAGCCGAGGAAAGCAGGTTGTATATTGATCACCTGCATCCGAATGCAAAGGAGCTAGAGAGTGGCTGCAAGCATCCAAGCATACTGCAGAGGGATTTCGGCAGATGATTACCAAATGAACAGCAACGTGATATCAATGGGACTAGGTGAAAACCAACCCTACTGTTGCCTCGAGAGGATGAAAGTGTAGTGGATGATGGGATCCTCTCCACAAAGCTAATGCAGGACCTGAAACGAGTGTACCTTGTCAAGCAGCAGTAAAACCTAAGTAAAAGTAAACAGAATGTAAACAGGATGAGGGCTATCTCTGGGTTTCCTTTCTCCTCATGACATGGATAACAACTGAGATTACATTCCAAATGTGGTAATCATGTATTTCATTGGACTGGCATTAATTGCTGCTGGTGTAATCACATCCTCTATTAACCACTTCTCCACTAACTATATAATGAATCACGGGCACACAGCCTGTTCATAATGCACACGAGCATTTGCCATCATTTCTAAATTTGATTAAATTGAGATTGAATTACTCGATGCGAGCCAATATCGGGCTGCTCGGCTGGATGGGATTCACTGAGCTCCTGCGAGTGTATTTGCACTTGTGTTTGCTGGCTTTCACGCTGAGATGAGAGATAGGGGACAGATGCTGGGATAATCATTAAATAGAGCGTGGCCTGTTTGCCTTGATTGGCTGAATGAGAGCTGCCACCCAGAAAGCTCACCCACATCTAGCCGTGTCATTGGTGTGGCCGTGACGACGGGCCTCTCCAAGTCAGCGTCCAACCATGGACAGATTTTAGACAGTTGTGCCACCTGGGCGGACCGAGCCACCTCTCATTAACTCTGTGGCTTTATGATCATTTCACTGCCAAAAAATAAAACCTGTAAGCATTTTCCTTTTTGACAAGGTATAAGCAGTGCACAATTCCTACGGGGAAATGTAACAATGCTGCCATTACTGTGCAATACTCTGCATGTTGCAGTGAAAACAACAAAAGCCCAGAAGCTAATAATGACAGTAAAGTCAGTAGCTGTGACATTATGAATTATTATCATCTTCCTTTTGTCGTTCTGTCCCTCATTCCATGGTTGTGTGTTTGTGTTGCTTCCAGCAGGTGTGTTTTGATGATTTTTAAAAATCAGGTGGCAAATGGTGACCCCTTAAAAATACTTGAAAATTTTGATAGTGGGTAGATCTTGTGTCTCCATAAACATGAATTAGAAGATGGGACTGCCCTATAACAACACAGTAGTAATGCTGAAGCACAAGATTTAACCTCAAGGTAATGGAGCTGACAAAATGCACTCTGGTTATGTTAATTTCTAGTCTTTCAGCTAAACTAGTAATAAAAAAAAGTGGTGTTTTGGATCCCATTATTAACACAAACATTTCAGTCCAAACCGATATAGTTTGGATTATTCAACATTATATAACCACAGTTAAAAAGATTAATCGAGAAGGAGAACTACTAATACGACCATACAGTCAAGATAGTATCTATCTTGGTTGAACAATGGGACGGTCTAAGGATCTCAGTGAACATTTAAGAAGGAGAATGATAGACTCACATAAGCTTGTAAGGTCTCTTGGAGTGATTTCAAAACAACTGCAGATTCCAGGATTATCATTACAAGCAATTCTATGTAGGTACAAGTTATTCAGATATATCTCCAGTCTGCCAAGGACTGGAAGAAGACCTAAACTGTCACCCTCAAATGAGAGGAAATTGGTTAGGATGTTCAAGAACAACCCAGGAGCTGTTTACCCTGATTGTTTGCATGTTTGGAGGCTTTCAGACCTAAGAACACTGTACCAACAGTCAAGCATGGCGGCAGTAGGATCATGGGCTGGGGCTGTTTAGCTGCCAGTGGTACCTGTACATTGCACGAAAGAACAATGAAGAAAGAGGACTTCCTTCTTCAAATTCTTCAACCTCACCTCAAGTCAACAGCTAGATGATTGAAACCTGGACACAATTGGGTGCCTCTACTGGCCAATACTCCTTTTGTTTGAAATGCAGAAAGCAGACTAACCTTAAGCTTCTTGGTCTGGTCCGAAAACCAAAAAGTTTAAATGAACATTAACAATTGAAGCAATGTTCGGATAATATAGCAGCTAGCATTGGGTATTAGTAAGGCCCCAGTAAAACAGGCTTGGAGACTCGTTAGCAACCATTGGTCTCCCTAACCGACTGTGAGTGATTGCTGAGAGCTGCTGTGAAATCGATTGCTAAGCTGTCACACAGGCCTAAAGACCAATCAACGATCCCATCGTGAAAACCTTGAGAATGACGGTAGCACCATCATTATCTACTATGTCATCACTCTGTGATAAAATGGAGGCTAACATAGCATTTAGACGCAAACGCATTGGTAGTGCTGTTGGAGCTTGAACACAAACATCAATTTCTTCTGTCATAAGTATACAGGTCAGATAACATCAAGGATCTCTTGTGTATTCTGTTTTACATATAAAAATGAATGTTGATATTTCATGTTTTAACAGCGATTCAACGTTGAATCTGAATTCAATATCAAATAACTTATTGAGAAAGATATTTTATGCAGTGTGTTGTACTAGCAGACTGCAAAGTGAGCACCACCACTCTGCCTGAAGGAGTAAATTAAACCCTGTTCTGTTTATTATGAAGTCTTTGGCTTTGGAGCAAGCTGCTGGCTGGGAGCTGTCAATCACAATGACACACACACACACTGAACATGTGGCTGTGCACACACACACACACACACACACACCAAAAGGAAACATATGCACACACAGACCGCTAAGATAGTAAGGTATGAAAGACACATCTGAACTTTGGCTGTCACTTTCTCTTCATTTCCCTTTCACTTCTTCTCTCTCTCTTCTCAGTCTCTCTTTCTGACCTACTTCCATCCATCCTCCAGTCATGTCTCCTCCTCCCCAGCTCCTTGTTTTTTCTTCTTCATTTTTTAAACTTGTCAGTATGTCTGGCCCTCTGCATGCCAGCACTATGTGTTGAGTTAATTACAAAGTTTGTTTCCATTCTTCATCTCATGGCCTCTGCCATCCATCAGTGTTCTCTTCTGTGCATGTCTTCTGAGATAACTGAGGTATTATAGCATTATTTACACAAATGTTACACAACAAATACAAAAGAGTTTCAAGGTGCTTCTTTAGTTCTATCGCAGCCTTGTTCTCCATTATTTCTACAAAGTGTTTTCAACACTATTTAAAGTGATTCTATGCACTTTCCCCTTTTCCCCCCGTTCGTCTTTACCAGCTGAGACATCATGATAGCTTTTATTTTCTTTTTTTGCATGCGTGTATGTTTTGATGACACAACGTTTAAGCCACAGTATAGCTGTAACTTACAGTGTAGCCTGGAGTGTACTTTACCTGAAATGTAACTACATGTTGCGAGCACGCAGAGCTAAACAGCTGTGATTGATCTGCTTCACAGAAGCATGCCTTGTAAACACAGTATATTGATTAGCAGAGGGAAAACGCCTAGCTGAAACAAACTGTAAAAGGCTCTAATTGCATCTACATTGCCCACAATGCCAATGCCATAGCTACTATTCTGTCAGAGTTGCCACGTTTCTTGTTTTTATATCCCTGACAGCAAGTGAATAGTTTCCAGTCTGACATGAAATCTTCTGTCTTTGAGTAAAAGTAAAAGTGAACATGATCAGCTCAGGTTCACTCCTGATGGACTGAAAGCAACACCACAGAAATGCAAACAATAACAAAGTCAATACGGTAGTGACTCAACCCAGGGCTGCAAATAAAGGTTTTTTTGACGGCTGTTCTGTCTGTTTGTGGACTGTTTTTGTCACTGGGGCAGGATCGCCAAAACTTTTTAGGGGACTACTTCAGATGAAAACAAAGGTTGAACTTGAAAATAGGGACAGGCACTGGGACCATTGCACCCTTTCCCAACTTTTTGTCTCACACTTGTAACTTTAAATTTGACCTATAGCTGTTTTCTTTTCTTTTTTTTTAAGTCTCTGATGGATTGGATCGTAGAACCGGATGGCAGGGCAGCTGGTGCGATGGTTTCTAGTTTGTGTTTTCCTTCAGTAATTCTATTACTGTTTGGTAACCTTCCCCCTCCTTTCAGCGTAGGCAGAAATATTCAGTAACTGCTCAGTTGGAGCCGTACAACACGCTGCTATTGTTTAACACTGCTTGGCATCGAAGTGATTGTTACAGAGGCTTTAGTCTGGAGCTGTTTCATTTTAAATATTCATGCGCTCATGCCAGCTGCTCTGACCCACTTTGCTAACAGCTGAGTCTGCCCGCTCTCCACTGTGTCCGTAGCTAGTAGGTCAAAGGGTGTTTCAAATCAGTGAAATGTAAAATTTAACACCTGGAAAAGTCTAATTGATAAATGTTTTTTTTCTTTTAACTATGATTTTTTATTGCTTGTCTGAAGGCAAGGTAGCTCAAAAACATCATAAGAGATTTTCATCAAGATTAGTGGGGAGACAGATTTTGTTTCAAAGAAAAGACTTTCCTTAGACTGAGATGGCAAACCAGTTGTAGGCAGGAAAAAATATAGCTGCATGATATATGCCCACTTCTAATCAGTCATCAGCATCTACAGCGTGGCTGGAATTGTTTCCACTGTGAGTCTGTATGTGAGTTATCATGGCAAAATACGGCTGTGTCACATGAGGAAACAGAAGAAAAAAGAGGAAATCAGGATGCACAAAGTACAGAGGAACAGAGGAACTGGGGGAGAGAACAAGAAGAAAACACTTAAGAGCAACATACAATCACAAATCCCCCAAAAAGTTGGGCTGCTGTGTAAAATGTAAATAAAGACAAAATGCAATGAACTGCAAATCCCATGAACCAATATATTATTCAGAAATGAAATAGTTAAGCTTGGAAAAAAAAAGTAGTTTTGAATTTAATGGCATCAACGCATTTAAAAAAAAAAAAAGGGACAGGGCCATTTTACCATTGTGCAGCTACTTGTTTGCAGGTTGGCAACAAGACATTTGGTTGTTTAGGAAGAGGGGGGAGTTTTAGGAGTGGCGGCGAGAGAGAGAGAGACAGCAGAAAAAGAGAGAGAGAGAGCGAGTTTTGAGATGTGAGAGATTTGTGACGTTTAGCGTGTTTGGAGTGTAGTTAATGTGTTTTCTTTTGTAGTTAGTGTGTAGTGTTGTGGATAGTTTTGTGTTGTGTGTCAGAGCAATGAGGTGACTGCTGTCTCCAGGTAGAGAACAGGAGTGCACAGGCTGTGATGTTCTCCTTTATAGTGGACAGAAATGTTTGGAGTGACACAAATAATTTGTGTGGGATCTTATTTAATGCAGAACAGCTGATTGTTATGTAAATAGTTTGAAATGGTTATAACAAAGGGTAAAAGGTAAATGGCTGCAAATAACTTTGTTTGCAAAACACGTGCATATGATTTTAAAATTGAAGATTTAGATCAATTGTGTTAATACAGTATGTCAAAATGAAAACATGAATGTAAATTCAGACACGTGAGGCTGTGCTGAAAAGAATGATACCAAACAAGGCAAAGTAAATAGTTTTTAAAGGTGAAATGTAGAGGAAACATCAAAAGTAGTTAAAAATTGCCAATTATACCCTGGACCCCAGAGGGTTAAACACTTTTTTTTAAAGTAATGCAATAGTTACTTTTCAAGTAATTAATAAATTTTAGAGTCTTGTAACTCAGTTACTAACTCAGTTACGTTTTGAAGAAGTAACTAGTAACTATAATTAATTACTTTTTCAAAGTAACTTGCCCAACACGCAAAAACATGTAAATTTTAAAGTCATTTAGTCTCATCTGCATATATCATGAATTAACAGTTTTATATATTTCTCCCCATATGTTTTTCTACAGACAGTAGCTTAATGGGGGACAATAGCAGACAATCATTTGGACAAGGCAGGCACAACCTTGGCTTTCACTAAAATGGGCTAACGCTGTGAGGCAGTGGGTATTGTGTGCCTGAATACTGGCTTTGTTTGAATGCAGATACAATGAACCAAGCTAGAACGTGGTCCGAGGCAGATACGTCGACCCATTTAAGAAAACGAGGTGAACTTGCATAGAATGCTTATAGAATTGTAGTCAAACAATAGGAAAGTTTTTGCTAGTTTGGTGTCTGCCCATATGTGCTGGTACTTCAAAGATACTATTAACCACAGGCACTCTGAAAGCCCATAATGGCAAGTGGGACAGACAATAGTGAAATGTATGACTATGGGAATAGGAAATAATAGAGGATTGGCTCAGCTATGTGTTGGCATGCACTTCCTTTTTTTCAAGCCAGAGACATGCATGCTGGGAAACTGGCAGAAGGACTGATTTGCTCTTCTCAGCTTTTAGCCATGAATGATCTATTTTCATTTTTCCACTGTCTTTCTCCGATATGCACACAACCACACCACACACTCGCTCACACACACACACACACACTGTTCTCTGGCAGCTGAGTAACTGCTGTAGCTAACCCATCATGATCCAGAAGGAATCAGGGATGATGGGAAAGATTGAAGATTTCAAGGATGACCTGGAGAAGAGGACCCATAAAAAAAACACAACTACAGAGCCAAGTTGAGCTACTGCAGTTCATTATCTCTGTGCATACAGACTGGAGAGCACAGGTGGGTAAAAAGGGTGTGAAATTTTAAGAAAAATAAGGAAAAAAAATGTGTATATAATGGCTGTATTTGCAAGTTTGCAAGGCGCTGTAGACTTTTCAGTGGGAAGTGGCAGAAGCTAATATATATAAAGGTAGGTTGCACATTCGCATGAATGTGTGCCCACATACACACTCTAGATGCTGAAATAGTTGTTGGTGAAGGCAGCGGACAATTGAGTGGTGCTGGAAATGCCTATGAGGGACAATAAAGAGTGAGAAGGGAGAAGAGATGTAGCAAGAAAAACAGAAGGGTAATGCTAGAATGAGAGGCAGAGGGAATATGACAGTGGATGTGTGTGCGTAAGACAGAGAGATGATGGTCACAACACAGGGGAAATATGCTCCCATCATAAGGGCAAAATTGAAGAGTGCCTAGGGGGCAATTCCTCTATTGCGCTCTCTCCGTCTCCTCCTCCTCTTGCCCTGTTTTCCCATCTCTCGTCTTTCCCATATTCCCTTGCACAAACCTGTGTTCTCCTTTTATTCTTCTACTCCGGTCTCTCAGAATAGGTTGGCAGAAAATGTTCAACAAAACCAACACCATTAGTTTAAAGGAGGTGCAGGGTTAGCACGATTTTTCTTTTAAAGCTACCTGAGGGATGTCTCTGTGGTGGAAGTCTAGAATATATTATCACAGATATACATCTCTGGAAGTCAAAGACAATTCTAAGAGATATGCAATCATCTGAATTTTCCATGGATGCAACATGGTGCTATGAAAACATCAAGTGTTCTGACACAATTGGTAGTTTTCATTGCCCTTTGCACACTCCAGTGACCCATATTAGGATTGTGCTATTTTGCATGCATGAATCTGTCCACTTTTGTCAATTCAAGGCACCAAAACAGTTTGGTACAAGGAGATACTCTGTCCATGACTAAGCAAGGTTACAAATAAATATAAGAACAGCATGCTGAATAGTTATTATATATTTAATGGTCTTCTCATTGAAGGTTGAAAGTATCCTTATCAATATATCCAAGGCAATAGCGGCTCACATAACTACTCATTACAACCAAATTATACAGGAGAGCATCTGTAAATGTGCAGGACATTGAGCCTTGAAGCATATGGGCTACAGCAGCAGAAGACCACACCAGGTGGCACCTCTGTAAGCTAACAGCAGGAAACAGGCTTTGTGTAGGCTCACCGAAACTAGAAAATAGAAGTTTAGAAAAATGTAGCCTGGTCTAATGAGTCTCAAGTTCTGCTGCAGCATTTGATGTAACCAAAATGAAAGCATGGCTCCATCCTGCCTTATATTAATGGTACAGGCTGAGAGTGGCGGTGTGATGGTGTGGGGGAGATTTTCTTGGCATGCTTTAGGTGCCTCAGTACCATCAGAGCATTGTTATTGACCATATTCATCCCTTTCTGACCACAACATATCCATCCTCTGATGTCTGCTTCCAGCAGGATAACTTTTGGTATCAAAAACATGAAATCATCTTGAACTGGTGATTAAGATTGATTAAGCTTTTACAATCCAGAGGAGTGCTGTGGCTTGAGGTCCCCAGATCTGGTGACCTCAACAATCACCAGATCTTAATCTTAAAAACCACCTTTTGGATTTGGAGGAACAGGAGATTCATATCATGTTCAAATTGGTTCTTAACCTAAGAAAAATGGGAAACACTGCATCATAACATGCTAGCAAGCAGGTTGAGTTTGGATTTTTCTTATTAATATTAAACACCCACTGCATCACAAAGAATGCAGACAAAATTTAGACTGTGCACTTGAGTATGCAGAGCAGTGCAGATCTGACGGTGAACACTGTTCTTTTCCTCAACTGACAGTTCAGCAGTTAAACACAGATTTTAAGTTTATACTCTGGAGTTTTTATGTAGTTTAGCAGCCCTTTTCTTGCATGTATCCTGCTCTCCAGCTGAGATCTTGGAATTCAGTGTCTCAGTATCTGACAGATCATTTATATTGACTTATATCGCAGACCCCCATGAGAACATATCGATTCTGCTTCCCCTTCCTCTTCACGATCTGAAGATTTCCTGAGAGAGACACATGCATGAAACAGACACTTATACTGTATTATTTCTCTATTACTGTGTTACTCATATCCTCATTCCATCTACATAGTTAGACACTCTAATTTGCTCTTGGTCAGATCGTGCCGGTCTTTTGTAAATTTAACTGCCTGTCTGTGTACTTACATTTGCACATTGTTAGTGCATCACCTGGAAAACTTCCATTCCTATCTGTGCTATTTTTGATTGCAATGCAATGCTAATTAGCCCCACTTAGCCCTTAATTGTCCATTATAAGGCAATGAACTTCCCACTTACTTTAACAGCCTCTTGAAATCCACTGTAACGAAAATCCCACTATTAGCTGTAATGCATCTTCTACGCTTAGAAATGTTTTTAAACTTTAACATTAATACCAATGGAATCTAGAGCAGGCAAGAAGAATATGTAGAACTCAATACAATGCTTTTGATAAGCACTTGCATCCGACCAGTGTTGACTGTTGACAGAAGTCTGTAACCCAAAGTGGCCCATAGTGTCAGAGCTCCTGGTATGCTGAAAGACTGAGGGGCACACAAATAACTTCACACTAATTCCATCTGTGCTTCTCATAAATACACAGTTAGTTTTTTATTTAACTGATGGTAATTTTTTTCTTTAATGAACACTTTAATCTTCATGAAAACTGTATGTGTGAGAGGACATCCTTCATGATTTAATGCATCTTTAAGACAATCGGTTGCCTGTTTACGTACAAATTATTTTAAAAACCTAATGCAGTTGGACTTCCTGAATTTTCTGTGACTGTCAAGACTTTTGGAGAATTTGAACACCAGCTAACTTATTCTTCATTTTCTTCTCGCCACCCTTTCAACCTTAAATATAAAAACATCAAATTGATAATGTCAAAATGCACTCCTCTCCTCTGACCATCTCATCTAACACACATTTAGCATTGAGCTGTATGTTTATGCCACTGAAAACAGCCCGAGAGAGCTTCTGACTGTGACTTAATGAGAAGGAAAATACCAACACCACTTAGCAGAGTGCTGCTCACTTGTAATTGGCCTTCATTTTCCCTCTCTGCCTCAGATAACATGTGAGGACATGAATGGGTGTATTAGATGGGGATAAACAGGGATCACAGGTGATGAAGGAACAATGTAACAGGCTCGTTCAAAAATCCGCCGTCAGACATCAGGGGTTAACCCTCTGATGGTGAGTCCTTCGATACCGACATGCACGCGATGTAGCTAGAGGCTAAGGCCATGATTATACTTTCCATGTCCGCCAGCCTGCCTGGGTCAGAGTGACATAAATTTTGTCATCAGACAGAGAATGTGTGGACATCCATGTGCTTGCCAGATTTTTGTGACTTTACATCATAGTGCAAGAACTGAGCATGAGCCCCAGGCGACGGACTTCAGGTGGTCTTCAAAGAAGATAACAGGAATGTCTAGTCGGTCATTGTGTCTCCATCTGTCCACAACAGAGTATAATCAAGGCTTAGGTGTCCCTCCCTCCTTCCTTAAGGTATAAAAAGGGAGTACCTGAAATCAATATTTTTTTTAAGTTGAAAGATGGGTGTGGTACGAGACCACATGAGGGGCTCCCACATTGGATTTCATATTTCACCCCCACCTACTTATTACATTCCCCCCCTTTCCTTTTTTTGTTTCCTCCTTATTTCTCCTCTGCGTCTTTAACCTCCTTTTCTCAGCTGTTACCTCGTCACTTTACAAATATCTTTCTTTCTTTTTACCTCCACCTCACTTTTTGTTTCTGCCACTCTCTCTATGGATTGCTTCTCTTTCTTTTCCCCCATGAGTACCTTGAGCCGCTTGTGTTGTTTTACAAACTCTCTTGACAAAAAATCAAAGGTAGATGCACAGACCGAGGCTTAGAAATGAATTAAGTCACACACCAATGGCAGCTATTATGTTTTCACAGTGTCATAAAGAACAAAAGCCTTTGAATTGTTTTTTAAACCTTTTAAAGACATCTTCGGTTTGTTTTTTTGTTTTTTTTTTATCTTGAGTGTGTTATTTAACTTCTTTCGTAGCAAAAAGTCCTTCAAGAAGCTATCTTCACAAGTCCTTGTGAACGGCCTCAGAATACATATTTGGGCACTTTTTATAATAATACCAGAACTAACTTAAACTTAATTGTTTATTGGGATACAATGAACAATCATAAAATTCTAACAGTCAAATCTGATAAAAAAAAACCTCTTAAAAGTTTGCTGATTTTTCTCCAAAATAGATTTTAAGTTTGACTCATTTTGGGGGTTTTTCCCCCCCTAAATTTGGGATTTGTGGAGTGCCATGTCTCTCTTTTGTAGCATCTTATGAAACAAGGTAAAGAATGAACTTTAATTCTGAACTGCCATTATAAACTGGCAGGAACAATTTGCTCTTCCCAGCTTTTTGACACAAATTAACTCTTTCATTTCTCACTCTCCTTATCTCACACGCACAGACATAAACACAGTTTTCTGACACATAGAAGTCCTTCTTATGCAAATTTTGAATATCTACATTTCCCTGACTAATGACAAAAATAACATCTGCTCTGGATGATTACGTGATCTGATCAAAATGCTCCAGAAATTCTTTTACATGCAACTTGCACTCACTTTGTTCTACATTTTCTGAGATAGAAAAAAAGAAATGTAAGTTATTATATGAAAAAATACAAATAAAAATCCAACTGCTTATGATGTTCTGGGCTTATTTGACTGACAGGTGAGTAGGGATGGGTATCGTTTAGGTTTTATCTGATACCAGTACCGGTACTTTTGAAACGGTGCCAGTGCTTAAACGGTGCTCGAACCGGTGCTTAAAGAATGGAGAACACACACTTTGTCCAAAAACCTCTCATGTTTAGCTGTTTTTTTGTAAAAAGATAACAATTTTAGCCTTTTCTGCAGCTATGGGGCATATATGGTATCACTCTTGGCTGGAAGCAGTGCTTAATCAATGGAAAAAACACCAAGTTTGTCCAAAAACCTCTCATGTTTAACTGTTTTCCATTTTTTCTTTGGTCCTTTTAGCCTTTTTGGCCAGGGTGAAGGGAGTATCTGCCATCAAACAAGAAGACAGCCACATGTAACTACGATGGTGTTTGCTAGTTCACCTTACGTGCATTAATGTAATAACGTGGTTAGCACGAACAACACTAAGCTACTCGCCCAGAGAAGAACGCCTGCTGCCATCATCATCCGTCATCATTTCTGCTACACTGGCAGGGCTAGGGGCCAGGACTGTACTCTTCGGGTTCTTGGGAGATGTTGCTAACTCTGGGTCCGATAACAGGCACCACTCCCGCAGTAGATGTGCACGGTGTGAGGTCTCACAGCAAGCTATCAAATATGGCGCATTTCTCGGCTTTTAAAAAAACGCTATGCGCCGCCATGTGTTTCATCAGATTCGAGGTGTTACATCCTTTGACCGCATCACAGTATCACCTTAAAGCACTTGTTGCAGGCTGCTGAGTTTGCATATTTTGCTGTGAAGTACAGCCAGCCTTTTTATTCTGTAGCTCTGCTCTAAAAGAACGTACATACCTGGGCCCGCCTACTATCCTCGGAAAGGTAAAATGATTGGCTAGAATCCAAAGTGTATGACGTCTCAGGAAAAAAAGCACCGAAATAAAGCACCAAAATGTGCGCTGCTTTTCAGTCTGGTTACTACCATTTATGTCAGAACCGGTACCCATTCCTACAGTTGAGCACCGAGATGCAAAAAATCACAGCAAGACATACAGGAGTAAAGACAAAATCAGAGGAAGTAACTCACAAATAATCATCACATAGTCACTCTGGTGGCAATTTACAACTTTAACAGTAATGTAGTTTTGATTCCCAGACACTTTAAAATCCTCCATGTTCTGCACATGCATGTTCAGTGCAGCAATGTCCAAGATGGTCAAGAAGAGCGATGAACACATACAAACACACACATACATCCATACATTCAAACAGCCTTCTAACCAGCTGACTCTAGTGTTGCTAGGTTACTTGGTGAACTAGACTACTACATGTAGAATAAATTTGCATAAATGTCACACAATTGTCAGTATACCATGAAACAGTGGAGCAGAGTATGCTTTGAAGAGTAATGCTGATGAGTCTTACTTCATTTTCCAAGTGTAAATCTGTGATCAGGAATCAAATATGTGTGCGTTTACTGATTTGAAGTACAAATTTCAGCACGTTTGAAATGCAAATGAAGTATACATGCAAAATGTCTAGATGTATTTGCATAATGCATGCATGTCTGCATGTGTGTGCCAGCTTAGGCTGGTGCTTTGATCTAGGACTGCCACATTAGTTGCAGTGAAGGAACGTCTGCTCTCCAGACTTTTAGCTGTGAGTATACTGTACATTAATATTATTCATGTTTTATGCTTGAGCCAGTGCAGTGCGAAGGCAGTCTGTGGACAGTCACGGACGGCCTGTCTACCTACAGAGTGTTTGTTGTCAGACAGAGGCAGTATCACAAACATGTGATACAACTGATCTGTGGACTATTCTTGCTGGTGCTGTTGTTGATCTATCAGTCAGCCACAGAGAAGAGCAAAGTTGTAACATACAATAGAGAAACTGCGAGGTTAAAAATAACGATGAGTGTCCACTGCAGCTACTCTCTGCACTTTTCCTGCTCTGTTCTGGTTAATTTTTTGCACTTGTCCTGTTCTTTGCAACTTTGCTGTTGCAGACAGATTTGTGGGACCATAATTTAGGCTTTAGTTATGATGGTAATTCTACTTCACCATCTTGATTTGTTTACATCATGGGACATCATATACACAACTATTGCTGACCTACTGCATAAACACACACAGAGCCTTTAATCACCATCCCTGGTGATTGCAATCGTGTTAATCTGGACTCCACTCTGCCAACTTTTAGGCAGGATGTATACTGTAAAACATGAGCCAGTAAATCTCTGGACCTTCTGTCCAAACACCAGAGATAGATACAAAACCACTGCTCTGATCCTACTAGGTAGAAAAGACCACAACCTGGTCCTGTTAATACCTATCCCTGTCCCTGTGGTTCAAACACTTCCAGCTGTAGCGTCAGGAAAACTGCAAGGCCTGCTTCAACATTGTAGACTGAGGACAACATCAACATACTATATAGACTACATCACAGAATATATAAACTATATACAGTTTTGCAAACATGTCACCATCCCAACCAGGACTGTGAACTATTTTCCTGATAACAAGCCATGGATTACCCAGATGAATGAAAAGAAGACCGTCTAAGTGTAAAAATTGGTGGGAGCTGGAGACCAAACTCCAGCTGAACTCAAGAGACCATTAGTAGCAGGGAAACCTGGACAGGGTTGCCCTGCTGCTAAAGCCATTCTTCAGTGGATTCAGTACTGAACACTCCTTTCCACGCAGTTCTAATCTTACCACCTCCTCAGCCACCTGACCATGCCACCTTCCACCAGTCATCCCCTGTGCCCCCAACCCCCAACCCTATCTGTTCTCAGATTCCTCTGGCTGTACATATGACTGTGACAGCTAGTCAGTTGAGGAGACAGGTGGAGAGACTACACCAAAGCAAAGCTCCTGGCTCTGACTGCATAAGTCCAAGGGTCTTGAAGTTCTGTGCTACCCAGCATCTCTTCAGCCTTAGTCTGCTGCAGGAAAGTGCAGGACGAGGAGAGTGGATATATCGAAAAAAAGACCCTTCTGGCCTTAACAACTTCAGATATCACATATCATGTAGGTGCTAGAAAGACTAGTTGTTTAGCTAGCAGGTGAAATATGTTCTCGACCCTATTCAGTTTGCTTACCTAACTCATGCTGGTGTGGATTGTGCAATGTGCTCACTCTCCCCTGAACAGTAAAGGTGGCATTGTGAGAAGCATGTTTTCTTTCTCCAGTGCCTTTAATGCCATCCAACCACTTCTGCAGACTGAGAAGCTGCTCAGTGCATCACCACTTCCTCTGTCTCCTGGATTACTGACTATGTGCCAGAGAGGCCTCAATTTGGGGCACCACAGGGGATGATCCTGTTTATTCACGCACCTCATATTTTTAAGTAAAACAGTAAATCATGCTATCTGCAGAAGTTCTCTGATGGCACTGCAGTGCTTTGGTGCTGGTGAAGAGCTTTGTGGAGCAGATACACATAGTCCTGAATGTCAGCAAAACCAAAGAGAGAGCGGTTGATTTTAAACCTACTAAGTCCAGAGACTGAAACACTGGACAGCCACAGGTACTTGGGTGCTCTCCTGAATGACAGACTACACTGGAGGACCAACAATGATGCTGTGTACAAGAAGGATATGAGCAGAATCTACTTTCTGAGGAGACTCAGATCCGTTAATCATTTTAGCAAGATACTGGACATCTTCTGCCAGTCTGTAGTAGCAAATCCCATTTACTTTGCTGCTGTCGGTTGGGGGGAGTGGAGGTGTTTGAGTCACTGAGATAACTACTCTCCATCATGGACCATCCATCGTACCCGCTCTGTTCCACACTGCAGGCACAGCAGAGCTCATTCTCCCTCTGACTTATCCAACCCTGCTACCATATAGAACCCTTCAGGAAATCGTTCATATCGTTCTCTGTAAAACTCTGCGACAATCCTCCTTTTTGTAACAGATGAACACACCTATCAGGACATAACACATTTCTGTATCACACTTTCTTGCTGTTTCTTGATTTATTTATAGTGTAAATATTATTTATTAATGGCATTTAAAATACTGTATGCTAAAAAAATCTCAGTCTTATCTTTCTATTTTTCTTCAACTTAATTTTTATTATTTTATTTATTTATCACTTTTTCTGTATATGGTACTATTACTATTAATAGATTTTTTATTTTGTGCATTATGCTATTTCTATTCTTTATGCTGCTGCTGCTGTAACATAGTAATTTTCTTTTGAGGGCTCAATAAATTCCATCCATTCATCCAGCAGCTTTGAGGGTAAAGCTAATACAGAGGCAGAGCTGACTCCACTGCTTTCCTTCCCTTTCATTTGTTTCACTCCTTTACTTCCCCTCTTCCATTTTTTCTTATTCTTTATTATCCCCATCACACATTCCCTTCACACCAGTCTCCCTTACCTTATTACAGCCAACTAATATCAGTGCTCAAAGTGTAGTGCACGGTCTGAAGAGTTCCAATATTGAAAATACGGAGGACGCTTATTAACACTTAATGTCATTAAGGTGCAAAAGAAATAGTTTAGAGGTCACTAAATCGGATGTGTATACATCATTTAGTCAAAAGGCAGGCTGTGTCCGCTGTGCCACATGCTGCGTGTGTCAGTAGTCAGATGGATTTTTACACGTGCACGTACACATTTGGGAAAAAACACACACACACGCATGCACACAGCACACAACGTACAGATACACACAGAAAGATAAAAACCGTGTTGTGTTGAGAATTGTTCTGTCACTCCTGCCGATAGGGACGCAGCTGTGCAATAGGTGAGAAATAGCAGGCAGTGAAAGCATTGTGTTTTGAGGCAGAGATAGTGTGTACATGTCTGTTTCCTTCTACTAATGGCTTTAGTTGTACCCCATCAAGCCACTATACCACCAACACACACACACACACACACACACACACACACACACACACACACACACACACACACACACACACATGGTTATGACACAAAGGGAAGACTGAACGTGGAGCTCTGCAGGGTGTACACTATAGTGGTTTTTATGACTGAAAAGCCCCACTCATGTTTTACATCTAGCCATTTATCCTAATACTGAAAGAAAATACCCAAACAAGTGCTGCGGTAGGCTGTACTTCTCTGCTTTGAGTTCATATCTTGACACAATAAATGCCTGATGTGAGACGAGAGCAAAGCTGTTAGCTTAAGGATGTGGGGTATTTAGCTTTTAACTGCATTGACATTTGGCATACAAATATGAGGTTGTGGGCCATATTATAAACATTGTATGATCCTCATCCCAGATATGACTCAGAAGTGGGATATAAATACAATGTGAGCAGTTCCAATCATGCCGTAGTGAGTACATTAGTAGGTTTTACCAAAGAAAACTGACAATTAAAAAATGTACACCTACGTGTACACCACTGGTGCTTCAACTGGGAGACAGGACTGAATATCTTACTTTGCCTTTCTAGTTAGACTAAAGAGAGAATAAGAAAAAGGAAAAAAACAAAAAATCAAAAAATCAAAACCAAACCAAAAAAAAGAACTTTTCCTCAGGATTAAGACCAATTTTAAATGAGCTCTTTGGTCTTCATGCATGCTCAGTAATACAAACATTTCTAACCCTTCTTTCAGCACTTTAATGATTAGACATGGGCAATAAACCAATGAGAAGACCCGTTAAATAGTCCAGAAAAGAAAGGGGATAATAGTTTATCAGTTTTTTTATGATTGGTCAGGATTGGTCAAGACAACCTGGTTAAGTTCAAACTGAGCATCAGAATGGGGGAGGGAAAGACTTACTTCAAGCTTGAACATGTAAAAGTTACTGGTAGCAGACGGTCTGCCGTGAGTATTTCATAAACTGGGTCGATCTCTCGGGTTTACAGAGAATGGTCTAAAAAGGAGAAAATATCCGGTAAGCAGCAGGTTCCTTGAGGCAGATGGGATACAGAAGCAGAAGAGCTCCTGTGAGCTAAGAACACGAAACTGAAGCTTTATTCACACGGGTTCAACAAAATTGGACAACAGAAGATTGGAAAAAAGTTTTGTGGTCCCATGAAAGTGTTGTGGTGGGCAGATGGTGGAGTCAGAATTTGCCATAACCAACATGAAAGCATGGATCCACGTATCCTTTATCGATGGTTCAGGCTGCTGATGGTGTTGTAATAGTGTGGTGGATATTTTCTTTGCACACCTAGGTCTCCTTAGTACCAAATGAACATCACTTAAACGCCTACCTGAGTATTTTTGCCAAGCATGTCTGTCCACTTATATGATCAGAGTGTACCGATCTTCTGCTGGTTGCTTTTAGCAGGATAGTGCTTCACATCACGAAGCTCAGATCATTTCAAACTGGTTTCACAAATATGTCACTGAGTTTGCTGTACTCAACTGGCCTGCACAGTCCAACTTTTGGGATGTGGTGGAATTTGAGATACATATTATATATATGTATTCCTCAAATCTGTAGCATTTCTTTGACACTATCATGTCAATGTGGACCAAAATCTCGGAGGAACATTTCCAGCACCTTATTGAATCTCTGCCAAAAAGAACTAAAGCAGTTCTGAAGGCAAAAGGAGGTCCTACCCTTTACTAGCAAGAGAGGGGCTGAGCTGTCAACTGATCACCACCTGGTGGTGAGTTGGGTCAAGTGGCGAGGGAGGACGCTGGACAGACCTGGTGCACCTAAACGCGTAGTGAGGGTGTGCTGGGAATGCCTAGCAGAGGCCCCAGTCCATGAGATCTTCAACGCACACCTCCGGCAGAGCTTCAACAGCATTCCGAGGGAGACTGGGGACATTGAGTCCGAATGGACCATGTTCAGCATCTCCATTGCCGAAGCTGCTGCATTGAGTTGCGGCCGCAAGGTGGTTGGTGCCTGTCGTGGTGGTAATCCCCAAACCAAATGGTGGACACCAGAGGTGAAGGGAGCCACTAGGCTGAAGAAGGAGTCCTATCGGGCTTGATTAGCCTATGGGACTTCGGAGGCAGCTGACAGGTACCAATAGGTATGCGGCTCGAGCAGTGGCTGAAGCAAAAACTTGGGTGTGGGAGGAGTTTGGAGAGGCCATGGAAAAAGACTTTCGGACTGCCTCGAAGAGATTCTGGCAAACCGTCAGGCGTCTCAGGAGGGGAAAGCGGTGCTCTACCTGCACTGTGTATAGTGCTGGCGAAGCGCTGCTGACTTCGACTGAGAAAATTGTCGGGCGGTGGAAGGAATACTTCGAGGACCTCCTTAATCCCACTGAGTCTGGGGATGAGGGGGATGACCCGCCAATTTCCGGGGGCAAGGTCACTGAGGCAGTTAAACAACTCCTTGCTGTGGATCAGGTCCGCCCCGAGTTCCTGAAGGTTCTGGACGTTGTAGGGCTGTCCTGGTTGACACGCCTCTACAATGTTGCATGGAGATCAGGGGCAGTACCCCTGGACTGGCAGACCTGGGTGGTGGTCCCCATCTTTAAGAAGGGGACCACCACCCCTTCTTAAAGATGGTCCACCTTTAAGAAGGTCCACCAGAACACACAACTACAGGGTGTGTTCCCCTGTAGTTGGAACACACCCAACCCCCTGTAGTTGGGTGTGTTCCAACTACAGGGGGATCAGCCTCAGCCTCCCTGGGAAAGTCTATGCCAGGGTGCTGGAAAGGAGAGTTCGTCCGCTAGTCGAACCTCAGATACAGGAGGAACAATGCGGTTTTCGTCCTGGTCGCGGAACACTGGACCAGCTCTTTATCCTCTCGAGGATACTTGGGAGTTTGCCCAACCAGTCTACATGTGTTTTGTGTACTTGGAGAAGGCATTCGACCGTGTTCCTCGGGGTGTCCTGTGGGAGGTGTTGGGTTGGGTGTTGGAGTATGGGGTGTCTGGCCCATTGCTACAGGCCATTCGATCCCTATACAACCGTTGCAAGAGCTTGGTTCGCATTGCTGGGAATAAGTCGGACTCGTTCCCGGTGGGTGATGGGCTCTGCCAGGGCTGCCCTTTGTCACCATTTCTGTTCACAATTTTTATGGACAGGATTTCTAGGCGCAGCCAAGTGGCGGAGGGCTCTCACTTTGGTGGCCTCAGAATCTCATCTCTGCTTTTCGCGGATGATGTGGTTCTGTTGGCTTCATCGGGAGATGGCCTCCAGCCCGCACTGGAACGGTTCACAGCTGAGTGTGAAGCAGCAGGAATGAGGATCAGCAAATCTGAGGCCATGGTTCTCAGCCGGAAAAGGGTGGAGTGCCCACTCCGGGTCAGGGATGAGTTCCTGCCCCAAGTGGAGGAGTTCAAGTATCTCGGGGTCTTGTTCGCGAGTGATGGGAGAAGGGAGCTGGAGATAGACAGACGGATTGGTGCTGCGGCTGCAGTGATGCGTACACTGCACCAATCCGTTGTGGTGAAGAGGGAGCTGAGTGTAAAAGCAAAGCTCTCAATTTACCGGTTGAACTACGTCCCTACCCTCACCTATGACCACGAGCTGTGTGAGATCGAGAACGAGATTGCGGATCCAAGCGACAGAAATTAGCTTCCTCCGAAGGGTGGCTGGCCTCTTCCTTAGAGATGAGAAGTTCAGCCATCCGGGAGGGGCTCAGAGTAGAGCCACTGCTCCTCCACATCGAAAGGAGCTAGCTGAGGTGGTTCAGGCATCTGACAAGGATGCCTCCTGGGCGCCTCCTGGGTGAGGTGAGGCTGGGGAGAGGGAGGTCTGGGCTTCTCTGCTTAGGCTGCTGCCCCCGCACCCCGGCCCCGGATAAAGCAGAAGAAGATGGATGGATGGAGTTATATTTACAAAATATACAAAATGCCTCTGTCGTAAAAAAAAAAAAGCAGAATAGGATTTACTATTCCTCTTTATGTGCCAGTAATAACTAGTCACTAAATGAATTACCTAATGAGATTAATGATGCTGTTCCATAAGGGTAAATGAACTATCCCACTTTGGGGATGCACCCCTGGACCCCGTGAAGCTGCAGTAACTTAATAAACTCAAACAGCTGGAAGCAACCAAGCCAACATTGGGTCTCATTAATATTTTGTCAGATCAGTTACAATTCATCCGTGAGACTCATTAACAACATCTTACAGATGGACAAGTCTGTGAGCGTCTGCAAATCAAGCATGTAAAATTTAGTTTGCATATTTGATGTTTATAGTCTTGGTAAATGTGTCGAGCTTCTTAATTCACGAGTGAGCATGCTGTCATTTACTCATTAGCAATAAACACAAAGTACCACTGTTACCATTAATAGTGTGCTGACAGGGAGTAGAAACAGAGAGCATGTTTCTCCCATATTAGCTTCTCTTCACTGGCTCTCAGAATTGAATTAAAAAACTTCTCCTCACATACAAGTAGGGATGAGTACCGGTATCCGGATTTGATAGCTTGCTGCGAGACCTCACACTGAGCACATTTACTGCGGGTGTGGTGCCTGTTGTCGGACCCAGAGTTAGCAACATCCCCCAAGAACCCGAAGAGGAGAGTCCTGGCCCCTAGCCCTGCCAGTGTAGCAGAAATGATGACGGATGATGATGGCAGCAGCAGCCGTTTTTCTCTGGGTGAGTAGCTTAATGTTGTTCGTGTGTAATTTACGTTGTGTAGGCTAACCACGTTATTAAATTAATTCATGTAAGGTGAACTAGTGAGCACTGTCATAGTTACATGCGGCTGTCTTCTTGTTTGATGGCAGATACTCCCTTCACCCTGGCCAAAAAGGCTAAAAGGACCAAAGAAAAAGTGGAAAACAGCTAAACATGAGAGGTTTTTTTGACAAAGTTTGTGTTTTTTCCATTGTTTAAGCACTGCTTCCAGCCAAGAGTGATACCATATATGCCCTATAGCTGCAGAAAAGGCTACCATTGTTATCTTTTTACAAAAAAACAGCTAAACATGAGAGGTTTTTGGACAAAGTGTGTGTTCTCCATTCTTTAAGCACTGGTTCGAGCACCGTTTAAGCACCGGCACCGTTTCAAAAGTACCGGTTTGGCACCGGTATTGGATAAAACCTAAACGATACCCATCCCTACATACAAGGTCTTGAAAAATCAGGCACCATTGTATCCTAAAGACAAGATCATCATCCCAATATAGCACTTTGTTCTAAGACTGTGGGTATTTAAAAGTAGAATGGGAGGCAGAGCCTTCAGCTTTCAGGCCCCTCTTCTGTGGAACCAGCTCCCAAACGTGGGAGACAGACACCCTCTCTACTTTTAAGATTATGCTTAAAACTTTTCTTTTTGATATGGCTTATAGTTTGGGCTGGATCAGGTAACCCCCAGTCCTGATTGGTTTTTACATGCAACACATGTGAGCATTTATTAGCCTGCATCAGGTGTGGAGAAAAAAATAGCTACAATGGTATCCACAGGTATAAAAACACCTCTAGGACATTACAGTGGTCCTGAGAATGGTCTCATTTACAAAGGTGCCAATATATTCCAGCATTAGAGACTTTTGCTTCCGGTAGAGATGAGTGATCGATGTAATTCCACCGCTGCTTACATGCAGCGTTGCCAGACAATCGTAATCTGTTTCACTTAGAGATGAATTTGTTCCTGTTGAAACGTGGCTGCTTCTTGTTATTACGGTACTCTTTTGTGTCAAGTGTGCATCAGAGAAAGAAAAGAGAGAGCGAGAGATAGGAAGCACATGAAGGGGGAAGAAAAAAATCCTTGAAATCCAGTCCATCTAACATCCAGAGGTTGCAGCTGTGTGCCATATGAACGTATAATTCTGTGTGCTCAATTGATATTCATCACAGAGGCACGCATTTCTATTATCCGAATATTATCGAAATCAAATTAACTGAGGGTAATTTCAGTTCTGTAATAGATACCATCTAATGGGATACGCACATTGCCATGTAAGAATACAAAGAAAAAGATAGATTGTTACCCAGCGCTTGAAAAATCTGACATTTAGTCATGTCAGCTTTTGAATTTCATAAACTGCTGTTTCAGTTTATAGCCATCCTCCCCAAACAACACACAGTGAAAAGTCACCAGCAGTATAAATAGAAATGGTTCCTCATTCATACAGTCACCATTCATGGTTAAAAATCAATGAAAATGCTCACATTCAGAGAGATTTAAAAAGACAGAGAGTGACATTCAGAAGTCATTCATTGACGACGCAGACAAAGGGAGAAGTACTGCAAAGGAGGAGAAGTGAAGAGACAAAAAATAAAAAGTCCTGCTATTGTTCGCACTCTCATTATGAAGCAGGAAATCAGTGCAATCTAACCGGGCAAAACAATGAGAGCAGGCGAGAGCGAGAACGAAGAGAAGAGGGAAAACAGGAGATAATGAAGACTTCATTAATCAGCGCTGATACAAGCCTTCGTTTATCACGCCATTGTTGTAACCAATACAAATGTAACTGCTGAGATGTCCTTAAGAAACGCCTGATTGTGGAAACTTTTCCACCTGCTGTAGCACTGACATAATCTATAAAACTCTCATAAGCAATCAAAAGAAAAAAGTCTAAATTTACAGGTGTTATAAATAGAAGATTTGCAATCAATTCAGTAGAGTAGAATGGGATGATCTCAGTGCAGGGGTGAAAGGAACGAGAGGATCTCCCTGCTGTTTGTGGCTCACTGTGCCTTTGATTTTTTTTGTTTTTTTTATAGCAATCAAAACTGCCAGTTCAATAAAATGTTAGTGAGATAAAATGAAAATGAGTCTGCAGATCTAATAAAATTGTCAAAGAAAAGATCAAACAGACCAGTAGAGTTTGTGCCGGCTTATCTGGAATGAATAATGCAAGAAAGCTCATTTTGTTTTTGGGTGGGCTTCTAAAAAAGATGCGAGAGTCTGAGATGTTCTTCTGCAGTCATGTAGTTATATAAAAATATATTTATGGCCTCCATGGAATACCTTACCCTTAAATTATGCATGCTAAGATTCCTGTCAATGTTTATGTAACCTTAAAAAGGTTGGTAATTTATTTTAGACCGGATAGAATTACATAAGCTAAAAACACACAAACCACACTTTTACAAATGCCTGTTGCTCCACTGTTTGTCGTACTTTGACATATAACACCAGCGATAAGTATCACGCCTGAAACAATAATAATTCCAGAATTGTGTTATTATGTAAGTCCAGCTTAACCACCCAATTAGTTTGCAGATATCTGATCAATGGTTTATAGAATTTCAGCTGAAAGTGGCACATTGAAACAAACTTGTTACTGTTATTAGAGGTATTTTGTAATAAAAAACTATGCTGATGTAGGACAGATGATGAGCATAAACTACAGGACATCTAGGAAATCACTATTATAACCAGAATATGCTTAGAAGAGGTCAGGACTTCAGATTTTAGAGCTTTGTCAGATAAACACTCACCAACTTATAGTAAACACACAGCTGATCCAAATGTATTAAACTTCATCTTCTGGGAATCACACACATCTTTAAAAACAGCTGCTGTGCCAGTGTTTCCCTCACAGATTTAAATAAAGTTTTTGAAAAACATCAGATGATCCTGTTACGATCTGACTCAAAAACAACATAAATATGGAGACTAATACCAGAATTTCAAAGAGAAGAGGTTGTATTTTTGTTTACATAACAAGTTGGCTAAAAAAGCTGGTACCTCTAAGACAAAGACTAGTGAGCCTTCATGAAAGCCTGCCTCAGGTATGCCTTTATCCAAACCTCACTAGGTGTGATCAATTAGCAATAGTTGAACACTCTGCACTGCACTCTTGCAAAGAGGTTAGGGGCTGCAGAGGGGCGTAACAATCTGATGATGACGATCACACCTATTGTTATTATTTTTGGCACTTGTTGGTCTCTCTGTACACTCCTGTATGGTTTTTCACACCATTCACTTCTCTTCCCACTGTCACCAAGTGCTGCTCATAGAGGATGGCTTGATCAGAGATTGGGATTCTCTCTCTAAATTCGTAAGGACTTCGTAAGGACAATACAAGGACGGATAACTTAGTGTAAACTGGCACTTTACAAATAAATTAAACTTAAAATGAATTTTAAAAAAATAACTTTAAACACAGTACTTTATGAGACAGCTTAGCTTTCAGTTATAAGTTAAGTTAGTGAATGCATTAAAGAATTTAAGTGTCTTCTAATTATAATAAGAAGAGTTTGGAAAGTTGCACAAACACACATAAAGCAGAGTGTGGGGTTTTTTTTTTTTGGTGCTGGTGGTGTTGGGGTGTACTTTTATGCATTATACAGCTGACAATAGGACTTGATCTTAAGCCTTTATAGGGCAACTCAATCTTTTTGTTAAACCCCTACATGTGGTGACTTTTAAACTTTTAAACTGCATGTCGAAGTTCACATCACAGGCCTCAAGAGGCGATAACCCCCTCAGTCTTCAAAAAAATCGAGTGTGATAAAACTGTACTCGCAGCTCGCCTTTAAATGTGCCCGAGAGTCTCTCGACTGGAATGAAATCAGATTTCAAGGTCATGGGGGTCACAGATTTTATTTCAGAGGATACCTCATCTAGAATCAAACATTAATTGATAACTAATTATCTCTAAAAGTAGGCTAGGTTTAATAATGAAATCTGGCTGCGTGCGCTCTTGATTAACGAGGTCTGTTGCATCTGTCCTGCTTTTTGAGGAAGCCTCTGTTCTTATAGAGCCAACTGCAGATCCACAGATAATCAGGATCATGGAAGTAGTGAAGAGGAAAACACTAATGAATGCTAATGAGGGAAGAACTCATGGAAACAACCACTTGATTAGCTGTCTGACTTGCAGTAGTGGAAGACGATGTGCCCGTGATTTGTGTGTTTCCAACAGTGAAATTGAATTCTATATGGGAGTGAATGCACATACGTACTGTTTTGTTTACTGTGTTAGATGTAACAAAGTGGCTTTCCACTCTTTTAATCCCGGACGGCCTTACAGACCTGCACATTAATGTGTTTTGGTGTGTTTGCATGTGTCCCTGAGATAGCAAGACTGATCTGTCCATCACTCATCAATGGAGACAATGGAATAGACGGCCATGAGCCCTCAGAGAATATCTTTAATCGGGGAGAAACAACAATGCTTTGTGATGACTTAGAGGGATATGGTTAGTAAAACTTTGAGGAATTTTGTCTCTCTTGTGAGTTGGAGACTGCGTGACTGACAAGCCATCTGTGGAAAACAGATGAGCTACACAGCTATAGCTGAGAAAGCCTTCTACACAGAGGGAAAAGCTATATTCAGCGAGGTAGTCATGGGTAAATCCACCTTAACTCAAATTTACACATTTGCAAAGGAGTTTACCCATCTGCTGCAGATATATTCACGAAGAAATTCAGCTTATTTTCACTTGGGAAAAAGCCTTTACATTTCACTTCCAAACTGATGATGAGGAAATGATTTTTTTTAATGTGACATTTAAGCGACAATTTGTTTGTGCACTGACTCCAGGTACAGCAATATTAAGACACAACATCTGTCTACACATCACTTCTCCATCTACATATAAACTGTGTTTCTGGACAATCAAAACTCAATAGTGCCATATGCTAGGGCAAGACGGTGGTGGAGTGGTGAGAAACTTTGGCTCACAGTAAAGTTGTGAAATTTCAGTTAAATTTAAAAAAAATAATCTGTAACTGTGTAACCACACTAATCGATAATCATATCAGCTGTGATGGGTCCAATCTGTAAGGTAGAACAGTGGTCCCCAACCTTTTTTGCACCACGGACCAGTTTATGTCCAAAAATATTTTCACGGACCAGCCTTTAAGGTGTTGCGGATAAATACACCAAAATAAAACCAGCACCGGTCCCAAAAAAAGCAGATTTATTCATAAAAAACAGGAATAGACCCAGGGAAACTGAAAATTATATAAAAAAATAACACTAAAAAATGATAAAAACCCTGAAAACCATGAATTTCCTATCCGAGCCTCAACTCTCGCGGCCCAATGAACTGCTGTCAGTTAGTTCTCAATAGTTCTCCTTAGGTCTATGGGACAGTTTAGCTGCTTTCAGGATTTATTGGGGTTGTAGAGCATACCAGCTGTTTTCAAGATGAAGCCTGTTTGGCAAGTCTCTACCTTATCTACCATGCAAATCTGCACAGTTGCAACGTTGGGATAACAAGAGGTGGTGATGCCCGTCAAGAGAAAAGATCCTCCAAAATAGCCCGGACACTAGTTGTACAGCACCAGACGTGCACGTAGAATAGCAAAGAGCCACAGTGTTCTGCAGCCAAAGGGTTGAAGTAAATCTGTGGGAGGAGGAGTGCAGACAAGGTGCAAATGCGCTAAGAAAGCTTGGTGTCGAGGTTCACGAGCCTCGTTAGTTCTGCATCTCACAGGAAGCTGATCTCGCTAATCAGAATAAGCAGCTTGTCAGCGCACACTTCTCATCATCTAATTAATCGCAATCAGACAAGAATCTACAACATATTAGCGCTACCTAGACATCCCACAAATTCACACACACACACACACACACAGACAGAGAGAGAGGGTGGCCTTACCTAACAGTCTGGCTGGCCACAAGAGTTTTTTTTCTCTTCCTCCCACTGTACTTGTATGTGTGCAGGCATCTGGAGTGTGACCTCACTAAGTTTCAAGGGTGCCATGAAAGCGGAACGATTTCGTTCATCAAATCAATACTAACCCTTAACGGCCTCAGCTTCCCAGCCAGCTGTGACAGGGGTGGGGGGAAAAGGAGTTGTGAATCAACTGCAGAAGCTAAGAATCAGGGAGAGGAGGGAGTGAGCGTTGGAGAAAATTCAAGAGAACTGCTCGGGTGGGGACACTCGAGGACGGCGTTTGGATTTACGGAACACCGTAAACCACTCGTTCCCATTCTTGATTCCTTGAGGATCAGAGGGAAGCTTGATGTCATTCGGCTGTCTGCTCTTTGATGTGTTCCATGGGAGAGCCGAGACTCTAGGCCCTTTCATGTTATACTTTGTATTCGAGCATCCCACCCCTGGCAAGAATTACAGTAAGATAGTCATTTAGTTCAAGCTCATCACATAGCCGATTTGCTCCTTCAAAGGCATTCCCGCTTTGCCGTGTTAAGGCTAGGGCCACTTCAACAAAGAAGATCAAGATCAACATGCAGATGGAAAGTATTAGGTATCATATAATTTTACAGTTTATTAATTCTCCTCTGCAGTGCCCTGAGTGCACCATAGCTGCCGGTATTCACAACAAAAAAATTCTTTATATCTACAAAGGAGTGAAGGGATTTTCAGTGAATCTTTAAGCTAAGGGATTTCAGTTCACAGTCCTCAAGTTATGTTTAAGGGTTTCAGACTGCAACACTGGCGTATGTCATCATCAAGCTGGGTCCCAACTTACATTACTTACAAGAATATTGTATTGAAAAGGGGTTAGTGTCTTATTCGAGTCATTGGACGAATTACATATACAAAAACAGAATATTTTATCACAGCACGGGGGTGCGGTCCTGCCTTGTACCCTAAAACAGCTGGGAAAGGCTTTAGCCGTGATACAACTCTAAACTGGTTAAGACAAAGAAGAGAGGTGGATGCACTTTTATATTTATTTACAATAATATATATATTTTAATGCCACAGACTTCATTCTGGAGTCATCATTTGATCTAAACAGTTATAAAGGGACAAATTTGTTACATAAGAGAACCACTTCTCTGTTGCAGGAGCTTCAACACACAAAATTAGACTGTTTGGTCTTTTCTGTCAGACACACACATGAAAGGAAGAGTTGGACTGTAAGGAGGACGCCTGAAGTTCAGCACCAGCTATGGATAGGCTATATGAGAGCTGCTACTTGTATTCTTAGGAAGGTATCATCTGATAAAACAGCTAACGTAGACTGGCATAGAGACCAGCTGATGACTTTGTGACCTGAAATAAAACTGCGATGGATATGAGGTTTACTAACACGCTGCAAAGGAGAGGCACCGTTTTAGCCAAAAGCTGAGCTTCACACAACAAACTTCACACAGGGACCATGTAGTCTGCAACACCCGTTTCAGACAAAAGCAAAACAAGTACCATAAAAATTATTTCACGGTGATTTCTGGGTAGAGAGCAGCTAATACCACCGCGCTCATGAATCAGCCTAAATTGAAAACAATGACAGCCCTGCAGCCCTGCAGGTATCCTCACAGTCTTCATTCACTATAACTTGGCAAAAGATGAATATTTCCAAAAAAAACGTCAGTCTGTTCCCTGATCGTACTTTACAGCAAAAACAACTCCTTGACCTTTGATTGCAGCGACAACAAAATAAAGAGAGAAAAACTCTTGGTGCGCATCTGACCTGCACTTTGCGATCCAGCGGAAAGGTTATCGAGCAGCAGGCTGACTCACGCTCTAAACACGCCAAAAATACAAACACACACACACCAACATGGCGCGCATGACAGGGTGAGTGGAAAATATTCCGAAAAGGTCAAGGGTTGTGGATCAATTGTGACAGGGCCACCGGGATATGGACACAGATGGCGCATAATCTCCCATCCCCCTGTGAATTATGCAGCGTGACTCTGTTTCTTCCTCTCTGGCCAAAAACGCAGCCAAAACATTCATTCAGACCTAGTTACAATGGAGTAAAAGACCCTGTTGTTTGCAGTCGAGAGTCACAACGAGGGAAAAAAGCGCCGATGACCAGACATCCAAGAAACTCAATATGAAGTCTGTCATAGTGGATCTGGTTTTTTGGATTATTTTCATGCATTTCCTACTCAAAATGAGGTTTTGGAGCATATTTACAAAGTCACATAAATGGTAAGACAATTTAGATTAGCAATTAAATTAGTAATAAAAAATATTGCTATTGAAATACTGGAGACTCCAATCTTGGCGCTCTTCTTTTAAAGTTTCAAGAAAACTGTTTTTAAAATCTAACCTGAAGTGGGAAAAAACACTCGATTAAAATGTAACAATGTACCTTTTCATTGAAATTCAACTCTTTTATGTGGCCAAAATTATTATTTCTGCTGTCGAGCAGGTAATTTAATTATTGATTAAAGTAAAGGGCTTTGATTCAAAGCGAGGCAGAGATCAAAACACATTCTTAGGACAAATCCAGGCCAGCTTTCTGTAGCCTATAAAAGCGCGGACAAAGGAAGAGAGAACACCAAGTCAGCTCACGATAGTTTATTTTGATGTCAATTGTCCAAAACAGACCAACAATGGCACGCGCATACATATGAGAGAAAATTACACAAAAAAGGAAAGAAAATGTCAAAGAAGGGGACATAGGATGAGCTCTGCTGCCTTTCAATTACTGTCCCTTCTCCTCTTATGCTCTTCGGCTCTCCTCTGAGACGGAGCTGTGAAGTTGAATTGCTGAGCACATCTCGGCAAACAAAGCAGCTCTACACCTTGCTGCCAACGGAGGGAAGGACCAGCGCCATGACAGCGACAACACTCCCATGTCAAAACCTGATAAGTTTACTAACTGTGGGAAAGAAAACAAATCTAAGGAGGCTTAAATTAAAAAAAAAAAAGGCACCGGAGCAACTAAATGCACCAGATGGGTGGAAGCTATCGACACACTGTATGAATGGTCATGGCTCTGTCCTCTGACACAGTTTCTGGTGTTTCTGTTGCTGCTTGTAGATAAATGTCAATGAATTCAGATTCATAAATGTGAAAAGTCGGGATTATTTTATGTGGCCACATGATTTTGTCATCTTCTTGAAAGTACAATTTGACATTCTGACTTATTTTGCCTACAAATCAGTCCTGTATACCTTTATACAGGGAGTGCAGAATTATTAGCCAAATGAGTATTTTGTCCACATCATCCTCTTCATGCATGTTGTCTTACTCCAAGCTGTATAGGCTCGAAAGCCTACTACCAATTAAGCATATTAGGTGATGTGCATCTCTGTAATGAGAAGGGGTGTGGTCTAATGACATCAACACCCTATATCAGGTGTGCATAATTATTAGGCAACTTCCTTTCCTTTGGCAAAATGGGTCAAAAGAAGGACTTGACAGGCTCAGAAAAGTCAAAAATAGTGAGATATCTTGCAGAGGGATGCAGCAGTCTCAAAATTGCAAAGCTTCTGAAGCGTGATCATCGAACAATCAAGCGTTTCATTCAAAATAGTCAACAGGGTCGCAAGAAGCGTGTGGAAAAACCAAGGCGCAAAATAACTGCCCATGAACTGAGAAAAGTCAAGCGTGCAGCTGCCAAGATGCCACTTGCCACCAGTTTGGCCATATTTCAGAGCTGCAACATCACTGGAGTGCCCAAAAGCACAAGGTGTGCAATACTCAGAGACACGGCCAAGGTAAGAAAAGCTGAAAAACGACCACCACTGAACAAGACACACAAGCTGAAACGTCAAGACTGGGCCAAGAAATATCTCAAGACTGGTTTTTCTAAGGTTTTATGGACTGATGAAATGAGAGTGAGTCTTGATGGGCCAGATGGATGGGCCCGTGGCTGGATTGGTAAAGGGCAGAGAGCTCCAGTCCGACTCAGACGCCAGCAAGGTGGAGGTGGAGTACTGGTTTGGGCTGGTATCATCAAAGATGAGCTTGTGGGGCCTTTTCGGGTTGAGGATGGAGTCAAACTCAACTCCCAGTCCTACTGCCAGTTTCTGGAAGACACCTTCTTCAAGCAGTGGTACAGGAAGAAGTCTGCATCCTTCAAGAAAAACATGATTTTCATGCAGGACAATGCTCCATCACACGCGTCCAAGTACTCCACAGCGTGGCTGGCAAGAAAGGGTATAAAAGAAGAAAAACTAATGACATGGCCACCTTGTTCACCTGATCTGAACCCCATTGAGAACCTGTGGTCCATCATCAAATGTGAGATTTACAAGGAGGGAAAACAGTACACCTCTCTGAACAGTGTCTGGGAGGCTGTGGTTGCTGCTGCACGCAATGTTGATGGTGAACAGATCAAAACACTGACAGAATCCATGGATGGCAGGCTTTTGAGTGTCCTTGCAAAGAAAGGTGGCTATATTGGTCGCTGATTTGTTTTTGTTTTGTTTTTGAATGTCAGAAATGTATATTTGTGAATGTGGAGATGTTATATTGGTTTCACTGGTAAAAATAAATAAATGAAATGGGTATGTGGCGTGGGTGTGGTCCTTGGCCAGCTGCAGAGGAGGCGTGACGCAGTGAGCTCCCGGGGCGGCGCAGGGGCGGGGTGAACAGGTGTGCTGGGATCTGACAGTGATTGTGTCTCTTTATGTGTTGGCAGTGACAGACGGAGAAGGAACGTGACAGCAGAGAAAGAGAGCGCGGAGTATATGTGTCCACTACAACCCGAGCTTAATAAAAAGTTCTGCACTGTCAAAAGTCGCTCCGGCTGGTATTTCTTGGGTCCACCGTTACAGGGTATATATTTGTTTTTTGTTAAGTTGCCTAATAATTATGCACAGTAATAGTCACCTGCACACACAGATATCCCCCTAAAATAGCTAAAACTAAAAACAAACTAAAAACTACTTCCAAAAACATTCAGCTTTGATATTAATGAGTTTTTTGGGTTCATTGAGAACATGGTTGTTGTTCAATAATAACATTATTCCTCAAAAATACAACTTGCCTAATAATTCTGCACTCCCTGTATAAAGGTGCTTCTGTTAATTAGAATGGAAACATTTCATGGCTTCATTGTTGAACTTTTGCCCTTTTCCGCCATGAGTGAGAGTCATTTAAAAAAATGAGCTGAATTTAAATTTTGTCAGGCTGACAGCACCTTTTTCAGTACGGTGGAAATCATTTAGATGAAACTGAGTGACGCTGGACTTTTGCTATCAGACAGCCTGTTTTGAACATATGCCGGTTTGATTTTAATGAGTGCAGCATAGAAATAGCGATGGTAGCACAAATGTGTCCCTTTAGACATTTTTCTTTTACTTGGCACCTCCACAGAGCAAGACTATGTAGAAAAAGTCTTAAATAAAAAAACATTACATATGGTATTATTACCGTTTTTTGTCTTATGTTTTGGCCACTTAAGGGTAGCTAAAGCACAACCATGAACATGACATATTAGTATACAAACCTACCCAAATAATGTTAATATTCATATGAATTGTTGTGCTTCTGTCCATCTGTTAAATCAGTTTGCTAGCATGCAATGCAGTCCCAAGGAGTTCTTCTGTGCAGCACTGTATCCCTATTTGCAACCAATTTTGCTTTGCAACTTCCTGCGACTATTCACCAACCAGTCAATGAATGCACAGTAACCGGCTAGCCAGGGTGTTGCTGATCGGTCTCTAGGCCTGTGTGACTCGGGCTATACACATACATGCCAACCCTCCTGATTTTTCTGGGAGAATCCCGGATTTCAGTGCCCCTCCCGAAAATCTCCCGGAGCCACCATTCTCCCGAATTTCTCCCGATTTCCACCTGGACAACAAAATTGCTAAACCATCCTTAACTGGGCTGCCATTTCCGGCGGGACAATAATAACGGTGACACCTCGAAGTCAAGCGTGGGAAGTAGAACAAAGGAAGAGGAAGCAGAAGAGAAATGGCAACAACCAGTAAGAGAAGGAAATATGCATGCAAGTTTCAAAATGATTGGAAAAAAGAATTTGATTTGACAGCTATCTAATTTAACTTATTTTGTCTGATAAATAAACACTGTAGAATTCAGGTTTTTTTTCTGTGTATATGTACATGACGACCCCCCAACAGGCCTTTTGAATGTCTCCCTAATACTGAGGTCTCAAGGTTGGCAAGTATGGCTATACATAATTTGTGGTTGGGATGTCACAGTCTGTCTCAAGCATTTAGCAGTCTCATAGAGCTGCGAGGGACATAAAAACTACATAATTAGTCTCTACAGGTTCATTTCTACAAGTGTCATATTTCACATTAATACAAATATATTATTGATAGCAGCTATAAAAATAAGTTGGCAAATCTTCACTGAATTATTTTCAGTTCCAGAAAGTGTGCAACAACATACAAGGAACATGCACCCAATATAACCCGCATGTAGTCCCAGTGTATAACAGCAATCATGAGTCAGAAAGTGCAGTTAAAGCAAAGATAAAAGTGTAGTTGTAGATGCTACTGCCATGTTCATCCAGGCTCTTTCAGTCCCCACTTTGTGTGTCACCCCAAGGCAAGCAACACACAGTGGACACTGTGCCTGGTCCTGCTTAGCCTTAAACCCTGGCCCTAAAGGCCCTAGGGCACCCCTGAGCCTACCCAACTTCCTTGGGCCCACAGTTGGTGATCTAGTTTTACATATGGGATCCCTCTATTATTCATAGTCCAGGGCAGTCTCGCTCTGTGGTGCCACAGTGGGTTATGTGGGGGGCAGAGGGGCTGTTGCTTCCTAGTACTTCTTCGTAACCGTGAGAACGCACATGCGCGCGCGTGTGTGTGTGCATTCATTATTTACACACTAGGGGCATTTAATTTTTACATGGGGTTACGTAACATATCCCCACACAGCTTCATTCATCCAGAAAATGTATAAATGTGCATGTATGAATGCAATGCAATCGAGGAGAAGAAGCACACACATACTCACAGCAGTGTGGCTGAAAAGGTAATACAAACGCTACAGGACCCTCTCCTCATATACACAACCAGAAGCACACTCTCTCACACACATAAACACACACACACAGATTACTGATTACATCTCTCTGCTTGTACATGAGTGGGCCTCTGACCAGCAAAGAGGAGCTGGAAGTGAATTACAGACCATTATCCCGTGCACTAAAGCAGTTACAGCTGAAACCTGAGAGCCCTCACCGGAAGGGAGGCATGGAGAGAATACAGGGAGGAGAAATGGAGCGAGGGATAAACCACGGCTACGGTGAGAGTGACTTTAGGATGCAGAAATGAGGAGAGAACAGATGGGGAGAAGGAGACGCAGGGACGGAACTACAGGGGAAAAGACAGTGATGGAGGGCGTCGAGAAGGAGCGGGACGACCACTCTTGACATTTCTCTGCCACTTTGCATGAGTCGAGGATGACGGTGTGCCTTTACTTTCTTTTTTCTTATATTTTACTTTCCCCAGCCATTGTATTCTTAACCCAACCACCCTCGTTCTCACTTTCTTTGCCTTACCCCCACCCTCCGCACCCTGCCCCCCACACACACCCTCCAACACTTTGTCACAGGTTCATGGCTTCCTTGGAAAGATGACATCGCATTAGTCACAGCGTTTAATCAGATGCCATTATCATTTCACAGAACTCTTTCTGTTTGCCGGTGTGCATGGCTGTGTGATTGTCACTTCTAATTCTGGCAGGAACGCATGATTTATTTCCCTGAGAAAACACAGAGAGGGAAGAGGGGAGAAGAAGTTTGAAAAATAAAGGGAGGCTTCTTTTGAAATTAATCAAGTCCAGTCCATGTTAATTTAATTCAGGCTTTATATCGCTCATATTTATTATTCATATTTATTACTGCTGGTGCGTAATTATTTTACTATAATATTATAACTCCTCAACTCATTATCTGTTTTAATGCAGCTATTTGTTTGAACTACCACTGCTGCTGATACTTTGTAGTGGGAGTGCTGCAGGTGGTGATGGTCTTAATATTAATAATAGTAATAACCCATCTATTCCCACTCCCAAATCTTCTTAATTCTCTTTTAATCATGTTGTTCACCTTTCCATCACCACCTCCTTTACAATACAGTGTCCAAAGTCAGTGATGCAGCATTTGCCCTCTTTCCTCCACCACCAAGGGGACTCTGATGGAACTTTCCGGGGTGGACAGGCTGGTGTGCAAAGGTATTTCACTCTCCTAACAAAGCCAATAAATGCTAACAAAGTCAATCCCAAATAAACTGACCTCAGTCTCAGGGTTTGGAAACAGTCCTGAAGAGAAAAATCAGACAGAATAATATGATTAAACTGAAATACAGTCCTAACAGCGCAGGAATTATACTCATCTTCAAGATAAGATGAAGACAAGTAATACTGAAATGTCAGTCACTGAGAATAGCTAACCCTGCCGTCTTTGTGGTTCAGGAGCCCCGTCCCTTCGTCGTTATCAGTGGCCGTGGGCAGTGGACGTAATGGAGGTGGCGAGGACGATAGTAATAACAGCAGTATGATTTTTTTTGACCTTTCATTCCCTCCTTTTCTTCCACCCCCTCCTGCCCCTATTCAGACGCAGAGGAATACAAGCAGGAACTTCTTCACATACAAGCATACATCCAAATACTCAGGCGTCACACACTTTCCTATACATAATATATTTGTTTTGCTTCTTCTCAGAGGGCAACATTAGGATGTGGGAAAGATCCAGAGAGTGAAGAAAAAACGTTTGAAAAGGGTTAAGCAGGGATGAGGGGGAAGGAGTTAGGACAGTGATGAAACAAAAGACGTGTAAAAGGAAAGAGCTGCAGGAGAGAGACATGGACAGAAAGTCGAAGGGAGGATGCAGAGCTGCACTGTCCTCGTGGGGTGCTAGAGGTGGTGGGTGTGAGCCGGGGATAATCCTTGTATCCCATTGTCTCCTGTTTTCAAACCAATTATTGTCATCTGCATCCTCATGAAAGAGAGTTAATGAGGGGAGCAGAGCTTTGGAGTGTCAAAGCATAGTCAAGGGAACAAAGAGCACACAAAAAAATGAGGATAGAGAAAAGAGGATATGGGAGGACAAATGTGGCAGTGGTGGAAAGTGATGGGATGTAAAATAAGTGAAAGTCAAGTGCCAGGTTGGCAGGTGGCTCAGTTGTGGATTTCACGTATCATACCCTACCCTCTGTGCTCTGTCACGTGTCGTGCCTTTACAGAAATGCTAACCCTTCTTTTTGATATTCTCTTCATTTTTTTCTTCATTGAAAGGAATTGAAGACTGAGTTATACAGTTCCACCTCTTAGAAGCTACTAAATGCCTGTATAAAATACAATTCAGTATATATACAGAGACGTATACACACCTGATATACACCCAATCGATACTTTATTAGTTTCACCTTGCTAGGCCTGAGAGGCGCTGCATTTTGCCCTCACAACTGTCTTAGTTCTTCATGGAATAGATTCAAAACTCTTGAAAGAGTTTGGTCCATACTGACATGACAGCATCATGCATTTGCTGCAGATTTGTCAGCGCAACATTCATGATGCTGCACAAGGGTGCTCGATTAGGTTGAGATCTGGTGACACTGGAAGTCATTCGAATACAGTGAACTTACAGTGGCGTTTTTATCCTGCTGGAAGAAGGCATCAGAAGACAGAAACAATCTTTTTCTAAATACACAGTTGGCAAACAGCCCTTAGGTAGGTTGTGGTAATAAAATGTCCCTCACACCATTACACCAACAACAAGCTCAACTGTAGATACAAGGCAGGATGGATCCATGCTTTAATTTTTTTAATGGCAAAGTCTGACCCTACCGTCCGAATGCTGCAGAAGAAATCGAGACTCATCAGACAAGGCAACGTTTCTTCAATCTTCTATTGTCCAATTTCGGGGAACCTTTGTGAACTGTGGTTTCAGATTCTTGTTGTTAACTGACAGGAGTGGCCCATCAGCTTTGCAGTTGGATGTGTTGTGGGTTCAGAAATGCCCATCTGCATACCTTGGTTGTATTGACTGGTTATTTACTTTCTATCAACTCTGACCTCTGGCATCAACAAGGCATTTTCAACCAGAGAACTGCTGCTCCCTGTTAATTTTCTCTTTTTGGGACTATTTTCTGTAAAACCTAGCGATGGTTATGAGGAAAAATCCCACCAGATCAGCATTTTTTGAAATATTGCAACCAGCACATTAGCAACCAAAAACCATGTCACATTCAAAGTCTTTAAAATCACCTTTCCTCTTAATTCTGATGCTCAACTTGAACCTGAGCAGATACGTTTGATCATGTAAACATGTGTGTGTTAACTAATTGCTACGTAGGAAAAAAATCAGCAATATTATCAGAGAAGCAATAGTTGCTGCCCATCAATCTGGGAAGTGTTATCCCAGATAAGTGTTATCTCTGCAGTGAGAAAGATTATTCACAAGTGGAAAACATTAAAGACAACTGTGAATCTAGAGTCAAATGTGTAGCTGTTGGACAGCTGAATCTTGGCCAGAATTGGGTCATGCAACAGGACAATGATCCCAAGCATGACAGGAAAACTACAAAATATTTCACAACCTCATTGAAATGAGTGCCTTGAATCAACTCTTTCTGTGATTTGGTGCTATATAAATAAAGCTGAATTGAAAAATTGAACTAAATTGAACTTTACAGGAGCCGTGTATGAACGAATGCCCAGAAACTTCAGTGAACTAAAACAACATTGTACCGAAGACTGGTGCAAAATTCCTGCCAAACAATATAAGAGACTGATACAGTCAGACAGAAAATGAAGTTATTGTTGCTAAATGTGGTTCTATAAGATACTGAATGCGGTGGTGTACTTAGTTTTTTTATGACTGTGGGTTGTTGTTTTCATAGTTTACAGCATAGTTAATGGGCTTTATACATCAAATTATTACCTCGTGTTGGCCAGACAAGTAAAACAACACATACTGAAAGTACATTCTTATATAATGACCAGCTTATTCGATGTCAAGAAAAATAAGTGCAATTTAAGCAATATGTCTTAGTTTTCCAATATTCAGTGAGACTGCAAACAAAGAAATCATAAACGCACATGGATACGGTCCCCTTTGCTTGAAATTAACAGCTCAGATAACCACTCTCATGATGTGATCCATTCTTTACACTTCAATGAAAAGTCCAAAAATCATGTTCCTCTTCTCAGCAATTTTCACACTACTCAAAGCCATCCAGTGGGCTGGACCTGACTGGCTGTATGATACTTCATTTTGGCTAACACAGTATCCCTGAACGCAGGTCTTGTCTTTTGAAATTTGCATAACTGTTTAACCCTCTCAGGCTCAAATTAAACTTTTTGTTGCTAATGCACAACCAAGTCCTGCAGTGGTACTTCTGAGTAAAAAAAACTCATAAAACATGTATGTGGGGTAATCAGGTTGTTAGTTTTTAACTGTTGCAAATTGGCAACGCCTGCCTCGAGAGGGTTAATGTGACATACAACATGCTGCACAATGCTGAAACCCACCATTCAGTGTGTATGTGTGTGTGCGTCAAACTCAGTGTGTTTCATCTATGTCAGTTATAAGCTGCTTTCACCATGGTAACCATAACTGCAATGTGCCATTTTTAACCTCGGCCAATCATTCACACTCTCTGTATTGTTCCAGATATAGAGCACGTATGTTATTTTAACATACGTTTCAAATTTCAAACGCAAACATGGTCCAAGGAGACAGACATTCGTCAGAGTCTGGATTTGTGAGAGCTATTTTAGAGTCGTGTTAGCTCCTTATTTGAGTCGGCAAAAAGAGATAAAGAGATGATAAGTTTGCTGTTCAGCTTTATTTTTTTCTGCCTGGCAACTTCTGGGACGTTTCTTCTGTGCAGCTGCAATATCACATCTCCGCCTTTCATTTGTGGTGGTGGCAAACACGAAAATATTAAAACCTAGGTTGCGACAAGGAGTTACACCCAAATTAAACAGTGTTATGTTCAGCTTTAAGAAAGCCCTCAAAAGCCGAGGTGTGTGTTGCTCATAAGTTGATCCAGTCACTTGCTCACTGCTGCGATGCCAATGATATCCAAGAATCCACCCACTCTTTTACTCGAGTAAACCGGTGATCAAGTGAGTTTTATGCGTGTGAGGATAAAAAAAAAAGAAATCAGAAATGAAACAGACTTCAGCTTCTTTTAGATAGATAAATAAAAACACCCACTTTAGTCTCTTGATGCTCACACAACGAAGCGTTCACGCTCTGCATGTGTCTCTGTGTATTGCAAGCGTATGCTGCTTCACCAGTGACTCACAGGACAGGTCACTGTGAGCGTCTACAAGCTGGACCTGTCTTCATGTCCCTCTTGCACAAGGCGCATGTGAGGACACACAGATGCGACAAGCTGTGTGAAAAAGCAAGATCCCCCAATAGTTCCCCTTGCATCTATTTGTTGTTACGAGCTGGTTTCTGTGACAATAATAATCTGTTTTCTGCTCAAACCATCTTATTACCTGCACCGACAACTCGGTCACAAGCGAAAATGAAATGCAGCGTGAAAGGCTGCATCCAAAGAAGAGATAGGGTGATAATGGCAAATGAAGATGTGATACTTTTTATTTTTTCGCAGCCTTTTTGCTCGAGAAGAGAAAAGGGAGAGAGAAAATGAGGGTTGTCGCAGCTTGGTGGGGGGTGAGGTAGAAAGAACAAGAGGAAAAACTCTAATCCGAGTGCTGCACTCTTGCAACTTGGTCACGAGATCAATGAGAATATGTGAAAGAAAAAAGAAAAAGGGCACGACCTCTCGGTGCACGCAGCAAGAGCAGAGCCTACTGCCATCATGCAGGATAAGCCACCACTCTACAGGCGCTGGCATGCATTTATTAGAGTAAGCACACATTAATTAGTCTATATTGTTTTTAAATTCCTGTGAGAGCCCATAAATCCACTGCACTCCCCCACAACAAATCAATGCAAACCTAAAATTACCATTAAAACAGGATCACTCAGAGCGTTAAAGCCACATTGTTGGTTGATTATGAGCTAAGACAATAAAAATACATCTTGAAGGGATTAGTGCTAATCTCTAGTTGCAATACCTATCACATGACTTGCATGTAATTGGCAAAATCATTATTTTTTTTTCTTTCGACAGGAGGATTAAGGCATCGGTGCTCCTTTATGTTTGATTTATTAAAATCAACAATTAACAAATGCAAAAAAAAGCACTTTAGTAAGAGCATCATTAAACAATCTGCGTAAAGACAGAAAGCGTTTCCAACAGTTTTCATTGAAACGCTTATTCATTATTTTAATATCAGGGCATGACAGAAAGCAGGGAGGAAGCAAGGCTTAATAAAGGCGATGTGAAGGTGCAACACATCAGCAACAAAGGACGTGAGTGGGAAATCATATTAGCACCAAGTCTTATCTGTTGGTCTGATGCACATTTGGGGATTACTAGAAAGTTGATTCCAATAGCACTGACTGTATCTACAGATTACCATATAGATAAATGTATAGATATTACACAGACACTCAAAACTTCATGGAAATTTCCACTGATTGTATCAAACAACAGATTTAATTGGCCATCAAGATCCATCCATTCATTTTCTTCTGCTTATCCAATTAGGATCATGATGGAGCTGGAGCCTATCCCAGCTGTCATAGGTTGAAAGGCTGGGTACACTCTGTACAGGTCGCCAGTCCATCACAGGACTAACAGCCCATCAGGATTTCATTTATTTTAGGTTTTTGTTTTTTTTTTGGCGGGGGGGGGGGGGGGGCGTTACACTGAAGGCACATCAAGCTTCAAAATTAACAGTGGCAAATTATAGACTACACCAAGGCTTGCCAACCTAGAAGCTAGGATCACTCTGCTTCCCTTATTACATTTCTAATGCAAGTTCTAGGATTTTGCAGTAGACATACAGAAAGCCTTAATGTTTCTACCAGAGCTCCACATGGTGATGAACTGCATCAAAAATCCAGAATGAAAGCGTTTTGATTTGACTGGGTCAGTAACGCTGCCATGAGGAGATTAAGGATTCATCACCAGAGCAACGGTAAGCACTAATAAGCACATTTAATGGTGATCCATTTTTTTATTTGAGTTTATTTTCAAGCAGTGCTTTCCTCTACTTTTTGCTAGCAGTTGGGAAAACCTGATTGGATAGTCGCAAGTCCATCCGATATGACTACTGTCTGACCTTTAGCTTAACAAAACTGCTAAAAATAACTGTGTGAGGCCTCATTTTGCCTTTCCCATACTGATGTTAAGTCACATGAAAAAGGTGAACTGGCTGTAAGGTGTACATTCACATTTGGTAAGTCCACAGTTCAAAATCAATGTGGCAGCATTTAACAGGAAGTAAAGACCGCTGAGGCTTAGCTGGAGAGTTTTGAAGTATGTTGTTTTTTTGGTGTGACCATACTACGACAAACATGTTCTGCTTTGTTCTTTTGAGTTTGAATAAAAAGTCCAAAGTCCAAATCCACCTTAAGCTCAACTGCAATGTTTGGAGGATGAAAGAAAAGTCTTTTGAAGTGATAATAATAGCTGTTATAGTTAACAACAGCAGCACTAATCTTTCTCTCTCAACTACAATACTTATACTTGCTACAATTTAAACACCCTTGAGGCCCGCACTATTTAAGCAGCAGATGTTGCCTTGCAACACAAAGGCTATTTTCAAGGCTCAGGAAATGTATTTCATGGATCAAACCGAACCAAAAGTCACTAACAAAAGGAAATTTCAAAGCACAGCAAAGAGGAAATTATTTAAGCCACGAGGCATTTTTTTGGCTAGAGGCCATGTGATTTATGAAGCTGATGTGGGCAATTCAGCATTGTTTGGGGCCCAGTTCATATTTTCCTTTTAGTCTTCACTGCCATCTGAAAAAAAAAACCCACACAAAAAAAAAAACACCATCTCTAAGAGGCCAAAGGCTCCTCTGTGTTTAGTCTGCCTGATATTTGGTAATGTAGATTAATTTTTTAGACCCATTTAGTGAAAACAGCTACCTACTGCTGCTCGAAATTATGTGATTAAAGTGCAGAGGCTCGACTACGGCATATAATGTTAAGGGCAATAGGTCCGAAACAGATTCAGGAGATTAATATGTGAGGGTTTGTTAAAAAGAGGTTAATACAAGTCCCTTTGCATTACACGTTATCATATAATTCCCACTAGTACGGCTTTAAACCTTTTTTGTGTACAGATTTTATCATAAAATCTAAAACACAATGGAAAGCTAGATTAGGAGTAAGAGTTTTGTTCAGTTTTTTTCCTCTTATTGCAAGACAGGTCTTAAGGCATAAATGACACTTTCTGACTTTTTTTGTTGACATTTTCTGCAGTCAGGCCGTGAACTCTGGTCATTATCTGGCTTTATGCGGAGTTCTCTGACTGCCAGCATTTATTCTGCGCAATTAATTAGCCATCAAGAACTGAAAGCCCCACTGACGGACACCAACTTAGGCCGACTCGCTCACACCGTTCCCCATTGTCTGTCGCTGAGTTATTATGTCTAAATTTTGTACAAACATGTTTTTGCTGTGACAGTCCTGAATGGATCCAGTGCTGACTGTGCTGGGTCCCTCCTCTCTTGTTTTCTGGATAGAAGTACAGATGGGTGTGAACGCGTTTGTGTGTACGTGCGTTCTAACTGATGGGCTCTGGCCGTGCGATCCATGCTGCTGTCTAATTATCCTGATGTGATGGATGGCTTTGATTAAATCATGTGACGGCTGAGACAGTTTCTGCCTCCCTTTGCCTCTCGTCTCTCGACTCCATCGCTCTTTTTCTTCTTCTGTGACACACTTGCACGCAGACAAACGCATTACATAGGCTGCAAGCCCTTAACTCTAGTCTCTCTGTTTTTTTCTTTCATCTTATGATACAGGTCTTCAGTAGTTCAGAACAGATGAGCGCTGCTTTTAGCATTGATGAAAGATATCCATAAATCATCCGGCGGGAGAAAAAGAGAGTGATGAGGGTGGGAATGAGACCAGGAGGCAAAAAAGATGGATAGATCGAGACATGGAAAATAATAGTTCAGTTTATAATTTTCATTGACTTCTGGACTGAATACAGCCACTGGTTCTGGTTGTCTTTTATCTCGACCTGGATCCAAATATCAATAATATCAAAACCAAAGCTGGAATTGGTATTCTTTCGATCGATGCTTTATTTTTATTCTTATAGTTTAATATGTATCCCACTGACCTGTGTTAGATTAATAATTGTTTTGGAAATGAAATGTGCCTATTTTATTTATAGTCTTTAGTACATTTAAATGACAGAAGCTGACCCAGCATGTTTAGAGACAGGCACATTTACATTACAGTCTCCAAAAACACCCAGTTTCAAAATAAAAGAAAAGCTGAAGGGTGTGATTTAGCAGTTATTCAAATGTGTTCAAGATTTGCAAATTAATGATGATTCGGCTCATAAATCATAACACGCTGCTCTCTCGTACATAAACTGCCTTTATAGGTTAAAAACTCTGGTATGGGTATCTGCAATATTTACATGGCATCAGATCGATACCAAGATTTGCAGTATTGCTCTGCACTAGACTCTATTTTTGTTCTGTATATTTTATTTTCCTTGAATAACATTAAACAGAAAATTTTGCCTTTGAGGAACGTCCCTTCTTGTGCACGTTGGATAAAGAAGAGCGATAATAAAAAACTTTTATAATCCAAAAACTGCAGAAAGAGTCCTATTTGAACATAAAAGGAAAAAATGCACCTGTGAGAGAAATATAGAAATTAGAACATAAAATGGGACGATTTTATTCTCGCATGTTGTTGCTGGGAACAACGTTGGGATGAAGGAGTGCTCAGGGAAAATGATTTTCGCCCTAATTCTCTTATCTCCTTCCGATAAGCTCCACTGCAGATAATCAAAAAACTAAATTGATAACCTGCTCTAATGCAGGCTCGCTTCTGTCTGCAGCTACACACACCAAACTGCACACGTCCTAATGAGATGCTGTCCTTCAGTGCTACAAAGAGCTGCTGTTTGAAGTTACTCTCCCAGAAACCATATGCTCACAGCGGGAAGACTGGGCACAGATCCACGAGCCGCACAGGCACACGCATGCACGCAGTAAAGCCTGTGTAGCCACACACACCTATAACCATTCAGAAGTGAGACGTGAGTGAGGGAGAAAAATGGAGGAAAGTGACTCATCTCTGCAAAATACTCCTCACAAGTCATCAGTTAAAAGCTTCATGTGGACTTGTCAGTGAAACACGTAGTCACAAGCTGTATTGTAATTGATGTCAAGGCATAACCAGCTAAACTCAACACTTTCGCCCATTAAATATGCCCATAAATGAAAGGCAGCAAGACTTTTAATGTGAAAAGTCAAGAGGAAGTCCTTAGTTATAGCATTCAAATTACAAAAACATATCATTACTAAGGGAGGAAAGCCCGACGTGACTCTGATAGAATTACTGCTGCTGAAATGCACATAAATTTAAAAGATAAGAAGTAAAGATGCAAGAGGTTTTGAGTTTGCATCAGCTGACACAGAGAAATGCCCAAACCTCCCATTTCTGACCACTACTGAAGGTTAATGAATTGTCAACCCCAAGTTAGTAGCCAATGAGCATGCATTTTTTATTTCTGCCAAAGCCAAGTCCAGCCTTTACTCGTCACTCCCCATTTCCCAAAACCAACATGTGGAAGCAAAAACACTCATGTCGGGGACTCATAATGGGACTTCACTAACCAATCGCTGACATCACAGTGGCTACATCCATCTTTTATATAAACTGTAGGGGTGGAACAGCTTTTCCAGCTGTTCTTGAAAGCCAGCCTAGTCCCTAGGGTACAGCACAAGAAACAGCATCCTGCTGCAACTTCTTCACAGTGAAAATCAAGAAAAAGCTCACAGGAATAATCAAGCATGCAACCAAAATCACCAGCACCACTTAAACCCAACTCTTAGACCCTCACAGCTTCCATTACTAAGGGCCCTGTAGACCTCCTTCACCACTCCTTACAGCTACTCCCATCAGGCAGCCACTAAAAAGTGCCTTGGGCCAAAAAGAGAACTTTGAAAAAGTTTTTCATTCACACCACAAAATTCATTTTACACATGGCCACAAACTCTATCAGTGTGTTCAAATGCTACTTTGCGAATGTGCTCTTATCTATTCATGGAATTGGTGTTATTAAATGTACTTTATGGTCTCCGATTTAACTTTGACTGTGTGAATTAGACTTTTCTCTGCAGTAGATATTTTGACTTATACCAGCAGGAAAAGCACAGATGCTGTGCTTTATTAATGTATTCCAGCCCCACTTTGTCAGTTGGCACCTGAATGAGAATCCAGCAAAAGTTGAAAGAAAACTCCAAGGACAGTTATGGATGTGTTAGTAAAGCCACAGAAAGGAACAGAATTTATAAGGTGGAAGGATCCTCTCATACTGAAAAGTGTAGTCAGTGCCGAGGGCTGCAAACCTGCATTCCTTTGAATGACCAGCAGGGGGGTGACTCCTAAAGTTCCTTTATTTGGTCTCTTTTAGACTGAAATAGATTCGATTCGATTTGATTCGATTAGCCTTTATTGGGTCACTTCTGAGAAATTTAAACTGGACAACAGAGGGAAACATAAAACACACATACAAACACTTATTTATATTTTTACCCTAATTACAATTGAATAATTAGCCGATATTGGTAATAGAAAATTTATACCTATTTAACTTACAGTTTGGTGCCCTAAAGCTTTTGCCTGATGGTGTCAACTGATACTTATTAAAGATGTGATTTTTGTCCTCAGTAACTTTCAGACCCTGCTGTATCACTGACTCTGAATGGGGAAATGAAAGGAGCACGTCAACTATCTTTCCAGCCCTTTTAATTTTGAACTTGGGATCTGAGCTTAACAGAAAGGTTGCCAAACCATGTAGCAATACAGTATAGTAATAAAGCATTTCCACTCCATGGACCCCAAGCCTTCTTAAAAAAATGCAAGTGTTGACTAATTCAGGCGCACACATAATCTACATGATGAACCCACTGTAACAGACAAAGTAAAGACCTAGATAGATGATAAACAGGGTATGATCTGAGGTGTGGATATATTTGACAAGTCACTAGTGTATCAATCAAAGTCCTTGGGATCTTAATAAGAAGATCCATCATTGTTGTTTTGAAAACCAAGACATCAAATGCACTTTAAAATTTGAAAGCAAACCAAAGGGGGACGTCAAGGTGACTAAATCAATTTTTAGGTAGAGTCAACTTTCCTAAAATCTAAACCACGTAAGTAAAAACGCCTGTGCAGAGACTAAGAATTAAAAGAGAGTCATCATTATAATGGGTGTTCTTGATTATGATTAATTGACTAACCATCTTAACCATCTTAGGACTTCCTGAATTACCTGAATAGAGCCTGTTCTAGACCCTATGGTAAGAGGCTATGCCATGACAATGATCATTCAGTGACCATAGAAGTCTATCTGTATTCTTAGACATAGCAGAGAAGACTACTTTTGGTGTCCAACTTGTGTATTATTTTCTAATGTGTGTTATTTCATGCAGAGCACTCAGAATCTGTCAGAATATATATGTACCCTGATGACAATGACAGGAATGATAACGCTACTTGGCGACAGAAATAGGCCATTTTAGGCATGTTGCAGAGAGTTTCCGGTTCTGACAGCAACAATGTGATGCATCTGTAATTTTACTTCTATAGAACATCCCATCACATCCTGGCCTTGTATTACATCAGATAAAATGCACAAACACAGGGCACTTAGCCTCTAAGTGGCCCTCTCTGTAGCTGTAATTAGGTGAAAGCTTCAGCATTTCATTAACATGGTAAATCCAACAATGGACAAAAAGAGAGGAGTGTAACTGTATTAGCTGAGGTGACGAAGGCTAAACAAGTGAACAGAGAGGATAAATAAATAAAATGACAAATGTTTGGGAGGTAGATAGATGGAAGTCCGTTGAATGGTTTTAGCCAATTACAGAAAAAGAGTAGATAGATCCAGGGTTCCTCCAAACACCAGATATCCTGTAGAGTGCTGACATCACAAGAGCGAATCAAGAGAAAGGAGGGAAGAGAAAGTGAGGGGAGATGGAGAAAAAGGAGGAGACTGAAGCTAAGAATAGTAGTACATCCTCGGGCCAGCACAATCGGTCAGTCATGCCAGCTATTTTTTACTTTACTACTGTGCCAGTCTGTACTTGTCTTGACATCTTTCCATCTACTGTTTCTATTTTCCTCTCGCCATTAGCCTCTTTCCAAAATGCAAGGCCAACAGTATGGCAACTTTGTCATGTCGATGTTTCTCAACCAACCCACGCAGGGTAGTGACAGTTTAAACTGTTGTATGTAGTGTTCAGCCATGACGGTCGACAGCAGCAAACATCTCCAGAGACGCGACTTAGTCAATATTGCTTCAAATGTGAGATCAAATACAAGGCAGGCCATGCAGGAGAGTGAGCGGCATGCTTCAGAATCCCACTTTCTCTGAGCTGTTTCACTGACGTGGGTTAATCCCCGAGGGATGGATTTCAAGGACGCAGAAGACAGAAGTGGAATTCGTATGTGGGTACAGGTGACGTGTAGCTGCAGGAGTTACATTCATGTGTGATTGTGCCTTCTACTTACCACAGTCTCATCAGGAAATGGTGCTCCATAGGTATAGGCAGAAAAGGATGGAAAAATAACTCGGTCCCAGTCACTCTGCAGACAGGGGGAGAGACAAAGACAACATCAGGGAAGCTCAAATAAAAATCTCACGTGCAGATTTGCGCCAGACTTATCACATGTGGATGGAAGCATTTAGTTCCATTTCTCTGCAGTACATCCTTCTCCCCGTTATGGGAAAAGCACCCCTCCCCATAAGCTCCGACCTGTAAATGAGTGCCTGCAATGTGGTGGAAGATGTGCCTGCCGGTCCCAAAACAAGAAGCCTCCCCTGACTGCCTAACTAACACTTCAGCTCCCCTGTTAGGAATGCCAGGCCCCGGAGCCACGAATGGTTGGATGATAGGAGGATATGACAAGAGGAGAACGAGATAACAGCAGAGAGAGTGAAATTAGCCATGGAAATAAAGGGATGGAAAAGAGATACGGACAATAACGAGAGAAAGAAAGAGGAGGGGATGACTCAGAGGCTAACAACTTAATTGAGTGTGTGCTGCATCCAATTACCTCCTAAAAGCAGCAGAAACTGTGAAATCATTGAACTTCAGAAAAGAAATACACCGAGGCTTACACAAAGTAACACTGTGTCACCTGATGGGAGAACATGTGTGTGTAGCTGTGTGTGTGATAACACGCCAACAGGAAAATAGGATGCTTTGTCTGTGTGACATAAAATGCTAGCAAGCTAACTGTGGTGGTATTACAGGATGCCACAGGGTTGTGCATGCTTTATTACCCATCCATTAGCATTAGCATGAGTACAGTGAGTACTGCTAGCTGTTAGCAATACCTCTCTGGGACTTTCTTTCCCCCTTCCTGTTATTCTGTGCCTCATTATAGCTAATGCACACCCTCGGCATGTGTTACTTTGGTGCTCCATGGCAACAGCAGCTAATATACACACAACATTTACACAGTTAAATCCATAAGAGAAATCATCAACAAGGCACTGGATGTGTTTTAACAATCCCTAAAGGACACGGCAACAGTATGAAATCATTTTCGCTGTGATCACCTGGTAATGATATTTTACTCAGTGGAATGGCAGTGTCATGCAGTGTTGCATTCAGAGACCCAAGTCATCACAAAATGGTTTTAACATGCATTGTGTGACAGGAGGCGGTGTATTTTTGCCAATCCTACATGGAGGATGTGCTGCTGTCACTCGTCAAGCAGAGCATGGCAGATGCTCTCACGAGCCTCCATTGATTTTGTCGCAAAAAGTGTGTGTGTGTGTGTTTGTACATGGGTGTGTGCGCGGGTGTGATGTGTCGCTAGCTAGCTGCAGAGATAATTAGAACACAACTCTTTTGCTGTCCCTGTAGGCCACTGATCCAGCTGCTTTCATCTAATATAGGTCAGCTGTGACAAAGCCCTCAGCATGGACACTGATCAGCCCTGCTGGCACTGTCATACGCAAAATATGAAGTTAAACTCATGCACAAACACGCAGACTGATATCCTCTCTCGTGCGCAAGCACGTCCATGGCACGCGGCACATGTAGCAGGTAAAATTCCTAGCAGTGCTGAAAGAAACACACACACACACACACACTGCTTTGTGTTGTCGTTTTCCAGTAACACAAACTGCTCGATTCATAAATACACTGGAGAGCGCAAATGAGAAACTTCAAGTCAGCTCTCTCACAGCAAAAGAAAACATTGCCAGACATATTCAATGCAAATTCATTCATTTGCTTTGAAATGAATTCTACACTAGAAATTGTTTTTTGTCAGATCATGCTTATATCTAATACTCAGTGATGCGCAAACTGCAGTAATTATTTATAGTACTAGGTTATAATAGCGTCCCACAAGTGCACAAACATCAAATTAAAATTAGACACAGCAAGAGACAAGCCTGCTGACATAATCTTTATTAACATAACAGCATATAAAGATATTTCAGTGTTTTTAAAAACAATGATAAAAGTATGTAACAGATTGGAGATACGACAGAAACAAGCATCTGGTTCTGAGTAACTGACTCAACAGGGCCCTCAACTTTATAGGCAGTGGATGGTGATGTGAATAACATTGATTATTTCATTACAACGCGGCACTCTGCTAGGAGCACTAATGTCCTGGGATATATGTGGATATACAACCAAAGGCTTCATTTTCAGTACACATGGCACTCCCCAATGGCTGCTGCCTCACAGAACAAGACAAACCACGCAATGCATTTAGACAGGTGGCATCATGGTTGTAGCTGATCACCGTACTTAGCTACTGATTTTGCTGCCTAATACATACACACAATCATATCATGCCCATTCTGGATTATTCCTGGACATTAAGCTCAGTGTTTGTAGGAACCCAACGGTTACACCTTCTCCTTTATTTCACATTGAACCATATGCCAAAATGGCATATGGCACTGTTACAGACATGTTGGGAGCTAAACAACATCTGCCACTACTATGCTTATAAGACGTTGAGTTGTTACTTTCTCAGATATATTCTGATTTATTACACTTTCCAGTTAATGTTTTAAAACATCTGGATAGTTGCATGAAATTACAGTGATTGATTGAAAATAAAAATAAAAAACCCAAAAAAACAACCAAACAAAAAACTTATTACTGTCATGAGTTGCAAAAAAAAAAAAAAAAAAAGAAGCTAAACGCATAAAAATCCTAACATTAATGTGAACTTTGCAATTTCCTTTTATCTGTCTGCATAAACTGGACAAGCCATTTGGAGCATGCTCTCCTTGGTAACAACTGTTCTCTACATAACCCCTAAAACTGCACAGTGGGCTTCAGCTTATTTAATAATAGATGTCAACATCCTCATACACGCTTTTAAGAGGCATATAATATACTCACTCGCATCCACACTTGCACTGTTTGCACTCTCAGACTCTGCACTTGTACTTGCACAACAACTTTTTGTAGTCCTTCCACCTAAATAATTAGTCACCAGGAGTGACCTCACTGAGGGTCGCGAGTGGGGGGTGCATGATGCGAGCAGCAGGGAGGAAGAAGGGCAACGTGGGCGAGGAGAACAGCAATTATTTTCTCTTCTTTTCTCCATGCACTCCACTCTGTTTCCCCTCAATTACAAAGGCCACATTTATTAGGTGCCACCGCTGATATAGAGAGTACCACTAAAGTGACTAGCGCACCTCCTCAGGTGTTTTATTCGAGCTATTATATTGATGACCAACTCAACAGAAAAACATTATTATCTTCTGCCAGCCTAATACAGTGGACTCGCTAATGGGGCAATAATTGGTTCAAATTGCGAAGTTAACACGTAGTGGCATAGCCTTTGGGATGACTCGATTAAAGCGCCTTGGCTGTGTCGCATTGCAGGAGATCCATGCATTCTCTCGACTCCGGTCAATTCTTTTTTACCCTCACTCTACGTCTCTTTATTTTTGCTCCCAATGCGTGCCCAGAGAGTGCTGTGCTAACACGTGGGGTCATACCAGGCTTTAAACAACTGGAGCTATTTATGCAAATATAATCAATACTTAATTGTCTCCCTCTCTCTCTCTCTCCTTCTCTTTCTCCCTCTCACTCGCTCTCTCCATCTCTCCGTCTAATAAGAGACTGCAGCAGGGGTATTAATTAGGGCCAGACATGCACCAAGGATTTCCCACAGGGCTGAGCAGCACGGCCAGTTCATAGTGGGTCAGCAGAGGACAGGTCTGGTCTGGCCACTGCAACGAGAGACTGCAGAGACAGCGGTTGCTGCAGAACAATCTACAGCAGGCCTGCTTTGCTTTAATGGCTCTAATAAACCACCTTCTATAGACGGTGCAGGTAAAGAGCGTAAAAGCATTATATAGGTGATATAAGGCTTTCCATTTGTTTAAGCTTAACAGCGTTTTGTAAGCTGAGTGAATTAACCACCACACACGTGGTTAAGGACACTAAGCTGGACAAGTTTCCCTTTCTTGCAGTAATGAGAGTGGTATGTAACTATTTTTATACTGTTTACACCATTTGTTCTTCATTTGTCTAATTTCTAGCCCAAGATTTTGTGACTGAAATAACATATTAGAGTAGTGCTACCTGCTAGATAAAAAAAATTCACACTGGCTCAATTGAATGGTTGGCAAACCAGGTGAGTTTAATGTTTCAGCTAAGAAAACAGGTCTTCAATACACAGCCGGTGGCTTCATATTTGATATGATGTATAAGGACCGAGGCTCGTGGCCCATGTCTCACTATAGAATGAAATCAGCATCTTCACCTTCTAAAGAGTAATACGGGCAAAGCTAATATTATGACATTAGGGAAAAACTTCCCTTTAGTGCAATGTCACAGCTGCTTTATGGCTCTGATGAACACAAATATGCTGTTATAAAATATTTAAGCTATTTTTTCCCCTAACATAGGAGCCTTTGTCAAAACCATTGCATTACTGTATTTTCAACTTTGGGGCAACTGCTAAACCCAAAGAGTCTCGAAGCTTAGTTCCATTTGCGAATCAGTGTCCTACATTTAGGACACTGCACATAGATTTTTAATAACTTCTTAGGGATTTCCACAGGATTAAGTTCAGACAACCCAAGCAACTTCCTTAACACCAGCCATTTCCAATTAGATCCTATTAACAGAACACTGGCTTCAGCGCTGAAAACATACCCTATAGAGGATTTCTGTTGGCTTAAAAGAAGGAAAAAAGTTGAACAGTTCTATCCATTTTCTATGGTATATGCCATTCATCATCTTTATCCCACAGCGCCGTGAAGTTTTGTGATAACCACAAAATGGAGATTGCACAAACAGAAATCAGGTATACATTAATGCACAGTTTAAAAGTTGTTCTATCAGGCTGTGATTGAGATGACCGAGAGCTAGACAAAGTGCAGTAGAAAATACAAGAAATAAGAATAGTTTATACTATTTCCGAGTCCACTTAAAGTACACATTTGGTGTGTGTCTCAAGGACAAATCCACCAAGTTTGAACAAACAGGATGTCACACACATGCCCTGTGATCATCCAGTAACAATGAAGTTCCCCTCACATGGACTGGATACTTGCATACTCATGGGTGCAGAAAATGTATCATCCACAAAAGGGTTATTATGCACACAAGCTGCAAGTGCTACCTATTTTCATCACCTTCTATGACTATTATCCATTCATCTATTCATCCATCCATCCTCTTAACCACTTATTCATTTTAGGGTTACAGTGCTGGAGCCCATACTAGCGAGAGCCAAAGTACACCCTGGACAGAGAGACAGAAAACCATTCAGTCTTACACACTATGGCTAGGTGATTTATTTTTTCTGTCCCATTTAACCCAAAAGGTCATTCTTCCCTTTATGGAAGCACTTCAAAATACACATAAGTCTAGTACAATGACATTACAGACGTAAGTCCCCTTTATAATCTGAGTACCTGCTTAGCATTGACCAAAATCTGAATTGAGTCTGAATCATATTGGGAGTGATTACTGATAAGTGATGTCTAAGGAGTCACTGGTGATGAATTTAATGTTCGGAGAAAGGCAAATTATAGTTTTCAAATGATGTGAGTTAGAATGTATTAGGATAAGGTTAAGGTCATGGCTGATAATGACTTTGACCTCAGAGGGTTCATGGAACATCTGAGAATGTGTTAAGCCCCTGTTAGTGTTACAACGTATTTCTTAGGTGACTGTGACACTAGAAAGGCACATATTGGAATAAAAAGTGAACTCTATACAGAGCTGATGGATACTGTAAAAATCCGAGCAGCTCAAACGTTTCTATATATAACAAAGCCTTCACACAGTTTGTGTGTAATACCTTACTTTATCAACATGACTGCGATCTTTCTGCATTTTCCTCTAATATGCAGGCGCACGCACTAACACCTGGATCCTAAAAAGTACCCTCATCTCTTGTCTTAATGGATTTGAGACTATATTCTGACTATACACAAATCAAATGAATGTGCCAGTTCAAGGCACGCCCGGGGACATGCTGCACATTAGAGAGAGGCATCAGTGATGCTTTTAAGAAAGTATGTATGAATCAGAGGTCGGTGAGCAGAAGAGGAAGAGAAAAGAATGGCGAGGAAAGGCCGAAAACAATGTAAAAGGAGGGGTGAGGGCAAGGAGACGTGGGAAATGAAATGCTGAAGCAGAAGTAAAAGATGGGGTAAAAGTCTGTTTTTCTTGCTCTAGAGGGTTTCAAGCAAGTGAACCGTGCACCACTGTTACATCTTTGTATGTCTGTTAAGGATCGCATGGACTGCAAATATTTTTGAATATGCTTGTGGTGCAGCTGCAGATGCAGCTGTGCAATGCTTCACAATCTTGTATCTTTATGGGTGCACTCACACAAACCTATTCTCTGTGGTCAGGGCAAAACGCTTAAAGCTCGGTTCTCCCTCCAGTACTCACCTGACAGCTCACCATTTTTCATACCCTTTGTACCGCTCTCTCTCTCTCTGTGCCTCCTTCTCTCTCCCTTCGCTCTTAAGGATCCCTCAGTTCTCATTAGGCGATTCCTTGGCAGCAGGTGGATACAGTGAGTGTTTCTTCTTCCTTCACACTTCCTTAATCAATCTTTCACCCTCTCCTATTCTTTCCTCTTAGCCTCTCACTACCTTCCACTTGCACATCTTAAACCTCTCTCTCCTCTCTCCCTCTTTCCTCGCCAAAGCTTGGCCACTTCATTTATCGCTGTAAAACTGTTCGTTTCTCACAGGACATGAGGAGAGGAAGACGAGTAACAGCAGAGGAAACCGAGACAACTATCCTTAAAATAAATAAATAAATAAAACAACCAGAAAACAGATTTGCGTTTGAGTACAGTGGCCCCATATTGCCTCCGTTTTGTTGTTGTTGTTGCCAGTCATAAGTGAGCAGTTTGGGGAATGGCTAAAGTTATGATTAATTCATTTCAACGCTGCTAGAGAGTATATCGGTGGCAATGATGCCCCAGAGCACCCAAACAATCCGAATCACATTCATTATTGTCAGTCAGACCGGGAAAAGAGTTTGTGTACGTTTGATTGCTGCAACTCCTTTAAAATGTGCACAAACACGTGTGATTCGTAAATGCTTTTTTTTGTCATTGTCCCTTCACCCGAGACCCAATTCCAAGCTTGCTAATGCGTTATGGATCATTAGACAAATATACTGACAGCGTGCTGATTACAGAAATGAATGATGCATGATGCCGTTTTGCTCCATTGTGCAAGTGTCAATTTATTTACTTGCCTCGAGACAAAAAGTCTGAAGACATAGCATAGCATGTCCATTAGCCTCAGACAGAGTACTGGTAATATGATACACAGGTTACAGCAAGAGGGCGTCACTGCATCGTGCTGAGAGAAAATCTTGGTATTTGCACAGGTACAGTCACAGGGTTTTTAAAGATAGTTGACCCCCCCCCAAAAAAAAAATAAATAAATAAATAAATAAATAAATAATTTTTAGGTCAAACGCTTCAAGGGAGTCAGTGAGGGAGACAGAATGAGCAAGGGCCAGACCGAAAGGCTAAACTAATTGAAAATCCAAAGAGGACAGGCTAAAACAAGACCATACATGAGGAAATGACCTGAAACAGGAAAAACAGGAAGAATAAAAATGATGACTAATGACAGGCAAAAAAAATAAAAATAAAAAAATAACGCAAGGAAATAAAAATGAGCTAGAAATGAAAATGAATGAAAAGTATGATGACACAAAACAAGAGGTGACTGAGTCAAGTTCATAAAGCAGGCATTGCAGCTCTTTACAGTGCACAAATATGAGCTCTCTCTTCAGTTTTCTCTTCAGCTTTAAAGGAAATCCTAACTGCATTCATCGACTGAGCCTTCAACAAAGTCAGTTCTCGTCCCCGGGGTGTCGAGTAGCACGGTTTCCTCAGACCAGCTGCCGTGACTCTATTACTGAGAAGGTGTACTTTGGTGTGTGTGCCCGTTACGTTAAAGGTTATGGCAATAGAGATGGGGATCTAGCCCTCCCAACGTGACATATGTCAACGAGCGGGGTTACTGCTGTGAAAGGTGAGTTTTAGTTTATGAAAACTACACAGTTTTCATAAACCTAAACACGTAGTTTGTAATGCCTAAACGTCACCAGTGAGTAAAGATTGAATTAGCCATCCCATCAACCTGTTATTTCCAGTACATCAAGGCATCAACTCCACAGGTCACTGTGCATGCAGCTCCATCTGACAAAACAGGATTAAATTGCACCCTGCGATGAGAAATTACTGACAAATTTGTGACTTTTGGCTCACAGCTGAAACCCGCGCATCAGCTGCTTTAACCATTTACAGTTCAATTATTTGCTTTATACACTCAAACAATCTCAGGGACTTAAAATCATTGATTTTACTGATTGCTGTCTGAGCAATCAGTAAAATCAGTTAAACTGCAGTTAAACTGCTCTTGTTTTCACACCAATAAGCAACAGTCGAGGCTAAAAAGATGAAATTTGTTCGATGATGGCGCTTTTACTGATTTCATTTGCTTTCGGCCCTTTTTCGCCTCTCAGAAGTCACTTTGACTCAAGAGTAAAAACCAGCACTCCCATTCAAACGTTCACATGGAAAGATTTTGCAGCTCGATTCCTGCTGCGATTCTCAGCATAAGAGATGCTCTCTTCAGAATTTTTTGTTTTTTCAAAAACCTTTTTCATGTTTCGCTAATGGTTTCTTGTTGCATGAGAACAAGCGGGATGTTGATGTTGGCTGCATTTGTAACACTTGGATAAAAAGGACATGTGCACAGAATCACGTTTGATTTATTTCAACCTTCTTTCCTCTATTTAGATTTCCTTTTTTTTCTTCTTCTGCTCACTTTTCAGTGAGCAAGCCAATTTTCGAGTACACTTTGGATTTTTTATTTCACATAAAAAAAACAAAAGAAAAACATCAGTGGCTTAAGATTTCTTCTCAATGGATCCAAATAGCAGCTACAAAAAAAAGTGTTTCCTCTTCTCTATCATATCCGATTCACAGCCTTTGAGAACTTTTGGTAGTTTTCCACCTTTCACTCTATCTGGCACAGCTAAACTTCAGCCAATCAGGAGACAGACAATTTCCTCTGGGGGTGGCAGTGATGTGAGGTGGGGAATGAATCAGAGCAAAGTCTGAGGGGTCACACCAGGGTCGTGGATGATGTCAGCGAGGAGCGAGGCTCTTCAAGTGAAGTCATCAAAGCCTCATTATTCCTTTCACACAGGTCCGCTCGGGCAAATTAGCCTCACCACTCAGGTGCATGCGCATGCATGTGTGTATTGCACTCTAATTTGTGGCAAGAGCGAATTAGGTGTTGCTGTGCTCGTGCGTGCCTGTGTGTGTTTGTGTCTGCCGGGCGCTAATTGAGTTTAAAATGCAGCTGCTCAAAGATGAGGCACGCGGCACTTATGGACGGATTTTGTTCATGTAAAAGGACACGCCACCCAAAAAAAAAGAAAAGAAAAAAAAGTGTAGCATCAAACAGCCCCATTACAGACGAGGGAGACGGGAGTAAGATGGAGAGGAAGGGCATTAAAACAGAGTAAGGGTGTATTTCTCCCTCTTTCGCCCTCTTTGGATATTTCAATCTCTTTCATTAAAACGAGCAATAAATAAGAGAGTAGAAAACAGGAAGATAAATAAAGAAGAGAGGAAGTGATTATCTTTAAATCGTCATCAACCTGTTGTTGTCTTCAGCGGAACCGCTGGGCGTAACACTCGTCATGCACTGGCTGCCACAGCTGCAATTTGCATATTTCTGTTTGTACTGTGCGCACAGGTTTGTGTGTCTAATTACAGTATAACGAGCATCAAAACTGGCTGCATGCGTGCCTCTCCTGCTCAGGGACAGCCATTTGGAAGATGCCCGTAACTATGTATCTGAGTTTTATTTGCAAAAACAAGTGATCCGGTGACCTTTAAGCAGAGGTGGAATTAGAAAAAAAGGGGGAATCCAGGTACGCACATCCTGGTGTCATATTGGGTTAATGCATTGCTTTTGGAGATGGATACGGCGTATCGGGGAGGATGTAAAATACTCCATCACATGGTGCTCAGCTAAAGGCCAGCACTGTCACAGCAGCTTCGTCAGTCTCTAGGTAACTGCTGCACCTATTTGCTTCATACATATATACGCCCACGTCCACACATAACTTGTGTGGACATTAATTGCAGCAAGCATAAAGTCATGGAAACAATGATTGTGTTTTATTTTTTAAACATATGTATATATTGAAAATAAACACAACATAATGTGCTTGCTTCTGGATAAATGTGTTTTTCCTCTGATGTAAAACAGAACCACAACAAATCCCAATTAGAAACCATACATGAATTTGTATATCATGTAAATTCAGATTATGCCAGTTAGCAAGAAAAAGGCTGGAAACAGCAGAATCGCAATGTAAATGTCAAAAAGACCTAAACCCCGCAGAGAGACACAGAGAGAGAGACACACACACACACAGAGAAAGATACACAGAGAGAGAGAGAGAAAGTGAGGGACAACCAAACACTAATTAGCGGATGGGAGCAAAGTGGCGCGAAGAGTTCTGACAATGAGGAATGTTGCAGATTTGAATCTTACTCTCGTTCTTTTCTCCCCTTCATCCTTCCATCCCATCCCTCTCATTAATTGGCTGTCATGCTCATGAGCGTCTTGATGTATGTCTGCTGCAGGCGCGTGTGGTGATTGTCAACATCAGACCACCATGGGGCCATGGTTGCCCCCCCAGCGATGAGCAACCGCATCATTAGAGGGAGGTGATTACCTTATTTCCTGTGATGATGACAACACGGGTGACCAGAGCACATGCACGAAGAGATTTCGCTTTGTCTTCAAGATTTTCTTTACCCGTTTCTTCCACATCCATTTCAATCCATCTCAGGAGTATCGAAATAGATGGAATGGCGATTTTTGTTAATGATTTGCTGGATAACATCCAGAAAATTGTTGTTATTAACAAACAGCTTGTTTTTACTTTGTGCCATGTATGCTGTGATAGTGAAGCATTTCTGTAATGACAACAAGGCTAAAAAGTGACCAAAGCTACTAACCCTTTGAAATATGCTGAGCTAAGTCACAGCAGGCTAAATCAACCCTGCCTTGTATCCCTGTCAGCTAGTACTAATGAAGGCAACCATTATTTAGACCTTTACTCATTTGCTTTGTAAGGTTACATCATTTATTGTTTGGTCAAATCAATATGATTATAAATAGCATATACTATAAATAGTATAGATGGCATATGCTATTAGCAGGAAAGCTAAGGCTAGCCAGCTAATCCTATCTGGTCTGGTATCTTGGTCTTCGTCTACTTTTTGAAACAAGAGAAAATAATTACCAAATGTCTGTACAACTTATAAAATAAATCTGTCACACAAATGGGTGACATCATGGTAGTTATGTACCTCTGATATCAATTTAGTGCACTTTCATAGCTACAAATGTCAATTTAATGGGCTCTTTCAAAGACACAGAAACAGTTCTTTGTAGTTAAAGTCTCGTGTTTTTAACCAAGCAGTATCTAGCTACTGGCCAATGCAACAGTTAGCCTGATGTAGGATTTCTGAAGGCCTGTTTAACAGTTAAACTAATGGAAGTGGAGGGCTCTGCCCTACTGGCACAGCTTTGGTCCTCACTGCATCAGTTGTCATGACTAAACCCATGGCTTTACTCACCTAGCATCATATCCTGGTGTGGACAATGTGCTGCTACCAGCATGGAGGATGTCTTTATTTGAGCGGACAGCTTACTGAGTGGGTTTTTCTATATTTACAGTATCCAAAAAAGACAGACAGCCTTTAATTCTGAAATGGTTTCAGAATACCAGATTCATCAGGACCTACAGCCGTTATGAAGATAATCTTTAAACATATAAAGTGAATCTAACGCTCTTTCATAACAAAGAACTCATAACACTTCATGACACTTCATTTTTAACAAATCCAGATTATATGAGCTTTACCTGTGGTACAAGAGTAGCAATTTCATTTATTATTCATAACGATCAGTTAGTTATGACACCGACAGGATAAGTCAGGAGCACCTCAGACACCTGAGCTGTCACACAGTAAGAGTTTTACAGCTAAATCATCTGTTACACAGCAGCAGACTTCAGACTGAGTTAGACAGCTGTCGGGTTATTTTTATTTGAACAATCTAATCTGTTTATTAAAGGCAAAACTACTGATTGTTTGGTTTGGCTTTTCCCTTTCTCTCCAATAAATACAAAGTCAGTATTTGCTGTAGCTATGGTGTCATTGTAACGAAGAAAACATGGCAACAGGCAGCCTGATAATTCATAATTCGTGGTATTGTTACTCTTGTTGAATGTCCAGCTTCATAGAAGTGAAATATATGTGTTTATATATCTCCCTCTGGGTTATTTAAAAGGCCAGTTTATCCAAATTACCAAAGCTGACTACGATGTGAATGCTATGAGGCTTGTAATTATAGAATGCCCAGTGGAGAGAGTGGACAGCTTCAAATACCTCGGAGTTCACATCACGTAGGACCTGTCATGGTCCTGTCACATCAACACCGTGGTGAAAAAGGCCCGTCAGCGTCTCTACCACCTCAGACGCTTGAGAGACTTCCAACTGCCCTCCAAGGTGCTCAGGAACTTTTACTCGTGCACCATAGAGAGCATCCTGACGGGAAACATCTTAACCTGGTTCGGGAACAGCACCATGCAGGACAGACGAGCTCTACAGAGGGTTGTGCGATCAGCTGAGCGCACCATCCGCTCCGAGCTCCCTGACCTGCACTCAATCTACAGCAGGCGGTGCTGGACCAAGGCCAGGAAGATCGTGAAGGACCTCAGCCATCCCAACAACAGACTGTTCTCTCTGCTGAGGTCAGGAAAGCGATTCCGCTCCCTGCCTTCATTCCCGGGTTTTTGGGCTACTAGTCTATTCTTTACATCGCTTCTGCTTTCCCACGCTGTCAAACTCACTCTCAAAATCTCCTTCTTCTGCGAGCAAATCAGCGTCTGTTACGCTTTAAATCCCTGTGCTCTTCTGTCATTCTGACTTTTGCATGTGTGTGACCCGTCCCTTAACACATTTCCACCTTATCCTGGCCAGTTAGAGATCCTCAACCAAATCTCCAGGGGTCCTGTCCCACTTCCATTGTTGGCCTCTGCTATGTAGCTTCAACGGAGTCTGTTTTTTAAAAGCTTATTCCTAAAGTCTGTTTTTCAATAAATCATGTTGATTTCGTTCACATAAACTCTCCTTATTGAACTAACATGAGCAATATGTTTGTTTTCCTCTCATCATCATCATCATGTTTTTCAGTCACCAGTTGCCACTGGGTAGTTTGTAACATTAGCCCACAATCCAGCAATCACATACAGTGTGGTTTCACAGAAGCAAAATGAAAGACTTGGTGACATTCTTGGTTTTTTTTTTTGTTTTCTTTTTAAAAAAAAAAACCCAATCTGGATGCAATTTGTTCGTGTATTGGTGATTTAGAAAAAAAGCCATAACGACAACCTTTAATGACCTGGCTCTTTCTGAACTTTGCAGGCCTGCACATTATACCCATGCTTGAACATGCACAACAGGGGTTGTGAAACTGCAAAAAGTAGATGGATGTGAAAAATGCCACCCAAGCGATAATGAAAGGAAGAAATGTCAGTGTCTGTGCGCATTAGCTAAATGCCTCTGTGTCCACTCATACGAGCGGTAAAGTTTAGAAGACACAAAAAGGCAAAAACAGAAAGTTACCACGGCTTCACACAGAGGCAGATCCCAGATAAAAGAAGCAAAGTAAAAAGAGAGATAACTCATTTTTCTCTCCCACTGAGATTCATCTGTGGACCATGGAAATGTGCTATGCCATCCTTACTGCTTGGCTTGTAGCCCCTAAGCAATACAGGGATTAGAGTAGAATTTGTTCTGTGAGGCTCCCGCTGTACTACGTGGCTGTGATCTAAAGGGATCCATCTCAATGCATTAAGACCCGAGGGAAAGCTCTGCAAGTTGGAGGTAAAAAAAGAAAAAAGAAAAAAAGAATTGAGGTGTTTTGTTAAAAAACACACACAAAAAAAAGCCTCCAGTTGCTACAGTTTTCATGCTATGAGGACGTGGCATTAGAACCCTCTCAGTTTTTGGAGAATGGATTAGTGGAAAAAGTTCCTGTTACCTTCATGATGCCTGACAACTCGATAAGAAAACACAATTGGCTGTATCCATAACATCTGAGGGGGATGATTTCATATTGATTCATTTCCTGTAGCTATAATAATCTGCTGTTATCATGGAGAAGCTGACTGAGGGCACATTTTCTGTCCGGCAATGCTGGCTCCTACCCTGTTACTTAGTAACATAGAAGTGTTGCTGTTGCTTTCTCTGTATGTGTTTGTGGACCATGAGTAGTAATTGTGGTTTTTCTGTTGGTTTGATTTTCCCATAAGCAGCTGAAATGGGCGACACGTATAGGGAGCTAGTTGGACTCAAATCTATCAGCTCACCTTGATTTCTGGACCACGGAAACACAAGCCACTGTGACGCACAGCCAAACTAGCAGGGCGCTGAAAATTCGAACAACTGTTTTGGCACTCTCACTCTCTCCCCGCAATGCTGTTTCTCGTTATCTTCCCGTGTTAATCCCGAGATCTGCTCATTAAACAGAGCAAGAACATCCACACACTGTCAGCAGCTCCACGGGAACAAAGTGCTGACACACTGGGAAGCATTCACACTCGAAGACGCTGCGCCACACATACACAAAAAAGCATTTCTCATTCCCTCGCCACGCGTGTGTCGCCCGCGCCTCGGACTCATTTCATCTTCAATCACACGCTGAAACGCCTCATATTTCCAATATGATAGCACGTGGCATTTTGCTAATCAATTTTTCATACTTGACAGTCTGTATAAACATGCCGAAGGCCAATATTTTCACAGCGATTCATGTTGGCCTGACATGTCACCACTTGTGTATTTGTGTGTATCTGTGCAGTTACGTTTTTGAGTCACTGCTCATGAAAGTCTGTTTTTAGTTCCGCTTAAAATCTGTTTGGGACACGAATTAGAATTTCACCCCCAAAAACATAAACAAATGCAATATGTATGTTTGGCCAGAGAAAGCTGTCAGACCTGATCTCCATCCAGACCCTGCAGTGTTCATGGGAGCATGTCGCTGCTTCTTTTAAATTCATGCATTTCTTATGCGCTGGTCAAACTTCTACAGAGCTGTTCACTTCCAAAATGTCCGTGTTTTCCCCCCAATCGTTTACTATAAAAGAGTTTCACACAAGACGCCGCCTTGCACAACTACCCGTCCCCACACACTCGCTTCTAGTCTACTCACAACACTAAGTGACATATATTTTGCACGAGGATATGGGTGGGAACCCTTGACACAAGCATATATCCATATGCACAGTCATGAATGCAGCCAAAACAGATACAGAATGCACGCACTGAAGCTGCAGCGCTGATTATAAAGTATGAGCTCATAATTTCAGGCCTGCTGCAAAGAGAGCATCCTTTTGTTCTTGTAGTTTTATTAATTCATTGAATCGGAGGCGAGCTCCACAAGCTGCACAAAGCATAATTTGCTATGCAGTGCGCTAGCAGCAGGAGCGTAACTTAGAATAGAGTTACATTTCCCTGCTGTCCTTCACAACAGCAAAGCCTGCAGCTCAGTTATTTTTGATTTCTTTTTTTCATTTTTTGGGGAAAACACGAGAGGAGAGCTGGAGAGCTAAAGAGAGCGAGAGAAACTGCCTAAACTCAGCGCGCCTCTGATGTTCATCACTTATCAGAAGATGGAGGTTAAATGAAGGAGGAACAAATTATTACCAGCTAGTGAAGAGGAAAGAGTGAGCTGTTAGCAGAGGATTAGAAAAACAGCATGTACCGCCTTACACAATTTCCCAGACAGTAGTATAAAAAAAAGAAAGAAAAAGAAATGAAACTTCTCCACATTTCTGTCTTGCACACTTTGGGCTAACCTTCTCTTCACTTTCTGCTTCTTTCTCTTCTCTGCTGGCCTGAGGTTATGGGCAGAGTGCCAACAGAGTGTGTAAACTTGACTCTTAAAAAATCTAATCCGTTAAATATGCTTATGGCATGCAGTCAGCCTGAGCATATATGATTTTGCAGACAGAGAACAGGTTCATGAAATCACTTTTGAAATAAACTAGAAGATTAGAACTAAAAGAACTAGAAGAATTAAAGTGCAGCAAGCGTGAGCGCCATTCATCTAATTAGTCCCATCTCTTAAATCTATACCCATAAAAGCTGATGCCTGAGATCAGAGCTCGCTGTGGACTCACCAGATTGTGAACTCCGTCCCCCCTCCCTTGCCCTTGTCTGCAGCCTTTTATCTTGATTTTTTTTCCTAGCTTGGCATCAGCGATTTCCTGTACTGTACTTCACAAGTGCAAGTTTCAAGCTGAGACAAAGTTGCTCCTGATGAAATGGCTTCACACAAAATTTCCCAGCAGTAGCCTTTAAAGAGCAGGAGGACGACAGGATGAGAACCTGCCTCACTTTCGGTAAGCATATCCCGCAGTCTCGGTCTGTTTACCTCGAGAAGTAACGAGACGATGCCATCCAAAGTCCTCGCTTGGGGGTGTGGTATCACACTGTTTCCAGGGGAATTGTTACCATTTAGCCAGGAAGCATTTGCTGGAAACTGCGAATGCTATCAGACACTATGAACTGGAATCCAATGACATGGTTCTCGACTTGAGGTGCCTCTGGCTGTCGCTTCAAGTTATGTCTGTATGCCTAGATACAATCCTGGCATAATGGGATCAATTAAGCCCAGTCTTTAAAAGAAGTTCACCTCAAAATGATTCAACTCTGAACTGTTTATATCATTTAGTGTTTAGTCTAGTGCCTTCATCTCTCCAAAAAGTTTCCTGTGTTTACAGCATATTGAAGCACAGTCAAAAGACAAAAAGATGTTTGGCTGGAACCTCTGCACAACAGCATGCAATGATGTAGCCGCAAGAGATTCTTTTGTTTTGAGCCTAGAGACTCTCAAAGCTGGAAAAGCTCTCATATCACTCAATAAAGGTGAAGCTGAAATAGAGAATGCACTTCCAGTGAAATTGGGCGCAGCACAAAGTACATTCCAACACTTTGAATGTGTTACGGGGTTTTGTATTGGTGCACTTTCAAGTTTAAAGTGCTGTGCATGTGTACTTTCATCTGTTCAACCTTGAATTAGGCTTGGTAACGAATATGCAGCCTCCCGTAATACACAGCGGGGATTTCAAGCGATTAATATATAAGTTAGGTGATGTAAATGGAATTACAGAGAAGTGCGCACATTCTGACTCCAAGAGCAAAAAAAATATTTAAAAAAAAATTAAAAAGAGCAAATACTAAAAGGCTTATGCATCATTAGCAGCATTAATTTGTTCAGGTTAAAGGTTGTGTTCATGAGTAGCACATGCTGTAGTCGTTTGCCTAATGTAGCATGTCTGGATTTGGTGGATTTTACAGCCTAGCCGGCACCACCTGAGACTGTTTTATGGTTGATAAAGCCTGCAGCTTGAAAAATTGAACATATATTTCAGTCGATGAACTTAAAGTCAAAATAAATTAACGAGACAACTGATTAAGTCTGCTTCAAAATGAAATGTTGGTGTTGTGATGAGGGTGGGTTGCAGGGATGTACGGCAAGCTGAAATTGTGTGTGTCTTTTATGAGATTAGAGGGACAGAAGTGTACTTTTAACCCACCGTTTGATGTGGGTGGGCATTCAACTAACCTGCCAGGGTTGTAACTAAACTTGACTTTGTGGCCTGCCTGAACTGTAACCCGCTAAACTATATAGGTGGGGTGACACTGATAAATACCGCTTTCATAGTTTCACTGATCACTCAAAGCAACACCTCTCTGTTTCATACACACTCATATAAAGCACTTGACCTTTAGTTGTTTTGTCTATTTTGCTTTCACACCCGCAGTCAATTACGAATCACCAGTTCACTAAACGTGCATCTGCCACGACCCCCAACTGGTAGCTGCCCCTCACTAATCCTGGTTCTGCCAGAGGTTTCTTCTTGTTAAAAGGGAGTTTTTCCTTCCCACTATCACCAAATCGCTTACGCAGGGAGGTTGTCTGATTGTTGGGGTTTCTCTGTATTATTTAGGGACTTGGGTCTGCTACCAGTGTTTGGGGTTTTTTTGGACTATATTATATTGCATCTTTATTTATATCTGGATTTATTTGTGATTATACTTTTGTTCTTCTATGCCTAGTTCTTTGATGTTTAGTGTTATTTCCTTCTGTGCTTCCTAGTTTAATTATCTAGTTATCTAGTTTCTTTTGCTTGCTTAATTATTTGGTCTTTTCCTTTTGTGTCCAGGTTGTCGTACTGTCTCCCTGTGTCCCTCGCTCTCTCTGTAGTATTGTATAGTAATCCATAATGCAGCGTTTTACACATCCAACAGCTGCAAAAACATGAACCAGTGCCAGAATGATCATGGGAGGAGACACATATCCCTTTGGGGTCGTGTCAGGAAGGGCATCTAGTGTAAAATTCTGGTAAACCTAACATACGGAGTAACCTGTTATAGTGACCCCATGTAAATAAAGGAGCAGGAATATTATAAGATTCTTCTTTTAAAAATATTAGTCAGGTTGTGAAAACTAACTCATGCCAGTTTTTAACTAGATGATGCAATAAAATATGCTAGTTACAGCTGCAAGTTTAACTAGCAATCTGACTCATCCGCTAAAAATTAAGGTCTCAATGTGTCAAAGATGACTGCAGATTTTCAGCTGTCAACGTGTGACTGATATCACACACTCACACTGGCTACAAGCCATTTGCGAAGGGAAAGCTTGACAGGTGGTTGCAACAGTATAAGAAGCTGAATAGTCAGTTGGTTGTTGAGAAAACTATTCAAGTATCTGCCAATTCCTAGTGATTCCTTGAAAAGCAGTTTGATTGAGCTTTACAGCTATGCAGCTGATATAAACTCTGAAGTAAATGGGCAAAAATGTCTTTGTGTCAGTTAGAGTGGTATAGCAGGATTAGAAAATACACACACAAATAAATATCGTCTTTCAAAACATAAAGCTTTGATTTCTCAGGCCCTGTGTGGCAGCCTGGCCTCACAGTAAAACCTAGGATCAGATCTCAAAGGTCCCACTGAAAGGGTGAGTGGAACGAAAGCACTCCTGTGTTTAAGAGGCTCATGCAGCCACGGCTGGATGGCCACAGACACGCACTGAAGTCCAGTGACATACTCATAGTCTCTAATTAGCTACGATACTCTGCTGTAAAGGGCAAAGCTGTCTGCTGGCTTTCGGGTATTACATGCCTCCGATAACCTTCCATTCATCAGCGTTGGGGGGGGGGAGTGACGAATGGAGTGATTGCATCACACCCACAAACACTGCAGCAGTGAATGGAGCGTTGCGTTTTGCTGTATTTGACTTCGCGAGGCTGTTTTTCTATGCATCTGCGCCTGTGTGTCATATTGTTCACTGGCTGGTCTTACTGTGGCTGTTCACACTGTGTCATCATGTCATATTGCGTGAGTCATCTCTGCGAGGGGATCCAGACACGTCGGACAATTCAGAGCCAAATAAAAAAATCGTACTCTTCGCTTTTCACAAAGCACTTTCATCACACTTTTCACTCTTATAAGCAACCCCCTCCCCCTTCTTTAATTCTGTCCCTTTCAGACAGAGACACCTGACCGAAATCCCACCATTCCCTCTCACCTGTGCTGCACTCAGAGGTGAAATGAGACGATCGATTGATAGCAATTGCGTCTAAAAGGGGCCATTGGTGTGTAAAGAGAGAGAATGGCAGGCGTGTAATGGAGACGGAGAGGGAGTTAGGATGCACATGTAGACGAGGAGGCCAGGGAGAGTCTGAGAAAATTGATTGTGCGGCAGTACGATGGTGAGCGATTTTCAATGAGAAAGAAACAGAGTGAATTGACTTTAGATCAACTTCTGCATAGAGATGATGGACTAATGCTGCCAGATATTACCATACTGTAAATGATTACCATATCAAGCAAGAGTACTACAGAGCAAGACGCAATCAGTCTTCTCTACAGTAGGCTCCGGTCCACACACACAGACACACACAGACACACACACCAGGTATCAGTGGAGCGTATACAGTAGATGAGCTGGATGCTGCGATGGGCTTAAAGCTCAACGAACTGCAAGCTCTCAACTCTTTCTATCTCCTGTCTGAACAGATGGCAACACCGCAAAGCCCCACTCTCATCTATCATTCACCGTTCACTTAGCCAGCCAGTGCATAGGTGTGTCTGTGTTTGTCCACACTGTATTTCTTAGGTGAAGTGATACCGAGTTTACTGGCTGTCAAACGGGTCCTCAAGCTGAAACTCTGCTGCATTTCCTATTTAAAATGCTCCTGTAAGCACTCAGCCTCACCTACAAAACACACATAAGCGCGACCGATAGTTGCAGATCACGTCTTTCTGCAAAGAGCGTTAGTTAAACGTATCGTGGGATGATGGATGCCATGTGTCCACTGTGATTGCCGTGAACACTGCGGCACAGTGTTGTTGATGCTTGTCAAAACTCCTCCAGTATTCTGTCTACTCCCTCTGCCCTTCTGAAGCACTGGAGGAAGGGAAGGGCAGATGTGTAGTTAGTGTCCCTGCTCATCATCGCTCCCTGTCTCTCTCTTTTTCCTTGTAGTCATTTCTGGGAGTTTGGAGCGCCCCGGGCAAAAAACGCTGAAACCATCTGCTCTGCTAAGTCTGCATCTCCACTCCACTTTTGCTTCTCCGTCTCTCTCTCTCTTTGGTATTTTCACCTTTCTTTTCCCTTTCCCTTTCATGAAGCCCTTTGCTACACTAATGCCTAATTGTGCTTTGTCTTAACCACGAATACAAATGGAAATTCAAACATTGTCATCAGAAAAATTAAGCCATATTAACATTTCCTCTAATTAAAATATGTTAGCTGAGTGTTACGTTTCAATTTAATAAATAGCTTTGAAGCTCTGCTGGTTTTAATGAAGGAGATTTTTCACAGGATAAATGTTGTCCCTTTATCATTCATCCCAAACCCTGCCAAACCTTTGTTTTCTTGGCTGTTTGCTTACAGTAGCAAGTAGTGGTGAACTCAAAAGTCTGGCTTGCGTTAAATGATCTCAGTTATCTGAATATCAGTTTCTGAAAGAAATCACGCAAGATGTTGCCAGCTTCTGATGTCACATACCTTCTGTCAGCCTAAAGAGAAAAGCTAGCTAAATGCTCATGCTAACAGTAACAGAGGCCTGTCTGGGTTTTACACCTGCTGTGTTTTTAAACCTTTTTCAAGCAGCCTCTGCTACATGACAGCTTCCTGTTATATTTCCAGACCAACAGCCTCAACCCCCAGTCAAGGTGTTTGGTGCTAAACCTGACAGCTTAGAGCTGCTATCTTAAAATGCATCTATGAGATAGATGTAGCCACTTTGATGTCACCCAGTGGCTTGTAGCTATTTTCACAGCTGCCATTTATTATTTTTTGAGTCAAATATAAGATTATAATTTATAATCTTATTTACTGCTACAGCCCACAGATACAGACACCTGCTAATTAGTGTTCAGTAACAAGCTAATAAAAAATTCAGAATTTCACTCACCAAAACTGGAGCACCAACTTCTTGGATGGGCTGTACTTCACAGCTAGCCATTTCACATGTCACTCCACTGAAAATGCTCCAAAACCAACCAAACATGGCTGAGAGGTCAACAGCAGATAGCTGTTCATGTTGGCACAGTTATGAATTAAAACGGCCATGTTAACGTTAATGTGCAACCAAACCCAAAAAGCTCAATTAAAAACAAATTCCCACACTTCCTGCTCTGAAAGATTTTACAGAGAGAAATTAGCTATAGCAGACAAACATATGGTTTGGGGGCCCGAATCAGCCCGTTCCACTGCTTGGCTTTGGAACAGGAGCGCATACATTTTAGACTAAAAAAATGACACAACGTACCTGTTTTATCCATCTTTTTTATATATTACATTAAAATATTGCCAGTATTAATGTTGCAGTTCTTACACTGTTTGGCTCTAGAGGTGATAGTTGTGATTTACTGCTATATAAATTAAACTGAATATGAAGTGTATTGGTCCACTTAGGATCAAAGTGGAGTCTACATGGCCAACAATATAAAATGTGTTGACATAGAGCCCAAATAAGCCATTTTTGTGTCAGGCTGTAAATATGTCATTGGCCATTGTAACATTTGGGTCTCTGAAGACTGTCATGCCTTTTGCATTTTCCATTAACCCTTTATCACCCGAGCATCATACCTGCTACTTTGGCTGTAAAACAATTCTCATCCTTCAGAAACCATTTTAATTTTCTGTCTAGCCCAAAATGGTAGAGGAGTTAAAGTAAAGAGACACGCATATGGTCAAATCTAGGCAGAGCTAATTTTTCTCTGTGCGTTCGGAGGGCAGTGCCATGTGAATGTGTTGAATATGAATGCTTTGTGCTACTGTGATATCCCCATAAAGCTCATCTATTCTTCTCCGAAACCACTTGAACCACTTCTTTTTCTCAAGAACAAACAGTAACTGAGATATGATCATTTAAAGAGTGCTTGTACTCTGCAGTTATGATGGGTAATTCCAGATAATGTAATGTAATGAATGTAAATAGATAATGAAATCTGTTTACGTTGGCTTAGCCTTTTTTTTTTTTTTACAGTAAATGCTAGTTGCCCGCAGTATAGGCGTGTTAATGGGAAAAAATCTCTCATAATCAAACCTTTTGGCTGCTTTGGGCAAACAGCTGTAGCTTCTAGGCTATTGCAAATCTAGATTTATGAATGCAGATTTTAAGACAAAGTGAGCACTATGTATCTCTATAACAGAAAACCAATGAAGCACATTGTTTGATTCATTGCAACAGGGGAACTGCTCTCCAGTAAACTCTTTTCCAAACTGGATTAAGTCAAACAACCCTGCGTCTGTCCCATTTAACCAGTCTATTCATTAGCTAATTACAATAAATGGCCACTTAGCCAAATCAATTCGAAAAAGACTGCTGCTCCACCAAAGTCCAGCTCTCTCCCCATGGATCACTTTATTGTGGAGCAGGAGCCTGACAGAGCAGCTGCCTGGACCCAGACTTCTCCCTATGTGACGATTCGGGGTATGTCTTCTTTTGATTCCTGGAGAACTTTGTTTTGATTTTTTTAAATGTAAATTTATTAATTCAGAGATCTAAGGCTTGGATATTACTGTGTGGGTGACTCACTCTCACTCACACACATAAACAGCAATAATATATTCATCAAAAAATATTGCATGGTGCTGTAGGAACAGTATCACAGGCTTCTGTCAGCAAACAAACTGCAGTACTCTAACAATGCTTCAATTCATGCCACTGCATGACCCAGAAGCGCAAATATGCGCGTTTCAACTACACCAAGGTTGCAGTACAAAACATTCAATCAGTTTTAAAATAGAGATGCCGAACAAAAGCAGCATGCCTGGTTTCTGTGTTAGAATTACCTGTACCAGAAAAAATAAACAGTGAACAATGAGACAAAGCAATTCTCTGTACAGATGAAATCCTTTTTTCATAATATTCACCAGCGTCAACAGGAAGTTACTCACACTCCCCATTGTATTGTATGTTAGACAAATATGAAGTACATTAAA